>NC_090441.1:135440487-136065487 GCF_031143425.1 Pleurodeles waltl
GCTACTGTGCAACTATGTCAAGCACATACAATGGATCATACATGACTGGGAGTCAGGAGGGAAGTCTTCTTGCAATAATTCTAAAAACAGCAGACAATTGTGATGAACTGAGACACATGGAAGAAAATGCACCAAATGAAGAAAAACAAGGTTGGCACAGAGCAGGTTGCAGGATTGATGACAATAATATTTGGGTCTCAATGGAGGGATGACCAATATTACCAGACAGCTTACTAATCCCAATTACACTATATTTACATGGTCTGGTACATTTGGGTAGGAATGCCATGATTCGAATATTCAAATAGTATTGGTATAATCAAAAATTCAGAGAACAGGCAGATGTTGGTGTGTTGAGTGTCAGCACATAAATTTGGGGCAAGAACGCATGTCACATTCAGTCACATGGGCAAATAAGGAGGTCCTTTTAACAGGAAGCAGATGGTTTTAATTGAAATGCCACCTTGCAAAAGTTTATGGTACATTTTGGTGATTGTCTGCATCTTTTCTAGGTGGGTGGAGGCATATCCAACAAGGAGAAATGACAGTCTCACAGTGGCTAAGCTGCTACTGAGAGAACTGATACCCAGGTAGGGTATGCCTGTCTCTCTGGAATCAGATGAAGGTACTCACTTTAATAGTGAGATTACAAAAATGTTATGTGCAGCGTTAAGAATTGATCATAAACTCCATTGCAGTGATCGCCTAGAAGCTTCAGGGACATTAAGCAGAGGAATGGTACTATTAAATCAAGATTGGCCAAAGTCTGTGCATCAACATAATTGAAATGGCCAGATGCTTTAAGTTTTGAGTCTGTGAAACACACAAGATCGATGAACTGGGCTGTTCCCTCATGAAGTGCTGATGGAGAGGGCTATGAGGTTTACTGCAGTTCCAACAAATGTGCTTGTGAATATAACGGATGTCATGGTACTCAATTACTGCAAAGGTCTAGCTGCTGTGGTGTGTTTAATGCATGGACAGGTTGAAGCTGTAACTGAGAACCCAAGTCAAAAACAATGCCATAGTCTAAACCCTGGAGATTAGATTTACAATAAGAAGCATGTGAGAAAGTCCTGTTTAGAGCCCTGTTGGAAAGACCCCTACAGGGTAATTCTGATCACAAACACTACAATAAAGTGTGATGGAATTCCTAATTGGATCCATGCTTCCCATACTCAGAGGGCTAGGAATCCACAAGAAGAAACAGAGCCTAGAGCTTTGGTGTACGTACCACCGAACGTTGTATGAGAAGAAACCAGTGATCAGAGTCAGCAAGGAGAAAATAGGGTTGAAGAAATTCTAACAGGTGAAGTGGTCTAATTGGTGAACATCTCACAGAGTGGTGACGATAGTGAGATGCAAACAGTAATTGTTGTAGACCAGGGTTCGGGAGAAAACACAGAAGCATTAAGAGAACTTGAAGACCCAGGAGAGGGTACAAGTTCTGGAAGCACAATAACAGTGGAAGAATAGTAAATACAACTTGCCAAAAAAGTGTCAAAAAGAAACAAACATTTAGTGTGAGCAGTAATGTACCACCACTAGAAACTATCAAAGAAGAGGAAGAATCAAGTGATGCTAGTGGAGCAGAAGAAGAATCAAACATACTCAATTACTTATTACTTGGGACAAATACTGAACCTACCTATCTCTGATATACTTGACTGGATCAAAGAAGTTCCAGACCCTCCCTAAAAGAAGACCAAAGAGTAACCTTGAAAAGAAACTGAGAAGCTGAAAGATTCAGACATTGAATGAAGTGTCTAAATGAAAAGCAATAAGAAGCTTACCTAGAGCTGAGACTAAGAAGAATAAACGTAGGGATAACAGTTAAGAAGAACACAGAGTAGGTTTAAGGACTGTCTAATGAAGATCGCATTAACAAATAAAGAAACTTTTTATCATCTGACTTACTGAAGAAAGAAGATATTGAAACAAAAATGCATATTTCTGTAGTACTGGAACTAGAGTTAAGATATTTTAAGGACCTTGCTTATTTTGACAGTATTGATAGCTGTGGCAACTGTTTTAGTCATTTTTTATGCGCCAGAAACTGAGAAGATAGAATTTTCTTAAAGAATGCAACACATCATTCCATTGTTGATGAAGACAAACTGAAAACATCCTTTGTAGGCTATATGAATGATGATTATACAATGAATGTTTATTCTAGATTAGTACAATAATACAGTAAGGCTTTAAACTTTAAAGAGTGTTATGTCTGTGCACACATGCCATCTTCAGCTGATGAACAAGTTTCATGTCATCACATACCATTCACCTACATCACCTACATCCTGCAGTATATTGCTTAGCTTAGTATATAGATTGCAACATTTTGAATATTATTTTTCAAACTATGAAACTGTACTTTCTAAAGTCCCACTGATGAAAGACATGGACTTACAAGAAAAAAGCTAAAAATAAAAATGGAGGCAGGCTTGCCATATTTTAGACCCTTTACACCTGTAAACACAGTTAAAGCACACAAGAAAAATGTAACATGTAAAATGAATGAGCAAGAAAAAGTCTTTATACAATTGATAGAAGGAAGTAATGAGATACTTACAAGGGCTGAGAACAATTAGAATGATGCACAAAAGAATGTATGGATGAGAGAGGAAAATTAATTCAGAAGAAAAGGTAGATGTACCTAAGCTAAAATTAGAAGAAAGACTGAAAGGAAAGATATGTCTGTATAAATGAAGGCTACATGGGAAGAAAGTACCAGTGGGTAACAACTATTGTGAGCATACGTTTGAATTGTCAGGTGGTAAATAGAAAATTCTACAAGAAGATGACCAAACGATACCAGAAGTGTTTTTGTGGAGAAAATGCATATTTTAGATTACTTAAGTTCTGGAAGGGAATATGTTGTTTGTGACTGATATTTGCAAAAATGTATCATATGGATTATTTAGAGGCACTCACAATGACACAAGCAAACAAAATATATTTGCAGTTTGAATGTAGGGACACAAATGATGGGAGACATATTTGGGATAATTATTCTAGTTTTGGAAGTAGTTTTAAATAATGAGAAAATAAGATTATCCACAATAGTCGATAGGTTAGCAACAAGCACATCTGGAGCTAGAAAACAATGAGCTTATTGCTGTGATATCAGTGTTTTTTTCTTTACAAAATCACTATACATTAGTGTTAGACCTGACAGCCTTATGGTGGTCACACCTAACCTTTTGTCTGTCTCTCTCCAATTTTTGGACACTGTTTGTGCTGGTTTTAGGACTCTGTGCACTTTACCACTGCTACCCAGTACTAAAGTGCATATGCTCTCTCCCTTAAAACATGGTGACATTGTTTCATATCCAATTGGCTTATTTAATGTACTTGTAAGACCCCAGTAAGATGCACTACATGTGCCCAGGGCCTGTATATTAAATGCTACTAGTGGTCCTGCAGCACTGATAGTGCCACCCACATAAGTAGGTTCCTGTGTGTGCAGTCTCACTGCCACTTGGCATTTAAAAGTATTTGCACAGCCTTAAACTCCCCTTTTTCTACATATAGGTCACTCCTAAGGTAGGCCCTAGGTAACCCATAGGGCAGGGTGCTATGTAGATAAAAGGCAGGACATGTACCTGTGCAGTTTATATGTCCTGGTAGTGTAAAACTCCTAAATTCATTTTTACACTGCTGTCAAGTTTGCTCCTTTCAAAGGCTAACATTAGGGCTACCCTCCTATACTGTTTGAGTGGTAGATTCAGATCTGAAAGGAGTAACAAGGTCATATTTAGTATGACCAGAATGGTAATAAAAAAATCCTGCAGACTGGTGAAGTTGGATTTAATATTACCATTTTAGAAATACCACTTTTAGAAGGTGAGCATTTCTTTACACTTAATCCTTCTGTGTCTTACAATCCACATCTGGCTGGGTTAGTTGACAGCTCCCTTGTGCATTCCACTCAGACAAACCCCAAACACAGGATGCTCAGTCACACTTGCACACATCTGCATATTGAATGGGTCCTCCTGGGCTGGGAGGGTGGTGGTCCTGACACTTACCTGCCACACCCCCTACTGGGACCCCGGCAGACAGGATGGAACTGAAAGGGGACCTGGTGCACTTCTAAGCCACTCTTTGAAGTCTCCCCGACTTCAAAGCCACATTTGGGTATTCAAGCTGGGTCTCTGACCCTACCAACGCAGACACTTCTGGACAAGATACCACTGCAGAAGAAACCCTGAACCAGAACCTGCAGCCTGCCAAGAGGAACTACCTGGCTGCCCAAAGGACTCACCTGACTGCTTTTCTGCAAAGGACTGCTGCCCTGGTGTTGCCCTGCTACCTTGCTGTCCTCTGACTCTGCTGAGAAGTGCTCTCCAAGGGTTTGGATAGAGCTTGCCTCCTGTTCCCTGAAGACTTCATCTCTGCAAAAGAACTTCTTGTGCGGTGAATATCGACGGACAGCCTGCAAGGAACGGTGCACAGCCTGCCTGGCGCCGAACCGGAATGACGCAGCCCAACTTGGAGATCGACGCAGCGCCAGCATTGAAACCAGAAATTTGATGCAGGGCCCACTGGATCGATGCAAAGCCGAACTGGAATGACGGAGCCGAACTTACTGCAAGAAGATTTGATGTAGTGCCTGCCGTGCGACAGAAATGTACCCGCATCGCCCACCGGATCCTCCCCGCTACTGTGACTTCATCCTGCATGCCGAGGATTTCTCTGCATCACCTGCGGGGCGTCCGAAAACCCCGCAACCTTAAGAGGATCCAAGTCAGCGCACTGGAAATCATTGCAAAGCCTTCCCTGTGTGGAAAATTATTGATGCATCGTCTGTGTGCTCCCGGAGAAACCGACGCTCACACATCCCCATTTTCCACGGTTCCACAGTGCATATCGGCACAGGTTGGTGAGGCGCTGGTGGGCCAAGATAAACTGCCTGGGGACAGTTAAAACCAGCAACAGCCAAGGAGGTAAAGTGGAGATGGGCATTTACTTCTGAGGTGGCGACTTAAACCAGACAGTAAAGAAATGTAGGGTGTTTCCTGTACACAACGTTGAAAGTGCAAACTAAACTCCGCGCATACACAGAAGCTGGGTGCACACATGAGCAGCAGATAACAGTTCTACAATACATCCTTTGCAGAATACGGTTGTAAGAAATGGGGTTTCTGGTTGGCTAGGGTATGCACCTCAGCCAGGCAGAACCTACACCTATTGAAGAATGAATCTTTGAGGTAGGTTATTGTGGCCCAAACGCCTTGATAACTCCCCCAATAAAAAATGTAAACCAAAATACTAATTACTAACATACAAGGGGATTGCTACACCCAAAAACTGCAATTGCTTTCACGTTTCAAAAGCATGCTCTGAACTTTGTGTAACCCTTGCAGCTTGAATAGCAAACTGGCTAGGCTGGCACATTTATGTAATTAAATGTTTCTTTCATAACCCTTATTTGACTTGCAAGATGCTACAAAACTTGTCTTAAAACAATGAAACCAGTATTAACTATATCCTTTTCCCTCTGCTAAACTGCTTTTGGAATGCACTCACATGTATTTAGAAAATAACAAGTTGCTTGCATGAACAATTTCAACAATGCATCAATAATTATAATTGAGTTGGTGTTACACTAGTATATAAAATGTGTTTTTGGAGAGGTGAGAAAATGCATGGGAACTGCTATCCATGTTGCCAGTCCCAGCTGCTTGTCAAGACACATATTGTTTGAATCTGCAACATCTCAAGAAAATGTTTACAATTGTTAACAAATGTAACATATAAAGAACGTATAAAAGTGTCTTAAGGAAAGAATAGGGGGCAACCTGGCCAATGAAGGAGAGAGGAGCTGAGCGGAGCTGATGTGAGGGTACCAGGGAAGCAGAGTTGAAGATGACCAGAAAACATCTCATTGCAGCTGAGCCATAAAGTAACTGAGTAGAGTGACCGTGCAGAGCTGACCACAAAAGCTGAAGAGAGCAAGAGAAATTTGACTTGCTAAGAAGTTTGTATTTTGAAAAATATTTTTTGCAGCTTATTAAATACCTAACAGCTACTCTCTGATAAAGATCCATACTGAGGGTCCAGATAAAGAATAAATGGTAGCAGAGAAGAGGAGTAATTGTTTATTCAAACTGTGATGGTGTTTTGGTAATGTGCTGTGCATCCAGCATGTGTTTCTCCTGGAGAGCCACACATAAGAGGGAGCTTAGGTGTGCCTGGATGGGCTATCACTGGCAGGATGGGAGGGTAGACCCAGACACAGCCCCACCTATACCTAAATAGGCTGGGTGTTACCTCCACACAAAGGGCTGCTAATGTCCTGTAGTTAGTAGCCAGAGCAGGGAAGGCAGGATGCCTAGGGACCTCAAAGGTAAACCTCTAGAAGCTTCTCCTCTCACTTTAAAGGAACAACTGAGCATAAATCCTGGACCTCAGACACCAACTCTTCAATACACTTCTGGACCTATACATACTCTGCCAGGAAGAAGGACTGCTGTACTGCTACAAGGAATGCCACTCTGCTGGACTGCTGCTTTAAAGGAACTGCCTTCATGCTGTGCTGACCTGCTGCCCTCTTGCCTGGGGAAGAAGAACTGCACCTGCAACTTCATCCTGAACCCAGGACCCCAGAGTTACTCAAAGGACTAGTCTGCTGGCCTCCTGATCTCAACCTCAGGAACATAGAAGGCTCCTCTAGAGCTCCTGGACCCAGCTGCAGCAAGTTCTTACCTCTCATTTCCTGGACCCTTGGTGTGGCTCAAGGGGTCTTTAAATCAAGCTTTCATGCTCCTGCACCCGCAAATGAGCCAGTTTGCACCAACATCTTGCTGAATTTGTGTGAGCCACCACCAGCCCATCTCTTTGCACAGTAAGCATCAATTGCCCATGGAAGACCGCCAACATGAAGCACCAACCCGTCGGTCCGCGACACCCGACCTGCACCTCTCTCCATGCTGACCACCACCCATATTGCTCGCCTTGCTCCCTGTGACCCTCTCCAACGTGAACGGGACTCTTGGTACAAAACTTTTGGCCTGAACTTTTGATTTGACCCAGTCCAACATGACCAAATGGCAGTGATTGGCACTTTCTGCTTTTAGGTGCTATCTTACAATTTAGGGCCACATGTAGCAAACTCCGAGATTGCGACTCGGAAATTGCGAGTCTGTCCAACTCGCAATTTCCGAGTCGCAATCTCGGATGCAGAACGGTGTCTCAGACACCGTCTGCGACTCGCTATGGGGTCGCAAATATTAATGAGGTGGGTCGCATTTTGCGACCCCATAGCGAGTCCCTGCACTCACAGGGATGGTGGCCTGCTGAAGTCAGCAGACCTCCATGTCTGTGACTGCTTTTTAAATAAAGCAGTTTTTTTTTTTTTCATTTTGCAGCCCGTTTTCCTTAAAGGAAAGTGAGTTGCAAAATAAAAAAAATACCGAAACCATTTGGTTTCCTTTTTTCAGTGTAGGCAGTGGTCCATTGGACCACTGCCTGCTCTGAAAAAACATTCTGGGCAACATTCACAAAGGGGAAGGGGTACCATGGGGACCCCTTCCCTTTTGCGAATGAGTTACCACCAGTGTGACACTGGTGGTAACTGCGAGTTGCTTTGCGACCGCATTTGCGGTCACAAAGCAATTCTGAATTGCGATGCGAGTCGCAAATAGGAAGGGAACACCCCTTCCTATTTGCGAGTCGCATTCACAAATTGCGAGTCGGTACCGGCTCGCAATTTGTAAATGTGCATCGCGTTAGGCCGTTTGCATGGCGCAAACTGCGATTTTCGCAGTTTGCACCATGCAAACGGCTTCCTACATCTGGCCCTCTTTCTTTAAAAAGTCATAACTCCGGTTCTACTGATTGGAGTTTTGTAGTTTTGGTCTTGTTTAATTTTATACATTTTGCTCATTTTTATTTTTTTGTTTTTATTTTGGGCTCTTTTTTTGTGTGGTGTTGTCACTGTTTTACTGTTTGAAGTGCTGCACAAATTCTTTACACATTGCCTTTAAGTTAAGGCTGTCTGCTTTGTGCCAAGCTACCCAAGTGTTAAGCATAGGCTAAGTTGGGGTTTGCATTGTGACTTCACCCTGACAAGGATTGTAGCTGCTGCTTGAATAAGGTTTGTTAGAAATGGGGTCTCTGGTTGGCTAGGGTATTCACCTAAGCCAGGCAGAACCTACCCACTCTAGTCAGGGTGAGGGAGTTATACACTCAAGATAATCCCTGCTCACCCCCTTTGTAGCTTGGCATGAGCAGTCAGGCTTATCCCAGATGCAATGTGTAAAGCGATTGCACAACTCATACAACACACGTGACGCACTATCCCAGCCACAAAGGAAACACAACACCAAGTTATATAAAACATAAACTGTATTGTACACAACATCATTAGACCAAACTCGACATGTCAGTAATAATCTGCTCCCTGATCAGTTGTCTGAACATTACACAGTACTGTTACCCTGCAGAAATCAGCAGTAGTCACATATAACACACAGGCTACCTATTATTCTGCAACATAAGCAGTAGTCAGGAAAACATTACAAAAATAATGCACATGTCAGAAGTTCCTCATAAGTGCCCATACCAGGAACATCAGGAAATAATGCACATGTCATAACATCCTCATCCTCAAAAATCCCCATACCAGGAACATTAGAAAACATACGGCAGGCAAGTCATGAAAACAAAACAGGTTAGCACAACATTCGCAGAATGCCCATAAAAGGAACATCAGAAAAACATGTGGTCATTAAAGGTTCCTGATTGTTTTATGATGAAGGCACCTCGTGTGCCATGAGGAAAATGGGGACCCCGTGTGCTCCAAGGCACCAAAACAGGGGCTGTTTTATGGTTTGGGAAAGGGGGTGGCACGCACCCCCTTGGTTCTTGTCTCAGGGCTCTCCTGGGGGCCCACACCCAAACTAGGCAACTATAGTCCCTGTAGCCCCCCTGGGACCACTACTCCTCCCAAGGGGAGCAGAGCCAAACTAGAAAAGGGTGCCCAGCGGTGTGGGGGGCCTCCGATGAAGTTTCCTCCCCGCCCACGACCTCTGAACAAAGATCAGGGCTCGATGGGGCGGAGAGCCTCCAATGAGGCCTCCTACCTGCCTGTCCTTATCCACAAGGCACTGGGGCCTCAGGGAAGTGGGGGGCCTCTGATGAGGCCTCCTTCTCACCCATTCTGTCAGCCTCAACTGACTTGCCTGCACCCAATCTGGTGCGCAAGTCTAATGCAGCCCACCTGGGCTGCAGCAGTGATCAGGCCAAAATGAGTGCTTGTTGGTGCCTCGGAGGCACCGCTAGGAGTGCACTCACTCCAGTCTTCGCTCTATGGTGCCCCGGGGGCTCCGGGGACAGCGCATGTCTGATGCGCTTTAGTGCAAAGAATGCCGGGTCGCAGCAGTGATTTAGGCACATCGGTAACCCATGAAGCACTCACAAGGCGTTAGGGCCAGGAAAGATAAATGGTTCCCCAAGCGCTAAACTGCCCACAAAAGAAAGCACTCTCCACGCGCTTCAGCCGCAGCAAAAACGTGCTCTCTAGGCATTACTGTCTCAGCACCGGAGCCTCGAACACAGCACTGCCCTCACGCTGACAAAGCCAAAGGTTGCAGGGGTCAGGGGCCACAACAACCAGCCCCTAGAGGACACAAGTGGAGCACAGGGTGGTAGGGCCCACAAAGCAGGCCAGCACAAGGGGTATGTGGTCAGTGACAGTTCCTCCTAGTGACCCAGCAGGTCACAGGTCAGCTCAACAGCAGCCCAAGGTGGTTCCTGGTGAGACCCTCCAGCAGCATTCTGTGTCCAGTTCCAAGTATGTTTCTGGTCCGTCAAGTGTCTCTTTTTATGGGGAAAATCCCCTGTACTTATATTCAGTTTTGCAAAGCAGTAACAAAGTGAGGAAGAGGAGGTTCCAGCCAGTTACAACTGGTTCTAGGAGTGTCCCCTCTCTCCGCCAGCACAGGCTCCAGACATCAGTTGGGGTTAAACGAGCCCTCCATGTGCAGCCAGGGCACAGCCTGTGCAGATGCAAGTGTGCCCCGCCTCCCCTTCTCTCAGCCCCGGAAGACCACTCAGAATGTAGATGCACCTCTGTGACATCTCCACCCTCCCTGTGGACAGGCTGCCTGAAAAGTATGCACAAAGCCTAACTGTCACTCTTCCCAGACATGGATGGGAGTCAAGCTGCAAAACACCAGAGTCATAAGCACAGAGAAATGCTCACTTTCTTGAAGTGGCATTTCTATAATGATAATAAAAAATCCACCTACACCAGTAAGCACCATTTCTCACTACCCTTACCACCATACCAAACATGCCTACGCTATCCCTCATAAATCAGACGATACCACTAATCCCAAGGCAGGGCATTTCCAATGCAATCCTTAGCGAAGGCAGCACTCAGAGCAGTGAGAAACCAAATAGGCTGTTTGTCACTTCCAGGACAGGCCGAACAACCAGGCACATGCCCTGCCTTCTACATACATAGCACCCTGCCCATAGGGCTCCCTAGGGTCTACCCTAGGGGTGACTTATATGTAGTAAAAGGGGAGTTCTGGGCCTGGCAAGTAAATTTAGATGCTTGGTCCATGTGGCAGTAAACTGCTCAAGCAGGCCCTGTGCTAGCAGGCCTGAGACAAGTTTTAAAGGCTACTTCTGTGGGTGCTGCAAGCAGCGCTGCAGCCCCACCAGTAGCATTTAATTTAGAGGCCCTGGGTATAGAGATACCACTGAACAAGGGACTTACACATAAATTAAATGTGCCAATTAGGCCACTAAGCCAATCATATCACCTTCAGAACGGAGAGCACCTGCACTTTAGCA
This sequence comes from Pleurodeles waltl, assembly GCF_031143425.1. NCBI lineage: Eukaryota > Metazoa > Chordata > Amphibia > Caudata > Salamandridae > Pleurodeles > Pleurodeles waltl. Next base: position 135,451,297 of record NC_090441.1, read on the forward strand.
CTTATCAACAGTGATAAAGTGCTCAGAGTTCTAGAGCCAACAACAAGAGATCACAAAAAATAGGAAAAGGAGGCAAAAAGTCCGGGGATTAACCTGTAAAAAGGGCGGGTCCAACAAGGTTTCACCCCCTTATCAGGTAACCCAATTTCTTACACTAAGCCAACACACAATGTTTGGAGAAGATAAATGTATTGCCATGGTCACGCACACCTAGTAAAACCAGGACTACAAAGAAGCCTGATCAAAGTAGCCTGAAAATCCAGATCCACAGGCCAATACTTAGAACTCTACATGCAATGAAAACAATTGCCAGTGTAGTCACATCTGAAAATAATACCCTGCAAACCAGACACATTAAGATGAAACAATGGTCCTAGAAGGAGAGCACACAGAAAAAGAAGGTTCAAACATGCGAAGCACTAGGAATGCCCAAAGAGATATCAACTCCTCAAGGACATCATAACGGACCATCTATATCGTGCTGCACCTCAAATTACTTCTAAAAAACACACACACTATAGAGGGGAATCTGCTATGTACAATACGCCACAAAGATTCTAGGCTGTTATGAAGAGTGACTGCCGACACCACTTTCAACTCACAGCCATGTGTGTACAAAGAGATCTGGCATTTGTAGACAAACTCAACTTCGTTGTGTTTAGGTAGCTCTTAAACTTTTACCACTAGCGTCATTAAATTGTACTCCTTTCAGTGTTAGCATGACCCATTGCTACAAGCCTCTATATGCCAGCAATAGCTAATTGTAGGAAAGTCCTCCTTTTTGCCCTGGTCACCCCCAAACTTTTTGGACAGGTACTGGTGGTTACTGACTCTTGGCTGTGCCCTGGATACTGCTTACCAGTCCCAGGGCCAGTGCTCTGTGTAAAGTGGATATGCAAATTAGGCTAATTATAATTGGCAAAGTTAACCTACCTATAAGTCCCTAGTATATGGTAGGGCATGGAGGTTTAGGGACCCCAGCATAGGTAGTGCCCCATAGGTGCACTGCTGAGGTGCCCAGTGTCATTTTAAAGGCAGGCCTGCCTTGCTGGCTGCTTTTAAATTAAAGTTACATGCAAATTGGACTTTGGTATTAAAAGTAGTTCCAAAGTCTTAAACTACCTTATTTTTACATACAAGTCACCTTTAAGGTGTGCCCTATGTGCCCCAATGGCTGGGTGCCATGTAACTATAAGCAGGGAACTATAAAAATAGTCTTATAAGCCCTGGTGAGGTAAAACAGCCAAATTCGTTTTTTTCCCTCATTGTAGTGAAAGGCCTCCATAGGCTAGAATGGGGAGACTTTATTTCAATTTTAAAAGTCCCCTTAAGTAACAGATACCAGAAGTTTGGTATCAAATTAATTGTTATAATAAATCCCACAACTTCCAGTTGTTGGATTTAATATAACTTGTTTAGGTAAAGGAGTTTTAAACTTTACCTGAAAAGTTGCCAACTTCAGCCCTGCAGTGTTTTTGCTGCTGTGCTCTAATTGGCCAGCCTCTGGCAGCCTGGCCAGGCTGCCTTGATGAGGTGTGAAGTGGCCTGGCTCCACACAAAGAGATGTGCCTGGGGGAAGAGATCTCCCCTCAGCAGATGATGAGGCAGGAAGGGGGAGGTCTGCCAAACTTGTCTTCAAAGGCGGAGAAGGATATTTGGAGCAACCCAGCAACACCCTCACATCCTGAAAACCCAGACAATTAGGTCCCTCCTTGATTAGATTAGGAGAGGGCAGGAGAGGGGTGTGTTTAGGATTTTTTAGCCACACCAGTGGGTGGGCTCAGCCAGATGTAACCTCCAAAAATCACTTTTAGCCATGATGGATTTTTGAAGAATGTTGCTCCCTGGGATTGATTTTTGCCACATTTCCCAGGAAGTGGTCATCACAGGGGGAAGGACCCTGCACCTGATTGGAGAACCAGGACCCCCCTGTTTTTCACCCAGGAGCAAGGATAAAACTGGCAGACCTGCACCAACACCTCAGACCCCCATCAGATTCCAACAAGGAAGAACTACAGGAGAAGAAGGATTGCCCTTCTGTACCCCTGGCCTGCACCTGGACCCTGCACTCTGAAGGACCGCACCAGCTGCACACTTGGGCTTCACCACAAGAATGACTTTTCCTGGCTTCAGGTGGTTCAAGGAGGGACTCCCTGTTTGCTACAGGTGAAAACTTGCTAACCAGAGTCCCCTACACCAGTGTTCCCCAAGCCCCGGGCCGCGGACCGGTGCCGGTCCGTGGATCAATCGGCACCGGGCCGCCTGAGGAACTTCAACTTCATTTCACTGTGGCGGGCGGCCGAGGCGCAGAGCATTGGGCCTCCCAAGCGGGCCACGGAAAAATTAACCGGTCCGCGGCGATAAAAAGGTTGGACAACACTGACCTACACCAACTCCTGAAGAAACCATCCAGCTGACCACTGTCCAGTGGCCAAAAAGGAGTTTGCGCCAGGTGCATTCTGGGAGTTGTAGTCCACACCCCCAAGGAACATCTCAGAGCTTCTGGAACCTTGTGGTGAGCTGTGGACCCCAAAAGACCCTTGAAAGAACATCTGGAAGAAGATCCAGAAGTTTGGAGAACTTTGGAGAACTTTTTTGGAAAAAAGCTCCATAGAGGGACTGACCCACCGCAGCAACTCTAGCCGGCTTGCATCAACCGCGACCCAGCCTGACTTGCAGGTTAGTTACGGTGAAGAAAATCTCCAAAAAAGAGATTAGGTCCGAACGTAGGAAGTTGACCAGGACCTCCCAGCCAGCGTATCCAAGGAGGGCTCCAAGGACGTCAGATCAAGATCCCGGCTTGCCCCGGTCGATGGATTTTCACCTTCAAAAAACGACTAAGTCCGAAGGTAAAAATCTCCAACAAGGGCTCCCGCGGGCTGAGCCGGGCTCCATCGCGGTCAGCCTTAAACTTTGACTTTGCCCCGGACGAGGTGCGACCAGATGACCAGATTGGCGCTTTTTGTTTCTAGGCGCTAGAAAACAATAATTCTTAAAAAAAAAATATCTCTAGTTCCCCTTATCCGATTTTATTCATTTTTGTGTCATTTTAAAGATACAAATATAATCCATTTTTATAAATTGATTTCGGATTTTTACACTGTTTCCTGTGTTTTATTTAATTACTGTTTTGTGATATGTGAATGCTTTACACTCTGGGGGTCATTACAACAATGGCGGTAAAAGGCGCTTACCGCCGTGCAGAAGACCGCCAATACACCGCCGCGGAATTCCGCCACAGCTATTATGACCCACATCTCGGAATCTGCCGAAATTCAGACACCCTCACAAGTCCGCCACACCAAAGGTCAGTGTTAAACTGGCGAAAACAATTCCTCCACTGTCACGCCAACAGAAACACGCCCATGCTATTACGACCCACGAATCCACGCGGCGTTCTTTCAACCGCGGTATTCCATTGGCGGGTCACACCGCTGCGCTCAATATACACACACATCTCCAAAACACCGCCACATTGGACAATTCCAAATACACACACCTGAGACACATACAAACACCACTCCCACACACCCAATTCAATATAAAACACATACCCACATCACCCACAACCCCTACGACCAGAAATTTTGAGGAAGCCGAGAGACAGAGAGCACAGCAATTGAGAACCCCACCACACAGAGGCACACAACACCATCACCCACACAACAATCCACGCACAAAACACCACACACCACTACACATCACCACACACATCAACACTTCCACCACCCCACACAGCACCCACACCACCCCATGTCACACCAAAGACACCCCAGGTTTTCCGAGGAGGAGCTCAGGGTCATGGTGGAGCCTACGGGTAGAGCCACAGCTATTTGGCTCACAGGTGCAGCACACCTCCATAGCCAGGAAGATGGAGCTATGGCGCAGAATCGTGGACAGGGTCAACGCTGTGGGACAGCATCCAAGAAATCGGAAGGACATCAGGAAGAGGTGGAACGACCTACGGGGGAAGGTGCGTTCTGTGGTCTCCAGGCACAACATTGCTGTACAGCGGACTGGCAGCGGACCCTCACCTCCTCCCCCACAACTAACAACATGGGAGGAGCAGGTCTTGACCATTATGCATCCTGAGGGCCTTGGGGGAGTCGGTGGAGGAATGGACACTGGTAAGTCAAATCTTAACTATCATATCCCCCACCCTACCTGTATGCTATCACACACCCCACCCTCACCCCCTCCCCTATCACTACAACTCCTCACTAATGTACTAATAACACAAACCACCCATCCCAACACCAAGCCCTGCGTGACACAACTAAGCATGGACACCCATCACTGAAGCATGCTCACTGTACATACCCATAACAACCCCCTAACCATCATCACACAAACCCACACACAGGAATGCTTGCACTGGGGTACACGCACACCCACCCATTGCACACCATTACACACACACATGCAATAATCATGCTCTTATACCCCTGCAGAACCACTACACAACGTCACCACACAGGAGGGTCCAGACATCTCCACTCCACCCACAGAAGAGGCCCACAGTGACGACAGCAGCTCTGCCCTACTGGATCTAGATGACCAGCCCGGACCATCGTGGGCCTCGGGACAGTCGGTTCCTCTTGCACAGGCACAGCCCAACACTGACCTTCCACCCTCTGTTAACACCAGCACAGCACCCACCCAGCGCGCCCATACCTCCGTACCCAGTCCACCACTACAGGGAATCCAGGATAACCCACCACCTCACAACAACAGGGACCTGGGGGCAGTGGTAGTGGGCACACGGTCCAGGGGACGGAGGCACAGGAACACAGGGGAACTGGGAGGGCTGCTGTGCGACAGGGGGCAGACAGGGCAAGGGAACCCACCCTCCACGAGGCCCTCAACTCCAACATGGGAGCATACCACCACTCCCAGGAGACAATGGCGATGGTCCTGGCCAAGTTTCAGGAGACCCAGCGCCTGCAGGATGAACAGTATTTGGGCTTCAGGGATGAGCTCAGAACCATCAGCTCCGCCCTGGGCACCATCGTAGGGGTGCTGAAGGACATACAAAAGACCATGAGGGACACCGTGGCACTCCAAGGGGCCCCTGACACTAGCATGGACGATGAACTGCCCACCACCTTCGCCGGCGCTAGTGGACAGGACGCCCCGCCGCAGGACCACCACACCAGCACCCCACCCCCTGCAGATGGAGAACCACCCCGCAAGCTGTCCCTGAGATCCAGGAACAGGACAGAGCAAGATGGCAAGACCCCCGCCAGGAAATGAGACCACCCTGATTGTCATCTCACTGTCCCACTTTGTTACCCTGTCCATACTGAAACTGCCCCAGCTCCACTTCCTATGCCCATTTGGGCAATGCACCTGTGTGACCAATAGACTGGACTCTGCCATGGACATTCCTCCACTGTCCCCCATCACCATTTTACAACCACCCCTCCATTTTTGAGCACTTAAATAAACACCCTTGAAGCACAAAACAATCTGGAGTCAATCTGTGATTTGGTAAATTTGTATTATCAATGACAGTGTCAAAATGCGTTCTCAATTGTAAAGCCATTATACCTATGTCACACATCACAAGTCCATGAAGGATGCAAGCAGATGACACACGTTGGTAACTACACCTGTGAAACCGTAATGGAAAGGTACAACTCAGTTACCAAATACTGCTACTAAATGACAGACAGGATAGAGGTAGAAGTGTGAAAGTGAATGTGATAGTAAAATAAAATGTACTCACGTGTGTCACTGGAAATATTGCTGTATGACTGACTCCCCGTTGTCTATATCTTCTTCATCAGCTTCCTCCTCATCACTGTCCACAGGCTCCACAGGCTCCACAGCTGCCACAACACCACCATCTGGACCATCCTCCTGCAGAAAAGGCACCTGGCGTCGCAAAGCAAGATTGTGAAGCATCGAGCAGGCAATGATGATCTGGCACACCTTACTTGGTGAGTAGAATCTAGAACCACCTGTCATATGGAGGCACCTGAACCTGGCCTTCAGGAGGCCGAAGGTCCGTTCGATCACCCTCCTAGTCCGCCCATGGCCCTCATTGTAGCGTTCCTCTGCCCTGGTCCTGGGATTCCTCACTGGGGTCAATAGCCAGGACAGGTTAGGGTAACCAGAATCCCCTAATAGCCACACACGGTGCCTCTGGAGTTGACTCATCACATACGGGATACTGCTATTCCGCAAGATGTAGGCGTCATGCACAGAGCCAGGGAACATAGCATTTACCTGGGAGATGTACTGGCCTGCCAAACATACCATTTGTACATTCATCGAATGATAACTCTTCCGGTTCCTGTACACCTGTTCACTCCTGTGGGGGGGACCAGAGCTACATGGGTCCCATCAATATCACCTATGACGTTGGGGATATGTCCAAGGGCATCAAAGTCACCTTTGACTGTAGCCAAATCCTCCACCTGAGGGAAAATTATGTAGCTCCTTACGTGTTTCAGCAGGGCAGACAACACTCTGGACAACACGTTGGAAAACATAGGCTGGGACATCCCTGATGCCATGGCCACTGTTGTCTGAAAAGACCCACTTGCAAGGAAATAGAGCACTGACAGCAGCTGCATGTCAGGGGGGATTCCAGTGGGATGGCGGATTGGTGACATCAGGTCTAGCTCCAACTGGGTACATAGTTCCTGGATAGTGGCACGGTCAAACCTGTAGGTGATGATCAAATGTCACTCCTCCATTGTCAACAGGTCCACCAGCGGTCGGTACACCGGAGGATTCCGCCATCTTCTCAAATGTCCCAGCTGACGGTGCCTAGGAAGGACAACAGCGACCACAGAGTCAACAAATTCCCAGGTATGTACCCACAGATACACAGAACACTACACAAAACACAAAACTGTTCCTGTATGTGTGTTGAGTGTAGGCCTAGGTATGTGGACGCAGTTGGTAATTAGGGCATGTGGGCCCCTGAAATGGCGGCTGCCTGACCTCTAAAGTGGGACAATGGGATGTGAGGTAACTGCGCTGGCGTTGTACACCGTTGCGGTAGGCGGTCGAAGACCGCGGCGCAATGCTGCATTGGTTAACATTGGACCCTATGGGTCCCAGGAGCCAATGATGAAGTGCGCCGGCGGTGATGACACGCACCACTGCGGACGTCACCGCTGCGGACGTGACCGCCATTTTCTATCTGTTCAATCACTCGATACCTGATCTTCGACAGGAGAGGACATACACTGCAAGTGCTGCTGTGACCTCGGTCTGGAAGAGACAATGGCTGCTGCGTCTGGGGAAAGGGCCCCTGCCTTCACTGCTCAGGAGTTGGAAAACCTAGTCGACGGGGTCCTCCCCCAGTACACGCTACTCTACGGTCCTCCAGACCAACAGGTAAGTACACAGGGAGCAGGTTGTATGGGCTATGCCTGAGTGGAGAGGGCTGGATGTGAGTTGGAAGGGGGCAGAGTTCAGGGAACATCAAGGAGTGTGTATGCATGTGCCACATGGCAAGGGTAGGGATGGGGGCCACTCACATCGACGGTGCAATTGGTAATGACTTCTCTTCTTCCCCTGTGCATGTCATGTAGGTCAGCGCCTACCAGAAGAAGGACATTTGGCGTGCCATCGCCAAGGACGTCCGGACCCTGGGGGTCCACCAGAGACGGGGCACCCACTGCTGGAAAAGATGGGAGGACATTCGCCGCTGGAGCAAGAAGACGGCGGAGGCTCAGCTGGGGATGGCCTCCCAACGTGGGAGGGGTGCCCGTCGCACCATGACCCCCCTGATGTTCCGGATCCTGGCGGTGGCCTACCCGGAGTTGGATGGGTGCTTGAGGGCATCACAGCAGACACAAGGGGGTGAGTACACTCGCATTCTGGGGACTTTGCGCGCAGTGGATGGGTCTGGGTGGGGGAGGAGGGCTGTGGGTTTCCCTAGGCCAGGGCGAGTTACATCGGCTAGGCCCCTCCATAATGCAGGCCATGTGTCACTCCACCACACCTCAATAGAGTGCCAAGTATAGGTATACATGCCCCTGTGGCATCTATGTGTGCAGATGTCCACCATAGCCATGTAGGCCAGATCCCAGGAATTGCATCTGTAGAGGCCAAGAGCACAGCGTAGTGCAGGGGGCTGCTGTGTCGCTATTGTCCGCCAACGGTAGCGGTAAGCCATGCACTCAACCTGTCTTTCTTCTGTCGTTCCCCCCCCCTTTTTCTGCTCTCCCTGTTCTTTTGTGCATCAGCATCATCAGGCGGAGGTTCAGTGGCACCGGAGCACAAGGGAGCTGCATCCCACATGGCCATGGAGGGCCACACCACAGACTCTGAATACACCAGTGGGACGGAGGGCGAGGGGAGCTTCACGTCGGGCACAGGATCACCAAACAGCGACACAGACTCATCCGCCGATGGGAGCTCCCTTGTGGTGGCGGCACCATCTGTGCCCCCCACTTCTACAGGTACAGCCGCCACCTCCTCTACCAGCACCGCCCTCCCAGCAGCCCCTCAGCGTTTGCCCCGTGCCCGCTCACCCAGGAGGGTGGGCATCACCTTCGCCCCAGGCACCTCAGCCCCTGCCCCTGTCACCCCTGCTGCCCTCAGTGAGGAGGCCATTGACCTCCTCAGGTCACTCACTGTTGGGCAGTCTACCATTGTGAATGCCATCCAGGGTGTAGAACGGGAGTTGCAACACGGTAATGCATTCCTGGAGGGCATTCATTCTGGTCAGGCTGCCCTTCATCGAACCCTGCAATCTCTCGCCTCAGCACTGATGGCAGCCATTGTCCTTGTCTCTAGCCTCCCCCCTACAACTTTCTTCACCCAGACCCAATCCTCTGTACCCCAGCCTATCCCAAGCACACCATCAGACAAGCATGCATACACCTCAACACACACAAGTAGCTCAGGCAAACATAAGCACCACACAACCCACAGGCACTCACTCAAGCATCACCCACATACAGATACAGCAACATCCACTGCCTCCACTGTGTCCCCCTCCTCGTCGTCTCCCTCCTCCCTCCCAGTGTCGTCTACACTCTCACCTGCATGCACTACATCTACAGGCACTAGGACTCGCACCAGAACCCCCAGAACCACACCCCGCTCACCTGCACTCACCACCCCCACTACCATTTACACGTCCCCTGTGTCCACTCCCAGTGTGTCTGTGACGCCCCCTCCCAAAGTACACAAACGTGGCCACTCACACACCCAACATCCATCCACCACACGACAGCCTCCAGTACCTGCACCTGCACCCAAATCATCTATAGTTACACCTCCTACAACCACCTCCTCTTCCTCCACTCCCAGACCCCCTCCAGCTACCCATCCCAGTCTTCGGCAGCAACTCTTCCTCAGCAACGTTGACCTCTTTGCCCCCACCCCCACCCCTCCAATTGATAGGTCCTGTAGTAGCACCTCAGCCAACAAAAGTCCAGTACCAGTGGTGCGTGTCAAAGGTGTGTGGAGTGCACCGGCCACCAGAGCAGCCAGTGTGACACGGAGCCAAAGCACTGCCAGTCCACAACCTGTAAAGCACCTCAAGTTGGAAAGTGGCCGACAGGACAGGGTGAAGACTCCTGGCGGAAAACCTGCTCACAAGGGTCCCAGGGGAGTGCCGAGTCAGCTGTGACTCCTCCAAAGGTGGTGAAGGGCCAGAGGAAGTCTGCACAGTCTGGGAAGAGCAGCACGGCGGAGAAGGCCGCCATCCTCCCCGGCGGCCGGGACGCCACCACCAGCACTGTCGTCACTGGTCAGGAGACCACCGCCAGAATCAGTGCCCAGGATGGCAGCAGTATCGTCACTGGTCAGGAGACCACCGCAGGAGTCAGTGCCCAGGAGGGCAGCGGTATCGTCACTGGTCAGGAAACTACCACCGGAGTCAGTGCCCAGGAAGGCAACAGTATCGTCACTGGTCAGGAGACCACCGCCTGAGTCAGTGCCCAGGAGGGCAGCAGTATCGTCACTGGTCAGGAGACCACCGCCAGAGTCAGTGCCCAGGAGGGCAGCAGTATCATCACTGGCCAGGAGACCACTGCCGGAGTCAGTGCCCAGGAGGGCCCCGACAGCCACAGCCCCGCTGGGCAATGAGGGACCGTCATGCCACACACCAATGCACAGGTCAGAGACCGCCATGGCAAAGCACCGCTGAACAGGGAAAAGACCGCCATGGTGAAGACCGCTGAACAGGGCAAAGCACCGCTGAACAGGGCAAAGCACCGCTGAACAGGTCAGAGACCGCCATGGTGAAGACCGCTGAACAGGGAAAAGACCGACATGCCAAAGCACCGCTGGACAGGGAAAAAAACGCCACATCAAGCATTGTTATCCCATGTGCAGCTGGGACAGTGACGGGACAGGAACCGTCACGGGGAGCCTGATGCACTCTGGGCACCAGTCCCCCTCCAGAACCAGTGGAGACTGTTATCCACTTGAGAGACTGTGGCTTTGCACTCCCCAGGATGGTACAGTGGGCAAACCACCCACTGACAAGACTTTTGAGACTGTGGCTTTGCACTCCCCAGGATGTAACAGTGGGCAAACCACCCACTGAAAAGGCTTGTGAGACTGTGGCTTTGCACTCCCCAGGATGTAACAGTGGGCAAACCACCCACTGACAAGACTTTTGAGACTGTGGCTTTGCACTCCCCAGGATGTAAAAGTGGGCAAACCACCCACTGAAAAGACTTGTGAGACTGTGGCTTTGCACTCCCCAGGATGTAACAGTGGGCAAACCACCCACTGAAAAGACTTGTGAGACTGTGGCTTTGCACTCCCCAGGATGTCACAGTGGGCAAACCACCCACTGAAAAGACTTGTGAGACTGTGGCTTTGCACTCCCCAGGATTGAACAGTGGGCAAACCACCCACTGTAGAGACTTGAGAGACTGTGGCTTTGCACTCCCCGGGATGGTACAGTGGGCAACCCACCCACCCACTGTAGAGACTTGAGAGTCTGTGACTTTGCACTCCCCAGGATGATACAGTGGGCAACCCACCCACTGTAGAGACTTGAGAGACTGTGACTTTGCACTCCCAGGATACATCAATGGGCATGGAGCCCCGTCGTGGATCTGGCGTAGTGCTATCATCTGGCTGAGGTGCCCCCCCTTCCCTTCCCCCTGAGGGGGGAAGGGAAGGGGGGGCTTCGCACTCCCCAGGATCTAACAGTGGGCAAACCACCCACTGACAAGACTTTTGAGACTGTGGCTTTGCACTCCCCAGGATTGAACAGTGGGCAAACCACCCACTGTAGAGACTTGAGAGACTGTGGCTTTGCACTCCCCAGGATGGTACAGTGGGCAAACCATCCACTGTAGAGACTTGAGAGACTGTGACTTTGCACTCCCCAGGATGGTACAGTGGGCAACCCACCCACTGTAGAGACTTAAGAGACTGTGGGGGTCATTTTAACCCTGGCGGTCGACGACCGCCAGGGCTAAAATGATGGGAGCACCGCCAACAGGCTGGCGGTGCTCCCATGGGCATTCTGACCGCGGCGGTACAGCCGCGGTCAGAAACGGGAAACCGGCGGTGTCCCGCCGGTTTCCCGCTGCCCATAGGAATCCTCCACGGCGGCGCTGCAAGCAGCGCCGCCGTGGGGATTCCGACCCCCTTACCGCCATCCTGTTGAACAGGATGCCGGTAACGGGTGTCGTGGGGCCCCCTAACAGGGCCCCACTAAGATTTTCAGTGTCTGCATAGCAGACATTGAAAATCGCGACGGGTGCAACTGCACCCGTCGCACCCTTCCCACTCCGCCGGCTTCATTCGGAGCCGGCATCCTCGTGGGAAGGGGTTTCCCGCTGGGCGGGCGGGCGGGCGGCCTTCTGGCGGTCGCCCGCCCACCCAGCGGGAAACTCAGAATAACCGCAGCGGTCTTTTGACCGCGCAGCGGTATTCTGACGGTTCCCGGAGCCGCCCGCCAAGCTCAGAATGACCCCCTGTGACTTTGCACTCCCTAGGATACATCAATGGGCATGGAGCTCCGTCGTGGATCTGGCGTGGTTCTGTCATCTGGCTGAGGTGCCCCCCCTTCCCTTCCCCCTGAGGTGCCTGTTGTATTTCTATCTGATGCCCCTGCAGTGTTCTCTCCGTTTGTGGACTGGTATCTAGTGTGGGCCTCGCCCATGCATTTTGGGCCCAGTGGTGCACGGACATTGATATGTGCATACCTGCACTACTTCTCGTAATGTATAATATTTTGATTGTGTATATCTCTCTGTATATATTTGGTAACTGTATTTTGATACATTACAATGTTTGAACGGATTTCCTTTTGTCTTTGCATTCTTCCGGGGGGGTTGTGGGTTGTTAATGTGATGTTTGGAAATGCATTGGTGTGTGTGTTGTAGAGTGCGAGGGTGGGGGTTGGGGTTTTGCGTGTGTCCCCCTGACTTTTGCCTCCCCCCTCCCCTATGTCGTAGGTGCAGTACTCACCGTTGTCTTCGGCGCCGCCGTTGCTGGTGTTCGTAGACGAGCAGGAAGACAAGGGCAGGGAGTATTTGTAGTTCGGGCTCCATGGTGTCCTCCTTCCTCGTGGAGTATGTTAAGGTGAGCGTTTTCCCATTGCAGAAGCTGTTTCCGCCGTGTTTTTATCCACGGTGAATCCGCCCCGGAAAAGGTGGTGGATTGGCGAGTTGTAATACTGTGGGCGGTACTTTGTCTTCCGCCTGTCTGTTGGCGGTGACCGCCGCGCTGCTTGTCTGTACCGCCATGGCGGTCGGAGTGTTAAAGTGGCTGTCTTTGTTGGCGGATTCCGCCACAGTCATAATTCCAATTTTTTTTCAGCCGGCCTGTTTGCGGTATTACCGCAGCTTTAACACCGTCTGCCAGGGTTGTAATGACCCCCTCTGTCTCCTAAGTTAAGCCTTTTCGCTCTTTGCCAAGCTACCAAGGGTTGAGCTGGGTTTAATTTACTGAGACCTAACTGGACCTAAGTGGAGGTTAATGGCCTATATTTATGGTGCGCAGTGGTGAGGATCCTATACTTGTGTTCAATATCACATTACAGTTTTAAGTAAAACAAATTAAAAATCCTTTAAATTGTCCTAGTGCAAAAATTGTTTTTAATTTTTAATTTGGATTAATTTCAATTATTGAATTTTTGTGATTTTTCTAAATTCGTTTCCAATTTTTACAAAAAGTTTTTGTTGACACAAAGCTAGGGAACCACTGAGCTTGATCTGGCTAGCCTACCCACACAGACAGTAGTCCAGCTTAGGGGGTTGTGTACTGCAAGGGGGTTGCCTGCAACCACTGACCTCAGGACGCATGTCCTGATTAAATCCCTGACAGCATGGACTGAGGCCCAAGACGTAGGATCAGAGGAAACTCCAGAGGAGGAAGAAGCAGGGGAGGATGCTAGCTCCGACCACTCAGGGGAGGGAGGGCATCTGAACCTAAGTGAGGAGGAGGAAGACCGGTCCTCACTTCACACAGTCACTAGGGGCATACCCAAAGCTAGTTGGGGGAAGGGTGTCCCTTCAGGAGGAGAGAACCTGTCCCTCAGGGAAAGAGAGTTGGAGGCCCAGCTAGCATTTATAGCTTTGGAGGCAGAGAAGCTGGCCCTAGAAAGAAAAAGTGGGCAAGGGAAGAGAAAAAGAGATGGTGGCAGTGACAGAGAAGCTGAGATGTCCATGGGTGGGGGGGGGGTTGCCCCAGATTACCCAAGGGAGTGGTTCCTGGCTATGTAGAGGGGGATGACACAGATAAGTGGCTGGGGGCCTTTGAGAGGGCCCTCCAGATGAGGAGAGTTAAGTCTCAGTACTGAGGTTCACTTCTTTGGGAGTTGGTCCCCAACACTGGGAGGGATAGGCTCCTAACCTTGAGGGGGGAGGAGGCAGATTCATACTGCAGTAGGAAGAGATTCTTGACTAAGAAGTTTGGTCTGACCCCAGAGCAGTATAGGCTCAAGTTTAGGGACACCCAAAAGACAAGTACCCAGTCCTGGGTGGACTTTGTAGACATCTCAGTTAAAGCACTAGAGGGCTGGATACATGGCAACAAGGTAAGTACCTTTGAGGGGCTGTACAATTTGATAATGAGGGAGCACCTTCTAGCCAATTGTGTCCAAGAGAAGCTCTGTCAGTATCTAGTTGATTCTAAGTTGACCAACCCCAGAGAGCTGGGGGAGGCAGCAGAAGACTGGTTAAGAATTAGGGTTAACCAGAAACCCCCTGGGGGTGATCAGAAAAAGGGAGGACATGGTTCTTCTCAGTGGAAGAACCAAGGGAAAGATGATAAAAAGCCCAAGGAGTCCTTACAAGAGTCCCCAAACACTTCTCAGGGTGGGGGAGCCCGAGTTATTCCACTTCTAAGGGGAAAGAGTATCAGGGGAAGCATTATGAAAGCAGGAAAGTTTCAGGAGCTTGCTAAGGCCAACAAGTGATTTGAGTGTCATCAACCTGGACACAAAAGAGGAGATGCTATATGCTCCAAGAAGCCCCCCACTGGTGGGCAATCCCAGGGGATTGCTAGTATAGGGATGGGGGTGGAAGTTGGCCCAGGGCTGGGATCAGGGTACACCGGGTCACCTTAGTATCCGTGGGTGGGGCGGACATTGCAACTATGGCCACCTTACCTCCCAGCATGGAGAGGTATAGGCAGAGGCCTAAAGTCAATGGGACTGAGGTGGACGCTCTGAGAGATAGTGGTTGAGAAGTGGGGTGGAGAAGTGTGGCACAATGGTTAGAGCTGCAGACCCTGATGCAGAGATCTGGTCCTGTACCAGGGTTCAATTCCCACCTCATCGGGTCTTGGGCTCAATTCCCTTGGACCAGATAATTCTCGCCTCGGTGCCTAATCTAATTAATGGGTCCCACTCTGTAACTCTGGGCAATAGCTTACTTAATATCCACAACGGCCCTTACAGCGCTTGGATGCTTGGCTTCACCCTGGGGCTATCCAGGAGAGGGTGCCTCACAGGGAAAAGCCAGGAGGGGTTCCAAGGCGGTATGCGTACAGCACCTTGAGACCCTTACAGGTGAGTAATTACAAGTGCAAATTTTACAGTTTTACAGTTTACAGAGATACAAGAACCAGTGTGACAATGGTCACAGAGAAGCTTGTTTCTCCAGAACAGGTCTTACCTGGTGTCTTCCACCAAGTGACTTATGCAGATAGCAGAATCAAACTCCATCCCATGGCCATGGTGAGCCTGGAATGGGGAGGTGTGACTGGCCCTAAGAAGGTAGCTGTAGCTCCTGCCCTCCCAGTAAAGTGTCTGCTGGGAAATGATCTTGAAGCATCTGAATGGTCAGAGGTGGAGAGAAGGGTCCATGCACAGATGCTGGACCTCCCTGAATGGGTGTGTGCAGTGACCAGGTCACAGGCAGCACAACAGGGAAGTGCTGGACACTTGGACCCTGGAACAATGGGCCAAGCCTCCAAGAAGAAGAGAAAGGGCACTGGGTCTGGCTTGCCAGCCCCCACAAGTACAGAGGATCAGGAGGAATCCAAACCTGAGGGGGAGGATCTGACCTCTGAGGGAGGGCCACTTCCCCTGCAACCTCTGCCTGACTTAGCAGAACTGCAAGGGGCAGGTGGGCCCACCAGAGAATAGTTGTGCCAGGGACAAAGAGAGTGTCCCACTCTTGCGGGCCTAAGGCAGACTGCTGCCAGGCAGAACAAGGGGATATCAATGGGACCCGCAGGGTTTACTGGGAGGATGGAGTTCTCTACACCGAGGCAAGGGACCCCAAACCATGGGCAACCAGGAGAGTGGTGGTCCCCCAGAAGTATAGAGAATGCTTCCTCACTTTAAGCCATGATAGTCCCTTAGCTGGACATTTGGGACAGACCAAGACCTGGAACAGGCTGGTTAACCATTTTTATTGGCCCCAAATGTCAGAAAAAGTCAGGGAGTTTTGCAGCTCCTGTGTTACCTGCCAAGTTAGTGGCAAGGCCGGGGGCGAGCCAAAGGCTCCCTTGATACTACTGCCAGTGGTTGGGACTCCCTTCGAGAGGGTGAGGATTGACATTGTACGTCCCCTAGACCCACCAACTGCCTCAGGCAACAGGTACATTTTGGTGGTTGTGGACCATGCCATCAGGTACCCTGAGGCAATACCCCTCCGGACAGTCACTGCTCCCACAGTGGCTAGGGCCCTACTTGGTGTGTTCACCAGAGTGGGATTCCCAAAAGAGGTGGTCTCAGATAGGGGCACACATTTTATGTCTGCCTATCTGAAAGCCATGTGGGATGAGTGTGGTGTTACTTATAAGTTCACTACCTCCTATCATCCACAGACCAATGGTCTGGTGGAAAGATTTAATAAGTCCCTGAAGGGCATGATCATGGGTTTGTCTGACAAACTCAGGAGGAGATGGGATGTTCTCCTCCCATGCCTGCTGTTTGCCTACAGAGAGGTGCCACAGAAGGGGGTTGGATTCAGCCCCTTTGAATTACTGTTTGGACACCCTGTAAGAGGCCCATTGTGCTTGGTGAGAGAGTCTTGGGAGAAGCCTCTCAAAGAGTCCAAGGAGAATGTGCTGGATTATGTGCTGGGCCTGCGGTCATGCATGGCTGAGTACATGAAGAAGGCAAGCAGAAACCTGGAGGCCAGCCAAGAGCTCATGAAGCTCTGGCATGACCAGAAGGCTACCATGCCTGTGTATCACCCAGGACAGCTGGTGTGGGTTTTGGAGCCCATGGCTCTTAGGGCACTTCAGGTTACTGACTCTCCTCCCTTTTCCAGCGAAAGTCATCGAGAAGATCGTCAACACTCAGCTCACCCACTTCCTCGAAGACAATTCCATCCTGGACCCCTCACAATCCGGATTCAGACGAAACCACAGCACTGAGACCGCCCTCCTCGCCGCCACAGATGACATCAGACATCAAATGGACAACGGCGAAACCTCAGCCCTCATCCTCCTCGACCTATCAGCCGCTTTTGACACCGTCTGCCACCGTACCCTACTGACCCGCCTCCAGGAAGCCGGCATCCAAGATAAAGCCCTCCACTGGATCTCATCCTTCCTCTCCGACAGAACGCAGAGAGTCCGTCTCTCCCCTTTCCGCTCCAAAGCCACCAACCTCATCTGCGGCGTCCCCCAAGGATCCTCCCTCAGCCCCACGTTGTTCAACGTCTACATGGCCCCCCTCGCTCAACTGGCCCGCCAACATCATCTCAGCATCATCTCCTACGCCGACGATACCCAGCTCGTCCTCTCCCTGACCAAAGACCCGCTCACCGCCAAAACAAACCTCCACGAGGGACTAAAATCTATCGCCGATTGGATGAACAACAGTCGCCTGAAACTCAACTCCGACAAGACGGAAGTCCTCATCCTCGGACGCACTCCCTCGGCCTGGAACGACTCATGGTGGCCCTCCGTCTTCGGACCCCCACCCACCCCTGCCAGCCACGCAAGAAACCTCGGCTTCATCCTGGACTCCGCCCTCACCATGTCCAAACAGGTCAGCGCCGTCTCCTCCTCCTGTTTCAACACCCTCCGAATGCTCCGCAGAATTTTCAAGTGGATTCCAACAGAAACCAGAAAGACGGTGACCCAGGCCCTCGTCAGCAGCAGACTTGACTACGGCAACGCACTCTACACAGGCATCCCAACCAAAGACATCAAACGCCTCCAACGTATCCAAAATGCCTCCGCCCGACTGATCCTCAACATACCCCGCCGAAGTCACATCTCCCCTCACCTAAAGGAACTCCACTGGCTCCCGGTAGACAAGAGGATCACCTTCAAACTCCTGACCCACGCTCACAAGGCACTTCACAACACCGGACCCTCCTACCTCAACACCAGACTTCACTTCTACACCCCAACACGTCAACTCCGATCCGCCAACCTCGCCCTCGCCATCGTACCCCGAATCCAGCGCAAGACATCCGGCGGCAGATCCTTCTCCTTCCTCGCCGCCAAGACCTGGAACTCTCTCCCCACATCCCTTCGCCAGACCCAGGACCTCCTCGCATTCAGAAGGCTCCTCAAGACCTGGCTCTTCGACCGATAAACCAGCAGCGCTCCCCTCCCCCCCCCCCTCAGCGCCTCGAAACCCTGACGGGTACATAGCGCACTTTATAAATACTATGATTGATTGATCAGGCCAAATGGACTGGGCACTATCCAATTGTGGAGAAAAAGGGTGCGGTCACCTACTTGGTGGACCTTGGTACCCCCAGGAATCCTCATATGATCCTGCATGTCAACAGATTGAAACCCCACCAGGACAGGGCAGACATGACCATGCTGATGGTCACTGATGAAGGGAAGGAGGAGGAGAGTGAACCTCTGCCAGACCTCCTGTCCTCAAATGCACAAGATGGGTCAGTGGAGGGAGTGGTACTCTCTCCCAATTTGACAGACCAGCAACAAAAAGACTGCAGAAAACCCTTGGAGCAGTTTTCTAGTCTGTTCTCCCTGACCCCTGGACTCACCAATTGGTGTGTCCATGACGTTGACACTGGTGACAGCTTACCTGTCAAAAAACAGCTGTACAGGCTGTCTGACCAGGTCAAGGCCAACATCAAAGCTGAAGTGGATAAGATGTTGGAGTTCAAGGTAATTGAGCCCTCTGACAGTCCTTGGTCCAGTCCAGCGGTACTGGTGCCCAAACCTAATCCCCAAGGTGGGAAGAAGGAATTGAGATTGTGTGTGGACTACAGAGGTCTAAATGCAGTCACTAGGACTGATGCTCACCCTATACCTAGAGCCGATGAGCTCATTGATAGGTTGGGGGCTGCCAAATTCCTGAGCACATTTGATCTGACCTCAGGATACTGGCAGATTGCCTTAAGTCCAGGAGCTAAGGAGAGGACAGCATTTTCCACACCAGAGGGCCACTTTCAGTTCAAGGTGATGCCCTTTGG
Organism: Pleurodeles waltl; assembly: GCF_031143425.1. NCBI lineage: Eukaryota > Metazoa > Chordata > Amphibia > Caudata > Salamandridae > Pleurodeles > Pleurodeles waltl. The sequence continues at coordinate 135,470,100 of NC_090441.1, forward strand.
CTGGAAAAATGCTCCTGCCACCTTCCAACGGTTGGTGAATAGAGTCCTGTCTGGGTTGGAATCTTTCAGTGCAGCTTATCAGGATGATATAGCTGTATTTAGTTCTACCTGGGAGTGCCACCTGGTCCACCTGAAGGAAGTGCTTCAGGCCCTGCTTCAAGCAGGCCTGACTATCAAGGCAAGTAAGTGCCAGATAGGGCAGAGCTCAGTTGCGTACCTGGGCTACCTTGTTGGTGGAGGCCATGTACAACCTCTCCAGCCCAAGATCCAGACTATCCTGGATTGGGAGGCTTCTAAAACCCAGACTCAGGTCAGGGCCTTTCTTGGCTTGACTGGGTACTACAGGAGGTTTGTTCAGAATTATGGGACCATAGTGGCCCCTCTGACTGAGCTTACCTCCAAGAAACAGCCCAAGAAGGTCATTTGGACCCCAGAGTGCCAGAAAGCTTTTGACACCCTAAAACAGGCTATGTGTTCAGCACCAGTGTTACTGGCCCCTGACTATAGCAAGGAGTTTATAGGGCAAACAGATGCTTCAGAGAAAGGGATATTGGGGCAGTGTTAGCACAAGTTAATGAAGAGGGCCAAGATCAACCAGTTGCCTTCATCAGCAGGCGACTACTCCCCAGAGAGAAAAGATGGAGTGCCATTGAGAGGGAGGCCTTTGCTGTGGTCTGGTCCCTGAAGAAGTTGAGGCCATACCTGTTTGACACTCACTTCCGTGTACAAACTGACCACAGACCTCTCAGATGGTTGATGCAGATGAGAGGGGAGAACCCAAAACTGTTAAGGTGGTCCCTTTCCCTATAGGGCATGGACTTCACAGTGGAGCTCAGACCTGGGACTACCCATGCCAATGCAGATGGCCTTTTCAGGTTTTTCCACTTAGCTGATGAGGACTACCAGGGTGTAGGTTAGTACCCATCACCTTTCATCTCGGGGGCAGTGTAGGAAAGTCCTCCTTTTTGCCCTGGTCACCCCCAAACTTTTTGGACAGGTACTAGTGGTTACTGACTCTTGGCTGTGCCCTGGGTACTGCTTACCAGTCCCAGAGCCAGTGCTCTGTGTAAAGTGGATATGCAAATTAGGATAATTATAATTGGCAACGTTAACCTACCTATAAGTCCCTAGTATATTGTAGGGCATGAAGTTTAGGGACCCCCAGCATAGGTAGTGCCCAATAGGTGCACTGCTGAGGTGCCCAGGCCCAGTGTCATTTTAAAGGGAGACCTGCCTTGCTGGCTGCTTTTAAATTAAAGTTATATGCAAATTCGACTTTAGAATTAAAAGTAGTTCCAAAGTCTTAAACTACCTTATTTGTACATATAAGTCACCCCTAAGGTGTGCCCTATGTGCCCCTAGGGCTGGGTACTATGTAACTATAAGAAGGGACCTTATAAAAATAGTTTTATAAGCCCTGGCGAGGTAAAACAGCCACATTTGTTTTTCCCTCATTGTAGTGAAAGGCCTCCATAGGCTAGAATGGGGAGACTTTATTTTAATTTTCAAAAGTCTCCTTGCGTAACAGATACCAGAAGTTTGGTTTCAAATTAATTGTTACAATAAATCCCACAACTTCCAGTTGTTTGATTTAATATAACTTGTTCAAGTAAAGAGTTTTAAACTTTACCTGAAAAGTTGCCAACTTCAGCCCTGCAGTGTTTTTGCTGCTGTGCTCTAATTGGCCAGCCTCTGGCAGCCTGGCCAGGCTGCCTTGATGAGGTGTGAAGTGGCCTGGCTCCACACAAAGAGATGTGCCTGGGGGAAGAGATCTCCCCTCAGCAGATGGTGAGGCAGGAAGGGGGAGGGCTTCCAAACTGGTCTTTAAAGGCAGAGAAGGACATTTGTAGCAACCCAATAAACCCTCACATCCTGCAAACCCAGACAATTAGGTGCCTCCTTGATTAGATTAGGAGAGGGCAGGAGAGGGGTGTGTTTATGATTTTTAGCCACACCAGTGGGTGGGCTCAGCCAGATGTAACCTCCAAAAATCACTTTCAGCCATGATGGATTTTTGAGGAATGTTGCTCCCTGGGATTGATTTTTGCCACACTTCCCAGGAAGTGATCATGACACGGGGAAGGACCCTGCACCTGTTTGGAGAACCAGGACCCCCCTGTTTTTCACCCAGGAGCAGGGATAAAACTGGCAGACCTGCACCCACACCTCAGATCCCCGTCAGATTCCAACAAGGAAGAACTACAGGAGAAGAAGGACTGCCCTTCTGGACTCCTGGCCTGCACCTGGACCCTGCACTCTGAAGGACTGCACCAGCTACACACTTGGGCTTCACCACAAGAAGGACTTTGCCTGGCTTCAAGTGGTTCAAGGAGGGACTCCCTGTTTGCTACAGGTGAAAACTTGCTAAACAGAGTCCCCTGCACCAACTCCTGAAGAAACCAACCAGCTGACCACTGTCCAGTAGTCAAAAAGGAGTTTGTGCCAGGTGCATTCTGGGAGTTGTAGTCCACACCCAAAGGAGCATCTCAGAACTTCTGGAACATTGGGGTGAGCTGTGGACCCCAAAAGAACCTTGAAAGAACATCTGGAAATGATCCAGAAGTTTGGAGAACTTTTGGGAAAAAGTTCCATAGTGGGAGTGACCCGCCATGGCAACTCTAGCCGGCTTGCCTCAACCGCGACCCGGCCTGACTTGTAGGTTCGTCCCACAGAAGAAAATCTCCAAAAAAGAGACTAAGCCCCTCATTAGAACCCTGGTGGTAAATCCCGCCCACCGTCATTCAGAAGACCGCCAACATACCGCTGCTGCCGTGGAATTCTTCTACAGGTATTACGACCCACAGCCCGGAATCCGCCACAATACAGACAACCACACAGGTCCGCCATACCAAAGGTCAGTGATAAACTGGCGATAACAAAACTGACACCATCACGCCAACAAGAATACGCCGACAGTATCACGACCCATGAATCAACGCGGCGGTCTTTGAACTGCGGTAATCCATTGGCGGTACACACCGCCGCGCTCAAAATAAACACACATATACAAAACACAACCACATTGGACAATTCGAAATACACACACCTGATACACATACACACACAACACCCACACACCCAATACAATATAAGGCACACACCCAAATCACCCACAAACCCTTACTACCAGAATTTTGAAAGCACGCCAGAGAGAGACACTACCTAAAACAACACCAGCATCCTCAGACACACAACACCATCACTTACACAACATGCACGCACCTCAAACAACACACACTAACACACCCCCTCACACATCACAACAGACACCACCTCACACATCACCTACACCACATCATGACACCCCAGGTTTTCTGAGGAGGAGCTCAGGGTCATGGTGGAGGAAATCGTCCGGGTAGAGCCACAGCAATTCGGATCACAGGTGCAGCAGACCTCCATTGCAAGGAAGATGGAGCTATGGCGCAGAATTGTCGACAGGGTCACCGCAGTGGGACAGCATCCAAGAACTAGGGATGACATCAGAAAGAGGTGGAACGACCTACGGGGGAAGGTGCGTTCCGTGGTCTCCAGACACCAGATTGCTGTACAGAGGACTGGCGGTGGACCCCAACCTCCTCCCCCACAACTAACAACATGGGAGGAGCAAGTCTTGGCAATACTGCATCCTGAGGGCCTCGCAGGAGTAGCAGGAGGACTGGACTCTGGTAAGGCAAATCTTTAAAACCTTATCCGCCCACCCCACCTTCATGCCATCACATACTCCCACCCTTACCCTCACAACCATCACCCCAACAACCCACAGATACCCCACCAACACAACCCACACATCCCAAAACCAAGCCTTGCATGTGACACCAATGCATGGACACCCATCACCCAAGCATGTCCATTACAGAGACTCACTCATGCCCCAAAATCACCAATCACACAAGGACCAAGCCAATAATGCAAGCACTGGAGTAGAGGGTCAACTACCCATTGCACACGATGGCACACACAGATACAATAATTATGCATTTACACCCCAACAGGACCCCTACCCAACGTCACCGGACAGGAGGTGCCAGACATATCCAGTCCCCCCACAGAAGAGGCCCACAGTGATGACAACAGCTCTGCACAACTAGATCAAGATGACCAGCGCGGCCCATCTGGGAACTCGGGACAGTCAGTTCCCCTAACACTGTCACAAGCCACCACAGAGCCTCCCCCCCTCAGGAAACACCAGCACAGCACCCACCCAGCGGGCCCATCCCTCTGCCCCCAGGACACGTCAACCAGCAGTGTGTCCACCACTACAGGGAACCCAGGCAAACCCACCAACCCAAGAAAATCAGGGACCTGGGGTCAGTGGCAGTGGGCACACGGTTCAGGGGACAGAGGCACAGGATAACAGGGAAATTGGGAGGACTGCTGTGCGACAGGGGGAGGACAGGCCCAGTGAACCCACTCTCCATGAGGTACTCTCCAACATCATGGGAGCTTACCATCATTCCCAGGAGACGATAGCAACGGTACTGGCCAAGTTTCAGGAGACCTAGCGGCTGCAGGAGGAACACTACCTTGGGATCAGGGAGGACTTGAAGTCCATTAACACCACTCAGGTCACCATTGCAGGGGTGCTGGCAGACCTGGCCAACACCAGGAGGGACACAGTGGCACAACAAGGGTCCCCTGACACTAGCCTGGACGATGAACAGCCCTCCATCTCTTCCGGCGCTAGTGGACAGGAGGCACCACCACAGGAACAACAGGACACCAGCACCCCACCCCCTGCAGATGGAGAACCACCCTGCAAATGGTCCCTGAGATCCAGGAGCAAGACAGAGAACATTGCCAAGACCCCACCAGGAAATGAGACCCCCCTGAATGTCACCCTTCTGTCCCACTATGTCACCCTGTCCATCCTTAAACTGCCATTGCTCCACTTCCTATGCCCCTTTGGACAATGCACCTGTGAAACAAATAGACTGGACTCTGCCATGGACATTCCTCCACCATCACCCCAGCCCATTTTACAATCCCCCCACTTATTAGCACAGGAATAAACACACTTCAATCACAAAACAATCTGGAGTCAGTCTGTGCTTTCACAAATGTGTAATTGCAATAACTATGGAATATAACAATGTCAATTTACTTGTTCACATACCAATGTAACACAGCTGTAGGCCAGCAGTAAACATAGCAGAGGGCACAAAGTGGGACCCAAATCTGTGAAATGGAAAGTCAAAGTTACAAGTCAGGGTTCCATACACTAAATGAAAATGACACACTTATGCTAGTTCCAACAATAGAATGAGATTTGGGAAGCAGTGGCATCTTCTTACCTGTGTCTCACTGGAAGTATTGCATGATGATGTTGTTTCGGTTGTCGATATCCTCTTATTCTGCCTCCTATTCTTCACTGTCCACAGGCTCCACAGCTGCCACAAGACCAACATCTGGCCCATCCTCCTGCAGAAAAGTCACCTGGCGTCACAAAGCCAGGTTGTGCAGCATACAGCAGGCCACGATTATCTAGCACATCTTCTTCGGTGAGTAGTATAATGAGCCACCTGTCAGACGGAGGCACCAGAATCTGGCCTTCAGGAGGCCGAAGGTGCGTTCGATCACCCTCCTAGTTCGCCCATGTGCCTCATTGTAGCGTTCCTCTGCCCTTGTCCTGGGATTCCTCACTGGGGTCAGTAGACATGACATGTTGGGGTAACCAGAGTCACCTGCAAATGTCGAGGGACAACTGTTAGACACACAGTAACTCTTAGGGACAGCCCCATACCCAGAAACCTATGTCAACTGTATTGGGACCTTGGCCTCACCTATTAGCCACACACGGTGCCTCTGGAGTTGGCCCATCACATCAGGGATGCTGCTATTCCTCAAAATGTAAGCGTCATGCACAGAGCCAGGATACTTGGCATTGACATGGGAGATGTACTGGTCTGCCAAACACACCATCTTCCGGTTTCTGTACACCTGTTTGTTTCTGCGGGGGGGTACAAATGCCACATGTGTACCATCAATGGCACCAATGATGTTGGGGATATTTCCCAGGGCATAGAAGTCACCTTTCACTGTGGGCAAATACTCCACCTGAGGGAAAACGATGTAGCTGCGCATGTGTTTCAGCAGGGCAGATAAGACTCTGGACAACACGTTAGAGAACATTGGCTAAGACATCCCTGATGCCATGGCCACTGTTGTTTGAAAAGACCCACTTGCCAGGAAATGGAGTACAGACAGGACCTGCACTAGAGGGGGGATTCCTTTGGGATGGCGGATAGCTGACATCAGGTCCGGCTCCAACTGGGCACACAGTTCCTGGTTTGTTGCACGATCAAGTCTGTATGTGACCAGGATGTGTCTCTCTTCCATTGTCGACAGGTCCAAGAGGGGTCTCTACACCGGAGGATGCCACCATCTCATCACCTGCAGCAGCGGACATGCCCTATGCAGAACAGCGAGCAGAGAGTCATCCAACACTGAGGTATCACAATGTCTTATTTTCAGAAACGTTATTAATCCGCAATGTGCCGGTATCTGTCTATATTCCCGGCCTAGATAGGTGTGACGCAGTTAACATCCATCCCATGTGGCCTCCTGCAGTGGCGGCTGCCTGACCTGTAAGGTGGGGCAAGGGGATATAAGGTAACTGCGCTGGCGTTGTACACCGTTGCGGTGGGCGGTCGAAGACCGCAGCGCAATTCTGCATTGGTTAACATTGGGACCTATGGGTCCCAGGAGCCAATGTACGCCGGCGGTGACGGTACGCACCGCCGCGGACGTGACCGCCATTTTCTGTCTGTTCACTCACTTGATACCTGACCTTCAACAGGAGAGGACCTACACTGCAAGTGCTGCTGTGACCTCAGTCTGGAAGCGACGATGGCTCATGTGTCTGGGGAAGGGGCCCCTGCCTTCACTTCGGAGGAGTTGGAGAAACTAGTGGATGGGGTCCTCCCTCAGTACACGCAACTGTACGGTCCTCCAGACAAACAGGTGAGAACACTGTGAGCATGCTGCATGGGCAATGACTGTTTTGAGTGGTATGGGTGGAAGATGCATGGGGGGTGCTGAGGCCTGCATGTGCAGATGGGGAGTGTATGTGCATCAGGGCAAGGGTGGGAACTGGGGGGCAATGAGTATGATGGTCCGGACGGGTAAGTAATTTACTTTCCCCCTGTACCGTTCCTTTAGGTCAGCGCCCACCAAAAGAAGGGTATTTGGTGTTCCATCGCCAAGGACGTCCAGACCCTGGGGGTCTACCACAGACCGAGCACCCACTGCCGTAAAAGATGGGAGGGCCTGTGCCACTGGAGCAAGAAGACGGCGGAGGCCCAGCTGGGGATGGCCTCCCAACGTGGGAGGGGTGCCCATCGCACCATGACCCCCCTGATATTCCAGATCCTGGCAGTGGCCTATCTGGAGTTGGATGGGTGCTTGAGGGCATCACAGCAGCCACAAGGGGGTGAGTACACTCTCATTCAGCTGACTCTGCGCGCATAATGAGATGTCTGGGTGGGGAAGGTGGGCAGTGGGTTCCCCTAGGCCAGGGCGAAGTTGGTAGGCAAGGTCCTTTGTGAGGCAGGCTATGTGGCACACCAACCCCACCAGTGGTAAGAGCCATCTACACCTATTCAGGCTCCTGTGACTTCCAGGTGTCCAATTGGTCTTAGGCCTCGTACCCCATGGTCAGCTGAAATTTCTAGGAACTGTTAGTGCATGGCGTAGTGCAGAGGACTGCTCCCTGTGTGTTGTGTCCGCCAACGGTAGTGGTGTTGCATGCACTGAACATGTCTTTCTTCTGTCTTTCCCCCCCCTTTTTGTGGTCTCCCTGTTCTTGTGTGCAATAGCATCATCAGGCGGAGGAGCATGAAACCCACTTGGCTCTGGAGGGCGAAACAACGGAGTCTGAAGCACAGCGGGAACAGGAGCAGACAGCAGTGACAGCGACTCATCCTCTGATGGAAGCTCCCTTGCGATGGCGGGCACCTCTGTGCCCACCGCATCATCAGGTACAGCCGCCACCCCCCCTGACAGCACCGCCCTCCCAGCAGCCCCTCAGAGTGTGTCCCGTGCCCGCTCACACAGGAGGGTGGGCCTCTCCTTTGCCCCAGGCACCTCAGGCCCTGCCTCAGTCAGCCCTGCTGCCCTCAGTGAGGAGGCTATTGACCTCCTGAGATCCCTCACTGTTGGGCAATCTACCATTGTGAATGCCATCCAGAGTGTAGAGAGGCATTTGCAACAAACAAATGCATACCTGGAGGGCATTCATTCTGGCCAGGCAGCCCAACAGAGAGCATTTCAGGCTCTGGCTTCAGCACTGATGGCAGCCATTGTCCCTGTGTCCAGCCCCCCCTCCAACGTCCTCCACCCAGCCCCAATCCCCTGGACCTCAGCCTATCCCAAGCACACATCAGACCAGCATGCACACTCATCAACACACAAGAGTGACTCAGGCAAACATAAGCACCACACATCCCACATGCACTCACACAAGCACCATCCCTATGCAGACATGGCAACATCCACTCCCTCCACTGTGTCCCCCTCCTCCACGTCTTCCTCCTCCCTCCCTGTCTCGTCTCCACTCACACCTGCATGCACTACATCCTCAGCCACTGCCTCCATCACCAGCACGCCCATCACCACACACCGCTCACGTGCACTCACCACCCCCACTACCATTCACACATCTCCAGTGTCCTCTCCCAGTGTGTCTGTGAGCCCTCCTCCCAAAGTACACAAACGCAGGCACACACCCACCCAACAGCCATCCACCTCACAACAGCCTCCAGCCCATGCACCTTCACCCAAATTCAGCAGACGTGCACCTCCTACCTCCACTCCCAAACCCCATCCATCAACTCCCAAACACCCTCCATCTTCCTGTTCCAGTGTGTCTAAAAAAGTCTTCCTGGCTAACATTGACCTCTTCCCTACACCTCCCCTCCCGTCCGTGCCCTAGGGCCAGGCTTTCCAGGTCACAGCCCAGCACCTCAGCCACCAAATCCCGAGGCACAGTGGTGCCAGCAGCTGCAGGTCATGGAGTGCGCCACCCATCAATGCTGCCAGTGTGCCACGTAGCGAGGGCAAGGACATTCCGTCACCTGCAAAGATGAAAAAGGTGCCCGCATCCCTGAGGGAGAAGCCGAAAGTACGAGCCACCAAGGGCTCAGCAAAAACCAGATGGGATAGTGGCAAGACAACTGCGGCACCATCAAAGCTGGGGAAGGGCCACAAGCTGAAGAGCAGGTCAGGAGAGGGCATGGTGGCACCGACTGAGGGACCAGTGTCACACTTTCTGTCCACGACCACGCCAACCTGTACAGCGGTGAACACCGCTAGCTGCCCCACCACCACAACCGCCACATGCGCCACCCCCAGCACGTCTACAGCCTCAGCGACAATCCCCAGCCTCTTCCCCAGTGGGCAGCCATCTGAGGCTGCAGGAAACGTCCTGCTGTGTCCCTCTGCAGGTGCTGACCCATGCACCGCCGCCAGCACCGCCGCAAGCAACGCCGCGACAGACACCGCCGCAAGCACCTCCGTGACAGACACCGCTAGCTGCCCCACCACCACAACCGCCACCTGCACCGCCCCCGGCACGTCTACAGCCTTACCGACAGTCCCCAGCCTCTTCCCCAGTGGGCAGCCATCCGAGGCTGCAGGAAACATCCTGCTGTGTCCCTCTGCAGGTGCGTTGTGTGTTCATCAGGCTGAGGTGCCTCCCCTCCCCCTGAGGTGCCTGTATATTTTGATCTGATGCCCCAGCAGTGTTCTCTCCGTTTCCAGTCAGGTATCATGTGTGAGCCTCTCCCATGTATTTTGGGCCCAGTGGTCCACGGACAATGGTTAGTACACTATCCGGACTTGTGTAGTTGGTGTGCATATTTGTATATACTGAATTTTGTCTTTGGAATAATGGATTTTTCTTGATTACAATGGTTACAATCATTTCCTTTTATCCTTGCGTTCTTCCAGGGGGTAGGGGGGTATATGGAATGTTGCTGCATGTATTTGTGTGTCTGTTGTTGTGTATGAGGGTGAGGGTGGGGGTGTTGCGTGTTGCGTGTGTGTCACTCTCTTTCCTTCCCCCCTCCCCTGTGTTGTAGGTGCAGTACTCACTGTGGTCGCCGCAGACGCCATTCGTACTCCTGGTAGAAGAGGAGGTAAAACAACATGGGCAGTACGTGTAGTTCGGGCTCCATGGCATCCTGGTTCCTCGTTGGGTGTCAAGAGGTGAGTTTTTTCCCTTCTGTGTACTGTTTCCGCCGTGCTTTGGATAGCGTTGGCTCCGCCCCGGGAAAAGGTGGCGGATAGGCCTCTTGTAATAGGGTGGGCGGTACTTTGTCTCCCGTCTGTCTGTTGGTGGTGACCGCCACGCTGTTTGTTTCTACCGCTGTGGCGGTCGGAGTGTTAAAGTGGCTGTCTATGTTGGCGGTTTCCGATACGGTCGTAATCCCATTTTTTTTTTCCGCCGGCCTGTTTGCGGTATTACCGCCGCTTTAACACCGACCGCCAGGGTTGTAATGAGGGCCTAAGGCTGAACTTAGGAAGTTGACCGGGACCCCCCAGCCAGCGTATCCGAGGAGGGCACCAAGAACGTCGGATCAAGATCCAGGTTTGCCCCGGTCGAAGGATTTTCAACTTGAAAAAATGACTAAGTCCGAAGGTAAAAATCTCCACCGAGGGCTCCCGTGATGCGTATCCGAGGAAGAGTTCCAGGAGGTCAAATTGGACTGATAGGTTCGTCCTGCTGAAGAAAATCTTGAGAAAAACGACTTAGTCCTAAGGTAAACTTTTGACCGAGGCCTCCCGCGGGCTGTAGCCGAGCCAGGCTCCATCGCAGTCGGCCTTAAACTTTGACTTTGCCCCGTTCGAGGTGCGACCAGATGACCAGATTGGCGCTTTTTGTTTCTAGGCGCCAGAAAACAATAATTCTTTACAAATTCATATCTCCGGTTCCCCTTATCTGATTTTATTCATTTTTGTGTCATTTTAAAGATAAAAATATAATCTATTTTTATGAATTGATGTTGGATTTTTAAACTGTTTCCTGTGTTTTATTTAATTACTGTTTTGTGATATGTGAATGCTTTACACTCTGGCCCTCATTCTGATTCGCCCGCCAGAATTCAGCCCTCCATAATACCGCTCCGCGGTCAAAAGACCGCGGAGGGTATTATGAGTTTTTCCCTGGGCTGGCGGGCGGTCTCCAAAAGACCGCCCGCCAGCCCAGGGAAAAACTCCCTTCCCACGAGGATGCCGGCTCGTAATCGTGCCGGCGGAGTGGAAGGTGCGACGGGTGCTGTTGCACCCGTCGCGTATTTCACTGTCTGCAAGGCAGACAGTGAAATACATTTTGGGGCCCTCTTACGGGGGCCCGCGACTCCCCCTCCCGCCATCCGGTTCCCGGCGGGAGAACCGCCAGGAACTGGATGGCGGGAGGGGGAGTCGGAATCCCCAAGCCGGCGCAGCAAGCTGCGCCGGCTTGGAGGATTCCTTGGGGGCAGCGGGAAACCGGCGGGAGACCGCCGGTTTCCCTTCTCTGACCGCGGCTAAGCCGCCGCGGTCAGAATGCCCCGCGGGGCACCGCCGGCCTGTCGGCGGTGCCTCCCCGTCCAGCGGCCCTGGCGGTTACAAACCGCCAGGGTCGTAATGAGGGCCTCTGTCTCCTAAGTTAAGCCTTGTCGCTCATTGCCAAGCTACCAAGGGTTGAGCTAGGTTTAATTTACTGAGACCTACCTGGACCTAAGTGGAGGTTAGTGGCCTATTGCTAAGTGTAGGTACTTCCCTGCCCTTACCAATAACCCATTTTCCAACATGCCAGCAATAGATAATGCAGAGCAGTCCACACGAGGTAATGCGAAATGGGTACTGTTAGAAATGGGGTCCTTGGTTGACAGTCAGGTTACCCCCTGTTCAAGCAAGGACCCTCAATCTAGTCAGGGTAAAAGAGAATCACCCTCCGCTAACCCCTGCTTACCATCTTGGTAGCTTGGCAGAGCAGTAGGCTTAACTTCAGTGTGCTAGGTGTAAAGTATTTTTACCAACACACACAATAGCTTAATGAAAACACTACAAAATGACACAACAGAGGTTTAGAAAAATAGGAAATATTTATCTAAACAAAACCAGACCAAAATGACAAAAATCCACAATACACAAGTCAAGTTATCAATTAAAAATCAAAAAAGAGTCTTTAAGTAGTTTCAAACACACACGCTGTCAACGTGAAAAAGTACCTTGGGCGCGTCAAAAATAACCCCTCACGGACGAGTGCGTGTCAAAAAGGGCTTGCGATGCATTGATTCCACTCACGAGCGGGACCATGCGTCGTTTCTCCTTTCGCCGAGCCCGGGCGTGTTGTTTCTTCTCTCCGCAGGAGAGCGATGCGTTGATCCGGTCAGCACTCTCGGGTCTGGGCAGGCCTTGCGTTGTTTTTCCACGCACAGTGGTACTTGGGTCGGGAATCCAGCCAATCGATGATCCGAAAACCCCGCAGCGTGGGTTGTGATCTCCCAGCCTCCGTCATTGATGCTGCACGTCGTTTCTCCTACTCTGTGCGTCTATTTTTCAGTTGGGTTCCCTGCAAGCGTCGTTTCTCAGCTGCAGAGCCGGCGGCTCGTCGTTTCTTCAGCCACAGATCAGAGTTGCGTTGATTTTTTCCACGCACGGCACTCTGTGCGTGGATTTCCTTGTCTTTAGGCTGCAAGCTTCTCATTTCAGGGTCCCAGTAACTGGATGGGCACCACAGGGCAGAGTAGGAGTCTCTCCAGAAACTCCAGGTGCTGGCAGAGAGAAGTTTTTGCTGTCTCTGAGACTTCAAACAACAGGAGGCAAGCTCTAAATCAAGCCCTTGGAGATTTCTTCTCAAGATGGAAGGCACACAAAGTCCAGTCTTTGCCCTCTTACTCTGGCAGAAGCAGCAACTGCAGAATAGCTCCACAAAGCACAGTCACAGGCAGGGCAGCTCTTCTTCCTCAGCTCTTCAGCTCTTCTCCAGGCAGAGGTTCCTCTTGTTTCCAGAAGTATTTCTAAAGTCTGTGGTTTTTGGTGCCCTTCTTATACCCAATTTCTCCTTTGAAGTAGGCCCACTTCAAAGTCTCTTGTGAATGTGAAATCCTGCCTTGCCCAGGCCAGGCCCCAGACACTCACCAGCGGGTTGGAGACTGCATTGTGTGAGGACAGGCACAGCCCTTTCAGGTGTAAGTGACCACTCCTCCCCTCCCTCCTAGCACAGATGGCTCATCAGGAAATGCAGACTACACCCCAGCTCCTTTTGTGTCACTGTCTAGTATGAGGTGCAACCAGCCCAACTGTCAAACTGACCCAGACAGGGAATCCACAAACAGTCAGAGTCACAGAAATGGTATAAGCAAGAAAATGTTCACTTTCTAAAAGTGGCATTTTCAAACACACAATCTTAAAATCAACTTTACTAAAAGTTGTATTTTTAAATTGTGAGCTCAGAGACCCCAAACCCCACATGTCCATCTGCTCCCAAAGGGAATCTACACTTTAATGAGATTTAAAGGTAGCCCCCGTTTTAATCAATGAGGGACAGGCCTTGCAACAGTGAAAACCGAATTTAGCAATATTTCACTGTCAGGACATTTAAAACACATTGCTATATGTCCTACTTTAACCATACACTGAACCCTGCCCTTGGGGCTACCTAGGGCTTACCTTAGGGGTGTCTGACATGTAAGAAAAGGGAAGGTTTAGACCTGGCAAGTGGGTACACTTGCCAAATTGAATTTACAATTACAACTGCACACACAGACACTGCAATGGCAGGTCTGAGACCTGATTACAGAGCTACTTCTGTGGGTGGCACAATCAGTGCTGCAGGCCCACTAGTAGCATTTGATTTACAGGCCCTGGACACCTCTAGTACACTGTACTAGGGACTTACTAATAAATCAAATATGCCAATCATGGATAAGACAATTACATACACATTTTGTAAAGGAGCACTTGCACTTCAGCACTGGTTAGCAGTGGTAAAGTGCCCAGAGTAACAAAAACAGTAAAATCTGAGTCCAGCACACATCAACAACCTGGGGAACAGAGGCAAAAAGTTAAGGGAGACAACGCCAATGATGAAAAGTCTAACACATGTCCCCCCCCAGCTGAACTGAAAGTGGGAAGCAACTACCCAAACTCATGGGAGTTCTCATCACTAAGGCGGAAGAACCTGGACAGACCATCAGCATTGGCGTGCTCTGTACCAGGACGGTATTCCATTGTAAAGTCCATCCCCTGTAGGGAAATGGACCACCTCAACAGTTTTGGATTCTCACCCCTCAACTGCATTAACCATCTGAGAGGCCTGTGGTCTGTCTGAACTCGGAAGTGAGTCCCAACAAGTAGGGTCTTAGCTTCTTCTGTGCCCAGACCACAGCAAACGCTTCACGTTCTATGGCACTCTACCAAGTTCCCTGGGTAGTAACCTCCCGCTAATAACGGTTGATCTAGACCCTCCTCATTAAGCTGTGAGAATACTGCTCCAATACCATGCTCTGAGGCGTCTGTTTGCACAACAAACTCCTTGGAGTAGTCCAGTGCCTTCAGCACAGGTGCTGTCACATGGCAGCCTTCAGGGCATCAAAAGCGTTCTGGCAAGCCTCTGTCCAGATCACTTTCCTGGGTTGCTTCTTAGAAGTCAACTCAGTTTAGGGGGTAACAATGGGACCATACCCCTTAACAAACCTCCTGTAGTATCCTGTGAGACCTAAAAAGGCTCTCACTTCAGTCTGGGTCTTGGGAGGCTCCCAAGCCAGAATCGTGTCAATCTTAGGCTGTAGGGGTGCCAACTGGCCACTCCCCACCTGGTGTCCTAAGTACACCACAGAACCCTGCCCTATTTGGCACTTGCTCGCCTTAATAGTAAGGCCTGCCGTCTGCAGGGCCTTTACACTCTCCAGAGGTGTTGCAGGTGTTCCTCCCATGTGGAACTAAACACAGCAATGTCATCTGGGTAGGCGGCACTGAACTCATCTAGTCCTGCCAACACCTGGTTGACTAACCTCTGAAAGGTGGCAGGGGCATTCTTCATCCAAAATGGCATCACTTTAAATTGAAAGTGTCCATCTGGGGTAGAAAATGCTGACCTCTCCTTGGCCCCCTCAGTTAAGGCAATCTGCCAGTACTCAGATGTTAAATCAAGCGTACTGAGGTACTTGGCAGCTCCCAACCAGTCTATGAGCTCATCGGCTCGGGGGATGGGATGTGCATCAGTGTTGCTGACCGCATTGAGTACCCGGTAGTCCACACAGAACTTGAGTTCTGGAGTGGCACCAGGTGCAGCAGCCTTTGGGACCAATACCACTGGGCTGGCCCAAGGACTGCTGGAGTGCTCAATAACCCCTAGGGCAAGCATTTTGGACACCTCATCCTTAATGCATGCCCTGACCCTGTCAGTCACCCTGTCAACCTTCTGTTTAATAGGTGTACTGTCCCCAGTGTCCACATCATGTGTGCACAAGTGTGTGACTCCTGGGATCAGGGAAAACAGTGAGGAAAACTGTCCCAACATGTGGCAACAGTCACCTTGCTGCTCCTCAGTCAGGGGGGGAGAGGATCACTCCTTCCACTGACCCATCTTTTTCTCCTGCAGACAGGAGGCCAGGAAGAGTCTGGCTCTCCTCTTCTACCCCATCATCTGTCGCAATGATCATTGACAGCTCAGTCCGCTCAAAGTGTGGCTTGAGGCGGTTGACATGCAGGACCCTTAAAGGGTTCCTTGGAGACCGCAGGTCCACCTGGTAGGTGACTTCGCTCTTGCGCTCCACCACCTCAAATGGCCCAGTCCGCTTTTCCTGGAGTGCCCTAGGCTCCACTGGTGCTATCACCCACACTTTTTGTCCAGGTTGAAACTCGGCCAGAGTGGCATTCTGGTCATACCAGCGTTTCATGTCCTCCTGGCTTGCTTCCAGGTTCTCCTAAGCAAGACTCCTAAAGCGGGCAGTCTGGTTTCTCAAAGCCAGCATGTAACTGAATACATCCTGGAGGGGTTTACTAGGAGATTTCTCCAAAGCTTCCTTAACCAGACTCAAAGGTCCCCTCACAGTGTGGCCATAAATCAGCTCAAAGGGACTAAACCCAAGTCCCTTTTGAGGCACCTCCCCGTAGGCGAAAAGAAGGCATGACAAGAGGACGACCCACTGCCGCCTCAAGGGCTCTGACAGGCCCATGATCATGCCTTTCAAGGTGCGGTTGAATCTCTCAACCAGACCATTACTTTGGAGGTGGTAAGGGGTGGTGAACTTGTAGGTTACCCCACACTCCTTCCACATGGACTTCATATACGTGGATATGAAGTTGGTACCCCTATCAGATACCACTTTGTCGGGGAACCGCATGCAGGTAAAAACCCCCATCAAATCACGACCCACCACAGGGGAAGTGATTGATCTCAAAGGAATGGCTTCTGAGTACTGGATGGCATGGTCCACCAAGACCAGGATAAACCTGTTGCCCATGGCTGTCTTGGGATCCAGAGGCCCGCAATGTCAATGCACAAAAGTCCAACACTTACCCTCTCAAAGGGAGTACTGACAGCAGGCAAAGGTTGGAGGGGAGCATTACATTTCCTCCCACTCTTGCCACTTGCCTGACAAGTCTGACAAGACCTGCAATGTGCATCTGAGTGCCTGTGCATTAGGGGCCAGTAAAAGTGGGTGACAAGCCTCTCAAAGGTCTTGTCCTACCCCAAATGTCTAGCTAAAGGAACATCATGAGCCAACCCCAGTAGGAAGGCCCTGAAGCATTGGGGTACCACCAGCGCACGGGCTGACCCAGGCTCAGGAACCTTAGGCTCGCTATACAGGAGGTCATCCTCCCAATATATCAGGTGTGAACCTGCTGCCGCAAACCCTCCAAAATAGGTCATGTCTTCTGTGCTGCACAGAATGCTTCCCTGGTGGTCCCCCCTTCCTGCTGCCACTGCGACAGCTCAGGGACCTCCCCCAGTTCAGCCACCTGTTCCCCTGTAGGCTCCGGAGCGTCATCCTCAGGCTCCACCTCCTCCCGGACAGTGGGAATGTCTGGGGCCGGTTTCCTGCACCCCCTGCCCTTCCTCTTCTTGGCGGCCCTCTGGGCCACTGTTTCAGGCTCCAGGGGCTCTTGATTACCCTGACGGGCTGCCATTGACCAGGTGGATACGCATACCCACCCAGGCAGACCCAACAACTCCAAGTGAGACATGTGTTCCACCTCCTTCCAAGGGGAATCCTCCAGGTCATTGCCTAGCAAACAATCAACAGGCATGGTTGGATTCACAGCTACCTTCAAAGAACCTGAGACCCCCCCCCATTCAAAGGGAACCTGTGCCACTTTGCACAGGCGCTCTGAGTTGTCCACTGCAACTACTTGGTGAAGTACCCGGGGATCTATTTGCTCTTCAGACACCAGCTGACTCCTCACTGTAGTCACGCTGGCTCCTGTGTCTCTCCGAGCCTCCACTTTCTGTCCATTAATGGTCACCCACTGCCTGTAATACTTAGTGTTTTCAGGCACTAGGGTTCTCTGGACCATCTCACTGTCCCCTAGTGAGACAAGGATCATCTCAGCTGGTTCCCACCCACCTGAAACCAACTCCTCCCCAAGCGCTACACTGACCAAACCCTGGGACGGCATACCAGTGGGTTCCAGTGTACTTTTGGGGCATTTGCGGTCACCCCTCACACGACCCACCTGGTCACATGCATAGCACTTACGTGGGGGCCACCTGCCACTGGCTTCCCTTTGGAGAACCATGGCTTCTTTTTACTGGGGGGTTGGGAATCCTTACCCTGGGAATCAGTTTGAGGCCCTTTAGAGAACTCCCCCTGTTTACCCTCCCCCCCCCTTTCTTCTGAGAGAGACCCTGCCCACCCTTGGCGTGGTCTCCCCTATAGCTCTTTTGGACCCTGGTGCTCTCCCAGCGGTCCGCTTCCTGCGCAAGCTTCCTGGGGTCAGTCATCTTGCTGTCAATCAGGTGCTGGCGCAGCTCTGTAAAACATAAACTGTACAAGTGCTCCCAAGCAATCAGATTGTAAAGCCCCTCATACGTAGTTACCTTACTGCCCTTCACCCAACCATCCAGTGACCTGCAATAAGAATCAACACATTCCAACCAATTTTGGGATTCCTTCTTCTTGTAGGACCTAAACTTATCCTTGTACTGCTCAGGGGTAAGACCATACCTTGTAAGCAAGCATCCTTCATGCTAGAGTAGGTGAGATTCTGAGCATCCCCTAAGGCTGTCAGTGTATCCCTCCCCTCTACCTCAAAGTGCTTCCAGAGACCTGCCCCCCCAATGATCTTCAGGGACCAGATTCATGTGGAGAGCAGACTCATACCCCTTGAACCACAAGTATGTTATCCTCCCTCTTATAATCTTTCATAAGTTCTTTAGGAATGTGCACCCTCCTCTCAGGCTGCACAGTAGGGTTGCTGCCACCATCTCTATTGGACTTGCTTCTATGACCCATCTCTCTCAAGCTAAGCTCATGAGCCATCGCTAACTTCCTCTCCTCAAGGGCTAGCCTTCTCTGCTCCAATTGGTACTCCCTTTCTGCCTGTCTGCCCTGTAACTCCTCAGGTGTCTGTCCCTTAGATGAGACACTGCTACCTGCCCTGGAGACCTTCTCCCTGGACATAGCAGGCCCATCCACAATACCATTGTGTACGGAACACTCTTCCTCCTCCTCCTCATCTCCCTCCTCCTCTGTGTGCCCCTCAGTGCTCTTGGCTGTCACCCAGGCCCTCAGCGCCGTTTGCAGCTCCTCCTTCCTGGATGAGCTCCTAATTGGACAGTCAAAACTTTTACAGAACTGCTTCAACTGAGCCTTGGTATAACTCTCCAATTTCCCAAGGTCAAAGTCAGCTCCAACTGATGCATCTCCAGCTTGAGACATGATGAAGATTCAAAAACAAGTGCAAAGTTCCAAAGGCGGAAAAACAAGTTCCCAAATGAAGTTTCAAAGAAAGTCAATCAAGGAATCAGCAAAAAAATTGAAGTAGAACAAAAACAGTCCCAAAGAGAAAAAATCTAAAGATCAAACAAGTAGTATGTGGTCACGTAGTGTCTGCACTCAAAATAGTAGTGTTCACTTAATCACTGTATGTCAAGTACAAATACAAGCACAAATCCCAACCCCTGATCACCAATGTTAGAAATGGGGTCCTTGGTTGACAGTCAGGTTACCCCCTGTTCCAGCAAGGACCCTCAATCTAGTCAGGATAAAAAAGAATCACCCTCAGCTAACCACTGCTTACCCCTTTGGTAGCTTGGCAGAGCAGTAGGCTTAACTTCAGAGTGCTAGGTGTAAAGTACTTGTACCAACACACACAGTAGCTTATTGAAAACACTACAAAATGACACAACACAGGTTTAGAAAAATAGGAAATATTTATCTAAACAAAACAAGACCAAAACGACAAAAATCCACAATACACAAGTCAAGTTATCAATTAAAAATCAAAAAAAGAGTCTTTAAATAGTTTCAACCACACACTAACGCTGTCAACATGAAAAAGTACCTTGGGCGCCTCAAAAATAACCCAGCACAGACGAGTGCACATCAAAAAGGGCTTGCGATGCGTTGATTCCACTCACGAGCGGGACCATGCATCATTTCTCCTTTCGCCGGGTCAAGCGCGTCGTTTCTTCTCTCCGCATGAGAGCGATGCATAGATCCGGTCAGCACTCTCGGATCCGGGCAGGCCTTGCGTTGTTTATTTACACACAGTGGTACTTGAGTCGGAAATCCAGCCACACGATGATTCGAAAAACCCGCAGCGCGGGTTGTGATCTCCCAGCCTCCGTCAGCGATGCTGCATGTCGTTTCTCCTGCTCCGTGCATCAATTCTTCAGTTGCGTTCCCTGCGAGCATCGTTTCTCAGCTGCAGAGCTGGCGGCGTGTCATTTCTTCAGCCGCAGATCGGAGTTGCGTTGATCTTTCCCCCCCCGCAGCACTCTGTGCATGGATTTCCTTGTCTTTAGGCTGCCAGCTTCTCCTTTGAGTGTCCCAGGAAGTGGATGGGCACCACAGGGCAGAGTAGGAGTCTCTCCAGAGACTCCAGGTGCTGGCAGAGAGAAGTCTTTGCTGTCCCTGAGACTTCAAACAACAGGAGGCAATCTCTAAATCAAGCCCTTTGAGATTTCTTCTCAAGATAGAAGGCACACAAAGTCCAGTCTTTGCCCTCTTACTCAGGCAGAAGCCGCAACTGCAGAATAGCTCCACAAAGCACAGTCACAGGCAGGGCAGCTCTTCTTCCTCATCTCTTCAGCTCTTCTCCAGTTAGAGGTTTCTTTTGTTTCCAGAAGTGTTTCTAAAGTCTGTGGTTTTGGTTATACCCAATTTATCCTTTGAAGTAGGCCTACTTCAAAGTAAAGTCTTTTGTGAATGTGAAATCCTGCCTTGCCCAGGCCAGGCCTCAGACACTCACCAGGAGGTTGGAGACTGCATTGTGTGAGGACAGGCAAAACACTTTCAGGTGTAAGTGACCACTCCTCCCCTCCCTTCCAGCACAGATGGCTCATCAGGAAATGCAGACTACACCACAGCTCCTTTTGTGTCACTGTCTAGTGTGAGGTGCAACCAGCCCAACTGTAAAACTGACCCTGACAGGGAATACACAAACAGGAAGAGTCACAGAAATGGTATAAGCAAGAAAATGCTCACTTTCTAAAAGTGGCATTTTCAAACACACAATCTTAATCAACTTTACTAAAAGATGTATTTTTAAATTGTGAGCTCAGAGACCCCAAAATCCACATGTCCATCTGCTCCCAAAGGGAATCTACACTTTAATCAGATTTAAAGGTAACCCCCGTGTTAACCTATGAGAGGGACTGGCCTTGCAACACTGAAAAACAAATTTAGCAATATTTCACTGTCAGGACATATAAAACACATTGCTATATGTCCTACCTTAACCATACACTGCACCCTGCCCTTGGGGCTACCTAGGGCCTACCTTAGGGGTGTCTGACATGTACGAAAAGGGAAGGTTTAGGCCTGGCAAGTGGGTACAATTGCCAAGTCGAATTTACAGTTAAACTGCACACACAGACACTGCAATGCTAGGTCTGAGACATGATTACAGAGCTACTTATGTGGGTGGCACAATCAGTGCTGCAGGCCCACTAGTAGCATTTGATTTACAGGCCCTGGGCACCTCTAGTACACTGTACTAGGGACTTACTAATAAATCAAATATGCCAATCATGGATAAGCCAATTACATACACATTTTGTAAAGGAGCACTTGAGCACTGGTTAGCAGTGGTAAAGTGCCCAGAGTAACAAAAACAGTAAAATCAGAGTCCAGCACACATCAACAACCTGGGGAACAGAGGCAAAAAGTTAAGGGAGACCACGCTAAGGTTGAAAAGTCTAACAGGTACAAAATCTGTCTTGCATGTTATTGTCCAATATTTTACTCATGGGTAATAATAAACTGTAACAAAAACATTTGCACCTGTGTTTTTTACACCCATTAATTTCACACTGAATCACTAAAGCCTTTAATACATCATTCATTAGGAAACATATATGGTGGACAGCAGACAAGGGAAACAGTGAAATGGCCTCTGCTCCTTCCTGACACCATGTGATCTTGTGAAAGATCGCACTTTTGATATAGGGTGTATTTATTCCGTCATCGAGTGGCTGAAGTGTGACTTATTATGGGTAGCTCTGTTGCCTAATTACACAGAATTCCAAATATGTGTAATCTAAGAGATATCAATGCGCTTAGAGGCCTCAAACTTAGGCCCATATTTATACTTTTTGACGCCAAACTGCGCTAACGCAGTTTTGCGTCAAAAAAATTAGCGCCGGCTAACGCCATTCTGAAGCGCCATGCGGGCGCCGTATTTATTGAATGACGTTAGCCGGCGTTAGCCGCCGGTGCTGCCTGGTGTGCGTTAAAAAAACCGACGTACACCAGGCAGCGCCGGCGTAGGGGGATATGGGGCTTGGGCGTCAAGAAATGGGGCAAGTCAGGTTGAGGCAATTTTTTCGCCTCAACCCGATTTGCGCCATTTTTTTTCACTCCCAACCCCCATAGAAATGACTCCTGTCTTAGCAAAGACAGGAGTCATGCCCCCTTGCCCAATGGCCATGCCCAGGGGACTTTTGTCCCCTGGGCATGGTCATTGGGCATAGTGGCATGTAGGGGGGCACAAATCAGTCCCCCCTATGCCACAATTTTTTTTTTTTTAAAAACACTTACCTGAACTTACCTTAATGTCCCTGGGATGGGTCCCTCCAGCCTTGGGTGTCCTCCTGGGGTGGGCATGGGTGACAGGGGGTGTCCCTGGGGGCATGGGGCGGCACCTCTGGGCTCCTTCAGAGCCCACAGGTCCCTTAACGCCTGCCTTTTGCAGGCGCTAAAAAACGGCGCAAAAGCGGGCGTACGTCATTTTTTTGGACCCGCCCACTCCCGGGCGTGAATTTTGCCCGGGAGTATAAATCCGACGCACATGCCTCGGAATCGATTTTTTAGACGGGAACGCCTACCTTGCATATAATTAACGCAAAGTAGGTGTCCACGCAAAAAAATGACGCTGACTCCATGGACTTTGGCGCTAGACGCGTCTAACGCCAAAGTATAAATATGAAGTTAGTTTTGCGTCGAAATTGCGTCAAAAAAAACGACGCAATTCCGGCGCAAACGGAGTATAAATATGCCCCTTAATCTCTTTGTAGCCCAAAAGAGTAGTCTGCGATCTACTGCAAAAGCCTCTGTGATCTAAGTCAATTAAGGGACGGCTCTGCTGTCCAAATTCAAAGAGTTCTCTTAAATAGTACTTGAAAGAATAGTTCTCCTTTGTGACATTTGGAGCTGTCGGGTAATAAGCGAGGGGAAGTGCAACCACTGCAAACACTTCTCTCTATTTTCACAAGAGGCATAGAAGAGGAAATTCTGACCGCAGTCAGAGTTCTTTACTTTGGATATAGAATATATTTTACCCATAGAACACAGGGTATATATTGAGACTAAGGCACATAGAACATCAGAAGTGTCTACCTATAGCTGGTTCAAGTTATCATACCAAACAGGTTGCTAGAACCGTGAGACTGTCTAGTTATAAGTATAGACTACATGTTTTATTCGTTCTGTCATTTTTGTAGATGTGTATAATTTTTCTGGTAGATTCGAAATATATATTTTAGGCAATGTGCATAACGTGGGATGAAATAGCCCCAAAGTTAGAGTAGGCTCCTTCAGTGAAACTCATTTAAAGCATTATTTTAAAGATGTAAACACTCCAGCAGATAAGATGCAGGTGGTTTACTTTGATTTTTCTTATCTAATTCGTGAAGTTAAACACAAAAATAATGTGGGAACACGCCATCGAAGCAAAATATTATTTTTCAGGTGCAATTCTTAACTTTAGAATTATTTTCTCTCCTTATTTTCTCTCCTTATGCGTGTGTGTATTTGTTTGGTGAGAATGTAAAATACCGACCAGCCCTCCACGGCGGCACAGAAGGATGTGCAGCATGTTTTCAAAACAGTACCATAAGGTGTGGGGCTTCTGGCAAGTGATTTAGTAGAACATTTGCCCCCACGAGCTTGAAGTTCTGAGTGTTGAATACATTTTTTTCTTCTGTTGCAAACAGCATGTAACTATTCAGTATCAGGACACAATAGTTCCACTTCCTATTGCTTGAGATACTGTATTGACTTGTAAGACTTGCAACAAAGAACAAACAACCAGGGGTTGCCCCTCCGGGAGGAGCGTCGTACCGCTGCTGGAAGCAAAAGAAAATAAAGTGGTAATAAAAGTATTTTATTATCACTTTATTTTTCTGCTTAGTGAGGGCGGGGCCAGCCACCCCTACGCCACCAGAGAGGAGGAGTGGTATGTGCACTTAGAATTCTCCACCCAGCTGTGTTTTGAGAGCTAGGTGGAGATCAAGGCAGGCCCTCACTCCTTCCCTGAGCTGCATTTCTGCCCACTCAGGCCAATCTCTGCACTTTTTTCATGCTGGTAACTGCATGAGAGAAGTGCTGGGATTGGGTGGGGAGGGAAGGAAGAAGGCAAGAAAAATCGCAGGAGCGGTGGAACACTGAGGCAGGAGGTAAGATTTTTTTATTATTGGTACCCCCCTACACCCCACACTGCCCCCCCCCCATCCCTTCCTGGCAGCAGCTGCTACTGCAAACAACAAAATAAATCTTTGAAGGAAAATGCTAGAGATCACAATTTCAAGCAGGACAATATCAGGCACAAAAAGCAGCACTGCAGGTCCTCTCATAAATAGGGTGGTTCTTTTGATACCATGCAGCTGGCATTCCTGGGACAGTGGGCCCATCACAGGGAACTTTCACTGGTGTAGTCAGCGGAGTCTCTGCCATCAGAGGTTTAGGGGCATATTTATACTCCGTTTGCGCCGAAATTGCGTCGTTTTTTTTGACGCAATTTTGACGCAAAACTAACTCCATATTTATACTTTGGCGTTAGACGCGTCTAGCGCCAAAGTCCATGGAGTTAGCGTCATTTTTTAGCTTGGACACCTACTTTGCGTTAATTATATGCAAGGTAGGCGTTCACGTCTAAAAAATCGACTCCGAGGCATGTGCGTGGGATTTATACTCCTAGGCAAAAATCACGCCCGGGAGTGGGCGGGTCAAAAAAAATGACGTACAGCCGCTTTTGCGCCGTTTTTTAGCGCCTGCAAAAGGCAGGCGTTAAGGGACCTGTGGGCTCTGAAGGAGCCCAGAGGTGCCCCCCATTCCCCCAGGGACACCCCCTGTCACCCATGCCCACCCCAGGAGGACACCCAAGGCTGGAGGGACCCATCCCAGGGACATTAAGGTAAGTTCAGGTAAGTGTTTTTTTTAAAACATTTTGTGGCATAGGGGGGCCTGATTTGTGCCCCCCTACATGCCACTATGCCCAATGACCATGCCCAGGGGACAGAAGTCCCCTGGGCATGTCCATTGGGCAAGGGGGCATGACTCCTGTCTTTGCTAAGACAGGAGTCATTTCTGTGGGGGTTGGGAGTGAAAAAAAATGGCGCAAATCGGGTTGAGGCGAAAAAATTGCCTCAACCTGACTTGACCCATTTCTTGACGCCCAAGCCCCATATCCCCCTACGCCGACGCTGCCTGGTGTACGTCGTTTTTTTTAATGCACACCAGACGGCGCCGGCGGCTAACGCCGGCTAACGTCATTCAATAAATACGGCGCCCGCATGGTGCTTCAGAATGGCGTTAGCCGGCGCTAATTTTTTTGACGCAAAACTGCGTTGGCGCAGTTTTGCGTCAAAAAGTATAAATATGGGCCTTGGTGTTTAGCAGTTTCCTCACTTCTAAATAGGGAATGTAAACCATGAAAAGAGTTTTTAGAATATTTACTGATTTTAGTCGATATTTAAATACTGCCCATTTGTGAACATGCCCTCTTAGTTTTCTCAGTTAAAAAAAAAAAAGTTTGAGATACCAAGATAAAAGTAGCTTTTAAAATACTAAGAATTCTGGGCAAAGGACCTGGAATCAAAGCTCCATGAATGAAAGTAATGGGGAGAGTGCCTACAAACGTTGTCAGTGCGCCCTCGATGAACGCTCTTTGGCAAATAGTGTGTAATTGGTATTACCCTCCAGCGAGACTCAAAATATGGATATTGTTTAGATTAGATATGACTTAACTTGATAACTGCCAGAAGTGCTATGGAGGCAAGCACATTATCTCCAATACTCTAGAGCTGGAACTACGTTTTCTAAAATGTCTTACACGAGACAGATTTGATGTTACTCTCAGGGACTCTCGGACCTGCTTCTTAGGTATTCCATTACCCAAGGCCAGACTGGAAACACATTTGATCCTGGCAACCAAACTATTGATACTATTCCTGTGTAAGTGCCAGAGGATCCTCCAACACGCTGAGCGGCTCTAGAGAATGAGGACATTGTTTGCCATGGAGAAACTCACCCATACTGTGACTTTCATGACACGTTTATTGACCTGGCTGCCTGTGACCAAATGCATGGCTTCTGAATGTAGACGTTCATCTGCCCTCTGCGAGTGAGGAAACTGTGGCTTTTAAACTATGGCGATGGGAGACACACCATCAAACTCAAGAATGCAAACCTAGAGTGACCAATCAACAGTGGGATACATGGACTGCACACCGGTGGAGTGTCCTTCATTGGGTTTAAGGTCTACAGGTGTGTGGGGTTTTAGTTTATTTTACATCAGCGGTTTATTGTTAGTGTTCAGTGATGAAACAGTTACAAGTCTAGTCAATGAGCTATCGCAAGTGAAAGGAGTAAAAATACCGAGCTCTTTTTATAAATATTTGAATGTTCTTTGTACATAGAATAGAAAATAAACAAGAAATTCGCTAATTTAAGCCAGGGCAGGGCAATATTATATCAAAGGACTTGCAAGGTGCCCATGAAGATGGTACCGGCAAAGGACAGATGTCATTGGTACAGATGGTCATTTCATTTGTTAATTTGAATCCAGCCCTCTTTCTAGTACAGTGAACAATCCTGGGGCCGGCGTCAGTGGTTAGGACTGTGAAGGTCCAAGTTGTTATTTCATCCAATTTTGTGTATGTTAAAGACAGATCTTCCAAAATTTGAAAGTCGATCTGATCTGTGGTGTATTGGCTATAATCAGCATTACATAGGAGGCACTTCCTAGCCTGCAGATGACCTCAGAATGTGGGCAGAGGTAAACACTGAAAAAGAGGGACTAGTATGAGACAACCAGCTGAAGCATAGAGGAGTACTGATTTTCTATCTACAGATTTTGGCCCAGATTTAATGGGGCCTAGAGCCTCCTTGCACCACATTAGCATCATTTTTAATGAGGCTAATGTGGCCCAACAAGGGCTTATCCACCGTGCCATATTTACAAAGTGGCGCAATGCGTGCATTGAGCCACTTTGTAACCCTTTGCGCCACATTATGCCTGAGCCAGGTATAATATATGCAAGGGGGACATTGCCCCGTTAGGGGGACCACAAAAATGGCACAGTGGAATCTAAGAGATTCCAATGTGCCATATTTAGAGTCTATTTTTAACACCTGCACAGAGCAGGCGTTAAAAGGGGACACACCATTGTTTTCAATGGGCCCCTATGTACTCTGCAGGATTAGCGCAAAACGTTTGGCACTAATCCTGCACAGTACATAAATAGCGTCAAAAATGTTGATTGCTATTCCCCTCTATATTAAATACAGCACACACATGGTGGCGGCAGGGAGGCGCAAGAAAAGTGGCGCTGCATTGGATGTAGCACCACTTTTCTTCAACGCGGGCCTTAGTTCTTCCAACCACCTGCCCATTCACAGTGTCTTTTGTGCTTACCCCATGGATTCATGAATGATGTTTTGTGCTTGACATCTAGACATCATTTCAGAAAATTACACTTGATTGGAACATTTACCAGTAATCCCCCTGGCATTGCTCTGACTGCAGAGCAAAGATGGATTTGTACAGCTGTGACATGCGCTCTTTCTTTAGAAAGGTCAGCGTCTTCTTTAAAACCTTTTTAAGTTGTCTGAGGAAAAATATTGCAAAATGTTTTCATGAACCTTTTAAGTGTTGCTGTAATTCACAGTGCATAAATGCAGGCTCATTACACAATTGTCTACAGTGTTCAGTTGATTGGCGCATTCAGCTCATAAGTGTGGGTGTGAGGATGTCTTAATGTGTGCACTTCTAGAATAGAGAGGGTTCACACCTACTGCAATGAATGATGAATGTGTTATTAGAAAACATCGTGCAGCTGCAAACTACGTCACGGGAAGGGAACAAGAGCCTTACCCCCTGCCAAGAAAACAATTTGTTTTAGAAGCTGTTGTCATTAGAAAACTTCCGCCTTTGGAACAGAAAAGCCAAGGTGTCCACCACGAAAAGACGCCAGGATTACCGCAAAAGTCTGCAAGAAAATGTTTTTTCATTTATTTTACTTAGGTCCGTGTATCAGTATTGACATATGCCTGCAGCGGATATATTCTCGAGAGAAAGGGCATTATAAACAAATTGATAAAAATATCTAATAACCTTGTTTGTTTTGAACATTACTGGAGGTTTTAACCTGCTGAACCATTACCACTTACCCTGGAAATTGCAGTAAAATTAAACAGTAACACAATGTTGTGTCTTCCGCAGCCAGTCCCGCATTCTGAGGGTGCTGGGCAGGCTGCCCCCTGCACTGCCCATGCCTTAGGCATGGAAGGGAGCTGTGGCCCCTGGCACACCCTTACCCGCCAGCCTTTCCATTGTGAGGTGACTGCCATGAAAAATCTGGCAGTAAGGTGAGTTGTAATCAGCCAGGTGGTGCTGAGTTCAGACCGCCGCCACCCTGTCGGGAACAATGTTCCTGACAGGAATGCTTGTCTCCTGGCGGGTCCCCCCCCAGAGTTGTAATGTGCGATCGGACCGCCACAGTTTCAGCGGTCTGACCATTAACCACAAGGCTGCTGGACTTTGGACCGCCACCTCAGACTTTATGGAATGCATCAATCATGTGTTTTTTACCTTTGGGTCTCTTAGGAAGCCATGAGAAAATAAATAATTTAAATAAGTAGCCCAGTAATTTTCAAACACCTTTTACATGGGACAACATGCTTTTAAATGTGACAAAGGCCCTCATTACAACTTTGGTGGTCTTTTCGTGGTGGCGGCCGCCAAACGATGGCCAGTGTTGGTGGTCTCAGGACTGCTGTATTATGGATCACAGACAGATCGCCCAAAAACATCAAAAAATCTGACACCGCCAGGCCGGCCGAGGGCGGGAGAGAGGCGGTCCCACCACCAGCACCGTCACACCAGCAACATTCCGCCCTCCATACCATGACCCATAAATCAGCACAGAGGTCTTTCCACAGCAGAAAACCATTGGTGGTGTGACCCGCCTCGCTCAAAAATACTCCTCCAAAAGAACCCAAAGCCACATTGGACAGTACGAACACACTACACCTGAGAAACACACACACATGAAACCCACCCACACACACCACTATAAAACACATCCCCACACATCCCACAATCCTTTGCAAAATGAACAATTCACACAGACCCGGAGATACTGCTATAGCCAATATATACATCATTGGCACACTCACATGTCACACACAGCACAATTGCAGACAAACACCACAACCCACCACCATACCAATTGAACCACCCCACACACCCACCACAAAGCACCAAGCACACCAACCTTGCACACAACACTCCCCCAACAATCCACTTTATTACCACAATGTCCCCTCAAACGCATCCACGATTCACAGATAAAGAGTTGAGGGTCATGGTCGATGAAATAGTCAGGGTACAGCCACAAGTGTTTGGAGTACAGGTCCAGCAACAACCACAGACAAGAAAATGTAGTTATGATAGAGGATCGTCGATAGGGTCAATTCAGTGGGCAGCCATCCACGCACAAGGGAGAATAAAAGGAAGAGGTGGAACGATCTATGGGAGAAGGTGTGTTCCATGGCATCACAACACCACATTGCCATCAACAAGACTGGCGGTTGGCCCCCACCGCCTCCTCCAGAGTTCACATCGTAGGAGGAGAAGGTCTTGGACATCCTGCATCCTGAGGGCCTGACTGGAATAATCAGAGAACTGGAGGCTGGTAAGTCACTAACACTCCCCTGCCACCAACGACTCCTGTACAGCATGCGTCCCACCACCTTATCACTCCATAATTTAATCCACCTCACACTTCCTCCCCCCACCCAATCACCCTCCCCTGCTGGCCACACCACCCCACTGCCACCATCCCCGCACAGTTCACCCCTATTGCACGAATAACACTCACAATGGCAAGCCCTAGAGCTCCCATAATGCATGCCTCCCCACACATGAAAAGCTGCCAGTCCCACTTCACAATGGAACAACTGCACCTAAAACCATTGCACCAGCTACAATAACTGTATGCCTCGACTGCGTACCACTACATGGCAATGACAGCTATGCTATCCACAATCTCTGAGAAAACAGGGCTGATTGCAGAGGCTCCCTAACATTTTGACCAAATTTTTCAGTTTTGGCCAAGGTTTTCCAGAATCTGATGGTGCCCAGGGTACTCCTAACCAGTCCCAGGGCCTGTGCTCTGTACAAAATGAGTATGCAAATTAGGCTAATTATAATTGCTTATGTCAACCTACCTATAAGTCCCTAGTATATGGTTGGGCATGTAGGTTTAGGGATCCCAGCATAGATAGTGCACCCATAGGTGCATTGCTGAGGTTCCCAGTGTCATTTTAAAGGCAGGCCTGCCTTGCTGGCTGCTTTTAAATTAAAGTTAAATGCCAATTCGATTTTGGAATTAAAAGTACTTCCAAAGTCATAAACTACCTTATTTTTACATATAGGTCACCCTAAGGTGTGCCCTTTGTGCCCCTAGAGCTGGGACCCATATAACTATAACCAGGGACCTTATGCAAATAGTTTTATAGGCCCTGGTGAATTAAAACAGACAAAGTTGTTTTTCCCTCATTGTTGTGAATGGCCTCCATAGGCTAACATGGGGAGACTTTATTTTAATTAATACAGTTCCCTTAAGTGTCAGATACAACATGTTTGGTATGAAACTAATTTTTATAATAAATCCCACAACTTTCAGTTGATGGATTTAATATGCCTAGTTCAGGTAAAGAGTTTTAAACTCTACCTGAAAAGTTGCCAACTTTAGCTCTGTAGTGCCCTTCTCTGATTGGCCAGCCTCTGGCAGCCTGGCCAGGCTACATTGATGAGGTGTGAAGTGGCCTGGGCTGAACACAAAGAGATGTGCCTGGGGGAGGAGAACTCTCCTCAGCAGATGGGGAAGCAGGAAGAGGAGGGCTGCCAAACTTGTCTTCAAAGGCAGGGAAGGGCATTTGGAGTAGCCCAGCACCTTCTTCACATCCTGGCAATCCAGACAACTAGGTGCCCTCTTGATTATATTACGAGATGGCAGGAGAGGAGTGTGTGTAGGATTGCTAGCCACACCAGTGGGTGTGCTCAGCCAGAAGTAACCTCCAAAACTCAGTTTCAGCCATGATGGAGTTTTTGAAGAATGGTGCTCTCTGGGATTGATTTTTGCCACACTTTCCAGGAAGTGGTCATCACTAGGGGAAGGACCCTGTGTCTGATTGGAGAACCAGTAGCCCCCTGTTTTTCACCCAGGAACAAGGATAAAACTGGCAGAGCTGGACCCATACGTCAGTTTCCTACCAGATCCCTACAAGGAAGAATGTCAGAAGACGAATCCTTGCCCTGCTAGACCCCTGACCTGCACCTGCACACTGCACTCTGAGGGACTGCACCAGCTGCACACTTGGGCTTCACTGCAAAAAGGACTTTGCCTGGCTTCAACTAGTTCAAGGAGGTACTCCCTGTTTGCTCAAGGTAAAAAGGAGCTGCCCAGGGTCTCCTGCATCAAGTTCAACAAGCAGTGCCCAGCTGACCAGTGTCCATTTGAGGATTCTGACCAGGTGCATTCTGGGAATTGTAGTCCCAACTCCCAAGGAACAACTCAGAGTTTCTAGAACCTTGGATCAAGTTATGAACACTTCAAGGACCCAAAAAGGACCTCTGGAAGAAGTTCCAGAAGTTTGTAGACCTTTGGATCAACTCCATAAGTTGAAGAGGTGCATTGTGGGAGTTGTAGTCCCAGACTCCAAGAGGCAAACCAGAGTCTCTGAGCCCTTGGCTGGTGCTGTGGACCACTTTCCCGAATCAATAAACACTTCAGAAAGTACGTGTGACAGTTTTACCTCGTGGGTAGCCTGAACTCTGGACTTTGTTCCTTTCCTGTGTGAGCTTTTTTAACCCTTTGAGCGCTAGTTGCTTCTATACATTAGAAAGCATCAATTCTTTAAAAATTCATATATTCAGTTTCCCTTATCCGATTTTAATAGTTTTGATGTCATTTTAACCCCTTCTGTGCCTACATGTTTATTTTTGTTGGGTGGGGGGCCCAATGGGGGCATTGAACTGCTGGCCATTTCTGCCCCCCTTGGGGGCAGATGGGCCTATTTTGTTTAGGCCCACCTGCCCCCAAGGGGGGCAGAAGCCACTTAGGCACCAGGGATAGTGTGTGTGTGTTTTTTATTTTGTTTGGGGGTGGCCCCTTGGGCAAGGGTCGCTCCCCCTCGGGACACACTACTAAAGGTATTTTCTGCCCTCCTTGGGGCAGATAGGCCTATTTTTTAGTAGACCCATCTGCCCCTATGGCAGAATCCACTTAGGCACCAATTTCTAAATGCTCAATGGTGGGATGTTTGTCATCTGACGAAGTAATTGCATTTTTGATAATTTCTTTCCTCCTTTTTGTTCTAGTTCAAAGCTTTTGCTTTCTCTGCTGTGGCTCCTTGCGGTTTTGGCGGTGGTTGACCTGCGGTTTGCATATTTACATGTTTTAGGTAAGTAAAAACAATTTACATCAAAGGAGTATTGTTGCCATGCATGAATGACATGTTTGTAGGTGGTGTACTAAATGCAGGTTTGTGTGAAATTGTCCTTAGATTTGTGCACAATGATATTTGTGCAGTCTTATTTCTAATTTGCTTTTCTTTCTTTCTATGTAGTGGGATATCATTGGTGATTGCTGTGTCTGTGCAGAGTAGTTGCTGGTGAATCAAGCTTTTTCAGGCAAGTAAGCGGTATAGTTTTTGAGTTTATAACTCTTACTAATAAAGCTACACTTTATTAATTATCTTACACAGTGCTGGTTGTTGGTGGTGCATTTGTCCAGTTAATTTCCGTAGGAAAGATCATGGCTAGCCGTAGGATGACCACTCAGCAGGTGGTTGGTATGCTTTTTGAGTCATTGTCTGATCATGATTATGAGACGGACTCTGCATCTGAGGCAGAGGAGGAAGTGAGAGATTCTGGCAGTGAAGTTTCTGTCGGAGAGGAATCTTCTGATGAGGAAGCCACACTCAGTGCAGATGAAGGGCCTGTTTCAGAGGAGGACACTGATGTGCCATTAGTGCAGCAACCTGGGGCTGAAAGGTTTCCCGTTAGAAGACCTGAAATCTGGGTTGCCCCAAACATGGAGCAGCCAGAGTTGCCTGCCTTTACTGGTCTCCCGGGATGTAGAGTCAATACAGAGAACTTTTTGCCTGTCAATTTCTTTGAGCTATTTGTGGATGATGTGTTTTTGGAAGAGATTGTTGAGCAAGCTAATTTGTATGCGGAGCAGTATTTGAGGGACAGTGCTGCTAGACTTAGGCCGCACTCTACAGCTACCCAGTGGATTCCCACACATTTGGAGGAGATGAAAAGGTTTTTAAGTTTGACTCTTTTGATGGGGTTGATAAGGAAGCTGTCTCTGGCTTCTTATTGGTCTACTAGTCCCTTGATGGCAACAGCTATATTTCCTGCAACAATGAGTCGTAATCGGTATTTGCTTCTTCTTAGGATGCTGCATTTTATTGACAATGCATTAGCCTTGCCACGAGATCACCCTGATTCTGACCGTCTTTTTAAGATTAGGCCTGTCCTTGATCATTTTGTAGATCGGTTTTCAGAAGTCTATGTTCCAGGCAAAGAAATAGCTGTGGACGAGTCTTTGGTCCTCTTCAAGGGTCGTTTGGTTTTTAGGCAGTACATTCCTAGCAAGAGGGCACGATGTGGAATTAAATTGTATATGCTGTCTGAAAGTAGTACAGGATATGTGTATAATTTCCGTGTTTTCACTGGTAGGGATTCCAGTATAGACCCCCCTGGTTGTTCTCCCACTTTTGGACTTACTGAGAAAATTGTGTGGGAACTTGGTAGACGACTGTTCAACAAAGGTCACCATTTGTATGTAGATAACTTTTACACTGGAGTGCAGTTGTTCAAGGAATTGTTTAGAGTGGACACTGTTGCTTGTAGCACAATTTGTTGTAACCGGAAAGGCTATCCAAGGGAGCTTGTCTGTAAAAAACTTCAGAGGGAACAGTGCAGTGCCTTGTGGAATGATGAGCTGCTAGCTTTGAAGTTTTCAGACAGGAGGGATGTCTACATGCTAAGTCCTATCCATGATGAGAGTACTTCCCCCGTGACTGTTTGGGGCCAGGTTGCTGAAGTGCTCAAACCTGTGTAAATTTTAGATTATAATAAGCACATGGGAGGTGTAGATAGAGTTGATCAAAGGTTGGAACCTTATACTGCTATTCGTAAGTCTTACGTTTGGTATAAGAAGTTAGAAATTCACCTCTTCCACTTAGCAACTTTTAATGCTTTTATTATGTTTAAGGATAGGTCTCCAGTGTCAAAGATGACATTTGTGAAATTTCAGGAGCCAGTGATAGAGAGCCTTATTGTGGTGGAACAGGCCAGAGTTCCTAGAGAAGCAGTGGTGGAGGATGTGGCTAGATTGAAGGATCGCCACTTTGCTGAGCACATTCCTCCCACACCCAAAAAAGACTTTCCAGCTAATAAATGTAGAGTGTGTTTTCGAAGAGGTATCCGGAGGGAGACTCGAATGTAATGCCCAGATTGTCCTTCAAAGCCTGGGCTGTGTGTGGGTGTTTGTTTTAAGAATTACCACACCCAGAAGAATTACTGGGAACAACCATGAGTGTAAACTGTCTGTTTTGTATTTTCATGTGTTCAGTTCCATGGTTAGCATTTCTGTCATGTACTTAGAGCTTTTGTGTTTGTAGTTTTGTAATTATTTCTAATAAGTTAGTGGTTTCTTTGTTAAAAAAAAAAAGTGATGCCATTGTGTGTGGAGTGTGGCTTGGCTGAGGGTGTACATAGTGTACATATTGACTTGCTGTTGGCTACTGCAACACACTGCCAGCCAAACACCAGTCCACACACTCCCATCAGCTAGTGTGATTGCTGTATCAAGCATGTGGGCGTATGTAAGTGATGGGCCCTTGAGTGGCGCTGTCTGTCGAAGCGAGTGTTGTAATGTGCTGGGCCCGTGGCTGGTGGCGTGAATGGTCTTGTGCATGTCATGTATGAAAGGTGTGTGAATGGACTGTAAAGCGGTTGGTGCCTTGCCGTGGCTTTACACCTCACGAGCTGTGAGTCATTGGTTCAGTTTTCTGGCCTTTCAGTTATTAACAGTGCATTTCATTTTTGTGAAATCTCTTGTTAATAAAATTTGATCCACTGAACCATCACTCACCCTCGTGCCAAATCCAACCAGTATGTGTGGTAAAAATGACAAAACCTGCCCCGCTGTAATCAGGCGTCGCAGCACACCCGTGACACGCTAGGTGCCTCGGGTGGGACCACGATGATGAAGCATGCCACCAACTTGGTTGGTGGGTGAGGGGTCTTTTTAACATAACCTAAGTGCGTTTCTTTTCACAATTTTAGTGTTTGGAACATCAGATAAGTATGTGGACACACCAAAATGATCTATTGTAAAACTACCTGTGTTTGGTGGGGGGGTGGCACCTATGGTTTTGGTCCCGGGTGCGGCCTTCATCTAGGGAAACCTACCAAACCCAGACATGTTTTAAAAATAGACACCCCAAGGAGTCCAAGGAGTTGTGGCTTGCCTGGATCCCCCAACATTTTCTTACCCAGACTCCTCGGCAAACCTCAAAATTTGCATAACAAATAATATTTTCCTCACTTTC
The DNA here is from genome assembly GCF_031143425.1 of Pleurodeles waltl. Lineage (NCBI taxonomy): Eukaryota > Metazoa > Chordata > Amphibia > Caudata > Salamandridae > Pleurodeles > Pleurodeles waltl. The sequence continues at coordinate 135,505,607 of NC_090441.1, forward strand.
CTTTGTAGGATCACCGCTGCCGCACAAATTTCCTACCACCCAGCGTTCCCCTCAGTCCCCCAAGTAAAATGATACCTCACTTGCATGGGACCCCAAAGCAGAGTCAGCCTAAAAGAAGTATAAAAGAAAAATATGTGCTTATCAACTCGCTGTGCTATCCCCTCAATCTCTACACGTTTTTGGCCTTTTTCTATTGCAGTCACCTGGCCCACCCGCACAAGTGAGGTTCCATTTTTATCGGGAGACTTGGGGGAACGCTGGGTGGAAGGAAATTTGTGGCTCCTGTCAGATTCCAGAACTTTCTGTCACCGAAATGTGAGGAAAAAGTGTTTTTTTGGCCAAATTTTGAGGAGTGCAAAGGATTCTGGGAAACAGAACCTGCTCAGAGCCCCACAAGTCACCCCATCTTGGTTTCCCCCAGGTGTCTAGTTTTAAAAAATGCGCTGGTTTGCTATGTTTCCCCAGGTACCGGCTGAGCTAGAGGCCAAAATCGACAGGCAGGCACTTTGTAAAAAACACCTCTGATTTCTGTGAAAAAATGTTAAGTGTCCATGTTGTGTTTTGGGCCATTTCCTTTCGTGGGTGCTAGGCCTACCCACACAAGTGAGGTACCATTTTTATCGAGAGACCTGGGGGAACGCTGGGTGGAAGGAAATTTGTGGCTCCTGTCAGATTCCAGAACTTTCTGTCACCGAAATGTTAGGAAAAAGTGATTTTTTGGCCAAATTTGAGGTTTGCAAAGGATTCTGGGTAACAAAACCTGGTCAGAGCCCCGTAAGTCACCGCCTCTTGGATTCCACTAGGTGTCTAGTTTTCAAAAAGGTGCTGGTTTGCTAGGTTTCCCCAGGTACCGGCTGAGCTAGAGGCCAAAATCCACAGGTAGGCACTTTGTAAAAAACACCTCTGTTTTCTGTGAAAAAATTTGATGTGTCCACGTTGTGTTTTGGGCCATTTCCTTTTGTGGGCGCTCAGCCTGCCCACACAAGTGAGGTACCATTTTTATCTGGAGACTTGGGGGACTGCTGGGTGGAAGGAAATTTGTGGCTCCTGTCAGATTCCAGAACTTTCTGTCACCGAAATGTGAGGAAAAAGTGTTTTTTTGGCCAAATTTTGAGGTTTGCAAAGGATTCTGGGTAACAGAACCTGGTCAGAGCCCCACAAGTCACCCCATCTTGGATTCTCCTAGGTGTCTAGTTTTAAAAAATGCACTGGTTTGCTAGGTTTTCCCAGTTGCCGGCTGAGCTAGAGGCCAAAATCCACAGGTAGGCACTTTGTAAAAAACACCTCTGTTTTCTGTGAAAAAATGTGATGTGTCCATGTTGTGTTTTGGGCCATTTCCTGTTGTGGGCGCTAGGCCTACCCACACAAGTGAGGTACCATTTTTATCGGGAGACTTGGGGTAATGCTGGGTGGAAGTAAATTTGTGGTTTCTGTCAGATTCCAGAATTTTCTGTCGCCAAAATGTGAGGAAATAGTGTTTTTTTGGCCAACTTTTGGGGTTTGCAAAGGATTCTGGGTAACAGAACCTGGTCAGAGCCCCACAAGTCACCCCATGTTGGATTCCCCTAGGTGTCTAGTTTTCAAAAATGTGCGGGTTTGCTTGGTTTCCCCAGGTGCCAGCTGAGCTAGAGGCCAAAATCCACAGGTAGGCCCTTTGTAAAAAACACCTTTGTTTTCTGTGAAAAAAATTGATGTGTCCACGTTGTGTTTTGGGCCATTTCCTTTTGTGGGCGCTAGGCCTACCCACACAAGTGAGGTACCATTTTTATCGGGAGACTTGGGGGAACGCTGGGTGGAAAAACATTCGTGGCTCCTGTCAGATTCCAGAACTTTCTGTTGCCGAAATGTGAGGAAAAAGTGTTTTTTTGGCCAAATTCTGAGGTTTGCAAAGGATTCTGGGTAACAGAACCTGGTCAGAGCCCCACAAGTCACCCCATCTTGGATTCCCCTAGGTGTCTAGTTTTCAGAAATGTGCTGGTTTGCTTGGTTTCCCCAGGTGACGGCTGAGCTAGAGGCCAAAATCCACAGGTAGGCACTTTGTAAAAAACACCTCTGTTTTTGTGAAAAAATTTGATGTGTCCATGTAGTGTTTTGGGCCATTTCCTTTGGTGGGTGGCAGGCCTACGCACACAAGTGAGGTACCATTTTTATCATGAGACGTGGTGTAACGCTGGGTGGAAGTAAATATGTGGTTCCTGTCAGATTCCAGAACTTTCTGTCGCCGAAATGTGAGGAAAAAGTGTTTTTTTGGCCAACTTTTGAGGTTTGCAAAGGATTCTGGGTAACAGAACCTGGTCAGAGCCCCACAAGTCACCCCATCTTGGATTCCCCTAGGTGTCTAGTTTTCAAAAATGTTCTGGTTTGCTAGGTTTCCCCAGGTGCCGGCTGAGCTAGAGGCCAAAATCCACAGGTAGGCACTTTGTAAAAAAACACCTCTGTTTTCTGTGAAAAAATGTGATGTGTCCATGTTGTGTTTTGGGCCATTTCCTTTCGTGGGCGCTAGGCCTACCCACGCAAGTGAGGTACCATTTTTATCTGGAGACATGGGGGAACACAGAATAGCAAAACAAGTTGCTATTGCCCCTTGTCTTTCTCTACATTTTTTCCTTCCAGTTGCAAGGCAGTGTGCAAACAAGATATTTATTTGAGAAATGCCCTGTAATTCACATGCTAGTATGGGCACCCCCGAATTCAGAGATGTGCAAATAACCACTGCTTCTCAACACCTTATCTTATGGCCATTTTGGAAATACAAAGGTTTTCTTGATACCTATTTATCACTTTTTATATTTCAGCAAATTAATTGCTCTATACCCGGTATAGAATAAAAACCCATTGCAAGGTGCAGCTCATTTATTGGCTTTGGGTACCTAGAGTTCTTGATGGACCTACAAGCCCTATATATCCCCGCAACCATAAGAGTCCAGCTGACGTAACAGTATATTGCTTTCAAAAATCTGACATCGCAGGAAAAAGTTACAGAGTAAAACGTGGAGAAAAATGGCAGTTTTTTTCACTTCAATTTAAATATTTTTTTATTTCAGCTGTTATTTTCTGTAGGAAACACTTGTAGGATCTACACAAATGACCCCTTGCTGAATTCAGAATTCTGTCTACCTTTCATAAATGTTTAGCTGTCTGGGATCCAGCATTGGTTTCTCACCCATTTTGGTCACTAACTGGAAGGAGGCTGAAAGCACAAAAAATAGTAAAAATGGGGTATGTCCCAGTAAAATGTCAAAATGTTATTGAAAAATTGGGTTTTCCAGTTCAGGTCTGCCTGTTCCTGAAAGCTGGGATGATGGTGATCTTGCCACCACAAACCCTTTGTTGATGCCGTTTTCAGGGAAAAAAACACGAGCTGCTTTCTGCATCCCTTTTTTCCCATTTTTTTGAAAAAAAAAAATTTGTCACTGTATTTTGGCTAATTTCTTGGTCTCCTTCAGGGGAACCCTCAAAGTCTGGGTACCTCTAGAATCCCTAGGATTTTGGAAAAAAAGGACACAAATTTGGCGTGAACAAAAAGTTATGACCCCAAATAGCCAAAAAATGGCTCGGCACAGGAGGGGGAAAAGGCCTGGCAGCAAAGGGGCTAAAGATAAAAATATAATCTATTGTTATAAACTGGTGTTGGATTTGTATTGTGTTTTATGTTTTACTTATTTACTGTTTTGTGAGTTTTAACTGCTTTACACATTTGTCTCCTAAGTTAAGCCTAGTTGCTCATTGCCAAGCTACCAAGGGTTGAACTGGTTTTAATTTATTGAGACCTAACTGGACCTAAGTGGAGGTTAGTGGCCTATTCCTAAGTGTAGGTACTCACATGCCCTTACCAATAATCAATTTTCCAACATTTTTTGGTGCGCAGTGGTGGGATCCAGTACTTGTGTTTAATATCACACTACAGTTTTAAGTGAAATAAGTTAAAAATCCTCTAAATTGACCTAGAGCAAAAGTATTTTAGATTTTTCAAATTTGGACTAATTTTTTTATTGCTTCATTTTAGATTTTTCTAAATTGTTCTGATCAATTGTTGGCAACGTTTTTTTTAAGTGACACAAAAAACTTAAGGGAGACCATGGAGCCTGATCTGGCTAGCCTATCTACACTTACTTCAGCTGAGCTTAGGGTGTTGCGCAGAAAGAGGGGATTACCTGCTGCTAACAACCTTATGAAGGCTGTGATGGTGAAGTTTCTTGAAGCGTAGCGTAGAAGGCGGCAGAGAGAGCTTGAGAGGTAGAAAGGGAGACGGAACATGTCCTCTCCAACCTCCAGGAGGAGGTGGATGATTGCCTCACTGTAATCTCAGCAGCTAGTGCCCCATCCAGTGCTAGTGGGGGGGGAACGGTCCGTTGAATCAGACAAAGGAGAAGTAGAGCTGGACCTCAGGGAAAGGGAACTTGAGGCCCAGGTAACCCTCATAGCTTTGGAGGCAGAGAAGTTGGCCCTAGAGAAGGAGATGTGGGTGTGAATTGAACAAAGAGATGGTGGCAGCGACAGAGAAGTTGAGGTGTCTGTGGATGAGGTTTTTTGTCCCAGACTACCCAAGGGGGTGGTTCCTGCTTATGTAGAGGGGGGTGACATAGACAAGTGGTTGGATGCCTTTGAGAGTGCACTCCGAATATGAAGGGTTAGGCCTAAATACAGGGGTTCACTTCAATAGGAGTAGGTCCCCAACTCTGGGAGGGATAGCCTTCTGACCTTAAATGGGGAGGAAGCACATTCATACCCTAGTATAAAGAGGTGCTTAACCAAGAAGTTTGGTCTGACCCAAGAGCACTATATGATGAAGTTCAGGAACACCCAGAAGGTCAATACCCAGTCTTGGGTTGACTTTGTAGACACCTCACTTAAGGCACTTGATACATGGTAACAAAGCAAAAACGTATGAAGGGTTATACAATTTGATCATGAGAGCACATCTTGACCAATTGTATCCCAAAAATGTTACGCCAGCATCTAGTGGACACTAAGCTGACCAATCCTAGAGAGCTGGAGAAGGCAACTAATGAGTGGTTGGGAACCAGGGTGGTTGTCAATTCATAGGGGGGAAACTCCAAGAAGGGGGGTCAGGTCACCAAAAACCTAAGGAGGGAGGTGGTAAGCCCCCCCACAGAGACTCCCTCTGTATGCCACAACCCTAAGAAGGAGGTGAGTAAATCCCACTCCCACTCTGACAAGCAGAGGCAGGGAGACCCAGGGTTGAAAAAGCTCTTGGGCTGTAAGGCTTGCTTTGACTGTCAGCAGGCAGGTGACTTCAGATGAGATGCAGCCTGTCCAAGGAAGGTGGACAGCACTGGGCTGTCCAGTTTAGCCATGGAAGAGGACTCCTCAGATGATGAAGTCCTCATAGCATTGGGTTGGGAGACAGGACCAGTTAGAAAGCTGGTGATTCCTGAGGGTGGGAGTAGTCACTTTCACCCCATTCAGGTGAATGGGAGCCCTATCACTGGCCTGAGAGACACCCATATAGTGAGTGACGGGTTGGTGACCCCAGATATGTATGTCCCAGGAGAGACCAGGAAAGTCGGGATTGCCACGGGGGAGGTCACCTCCAAACTTGTAGCCATAGTGCCCCTAGAGAGGGAGGGTATCCTTGGCTGGTTTAGGTTGGCAGTCAGTGCTGACTTCGCTCTAGATTGTATCCTGGGCAATGATGCCCCAGAGGTGAGTCTGGTCCCAGGTGGGGTGGTGGCCCAGGGCGCCCCCAACCCAAAGTCCTGGGGAGTCAGTCCCTACAGTTAGGAGACAGGGGGTCCCCAATAAAAGGGAGGAGAAAAAGAAGGGTAGGTCACTCTTAAAAAGAGTTCCAGGGAGCCAAAGGACTTCTGCCCTAGTAGGGGGAGCCCAGAGTTGGCACTGGTGAGACCTCACCTGACCCCCAGGAAGTCCTGAGTAGTTTGTCAGCTGTCCAGATGCAGGGTGTTGCCCCTGCACTGACAGAAGGGAGAGTGGAAGGTGGGTGTCTGCCACAGGATGTGGTAGCACCCCACTCATGACAGCAAGAGGGGTGCCAGGCCCCCACAATTGCCCCTAAAGCAGCTCAGCCACCAGTCCGTGGAGCGCTTACAGTGTGGTTCTGGGTACTGACAGCTTTCAGTAGCCTCTGCTGGGTGCTAGCCTTCATGGCAGGACTACACTTGGCCTGGGAGGCAGACCCCAGGGCCAAAAGCAAGTTAGGCCCCCTGACCCTGTTGGTAATGGTGGGGTTGCTCAAGTGTTGGGTGACCTCTTTGGGTAAGCTAGGTGTTGCCCTAGCAAAGTTAGGGATAGGAGTGGTGGGCACCTCCCTACCCAAGTTGGCAGAGAGAGAGGAGGAAGACACCCGTAGAGGGAAGTTTCAGTTTAAGATGGGTCCTTTCACAGTGAGGATGGGTTCACGACCCCGAGGGAGTGACCATGACAGGAGGATGTAAGGCAGAGTAGGCCCTGCACAAGGGACTGCCAGTTTTCTTTACTGTCCTCCTTGCCTGACAAGCCAGGCAGACTCTCCCAGGGTTGGGCCGAGTCTCCTGGGTGTGTATGGGGCTTGTGTGAGAAAACATTCCTGATTGTAGAGGACCCCTAACTTTTTGCCCCCATTTTTCACTTTTTGCTGGTGTTTTCCTGACTCTGATGGTGCCCTGGGTACTGCTAACCAGTCCCAGGTCCTGTACTTTCTATAAAATATGTATGCAATTAGGCGAATTATAATTGGCTATGTCAACCTACCTATAAGTCCCTAGTACATGGTAGGGCATGTAGGTTTAGGGATACCAGCATAGATAGTACACCCATAGGTGCACTGCTGAGGTGCCCTGTGTCATTTTAAAGGCAGGCCTGCCTTGCTGACTGCTTCTAACTTAGAGTTACATGCAAATTCGACTTTGAAATTAAAAGTACTTCCAAAGTCTTAAACTACCCTATTTTTACATATACGTCACCCTAAGGATTGCCCTTTGTGCCCCTAGTGCTGGGAGCCATATAACTATAAGCAGGGACCTTATAAAAATAGTTTTATGAGCCCTAGTGAATTAAAACAGACAAATTCGTTTTTCCCTCATTGTTGTGAATGGCCTCCATAGGCTAACAAGGGGAGACTTTCTTTCAATTAACTAAGTTCCCTTAAGTGTCAGATACATCTTGTTTGTTATCAAACTAACTTTTATAATAAATCCCACAACTTACAATTGATGGATTTAATATACCTAGTTCAGGTAAAGAGTTTTAAACTCTACCTGAAAAGTTGCCACTTCAGCTATGTAGTGCCCTTCTCTGATTGGCCAGCCTGGGCAGTCTGCCTTGATGAGGTGTGAAGTGGCCTGGGCTGAACACAAAGAGATGTGCCTGGGGGAGGAGAACTCTCCTCAGCAGATGGGGAAGCAGTAAGGGGAGGGCTGCCAACCCGGTCTTCAAAGCCAGGGAAGGGCATTTGGAGTAGCCTAGCACCTCCCTCACACCCTGCAAACCCAAACAAAAAGGTGCCCTCTTGATTAGATTAGGAGAGGGCAGGAGATGGGTGTGTGTAGGATTTTTAGCCACACCAGTGGGTGTGCTCAGCCAGAAGTAACCTCTGAAAATCAGTTTTAGCCATGATGGAGTTTTTGAAGAATGGTGCTCTCTGGGATTGATTTTTGCCACACTTCCCAGGAAGTGGTCATCATTAGGGGAAGGGCCCTGTGTCTGATTGGAGAACCAGGAGCCCCCTGTTTTTCACCCAGGAACAAGGATAAAACTGGCAGAGCTGGACCCACACGTCAGTTTCCTACCAGATCCCTACAAGGAAGAATATCAGAAGAAGAATTGCCCTTCTAGACCCCTGACCTGCACCTGCACACTGCACTCTGAGGGACTGCACCAGCTGCGCACTTGGGCTTCACCCCAAGAAGGACTTTGCCTGGCTTCAACTGGTTCAAGGAGGGACTCCCTGTTTGCTACAGGTAGAAAGGTGCTTCCCAGGGTCTCCTGCATCAAGTTCAACAAGCAGTGCCCAGCTGTCCAGTGTCCAGTGGCCATTTGAGGATTCTGACCAGGTACATTCTGGGAATTGTAGTCCCAACTCCCAAGGAACAACTCAGAGTTTCTGGTACCTTGGGTCAAGTTATGGACACTTCAAGGACCCAAAAGGGACCTCTGGAAGAAGATCCAGAAGTTTAGAGACATTTGGAGCAACTCCATAAGTTGAAGAGGTGCATTGTGGGAGTTATAGTCCCAGACCCTAAAAGGCAAGCCACAGACCCTGAACCCTTGGCTGGTGCTTTGGACCACTTTCCTGAATCAAGAAATACTTCTGAAAGTAAGTGTGACAGTGTTACCTCGTGGGTGGCCTAAACTTTGGACTTTGTACCTTTCTATTGTGACCTTTTTTTTTTTAGCCCTTTGAGCACTAGTTGCTTCTATGGGCTAGAAAGCATTAATTCTTTAAGAATTTATATGTCCAGTTTCCCTTATCCGATTTTATTCGTTTTGGTGTCATTTTAAAGATAAAAATATAATCTATGTTTATAAATTGGTCTTGGACTTTTATTGTGTTTTAGTTATTTACTCTTTTGTGAGTTGTAAATGCTTTACGCAGGCTAAGCAATCAGTGGTCAGCATGCAGTCATGGTCATCTGGCTGGAATCTCCCTCTAACGTGTATGGGACAAGGAAGTGTTGCTGATGTTCTAAGAAAGATCCCCATGTAAGACTGTGTATGATTTTGTGAATATTGGAGACAAAGCATAGCATACTTGCCAGAAATCCTATTTTACTGCAGCCTTGAGGAAAGCACAGAGTGGAAGAAATATATTTGCTAAGAACATGGTGCTGTGCTAGGCGAAGAACAACTAGATAGAAGAAAATAAAACAATCTCCGCAGATGCAACTTGCTAAATAAAATATAACTGGGCTAAGGTGGGCAGCTGCAGGCCTAGTTAGCTAAAATAAAATGTATAAAACTATGGCTAAAATAGCTATACAACACATGGGGCCAGATGTAGGTAGGAAAACTTTTGCGAATCGGAAATAGCGACTCCATGCGAATCGCTATTTCCGACTCACAAAATCAAATGTAAGAAATATTTGCGATACCAATTTGCGAGTCGCAGAGGTGTTGCACCACAATTTGCGACCTCGCTAAAAGCGAGATCGCAATTTGCGAGAAGGGTGTCGCAAATTGCGACTGACTCGCAAATTGCCTTCAGGTGCCGCATAACAGTTTGGAAACCCACTTCCTGGCTCTTGGTGATGACATCAGAACCAGGAAGTCATCAAATACACCTGGGAGGAGGGAGGACCACACCCATTTCAAACTGCTGTGCCACACCCAGGAGAGAGGAGCTGCAGCATCAATGGAGGAGACAGGCAGTGCTGGCAGGAGGAGGAAGGTGAAGTTTTCAGACAAAGAGTTGGAGATGCTGATTGAAGAATGCTGCCTGCACCACGATGAACTTTTTGGGAAGGCAGCAATGAGGTGGTCATTCCAACCTCGGCGGTAAAAGTCGCTTACCGCCGTTCAGAAGACCGCCATAAAACCGCCGCGGCCGCGGTAAACCGCCACGATCATTCTGACCCACAACAGGCAAACCGCCAAAATACAGACATCCACAAAAGTCCGCCACACCAAAGGGCAGCGATAAACTGGCGATGACCAAACCTCCACCGTCACGTCAACAGAAATACGCCTACACTATCACGACACACGAATCCACGCGGCGGTCTTTCAACCGCGGTATTCCATTGGCGGTACACACCGCTGCCCTCGAAATACACACACTCTTACAAAACACTACCACATTGGACAATTCGAAATACACACACCTGATACACATACACACACCACTCCCACACACCCAATTCAATATAAAACACACACCCACATCACCCACAAACCTCCACTCCTAGAGATTCGTGAACACGCACCGAGAAAAGACATCCGAGCACCCAGATGCCCAATTCACTGTCACCCAGCAATATTTGCACGCACTTTACACAACACAACAATACACATCACCACACTTAGCACCACACAATCCACCCTACACATCACCCACACCACCCCATGGCACCGCAAAGACACCCCAGGTTCTCTGATGATGAACTCAGGGTCATGGTGGAGGAAATTGTACGAGTAGAGCCACAGCTGTTCGGGACACAGGTGCAGCACACCACCATTGCCAGGAAGATGGAGCTATGGAGCAGAATAGTGGACAGGGTCAACGCTGTGGGACAGCACCCAAGAAATCGGGACAACATCAGGAAGAGGTGTAACGACCTACGGGGGAAGGTGTGTTCCATGGTATCCAGGCACAACATCGCGGTGCAGCAGACTGGCGGCGGACCCCCACCTCCTCCCCCAGAATTTACAACATGGGAGGAGCAGGTCTTGAACATCCTGCATCCTGAGGGCCTCGCAGGAGTAGCTGGAGGAATGGACTCTGGTAAGTGTCATCTTCACTACTTCCCCCCCCCCACCCCACCTGCATGCCAACTCATACCCCCACCCTCACCCCCACCCCCATCACACCTACTCCTTGCAAATGTCTCACCATCACAACCCACCCATCCCAACACCTAGCCCTGCATGCGTCCACAAAGCATGGACACCCATCACCAAAGCATGCCCACTGCACAGACACATACAACCCCCCCTCAAACCACCGTCACAACAGCCCCCACAAAGGAATGCCAGCACTGGGGTAAACGGGCACCCACCCATTGCACGCTATGGCACACACAGATGCAATAACCATACTTTTATACCCCTGCAGGACCCGAACGCCAGGTCACCGCTCAGGAGGGTCCACAAATGTCCACTCCACCCCCAGAAGAGGCCCACAGTGAGGACAGCAGCTCTGTCTCCCTGGATCTAGATGACCAGCCCGGTCCATCGGGGACCTCGGGACAGTCGGTTCCCCTCAGACAGCCACAGGCCACAGCAGACCTTCCCCCCTCTGGGAACACCAGCACAGCACCCACCCAGCGGGCCCATACCTCTGTCCCCAGGACACGTCAATCAGCGGTGTGTCCACCACTACAGGGAACCCAGGCTGACCCAACATCCCAACAACAACAGGGACCTGGTGGCAGTGGTAGTGGGCACACGGTCCAGGGGACAGAGGCCCATGGAAACAGGGGAACTGGGAGGGCTGCTGTGCGACAGGGGGGGGACAGGCCCAGGGAACCCACTCTTCACAAGGCCCTCTCCTCCATCATGGGAGCATACCACCACTCCCAGGAGACGATGGCGACGGTCCTGGCCAGGTTTCAGGTGATCCAGCTTCTGCAGGAGCAACAGTATATGGGGTTCAGGGAGGAACTAAGAAACATCAGTTCCGCCATGGGTACCATCGTAGTGGCCCTGAATGAGGTAGTCACCACATTGCGGGACACTCTGGCAGCTCAAAGGGCCCCTGACACTAGCATGGACCATGAACTGCCTACCACCTCTGCCGTCGCTAGTGGACAGGAGGCCCCGACACAAGACCAACAGGCCACCAGAACCCCACCCCCTGCAGAAGGAGAACCACCCCGCAAGCGGGCCCTGAGATCCAGGAAGAAGACAGAGTAAGATGTCAAGACCCCCGCCAGCAAAGGATACCGCCCTGATTGTCATCCCACTGTCCCACATTGTCACCCTGTCCAACCTTAAACTGCCCCTGCTTCACTTCCCACAGGCATTTGGACAATGCACCTGTGATACTGATAGTCTGGACAATCCTCCACCATCACCCCTCACCGATTTGCAACCACCCATCCAATTTAGAGCACTTGAATAAAAACACTTATTGCACAAAACAATCTGGAGTCTGGCTGTGATTTAGAACAAATGTATTAGACATGACCGTGCCAAAATGTTCATTCACATTGTGATGCCAACAAACCGCTGTCACACAGCTGTAGTCCATGGGGAAACAAAGCAGATGTCACGCAGTGGGGCCCACATCTCTGAAAACGGAAGGGAAAGTCACAACACAGTTACCATACACTGGGGGAAAAAGTCAGACAGTAGAGAGGTAGGAGTCTTTAAGTAAATGTAATATGCCGGTGTGTACTCTTACCTGTGTGTCATTGAAAATACTGCTGTATTACTGTGTTCCTGTTCTCTATGTCGTCCTCTTCGGCTTCCTCCTTTTCACTCTCCACAGGCTCCACAGCTGCTACAACACCACCATCTGGACCAACCTCCTGCAGAAAAGGCACCTGGCGTCGCAAAGCCAGGTTGTGAAGCATACAGCAGGCCACGATGATCTGGCACACCTTCTTTGGTGAGTACTTTAGGGATCCACCTGTCATATGGAGGCACCTGAACCTGGCCTTCAGGAGGCCAAAGGTTCGCTCGATCACCCTCATAGTCCGCCCATGGGCCTCTTTATAGCGTTCCTCTGCCCTTGTCCTGGGATTCCTCACTGGGGTCAGTAGCCATGACAGGTTGGGGTAACCAGAGTCCCCTAATAGCCACACCCGGTGCCTCTGGAGTTGACCCATCACACACGGGATGCTGCTATTCCGCAGGATGTAGGCGTCATGTACTGAGCCAGGGAACTTGGCATTAACATGGGAGATGTACTGGTCAGCCAAACACACCATCTGTACATTCATGGAATGATAACTCTTCCGGTTCCTGTACACCTGTTCACTCCTGCTGGGGGGGACCAAAGCAACATGTGTCCCATCAATGGCACCAATGATGTTGGGAATATGTCCAAGGGCATAGAAGTCTCCTTTCACTGTAACCAAATCCCCCACCTCAGGGAAAATGATGTAGCTCTGCATGTGTTTGAGCAGGGCAGACAACACTCTGGACAACACCTTGGAAAACATGGGCTGGGACATCCCTGATGATATGGCCACTGTTGTATGAAATGACCCACTTGCTAAGAAATGGAGTACTGACATCACCTGCACTAGAGGGGGGATCCCTGTGGGTTGGCTGATGGGTGACATCAGGTCTGGCTCCAGCTGGGCACACAGTTCCTGTATAGTGGCTCGGTCAAGCCTGTATGTCAGTATGACATGTCGTTCCTCCATTGTCGACAGGTCCACCAGCGGTCTGTACATGGGAAGATTCCTCCATCTCCTCGCATGTCCCAGTGGACGGTGCCTATGAAGGACAACAGCGAGCACAGAGTCAATCAACCCACAGGTACGTAACCACAGCTTGCACATAACACGATTCCCAATGCATTGAAAGGTTTGTATGAGTGTTGATGCAAGGCCTAGGCATGTGTGACGCAGTAGAAATTAAGCCATGTGGGCCCTTGAAATGGTGGCTGCCTGACCTGTGATGTGCGACAGTGGGATGTGAGGTCAATGCACTGGCGTGGCACACCGTGGCGGTAGGCTGTCGAAGACCGCGGCGCAAAGCCGCATTGGTTAACATTGAACCCTATGGGTCGCGGTACGTACCGCCGCGGTATGCACCGCCGCGGGCGTGACCACCATTTTCTATCTGCTTAATCACTCGATACCTGATCTTCAACAGGAGAGGACCTACACTGCGGTCTGGAAGAGACAATGGCTCATGCGACTGGGGAAAGGGCCCCTGCCTTCACTGCGGAGGAGCTGGAGAAACTTGTGGATGGGTTCCTCCCCCAGTATGCGCTACTCTACGGTCCTCCAGACCAACAGGTAAGTACACAGGGACCATGCTTAGTGGGCAATGCCTGTGTTGAGTGGGGTGGATGAAAGATGGTGGGGAGGGGAGCGATTGAGGCATGCATCAAACGATAGATGAGAGCATGTGCCACATGGCAAGGGTGGGGATGGGGGGCCACTCACATCGAGCATGCAGAAGGTGATGACAATTGTTCTCTCCCTGTACATGTCACATAGGTCAGCGCCCACCAGAAAGTCGCTATTTGGCGTGCCATCGCCAAGGACGTCCGGACCCTGGGGGTCCACAACAGACGGGGCACCCACTGCCGGAAGAGGTGGGAGGACATCCGACGCTTTAGCAGGAAGACGGCGGAGGCTCAGCTGGGGATGGCCTCCCAACGTAGGAGGGGTGCCAGTCGTACTTTGACCCCTCTGATGTCCCGGATCCTGGCGGTGGCCTACCCCGATTTGGATGGGCGCGTGAGGACATCACAGCAGACACAAGGGGGTGAGTATAAATACATTCTGCTGACTTTGCGAGCAGTGGAGGTGTCTGGGTGGGGGAGGAGGGCTGTGGGTATCCCTAGGCCAGGGCGATTTCTGAAGGCTAGGCCCCTCCGTATGGCATGGCCCTATGCCCCCGCACTCCACCTCTGTAGGGTGCCAAGTACAGGTATCCATGGCCCTGTGTCATCTATGTGTGCAGTTGTCGTCCATAGGCTTGTAGGCCATGTCCCACGTATTGAGTAGTGGACCCCAAGTGCGCGGCGTAGTGCAGGGGGCTTCTGTGTCTGTCCTCTCCGCCAACGGTGTCGCCAATGCATGCACTCAACATGTCTTTATTTCTCCCCCCCCTTTTTTTGTGGTCTTCCTGTTCATGTGTGCATTAGCATCATCAGGCGGAGGAGAAGTGGCATCGGAGCACGAGGGAGCTGCATCCCACATGGCCCTGGAGGGCCATGCAACGGAGTCCGAATACACCAGTGGGACGTAGGGCGAGGGGAGCCCCACAGCGGGGACTTGTGCTGATGTCAGTGACAGCGACTCGTCCTCTGAAGGGAGCTCCCTTGTGGTGGCGGCAACATCCATGCCCCCCGCAACAACAGGTACAGCCGCCACCCATCGCACCAGCACCGCCCTCCCAGCAGCCCCTCAGCGTTTGCCCCATGCCCGCTCACCCAGGAAGGTGGGCATCTCCTTCGCCCCAGGCACCTCAGGCCCTGCCCCTGTCACCCCTGCTGCCCTCAGTGAGGAGGTCATTGACCTCCTGAGGACCATCATTGTTGGGCAGTCTACCCTTTTGAATGCCATCCAGGGTGTAGAAAGGGAGGTGCACCAGAGTAATGCATACCTGGAGGGCATTCATTCTGGTCAGGCTGCCCATCAGCGATCGTTCAACGCTCTGGCCTCAGCACTGACGGCAGCCATTGTCCCTGTCTCTAGCCTCCCCCCTCCAACTTCCTCCACCCAGACCCTATCACCTGTACCTCTGCCTATCCCAGACACACCATCAGACCAGCCTGCACACACCTCAACACCCAAGGGAAGCTCATCCAGACATAAGTACCACACATCACACAAGCATTCACACAAGCAACATCCACATGCAGACATACCAACACCCACTGCCTCCACTGTGTCCCCCTCCTCCTCGTCTCCCTCCTCCCTCCCCCCTCCCTGTGACGTCTCCACTCACACTTGCATGCACAACATCTTCAGCCACTACGTCCATCACCAGCACACCCACCAGAACACTCCGCACACGTGCAGTCACCACCCCCACTACCATTTACACATCCCCTGTGTCCTCTCCCAGTGTGTCTGTCACCCCCACTTCCAAACTACACAAACGCAGGCAGCCACCCACCCAACAGCCATCCACCTCACAACAGCCTCCAGCCCAAGCACCTGCACCCAAAGACATCAGACTTCACACTCCTACAACCACATCCTCTTCCTCCACTCCCATACCCACTACACCTACCCGTCCCTCTCTTTCGAAATTGCTTTTCCTTTCCAAACTTGACCTCTTTCCTACAACTCCCTCACCCTGTCCATCTCATAAGACTCCAATCAGCACCTCAGCCACCACAAAACCGGGACCTGTAAAGACTGTTTGCCATGGACTGTGGAGTCCCCCACCCTCAAGGGTATCCAGTTCAGCTAGGAGCCAAGGCACGGCCAGCACACCCCCGGAAAAGCATCCGAAGATTGCCAGTGCCCGGCGCGAGAGACCAAAGACACCAGGGACCAAAATCCCTACATTGGCTCCGGCAGGAAGTCGGGTGCCACCTGGCACACCGCCAAAGGTGGGAAAGGGCCACAGGTGTACAGGGAAGGGTGGGAAGGGCAGCACGCCCGACAAGTCCGGCAGCTGGCCAGGAGGGCCCCACCAGCCCCATCCCAGGTGTGCAGGAGGACACCCACAGGCCCGGTACTGCAGCCCAGGAGGACCCCGCAAGCCACGTCCCAGGTGGGCAGGAGGACACCCACAGGCCGGGTACTGCAGCCCAACAGGGCCCCGCAAGCCACCAGACAGTTGGGCAGGAAGGCCCCGCCAGCCACATATCAGGTGGCGAGTGACATCCATGCCATGGCCGGATCCGCTGACCTGGACACTCATCTCAAGCACCGCTGACCTGGACACTCATCTCAAGCACCGCTAAACAGGGCACCGCCATCTCAAGCACCGCTGAACAGGGCACCGCCGTCCCAAGCACCGCTGAACTGGGCCCTTCATCTCAAGCACCGCTGAACTGGGCCCTTCATCTCAAGCACTGCTCCGCTGGGCCCTTCATCTCAAGCACCGCTGAACTGGGCACCGCCGTCTCAAGCACCGCTGAACAGGGCACCGCCGTCTCAAGCACCGCTGAACTGGGCACCGCCGTCTCAAGCACCGCTGAACAGGGCACCGCCGTCTCAAGCACCGCTGAACTGGGCCCTTCATCTCAAGCACCGCTGAACTGGGCCCTTCATCTCAAGCACTGCTCCGCTGGGCCCTTCATCTCAAGCACCGCTGAACTGGGCACCACCGTCTCAAGCGCTGCTGATCTGGGCACCGCCGTCTCAAGCACCGCTGAACAGGGCCCTTCATTTCAAGCACCGCTGAACTGGGCACTGCCGTCTCAAGCACCGCTGAACAGGGCACCGCCGTCTCAAGCACTGCTGAACTGGGCCCTTCATCTCAAGCACCGCTGAACTGGGCCCTTCATCTCAAGCACCGCTGACCTGGGCACCGCCGTCTCAAGCACCGCTGAACAGGGCACCGCCGTCTCAAGCACCTCTGAACAGGGCACCGCCGTCTCAAGCACCGCTGAACTGGGCCCTTCATCTCAAGCACCGCTGAACTGGGCCCTTCATCTCAAGCACTGCTCCGCTGGGCCCTTCATCTCAAGCACTGCTGAACTGGGCACCGCCGTCTCAAGCACCGCTGAACAGGGCACCGCCGTCTCAAGCACCGCTGAATTGGGCACCGCCGTCTCAAGCACCGCTGAACAGGGCCCTTCATCTCAAGCACCGCTGAACTGGGCACCGCCGTCTCAAGCACCGCTGAACAGGGCACCGCCGTCTCAAGCACCGCTGAACTGGGCCCTTCATCTCAAGCACCGCTGAACTGGGCCCTTCATCTCAAGCACTGCTCCGCTGGGCCCTTCATCTCAAGCACCGCTGAACTGGGCACCGCCGTCTCAAGCACCGCTGAACAGGGCACCGCCGTCTCAAGCACCGCTGAACAGGGCACCGCCGTCTCAAGCACCGCTGAACTGGGCCCTTCATCTCAAGCACCGCTGAACTGGGCACCGCCGTTTCAAGCACCGCTGAACAGGGCACCGCCGTCTCACGCACCGCTGAACCGGCACCGCCGTCTCAAGCACTGCTGAACAGGGCACCGCCGTCTCAAGCACCGCTGAACTGGGCACCGCCGTCTCAAGCACCGCTGAACAGGGCACCGCTGTCTCCAGGCACCGCTAAACAGGGCACCGCCGTCTCAAGCACCGCTGAACTGGGCCCTTCATCTCAAGCACCGCTGAACTGGGCCCTTCATCTCAAGCACTGCTCCGCTGGGCCCTTCATCTCAAGCACTGCTAAACAGGGCCCTTCATCTCAAGCACCGCTGAACTGGGCCCTTCATCTCAAGCACTGCTCCGCTGGGCCCTTCATCTCAAGCACTGCTCCCCTGGGCACCGCCGTCTCAAGCAACGCTGAACTGGGCCCTTCATCTCATGAACCGCTGGCCCATTGGCGGAAGGGGCAGGCCTGCATCTGTGTCGGGCAGGGCTGCACGAAGCACTCTGGGCACTAGTCCCCCTCCAGTACCAGTGGAGACTGTCATCCACTTGAGAGACTGTGGCTTTGCACTCCCCAGGATGGAACAGTGGGCAACCCACCCACTGTAGAGACTTGAGAGACTGTGGCTTTGCACTCCCCAGGATGGCACAGTGGGCAACCCACCCACTGTAGAGACTTGAGAGACTGTGGCTTTGCACTCCCCAGGATGGCACAGTGGGCAACCCACCCACTGTAGAGACCTGAGAGACTGTGGCTTTGCACTCCCCAGGATGGCACAGTGGCCATGGAGGCCCCTCGTGGATCTGGCGTCGTGGACTCATCTGGCTGAGGTGCCCCCCCCTTCCCTTCCCCCTGAGGTGCCTGTAGTTTTCCTATCTGATGCCCCTGCAGTGTTCTCTGCGTTGGAGGCGGGTATCCTGTGTGGCCTTTGCCCATGTGTTTTGGCCCAGTGGCCCACGAACAATGGCTGATACACATATCGGACTGGACAATTTATGTATATAAAGTTATAGATGTTTGATATATTTTATACTCAGTCTTACAATATAATTCTAAATTTATAATCATTTCCTTTTGTCTTTGCATTCTTCCGGGGGGTTGGGGGGGTAACTGTGATGTGTTGCTATGCATTGATGTGTGTGTTGTAGTTGGTGAGGGTGAGGGTGGGTGTGTCGCATATGTGTGTCCCCGTAATTTTTTCCCTCCCCTGTGTCGTAGGTGCAGTACTCACCGTTGTCTTCTGCGCCGGCGTTCGTGCTCCTGGTAGAGGAGCAGGAAGACAATGGCTGGTAGGATGTGGAGTTCGGGTTCCATGCTGTCCAGATTCCTAGTGGGTGTATGGAGGTGAGCGTTTTCTGTTTGAAATGGCTGTTTCCGCCATGTTTTTATCGGCGGGGCTACCGCCCCGGAAAAGGTGGCGGATTGGTGGGTTGTGATAGGGTGGGCGGTACATTGTCTCCCGCCTGTCTGTTGGCGGTGACCGCCGCACTGTTTGTTTGTCCCGCCATGGCGGGCGGTGTGTTAAAGTGGCGGTCTCTGTTGGCGGTTTCCGCCAGGGTCGGAATTGCATTTTTTTTACCACCAGCTTGTTGGCGGTTTTGCCGCCGCTTTATCACCGACCGCCAGGGTTGGAAGGACCCCCTTTGTGTCCCAGACACTCAAAATAAAAGGATATGGCAGCAGATACAGGACAAGATCAATCCCATAGAGGTGAGCCACAGCACCCTTGAGGAAATTAGGAAACGGTGGTACGACCTGCGCTCCAGGACAAAGGAGAGGGTTGCGGAGCGCATGAGGGAGATGAGGGGCACCGGAGGAGGACCATCCACTGTCCCACCACAGCCTTGGAAAGCATGGTTGAGCAGACCCTGGAACCAGAGGCCGTCATTTCCATGGGAGAACTGGCCAGTTCAGCGCCAGGGACATCCAAAAGTGAGTACCATGAGATATGCTTTGACACCCACAAATGCAGTATACACACTATCCCAGTACACAGCAGCAGGCACCACCAGACTAGCTCCATTCCAGTCTAGCAACCTTTAGAATAGTGCACTATGGGCAATGTAGTACAGCAGTCAGAATACAGGCAAATGTTTATTATGAGGCATAAAACAGATGTGAGAGACTGACAGTGTATCCCCTATGTCCCATAGGTCTCCCACAAGACACCCCAAGCAGTGACATCAGGCAGGGAGGAGAACATGGGCCAGAGACACTGCAGGAGGCTGCTGGTGAAATTGCAGGGCCCAGCAGGACACCACCAGGGTCCCTAGAGGAACAACCGCAGGACATGGGGGCAGCTGAAACAACACCAGGGCCCAGCCCCACAGAGAGGCGCACAGACGCAGCAGGTGGACCAATGCGCAGACGCCGGCGCAGAGTTCAGCCGGTGCCCCAGGAGGAGGAAGAGAAAGCAGTCTTTGCGGGCTTGGAGGCATCGCTCATCCATGGTCAGCGCCTGCAAAACAGACAATTAAGGACCATCACCAGAACACTCAATAGAATGCAGAGCAGCATGACACATGGGCTGGCGAATGTCAACAGTCAGTTCCACCGAATGAATGAACATTTGGGGGATTGAAAACAGGCCATCCAACATCTGGTTACTAAACTAGTGGCAGACCGAGGACATGCAAGGCGCAGGGAGCGCCACACTGCGGCGTGTTTTGACCGCCTGGCTGCATCTATTGGGCGTCTTGCCACAAATACTACAGGCCTCTCAAGATGCACAGTCAGCCTACAGGTGGAACTTGGGCACTTTGCAGGCGATGTGGGACGAGGACTTGGCCGCATCAGCCATGCGGTGGACCTTATGGAGAGTAGGCAGGCTGCAAGGGGCACAGGGGAGACCCCTCAGGACAGCAAGGAGGGGTCAACCATCAGTAGTGTGTCTGCCAGTGAGTCCTGTGTGCTACGGAGTGGTAGTGCACGGCATGGGTCAGTGGACCCACCAGGGATGAGCCATGGTGGCCGCTCTAGGAGGAGGGTGTGAGCCACCAGACTGTACTGTACATGAGGCACATGAAGTACAATGTGTCTTCATTACATTTGGACAATTACAGACTGTGCATACAGCACTATTCTTTTTTCACATAGTTTAGTAATAAAAAGGTTTTGTTTGTTTCACTACACAACTGGGTTATGTGTGTCTGACATTAGTGAGTGTGGTGACAGTTGCAACGTACCTGCCAAAGTATTGGGTTGCAATGTGGTTCCGTCTCTGTCTGCCTTCATTTGCAATGCTTCTATCCCCAGGCTGTCGGTGTGGTAGCTCTTGCTCCTCATCCTCCGTGTCTGTGTCTTCAGGGGTGAGATGTAGCCCACGTCTGGTGGAAATGTTGTGTAGGATTGCACAGGCGGCGACAATCTTGCATGCTGTTTCTGGGGCATACTGGAGTGCACCTCCACTTTTGTGGAGGCATCTGAATCTTGCCTTTAACAAGCCAAAGGTCCTCTCAATGACAGTTCTGGTCCGCCGATGTGGACTGTTATATCGCCTCTCGTTCTCATTGCCAGGTGTTAGGTACGGGGTAAGTATCCATGGTACCAGGGCATATGCACTGTCACCTGTTTGACAAAAAGAAGCAATTTTAGCAGGGCAAGAATGGTTTCCACAGTGACCTGAATGTAAGGCTTCAGGGTGTAGTCAGCAATACCTATTAGATATCCGTCTCCAAACTCCCCACGTTCTAGGCGTTGGTGTATCCCACTGTGCATGAATATGTATGAGACATGTGTACTCCCTGGAAATTTAGCTACAATGTCAGTAATGACATTATGTGCATCACATACCACCTGGATGTTTAGTGAATGGGTACATTTCCTATTGCGAAACACATACTTCAGAGTTGCAAGAGGGCAGATTTGTATATGTGTCCCGTCCACACACCCTATAACATGGGGGAAGTTGGCAATTATGTAGAAGGCCAAGTTGTTGCTGTTGATTTCTGCCTCATTCCTGGGTAGATATATATATCTGGACATGTGTGTGAGTATGGCATCTAGGAATGATCTGAAGAATCGTGAGAGTGAACCCCACCTGCCACAGCAATCACCCCCTGATAGCTACCCAAGGCCAAGAGGTGCAGTGAGCATAGCACTTGCACATGTGTAGGGATGCCGCTGCCGCGCATTGTCTGTCGTTCAAACTGAGGATTCAGTAGTTCAATTAATTCTAAGACTGCAGCACTGCTCAGTCTATATTTGTCATATATCTCCTCCTCAATTTGCTGAAATAGTGTCTGCCTGGTTCGGTATATCCTCTCCTGTCTCTGCTTCCTCCTCTGCTGGGCAGCCTGGACTCTCCTCCTCCATGCTATCACGTACAGTTCAGCCATTTTGAGTCACCCAGATGGCTTCTGGGTCTCCTTTTATACTTTGGTTCTGGTTACCACGTGCTCTGAATCAGTGGTAATCTGGATGTGCAAAATGGGCTTTTTGCGACTAGTCGCAATTTGCAACTTCCTATTTGCGGGTCGCAAAATCAGGTTGCAAATTTTGCGAGTCGGTAATGGCTCGCATCGCTATTTGCATTTTGGAAATGGGATTTTTGCATCCCATTTCGGATTTTGCAAGGTTGCAAATAGCGAATCAGGCCATTTGCGACTCGCAAATGTTTGCTACATCTGGCCCTTGGATACTGGACCTGTACTACCTACATCTGGGCCAACTCCTCTGATTATATCAACCACCATGACCCCACTCATCACCCATTGCACTTGTAAATCACAAAAAACACCATTGAGCATAGCTACTGCTTATGTGTCTTTATTGTAACATGTATGAATTAACTGTTGTACAGTATGTCAGCTTACTTAAACCATTGACCAGCAAAAGTCTCTAAGATGGACAAAAGGGGGAGGCACATGCAGCAGGTTTGGTAGTAGAACAGACTCAACCTCAAATCCTGTGTCAAAGGAGCCACCAATCAAGGCAGGAACCAGAGTAGCACCACCCTAATTACCTGCAAATACACCAAGACAGGGACAACCATCACAATAGGAGTCACTTATGCCCAGCCAACACACATGCAGTACATTGTTGTCCTCCCTACTGCAAGTACCCAAGTGGCATGTGAACACAAAGTACCATAGCAGATCCACATTTTCAAGAAATCCATTCCCAATGGTCCATCCCTCACAGCTCACAGTACCCAACTAAAGCCAAGTTCCACTGTCAGTATGAGTTAACTTCCATATCTGTCCATTGTGTACAGTGAGGATAAGTTGTTATACTGTTGACAGAACCTTGGTTGCCAGTCCTTTTGCAGTTGGCACTGTATTACTGGGACCATACAACATGGCCAATCACTTGCATATGTGATGGCAGCCAACAGCACAGTAAACATAGCACTGACATATGAACAGTAACACCTCCCCTGATGGGCAAAATGCTATTGCCACAAACCCACACAGAGGGATAGCTGCACTTAATACCTCCACTGATGGCACACACCAGGATGAGCTGTCATAAGGCAGATGGGAGTACAGTTCACATACAAGACACTTGGCACATACCTGTAGATCATTGGAAGTTAGATCAACTCTGTCCTAGAGTCAGCTACATCCTCATCACTGTCTATGTCACCATCATCAGCCACAGGTCCAGCTGCCACCTCCTCAACATTCAGTAATGGTATGTGATGTCTCAAAGCCATATTGTGTAGCATGCAGCAAGCAACTATGATGTGGCAGACCTTCAGTGGTCTGTAGAGCAGGGCACCTCCTGAGATGTGTGGACACTGAAATCTGGCCTTTGGCAGGCCAAGGGTCCTCTCGATGGCAAGTCTCGTCCTGCCGTGGGCCTCATTAAAACAGTTTTCACCATCTGTTGTCAGCAGCCACAGAAGGTTAGGATAGCTAGAGTCACCTGTGTGCACAAAGGTTGGACATATCACAGTACTGGTAGAGACACAGTGTAGAATGTGAAGAGAAGTGCCATTACAATTGCACACGTGCTATTGGATACATACCAACGAGCCAGGTCCTCTCTCTCTGTAGTTGTGCCATCATGTGTGGGATATTGCTGTTCCTCAGAATGTCATGCACAGACCCAGGAAACTTAGTCGTCACTTGTGAGATGTACTGGTCAGCGAGACACACCCCCTGGATATTGTTAGAGTAACAGCTTTTCCTGTTCCGGTACACTTGTTCATTGACTCTGGGAGGAACCTAAGCAATATTGTTGCCAACTGTGGACCCTATCACATGAGGGACACGTGTCAAAGCATAAAAGTCAGATTTAACAGTGGCCAAATCTGCACGTTGGGGGAACCTGATGTAGCTGTCCAGGTGATTCAGTAAAGCACACAGTACATCATTCAACACTATACTGATCATAGGCTGTGACATCCCTGCTGCCAAGCCCACTGTCATCTGGAACGAGCCTGAGGCAAGGGATGGTAGCACAGATAAGAGATAAGAGGGATGGCATAGGGATTACGGATGACTGGCAAGAGATCCGGTTCCAACTGGGTACACAGTCCATGATGGTCTGATGGTTCCAGCAATAGGTCTCAATGATGCGTCTCTCTTCCAGGGTAGCAAGGTCGATTAGGGGCCAGTACACATCATTCATGCATGTCTCATTCTCCCCATTACACGATATCTAGAAATAAGAGGGAGAAAAGCCATATGCTGATGTCGACAGGCAACATGCCTCCTGCCACTGTACATGTAGCTTGGTAACACACACATTTGGTTAGGCAATCTAAGAGGCAGCAAGTGACTGCAAATGTCATGTCATAACTATCAGTACACTCACTTGACTATCCATGAATGTCACATGTGTGAACCTTGCTTTGATGTGTGAACGTAGTTAATCTATGCACATGTCACTAAAAATCATACATGATGCACTTATCATTCACCTACAATACACTAGCAACATGTAAAATGGCAGCCGCCTGTCCTGCAAGCACAAGACAGATGGAAATGACCTAATCCGCCGGCGTTAGTAGGAGGTCGAAAGCGCTGTGCAACTTGTCATTAGATAACATTGCTGCCTCTGGAGACTGGGGCTAATGATGATCACCGCCAGTGGTAACGCTCATGTACACTGCCATTTTGTGTTGCATAGCTCACTTGACTCCTGCAAGCAAGACCTCCACTGCGTGAGCTGCTGTGTTCTGTCTCTGGGAGCCATTGTGCCATGTCCTTCAGGAGGTAGGGCCCCTGCCTTCACCCAGGAGGAACTGTAAAAATCTTGTGGACGGGGTCCTACCCCTGTATGGACAGTTGTATGGAGCACTAGAGCAGCAGGTGAGTCCAATGATCCTGTTCTGTCTGATGGTCATGTGTGTGGGGTTGAAAGGTGTGGAGACGATGCACACGGAGTGGATGAATACAGATGGCAAAGGAGTAGGTGCTGAAGTGCCATTAAGACATCTTTGTGTGTCAGACACACAAGATGTGTCTGATGTGTGTAGTCCACTGCTGTTGGTGTGATGCCACTCTACATGATGTTCTTCTTCTGTCTGTGTCACCCCTGGAGGTCAGTGCTCATCAGAAGAAGGGGATTTGGTGTGTCATCGCCAAGCAAGTGCAGACCCTGAGGGTCCATGTCTGGTAGAGCACCCACTGCAGAAAGTGGTGGGAGGACCTGAGATTCTGGACCCAGAGGACAGCAGAGGCCCAGCTGGGGATGTCCTCCCAATGAGGGAGGGATGCCCGTCAGACCCTGACCCCCCTGATGGCCTGCATTTTGTCGGTGGCGTACCCTAAGGTGGATGGGCACTTGAGGGCAGCACAACAGCCACAAGGGGGTAAGTACACACTCACCCCCCCTGATGGTAGGCATGTATGGGTTTGGGTAGCCTACTAGTGGGTAGGTGTTGTTTTAATCAATGGTAGTTGCACATCGGCTATGGGTATGAGACACCCTGGCAGGAATTGTTTCGGTTTTGTGTGCCAAAACCATGCAGACTGTGACTCTGACTCATGAGGGTAGGTACTTAAATTATGGATATTGTCTCCTGACATTTGTCATGTTTTGGGTGACCAGCTCCTTCCATCGGCATCATTATACCTGAGGTGTCAGGGCATTGCCGTCACTCATAGTCTGCCACCATGACAGAGGTAATTGATGTGATCTCAATCAGCTGCCTCAGACTGTAGGTGTAGATGGCTGGAGGGGACAAAATGTACTGGCCACATTGTTTATGGATTTGTTGGCATGCTACCTTGCTATGCATGCATCAGTAAAGTAAGGAATACACAGTATGTCTACGCAAACGACAATGGGTGTGTGCCAAGTACTGTGCTAGTGTGCATTGTATGACCCTTCATGTAGTCAAAAGTGCCAGTGTTCCCACATTACTTGGATTAGAGTGCATAGCTTCTGATCCCCCTCTGATTTTCCAAAGTTGAGCATTTTAATGTAAAACCATGCAATGGCATGGCATACCAGCAGATTTTTAGGTTGTCTGTGTGAATGATGTGTAGGTATTGACCCATTGCACCCTTTATTTCTCTCCCTCCCTCAAACAAACATGGTTCGCATAGACAAACACAGGCACCGCAAGTCCCACCACCGCCATGCACACAGACAACAGCCACATGCAGACCCAACAACATCCATTCCCTACACAGACTCCCCCCACCTTCTCCCTCACAAGTACTATACCACTCACACCTGCTTTCACCACATTAACACTCCTAGATTCATCCACAAATCCCCTCATGCCCACCATCACCACAATAGCAGACCCCCATACGTCCACCCCATTCACCACATGCACACTCACTACTACTACCGATATCCCCCCACATGCAGCACATTCATCTTACCTGCAGGCACCACCCCAACAGACACTCACACGTACACCCTGTCATCTCTCTGCATCTCCTCCCCCCTCCTCCCAAGATACCTAAACGCCCATACTAACCCACCCAACAGACACCCAGCACACACATGGTTTCCACCCATGCACCTGCACCCAAGGCACCTACCAAGACACACCTCTCAACCACTCCCACCCATTTTTCCCATGACTGCCCATGTGTCCCTAATAAAAGATTCCTGTACAAGTTTACCCTGTTCCCTTCCACTGACCCTGTCCCTGTTTCCCCCAAGCATCCTGCAACCCTCACAAACCCAGTCCTTCCACCTCAGAGTCCTCCTATGGCCCCCCTGGTACTGGCCATGCCCCTTCCCATTACCTTCCCCCACTTTGCAGTCAGGAGTCAAATTGGGGCCAATGACTGCCCAGTGTGCCTCTAGGCCACTAGACCTATTTTGTATATAGTCAAATTTCGTGATGAGATCTTTTGTTTTAATATATCTACTTTAGTCACTCGTTGGTGTTGAGGTTTACCACCTTGTCCTGCCTTTCCTTCTATATGTATGTGTTGAATTTGTGTGATTTGGTGTGTGTCCTCTGTGTATGCGATGTGTTTGTGTTGCAGCATGAGCTATGTGGGTGAGTTGTGCTATGGACTTGTTGTGAAATGTTGTGTTGTTGGTGTGTGGCATTGTGTGGTAGTGGTGTGTGTGTCGTGATGCATCTGTGATGTACTTTGTGTGTTGGGTGGACATGGCGTGTGATGTGACATATTGTTCGGCAGTGTTATTGTTTGTATTGGTTGTGTGCTGTTGTTATGTGTTGCTGGCACTAGGGGGGTCATTCTGACCCTGGCGGTCATCGACCGCCAGGGTCGACGACCACGGAAGCACCGCCAACAGGCTGGCGGTGCTTCCCAGCCCATTCTGACCGCTGCGATAAAGCTGCGGTCAGAAAAGGGAATCCGGCGGTTTCCCGCCGGATTTCCCCTGCATGGGCTGAATCTCCATGGCGGCGCTGCGAGATTCCGACCCCCTTCCCGCCATCCTGTTCCTGGCGGTTTTTACCACCAGGAACAGGATGGCGGGAACGGGTGTTGTGGGGCCTCCGGGGGCCCCTGCACTGTCCATGCCACTGGCATGGGCAGTGCAGGGGCCCCCTAACAGGGCCCCATAAAGATTTTCACTGTCTGCATTGCAGAGAGTGAAAATCGCGACAGGTGCAACTGCACCCGTCGCACCCCTGCAACTCCGCCGGCTCCATTCGGAGCCGGCTTCATTGTTGCAGGGCCTTTCCCGCTGGGCCGGCGGGTGCTCCTTTGGCGGGCGCCCGCCGGCCCAGCGGGAAAGCCAGAATGGCCTCCGCGGTCTTTTGACCGCAGAGAGGCCAAATGGCGGTTTCAGAATGAGGGCCTATGTGTTTTCCGGTGGAGGTGTGCATTGTGCAACTCTGCCAATGCCTTCGTGGGGTTATGATGGTGTTGTGGTTGTGTGACTCGGTGGTGTGTGGATGTGTCTGACAGTGGAGATGGCGTGTATGTGCGGTGTGGTGTGAGGATGGCACGTGTATGTTGGACGTGGTATGTGTTGTTTGTGAGTGAGAATGTATGTAGATGTGTTTTTGTGCTGGTACAGGTGTATATTTGCGTGTGTGTGTGTGGTTGTGGTTAGCCGTGCCAGGGTTGTGTGTTCGGTGTGGGTGTGCACTAATGGCCTTTTCTCCAGTGTGTGCTAGGTGTGTGTACGCATGGGTGTTGTCTTCGTTGCTGGTCTGGAGTTGTATGGCCAGCAAGAGCAGTGGGAAGAGTTCCATTTCGGGTGCCAAGGCGGCTGCGGACGTGTTTGTGTTCCTGAAGGTGAGTGTCTCCTTTTAGGTTGCTCGTTTCCACCAGGCTTTTTGTGGCGGTGAGACTGCCCCCTAAATCATGGCGGTATGCCGGGTCGTAATATGGTCGGCGGGAACATGGTCTCTACTGGCCTAGAGATGCCTACTGTGGGCCGTGGCGGTCCTCCTGCACTGGCGGCACTGGCAGTGTTTTGGCTGTGTTCTGTTGAGGACACTGCCATGGTCATAATATGGTAGTCTTCTCTGCCGGGCTGGCGGTGCGTCCGCCATCGCCACTGTAGCGGTACTTGGACCGCCAAGGTTGTAATGAGGGCCAAAGTGTTATCTGAGGTGTTTATCCTGTCAGAGAAATGAGAACTGAGGTGATGCCCATTAATGAGGTGAGAGCTAGTGTCAAAGAGTAGTGATCTACACATGCCACATCGTGCTGCTGAAGTAATGAAAACTACCAACACACTGTCAATATTTTGGAGATGTTACATTTTCTTTTGGAAAACACTAAAGGCTACATTTATCCACATTTTGCACTGATACAAAGTCAGGAAAAGCGACAAACTGGTGCAAAGTGTTGAGTTGGAAATTTACTTCCAGTTGAATCCTTTTTTTTTTGCACTGGAATGTTGGCTAAAGTAAGACAACGTAACGGTTTTCACTACTTTACACTACTTTATATCAAGGAATGTCTTATGGGTGATGCATGGGTGTTTCCATGCAACCACCCATGGTTTTTGACACAAAGCTCTGTTTGCTATCATTTGTAGACAAGTCTTTTTACAAAAAATGTATGACTCTTTAGAGGTGGGCGCACAGAAAAGCAAAAGTTTTCTTTCCTCCAAGCGTTTCTAATTTTGCATTTGTGTTGTACTGTACAGCACACATTCAAATTGAGAACAGTGTAAAAGCAGGGTTAAACATAATATTTTGCGCTGGAACTATTGTGCAAAGGAGTGGGTGAGGTGCTAGGAAGTCAGAGATCGAGGCTCTCAGGAAAAAACACTTGGGGTGGGGAGTTGAAATCACTCCAGAAAGGCTACCAGCAGGGTCCAGGGCAGGTGTTCTTGGATCTGGTAAGCTGGAGACCTACAATAAAGGCCTCTTGAAGCTTCTTGTTTCTCTGTAGCTTGAAAGGTAAGTTAGCCTTATGAACCTTCAAGTCCACTTGTTTGTCCTGGGTATCAGAGAACAAGCAGGTCCAGTCTTCTGTGGGCTTTCCCAGGACTCCGGTGACAGTTCAACTTCTCTTCTGATTCTCCATAGGTCCAATAGTGTTCTGAGCAGTGTACTGAGGATGCCACATTAATGCTTGGAATGCGCGGGATGACTCCTGGCTCCTTCCTATCCAAATGTGATATACATTCCAGGGGTTACCCTACCCACATTTTCAGCATTTCCTGTGTGCCCCACTGCATTTAATCCCACAATGCTCCTCTCTGCTTAAACACAAGATGTGGCCGCCTCAGAGCTATGGCCAGGGAAATGAGAATCAACTCCTCTGTGCTCGCTACAAAACAGTTCTGGAGTCAGCTCCCCACCTAGAGATATTGGTGCCTTCCTGACTGGGGGAACAAAATAAGGGATCAATGCAGGTGCCATATACCATCTGCCTTTTACTGGGAGGCCCCTTTCAAATAATTAATTTCCTGTGCACTTCCCAAATGATTATCTTGCCGGAGAAACAGAAACACCTCCCCACACCAAGGCCATTGTCATTGCTCTACAAGTAGTTTTCAAATCTCATTCAGAGCTTGAGCACTTAGAGGACTGCAGAAGGAGGCTAGTGCAAATTAGCCTCCAAAAACTTTAGGCAGGGAAAAGCTAACTTTCTAAAAGTTATATTTCCTTAATATTTATTAATCATCCAAAATCACTAGTGAATTGGGCTTTGAATGAATTTTTCAATGAGTTCAAGAATTACATTTCTAGATATTTCCTAAACGCAGAGAGCAATAGTAAATGTAATAGTGCACCTCAGTGTTTCTCTGTGGAACAGCCCGCCTTGCTACAATGAAAATAGTTTTTAGGTGCTAATCAATGCAAGGACATGTTTCATATTAAGAGCCTGATTACAAGTCTGGCGGTCTCAAGACAGCCAGACTCGCGGTGGCAGTTGGATATTGCGGTCTGACCACCACATTACGACCCTGGCAGTCTGACACCGTCTCCGCCAGGATCTCTGATCCTGACTGGATAATGGCGGTCTTGGTTTTGAACAGTCAGGGCATAGCTGAAGTCAGTGCCACCCTGCTGATTACAACTTGGCATTTTTTCATGGTAGCGGTCTGACTGCCATGAAAGACTGGCAGAGAACAAGTGCAGGAGCAACAGGGGGGCCCTGCACAGCCCCTCCTCATGGTATGGGCAGTGCAGGGGTCCCCCTGCCCAGCACCCTTGAAATACGCACTGTCTACTGTGCACCCTGCGTACAGCAGCATTGCCGTCGGCTCAATTATGGGCCGGGAACAAGGCTGCTGCACCTTTCCTACTGGGCTGATGGGCGCGAACCTTGGTTCCCACCTGTCCACCTAGTGGGAAAGTTGTAATGGAGTCAGTGGGGAGACTGTTAGCACCGTGGCGGTCTCCTTGTCAGGAGTTTTGTGGGCAGATGTTTCCACCTGTCAAACTGTAATTAAACCCCTATATGTTTTCA
Source organism: Pleurodeles waltl (assembly GCF_031143425.1). NCBI lineage: Eukaryota > Metazoa > Chordata > Amphibia > Caudata > Salamandridae > Pleurodeles > Pleurodeles waltl. Next base: position 135,536,220 of record NC_090441.1, read on the forward strand.
TGTTCTACCTTCAAATACCATGCACCCTGTCTTATGAGCTATAAGGTCTACTTAGAGGGAAGTTTAAACCTGTATTTTTAACTGGTCAAATTGCCTGTTTGCAAACTGCTTCAGTCAGGCTATAATGTTAAGCTTGACACCATGTTTAAGCCGCCTGTGTAGAGAATGACATAATATGTGCTGCAGTCCACTAGAGGCATTTAACGTAGAGGCCCTCAGTACACCTTGTACCATATACCAGAACAAATTAGGGTAATGCCAATCCAGCAATGTTAAAAGGGGGATCAAAGGCACTTTACTACTGGTTATCAGGGGTAATGTGCAGAGTCTTACAGCCAGCAAAAACAGGGTTCAATAAAAAGGCAACAAATCTAGAGTGACCATACAAGAAAGCTGTAAATGAGAAGTTAGTAAAAGTAACCCTGAAATGCTGGGGCATGAGGTGAGGCAGAAATCAAGATGCTCTTACTTGAGAAAAGATTACATTCAGTCATGGAAGCAGGGTAGAGATTGAAGGGGAATTCCATAGGTGAGAGACAACAGACATAGTGGTCCATCGATGACCCAAATTGAAATTGGAAGAAAAGTCCAAGCAATTGAAGCATCAGTGAAACGCATGACAGGTATGTTACCTTCTTTACCATGCATTAATTATAACATGTGGTACATTGTAATGTAGATCCTTACAACACATTATTTTACAATGGAAATCAATACCAAGCATGTATCAGTAAGTATTGCATATTTCTAGATAGGTAGACATATGCAATACAAAATAGGGTTTAGAGGGTTTTGGGTGACGGGTGAGGGGGTAAAAATGGGTTTTGACCTTCCCAAAAAATATTAAAAGTTTGATTTGATATAGGGGTTTTGAGTGGTTAGTAAGGGGTAGCAAAAGGGATTTTTGGGGGTTTATTACCAAAAAGTAAAATTAAATGAGTTTTATTTGGAAAAAAGGTTTTGGGTGATAGGTAGGGGGTAGAAAGGTGGGTTGAAAGGGGTTACCATCCCAAAAAGTAATACAAAATTTGTTTTATTTTAAATAGGGTTTTGAGCAATGGGTAAGGGGTTAGAAAGGGGAACTAGGGATTACACTCCAAAAACTATAACAACATATTGATAGAGAGTTTTGGTTGGTGGGTATGAGGTTAAAGAAGGGTGGTTGGGTGGGAGGAAATGTGAAAATTTGAAAAACATTTGAAAAAAATGTGAAAAAATAACATTTTTTCAGTGAAGAAGTTAGAAAGGGGGATTGGGAGTTTCTGCTCCAAAACAGTGAAACAACATATTAATATAGGGTTTGGGGTTTGGGTAAAAGGTTAAAAAAGGGTGGTTAGGGGTGTTTACCAACCCAAAATGTGAAAAAATAACATTTCTTTTTGCAAATAGTTTTAAATGATGGCTAATGGATAATGATGGCTAATGGATAAAAAGGGGCATTGAGAGGGATACACACCCATAAAAATAAGTTTATTTCATATAACATTTTGGGTGATGGGTAAGGGGGTAAAATGAAATTGGTGGCTTTACTAACCAAAAAGTAAACGAAAACATGTTTTATTTGACTTATGAGTTTATTAATTCTGGGTTTTAAAACAACAGTTGCAAATTATAAGTAGTGGATTAGTTACGAGTGGGACATTGAGGGTATTGGGTCCCATGGTGGACAGGTTTTTATTTGGGGCGGGTTGAATTTGAATTTTTCTTTGTGAGAAAACAGGGCTGATTGCAGAGGCCCCCTAACTTTTTGCCCCCATTTTCCACTTTATGCTGGTGTTTTCCTGACTCTGATGGTGCCCTGGGTACTGCTAACCAGTCCCAGGGCCTGTGCTATGTGTAAAATGGATATGCAAATTAGGCTAATTATAATTGGCTAAGTTAACCTACCTATATGTCCCTAGTATATGGTAGGGCATGTAGGTTTAGGGACCACAGCATAGGTGGTGCACCCATAGGTGCACTGCTGAGGTGCCCAGTGTCATTTTAAAGGCAGGCCTGCCTTGCTGGCTGCTTTTAAATTAAAGTTATATGCAAATTCGACTTTGGAATTAAAAGTACTTCCAAAGTCTTAAACTACCTTATTTTTACATATAAGTCACCCCTAAGGTGTGCCCTATGTGCCCCTAGGGCTGGGTGCCATGTAACTATAAGCAGGGACTTTATAAAAATAGATTTATAAACCCTGGTGAGGTAAAAACAGCCAAATTCGTTTTTCCCTCATTGAAGTAAATGGCCTTCATAGGCTAGAACGGGGAGACTTTGTTTTAAATTTTAAAGTCTCCTTAAAAGATGCATACCAAGAATTTGGTATCAAATTAATTGTTGTAATAAATCCCACAACTTCCAGTTGTTGGATTTAATATAACTTGTTCAGGTAAAGAGTTATAGACTTTACCTAAAAAGTTGCCAATTTCAGCCCTGCATTGATTTTGCTGCTGTGCTCTGATTGGCCAGCCTGTAGCAGCTTAGGCAAGCTGCCTTGATGAGGTGTGAAGTGGCCTGGCTTCACACAAAGGAATGTGCCTGTGGGAGAGAATCTCCCCTCAGCAGATGGTGAGGCAGGAAGGGGGAGGGCTGCCAAACTGGTCTTCAAAGGCAGAGAAGGGTATTTGGAGCAACCAGCAACACCCCCACATCCTGCAACCCCAGACAACTAGGTGCCCCCTTGATTAGATTAGGAGAGGGCAGGAGAGGGGTGTGTTTATGATTTTTAGCCACACCAGTGGGTGGGCTCAGCCAGATGTAACCTCCAAAAATCAGATTCAGCCATGTTGGATTTTTAGAGAATGTTGCCCACTGGGATGGATTTTTGCCACACTTCCCAGGAAGTGGTCATCACAGGGGGACGACCCTGTACCTGATTGGAGAACCAGGACCCCCCTGCTTTTCACCCAGGAGCAAGGATAAAACTGGCAGACCTGCACCCACACCTCAGATCCCCACCAGATTTCAACAAGAAAAGAACTAAAGGAGAAGAAGGACTGCCCTGCTGGACCCCTGGCCTGCACCTGGAACCTGCACTCAGAAGGACTGCACCAGCTGCACACTTGGGCTTCACCACAAGAAGGACTTTGCCTGGCTTCAACTGGTTCAAGGAGGGACTCCCTGTTTGCTACAGGTGAAAAATTGCTAACCAGAGTCCCCTGCACCAACTCCTGAAGAAAGCGACCAGCTGACCACTGCCCAGTGGCCAAAAAGGAGTTTGCGCCAGGTGCATTCTGGGAGTTGTAGTCTGCACCCCCCAAGGACCATCTCAGAACTTATGGACCCTTGGGGTGAGGTGTGGACCCCAAAAGAACCTTAAAAGGACATCTGGGTGAAGCCCCAGAAGTTTGGAGAAGATTTGAGAATTTTTGTAAAAAAGCTCCATAGAGGGACCGACCCGCCGCGGAAATTCTAGCCGGCTTGCCTCAACCGCGACCCTGCCTGATTTGGTGGTTCGTCCCGGTAAAGAAAAATCTCCGAAAAAGAGACTAAGTCCGAAGGTAAAAAGTTGACCGGGACCTTCCAGCCATCGTATCCGAGAAGGGCTCCATGGACGTCGGATCAAGATCCAGGTTTACCCCGGTAGAAGGATTTTCACCTCGAAAAAACGACTAAGTCCGAAGGTAAAAATCTCCACCGAGGAATCCAGCATCGCGTATCCGGAGAAGGGCTCCAGGAGGTCGGATAGGACTGGCAGGTTCGTCCCGCTGAAGAAAATCTTCAAAATAAAGACTAAGTTAGAAGGTAACTTTTTAACCGAGGCCTCCAGCGACCCCGAGCAGGGCTACATCGCGGTCGGCCTTAAACTTTGACTTTGCCCCGGTCGAGGTGCAACCAGATGACCCGATTGGCGCTTTTTGTTTCTAAGCGCTAGAAAAATAATAATTCTTTAAAAATTCATATCTCCGGTTCCCTTTAACCAATTTTATTTGTTTTAGTGTCATTTTAAAGATAAAAATATAAACTATTTTTATAAATTGGTTTTGGATTTTTAAACTGTTTCCTGTGTTTTATTTAATTACTGTTTTGTGATATTTGAATGCTTTACACACTGTCTCCTAAGTTAAGCCTTGATGCTCGTTGCCAAGCTACCAAGGGTTGAGCTGGGATTAATTTACTGAGACCTAACTGTACCTAGGTGGAGGTTAGTGGCTTGTTGCTAGGTGTAGGTACCTACCTGCCCTTACCAATAACCCATTTTCCAACATTTTTGGTGGCAGCGGTGGGATCCTGTACTTGTGTTCAGTATCACGTTACAGTTTTAAGTAAAACTAATTAAAAATCCTTTAAATTGTCCTAGTTAAAAAAAAAAAAAAAAAGATTTTTTTTTTATTTTTATTAATTTGGATTAATTTCAATTATTGAATTTTTGTAATTTTTCTAAATTCTTGTTTCCAATTTTTGCAAAAAGTTTTTGTTGACACAAAACCAGGGAACCATGGAGCTTGATATGGCTATCCTACCCACACTGACAGTAGTCCAGCTTAGGGGGTTGTGTATTGAAAGAGGGTTGCCTGCAACCACTGATCTCAGGAAGCAAATCCTGATCAAATCCCTGACAGCATGGGCTGAGGCCCAAGAGGTAGACTCAGAGGAAGCTCCAGAGGAGGGAGAAAAAGGGGAAGATGCTAGCTCTAACCACTCAGGGGAGGGAAGGCATCTGAGCCTAAGTGAGGACGAGGAAGAACGGTCCTCAGTACATACCTTCACTAGGGGCAGACCCAAAGCTACTGGTCGGAAGGGGGTCCCTTCAGGAGGAGAGAACCCATCCATCAGAGAAAGAGAGCTGGAGGCCCAGCTAGCATGTATAGCTTTGGAAGCAGACAAGCTGGCCCTAGAAAAGAAAAAGTGGGCAAACAAGGAGAAAAGAGATGGTGGCAGCGATAAAGAAGCTGAGGTGTCCATGGGTGGGGGAGTTTGCCCCAGATTACCCAAAGGGGTGGTTCCTGCCTATGTAGAGGGGGATGATATAGATAAGTGGCTGGGGGCCTTTGAGAGGGCCCTCCAGATGAGGAGAGTCAAGCCTCAGTACTGGGGTTCACTTCTTTGGGAGTTAGTTCCCAACTCTGGGAGGGATAGGCTCCTAACCATGAGGGGGGAGGATGCAGACTCATACCCCAGTATGAAGAGTTGCTTGACTAAAAAGTTTGGTCTGACCCCAGAGCAGTATAGAATGAAGTTCAGGGACACCCAGAAGGTCAGTACCCAGTCTTGGGTTGACTTTGTAGACACCTCACTAAAGGCACTAGAGGGCTGGATTATTGGTAACAAAGTAAATACTTATGAGGGGATATACAATCTGATCATGAGAGAGCACATCTTGACCAATTGTACCCAAGAAAGGTTACGCCAGCATCTAGTGGACTCTAAGCAGACCAACCCTAGAGAGCTAGGGGAGGCAGCTGATGAGTGGTTGAGAACCAGGGTGGTTGTCAAGTCCCAGGTGGGAGACTCCAAGAAGGGGGGGTCAGGTCCCCAAAAACCTAAGGAAGGAGGTGGTAAGCCCACCACAGAGACTCCCTCTGTACCCCAGAACCCTAAGAAGGAGGAGAGTAAATCCCACACCCACTCTGACAAGCAGAGACAGGGAGACCCAGGGTTAAAAAAGCTCTTGGACAGTAGGGCTTGCTTTGACTGTCAGCAGACAGGTCACTTCAGAGGAGATGCAGCCTGTCCAAAGAAGGTGGTTAGCACTGGGCTGTCCAGTGTAGCCATGGAGGAGGACTCCTCAGATGATGAAGTCCTCCTAGCATTGAGCTGGGAGACAGGACCAGATGGTAAGCTGGTGATCCCTGAGGGTGGAAGTAGGCACTTCCACCCCATTCAGGTGAATGGGATCCCTACCACTGGCATGAGAGACACCTGTGCCAGTCACACTATAGTGAGTGACCGGTTAGTGACCCCAGACATGTATGTCCCAGGAGAGACAAGGAAAGTCAGGATAGCCACAGGGGAGGTCACCACCAAACCTGTAGCCATAGTGCCCCTAGAGAGGGAGGGTATCCTTGACTGGTTTAGGGTGGTAGTCAGTGCTGACCTCCCCCTAGATTGTATCCTGGGCAATGACCTCCCAGAGGTGGGTCTGGTCCCAGATGGGGCGGTCACCCAGGGCGCCCCCCCAAACCAAAGTCCTGGGGAGTCAGTCCCTACAGTTAGGAGACAGGAGTCCCCAAGAAAAGGAAAGAAGAAAAGGAAGGGTAGGCCACTCTTAAAGAGAGTTCCAGGGAGCCAAAGGCCTTCTGCCCCAGTAGGGGGGGAGCCCAGAGTTGGCACTGGTGAGGCCTCCCCTGACCCCAAGGAAGTCCTGAGTAGTCAGGCAGCTGTCCAGATGCAGGGTGTTGCCCCTGCACTGACAGAAGGGAGAGTGGATGGAGGGTGTCTGCCACAGGAGGTGGTAGCCCCCCACTCTAGACAGCAAGAGGGGTGCCAGGACCCCAAAGTTGCCCCTAAAGCAGCTCAGCCACCTGTCAGTGGAGAGCTTAGGGTGTGGTTCTGGGTACTGACAGCTGTCAGTAGCCTCTGCTGGGTGCTAGCCTTCCTGGCAGCACTGTACTTGGCCTGGGAGGCAGACCCCAGGGCCAATAGCAAAGTAGGCCCCCTGACCCTGTTGGTCATGGTGGGGTTGCTCAAGTGTTGGGTGACCTCTTTGGGTAAGCTAGGTGTTGCCCTAGCAAAGTTAGGAGTAGGGGAGGTGGGCACCTCACTACCCAAGTTGGCAGAGAGAGAGGAGGAAGACCCCCCTAGAGGGAAGTTTCAGTTTGAGATGGGTCCTTTCACTGTTGGGATGGCTTCACTACCCACAGGGAGTGACCATGACAGGAGGATGTAAGGCAGAGTAGGCCCTGCAAAGGGACAGCCAGTTTTCTTCACTGTCTTCCTCGCCTAACAAGCCAGGAAGACTCTCCCAGGGTTGGGCTGAGTCTCCTGAGCGTGTGGGCTGGGGGGGGCTTGTGTGAGAAAACAGGGCTGATTGCAGAGGCCCCCTAACTTTTTGCCCCCATTTTCCACTTTATGTTGGTGTTTTCCTGACTCTGATGGTGCCCTGGGTACTGCTAACCAGTCCCAGGGCCTGTGTTATGTGTAAAATGGATATGCAAATTAGTCTAATTATAATTGGCTAAGTTAACCTACCTATATGTCCCTAGTATATGGTAGGGCATGTAGGTTTAGGGACCACAGCATAGGTGGTGCACCCATAGGTGCACTGCTGAGGTGCCCAGTGTCATTTTAAAGGCAGGCCTGCCTTGCTGGCTGCTTTTAAATTAAAGTTATGTGCAAATTCGACTTTGGAATTAAAAGTACTTCCAAAGTCTTAAACTACCTTAATATTACATATAAGTCACCCCTAAGGTGTGCCCTATGTGCCCCTAGGGCTGGGTGCCATGTAACTATAAGCAGGGACTTTATAAAAATAGATTAATAAACCCTGGTGAGGTAAAAACAGCCAAATTCGTTTTTCCCTTATTGAAATAAATGGCCTTCATAGGCTAGAACGGGGAGACTTTGTTTTAAATTTTAAAGTCTCCTTAAAAGATGCATACCAAGAATTTGGTATCAAATTAATTGTTGTAATAAATCCCACAACTTCCAGTTGTTGGATTTAATATAACTTGTTCAGGTAAAGAGTTATAAACTTTACCTAAAAAGTTGCCAATTTCAGCCCTGCATTGTTTTTGCTGCTGTGCTCTGATTGGCCAGCCTGTAGCAGCTTAGGCAAGCTGCCTTGATGAGGTGTGAAGTGGCCTGGCTTCACACAAAGGAATGTGCCTGTGGGAGAGAATCTCCCCTCAGCAGATGATGAGGCAGGAAGGGGGAGGGCTGCCAAACTGGTCTTCAAAGCCAGAGAAGGACATTTGGAGCAACCAGCAACACCCCCACATCCTGCAACCCCAGACAACTAGGTGCCCCCTTGATTAGATTAGGAGAGGGCAGGAGAGGGGTGTGTTTATGATTTTTAGCCACACCAGTGGGTGGGCTCAGCCAGATGTAACCTCCAAAAATCAGATTCAGCCATGTTGGATTTTTAGAGAATGTTGCCCACTGGGATGGATTTTTGCCACACTTCCCAGGAAGTGGTCATCACAGGGGGACGACCCTGTACCTGATTGGAGAACCAGGACCCCCCTGCTTTTCACCCAGGAGCAAGGATAAAACTGGCAGACCTGCACCCACACCTCAGATCCCCACCAGATTTCAACAAGAAAAGAACTAAAGGAGAAGAAGGACTGCCCTGCTGGACCCCTGGCCTGCACCTGGAACCTGCACTCAGAAGGACTGCACCAGCTGCACACTTGGGCTTCACCACAAGAAGGACTTTGCCTGGCTTCAACTGGTTCAAGGAGGGACTCCCTGTTTGCTACAGGTGAAAAATTGCTAACCAGAGTCCCCTGCACCAACTCCTGAAGAAAGCGACCAGCTGACCACTGCCCAGTGGCCAAAAAGGAGTTTGCGCCAGGTGCATTCTGGGAGTTGTAGTCTGCACCCCCCAAGGACCATCTCAGAACTTATGGACCCTTGGGGTGAGGTGTGGACCCCAAAAGAACCTTAAAAGGACATCTGGGTGAAGCCCCAGAAGTTTGGAGAAGATTTGAGAATTTTTGTAAAAAAGCTCCATAGAGGGACCGACCCGCCGCGGAAATTCTAGCCGGCTTGCCTCAACCGCGACCCGGCCTGATTTGGTGGTTCGTCCCGGTAAAGAAAAATCTCCGAAAAAGAGACTAAGTCCGAAGGTAAAAAGTTGACCGGGACCTTCCAGCCATCGTATCCGAGAAGGGCTCCATGGACGTCGGATCAAGATCCAGGTTTACCCCGGTAGAAGGATTTTCACCTCGAAAAAACGACTAAGTCCGAAGGTAAAAATCTCCACCGAGGAATCCAGCATCGCGTATCCGGAGAAGGGCTCCAGGAGGTCGGATAGGACTGGCAGGTTCGTCCCGCTGAAGAAAATCTTCAAAATAAAGACTAAGTTAGAAGGTAACTTTTTAACCGAGGCCTCCAGCGACCCCGAGCAGGGCTACATCGCGGTCGGCCTTAAACTTTGACTTTGCCCCGGTCGAGGTGCAACCAGATGACCCGATTGGCGCTTTTTGTTTCTAAGCGCTAGAAAAATAATAATTCTTTAAAAATTCATATCTCCGGTTCCCTTTAACCAATTTTATTTGTTTTAGTGTCATTTTAAAGATAAAAATATAAACTATTTTTATAAATTGGTTTTGGATTTTTAAACTGTTTCCTGTGTTTTATTTAATTACTGTTTTGTGATATTTGAATGCTTTACACACTGTCTCCTAAGTTAAGCCTTGATGCTCGTTGCCAAGCTACCAAGGGTTGAGCTGGGATTAATTTACTGAGACCTAACTGTACCTAGGTGGAGGTTAGTGGCTTGTTGCTAGGTGTAGGTACCTACCTGCCCTTACCAATAACCCATTTTCCAACATTTTTGGTGGCAGCGGTGGGATCCTGTACTTGTGTTCAGTATCACGTTACAGTTTTAAGTAAAACTAATTAAAAATCCTTTAAATTGTCCTAGTTAAAAAAAAAAAAAAAAAGATTTATTTTTTATTTTTATTAATTTGGATTAATTTCAATTATTGAATTTTTGTAATTTTTCTAAATTCTTGTTTCCAATTTTTGCAAAAAGTTTTTGTTGACACAAAACCAGGGAACCATGGAGCTTGATATGGCTATCCTACCCACACTGACAGTAGTCCAGCTTAGGGGGTTGTGTATTGAAAGAGGGTTGCCTGCAACCACTGATCTCAGGAAGCAAATCCTGATCAAATCCCTGACAGCATGGGCTGAGGCCCAAGAGGTAGACTCAGAGGAAGCTCCAGAGGAGGGAGAAAAAGGGGAAGATGCTAGCTCTAACCACTCAGGGGAGGGAAGGCATCTGAGCCTAAGTGAGGACGAGGAAGAACGGTCCTCAGTACATACCTTCACTAGGGGCAGACCCAAAGCTACTGGTCGGAAGGGGGTCCCTTCAGGAGAAGAGAACCCATCCATCAGAGAAAGAGAGCTGGAGGCCCAGCTAGCATGTATAGCTTTGGAAGCAGACAAGCTGGCCCTAGAAAAGAAAAAGTGGGCAAACAAGGAGAAAAGAGATGGTGGCAGCGATAAAGAAGCTGAGGTGTCCATGGGTGGGGGAGTTTGCCCCAGATTACCCAAAGGGGTGGTTCCTGCCTATGTAGAGGGGGATGATATAGATAAGTGGCTGGGGGCCTTTGAGAGGGCCCTCCAGATGAGGAGAGTCAAGCCTCAGTACTGGGGTTCACTTCTTTGGGAGTTAGTTCCCAACTCTGGGAGGGATAGGCTCCTAACCATGAGGGGGGAGGATGCAGACTCATACCCCAGTATGAAGAGTTGCTTGACTAAAAAGTTTGGTCTGACCCCAGAGCAGTATAGAATGAAGTTCAGGGACACCCAGAAGGTCAGTACCCAGTCTTGGGTTGACTTTGTAGACACCTCACTAAAGGCACTAGAGGGCTGGATTATTGGTAACAAAGTAAATACTTATGAGGGGATATACAATCTGATCATGAGAGAGCACATCTTGACCAATTGTACCCAAGAAAGGTTACGCCAGCATCTAGTGGACTCTAAGCAGACCAACCCTAGAGAGCTAGGGGAGGCAGCTGATGAGTGGTTGAGAACCAGGGTGGTTGTCAAGTCCCAGGTGGGAGACTCCAAGAAGGGGGGGTCAGGTCCCCAAAAACCTAAGGAAGGAGGTGGTAAGCCCACCACAGAGACTCCCTCTGTACCCCAGAACCCTAAGAAGGAGGAGAGTAAATCCCACACCCACTCTGACAAGCAGAGACAGGGAGACCCAGGGTTAAAAAAGCTCTTGGACAGTAGGGCTTGCTTTGACTGTCAGCAGACAGGTCACTTCAGAGGAGATGCAGCCTGTCCAAAGAAGGTGGTTAGCACTGGGCTGTCCAGTGTAGCCATGGAGGAGGACTCCTCAGATGATGAAGTCCTCCTAGCATTGAGCTGGGAGACAGGACCAGATGGTAAGCTGGTGATCCCTGAGGGTGGAAGTAGGCACTTCCACCCCATTCAGGTGAATGGGATCCCTACCACTGGCATGAGAGACACCTGTGCCAGTCACACTATAGTGAGTGACCGGTTAGTGACCCCAGACATGTATGTCCCAGGAGAGACAAGGAAAGTCAGGATAGCCACAGGGGAGGTCACCACCAAACCTGTAGCCATAGTGACCCTAGAGAGGGAGGGTATCCTTGACTGGTTTAGGGTGGTAGTCAGTGCTGACCTCCCCCTAGATTGTATCCTGGGCAATGACCTCCCAGAGGTGGGTCTGGTCCCAGATGGGGCGGTCACCCAGGGCGCCCCCCCAAACCAAAGTCCTGGGGAGTCAGTCCCTACAGTTAGGAGACAGGAGTCCCCAAGAAAAGGAAAGAAGAAAAGGAAGGGTAGGCCACTCTTAAAGAGAGTTCCAGGGAGCCAAAGGCCTTCTGCCCCAGTAGGGGGGGAGCCCAGAGTTGGCACTGGTGAGGCCTCCCCTGACCCCAAGGAAGTCCTGAGTAGTCAGGCAGCTGTCCAGATGCAGGGTGTTGCCCCTGCACTGACAGAAGGGAGAGTGGATGGAGGGTGTCTGCCACAGGAGGTGGTAGCCCCCCACTCTAGACAGCAAGAGGGGTGCCAGGACCCCAAAGTTGCCCCTAAAGCAGCTCAGCCACCTGTCAGTGGAGAGCTTAGGGTGTGGTTCTGGGTACTGACAGCTGTCAGTAGCCTCTGCTGGGTGCTAGCCTTCCTGGCAGCACTGTACTTGGCCTGGGAGGCAGACCCCAGGGCCAATAGCAAAGTAGGCCCCCTGACCCTGTTGGTCATGGTGGGGTTGCTCAAGTGTTGGGTGACCTCTTTGGGTAAGCTAGGTGTTGCCCTAGCAAAGTTAGGAGTAGGGGAGGTGGGCACCTCACTACCCAAGTTGGCAGAGAGAGAGGAGGAAGACCCCCCTAGAGGGAAGTTTCAGTTTGAGATGGGTCCTTTCACTGTTGGGATGGCTTCACTACCCACAGGGAGTGACCATGACAGGAGGATGTAAGGCAGAGTAGGCCCTGCAAAGGGACAGCCAGTTTTCTTCACTGTCTTCCTCGCCTAACAAGCCAGGAAGACTCTCCCAGGGTTGGGCTGAGTCTCCTGGGAGTGTGGGCTGGGGGGGGCTTGTGTGAGAAAACAGGGCTGATTGCAGAGGCCCCCTAACTTTTTGCCCCCATTTTCCACTTTATGTTGGTGTTTTCCTGACTCTGATGGTGCCCTGGGTACTGCTAACCAGTCCCAGGGCCTGTGTTATGTGTAAAATGGATATGCAAATTAGGCTAATTATAATTGGCTAAGTTAACCTACCTATATGTCCCTAGTATATGGTAGGGCATGTAGGTTTAGGGACCACAGCATAGGTGGTGCACCCATAGGTGCACTGCTGAGGTGCCCAGTGTCATTTTAAAGGCAGGCCTGCCTTGATGGCTTCTTTTAAATTAAAGTTATATGCAAATTCGACTTTGGAATTAAAAGTACTTCCAAAGTCTTAAACTACCTTATTATTACATATAAGTCACCCCTAAGGTGTGCCCTATGTGCCCCTAGGGCTGGGTGCCATGTAACTATAAGCAGGGACTTTATAAAAATAGATTAATAAACCCTGGTGAGGTAAAAACAGCCAAATTCGTTTTTCCCTCATTGAAGTAAATGGCCTTCATAGGCTAGAACGGGGAGACTTTGTTTTAAATTTTAAAGTCTCCTTAAAAGATGCATACCAAGAATTTGGTATCAAATTAATTGTTGTAATAAATCCCACAACTTCCAGTTGTTGGATTTAATATAACTTGTTCAGGTAAAGAGTTATAGACTTTACCTACAAAGTTGCCAATTTCAGCCCTGCATTGTTTTTGCTGCTGTGCTCTGATTGGCCAGCCTGTAGCAGCTTAGGCAAGCTGCCTTGATGAGGTGTGAAGTGGCCTGGCTTCACACAAAGGAATGTGCCTGTGGGAGAGAATCTCCCCTCAGCAGGTGATGAGGCAGGAAGGGGGAGGGCTGCCAAACTGGTCTTCAAAGCCAGAGAAGGACATTTGGAGCAACCAGCAACACCCCCACATCCTGCAACCCCAGACAACTAGGTGCCCCCTTGATTAGATTAGGAGAGGGCAGGAGAGGGGTGTGTTTATGATTTTTAGCCACACCAGTGGGTGGGCTCAGCCAGATGTAATCTCCAAAAATCAGATTCAGCCATGTTGGATTTTTAGAGAATGTTGCCCACTGGGATGGATTTTTGCCACACTTCCCAGGAAGTGGTCATCACAGGGGGACGACCCTGTACCTGATTGGAGAACCAGGACCCCCCTGCTTTTCACCCAGGAGCAAGGATAAAACTGGCAGACCTGCACCCACACCTCAGATCCCCACCAGATTTCAACAAGAAAAGAACTAAAGGAGAAGAAGGACTGCCCTGCTGGACCCCTGGCCTGCACCTGGAACCTGCATTCAGAAGGACTGCACCAGCCTCACACTTGGGCTTCACCACAAGAAGGACTTTGCCTGGCTTCAACTGGTTCAAGGAGGGACTCCCTGTTTGCTACAGGTGAAAAATTGCTAACCAGAGTCCCCTGCACCAACTCCTGAAGAAAGCGACCAGCTGACCACTGCCCAGTGGCCAAAAAGGAGTTTGCGCCAGGTGCATTCTGGGAGTTGTAGTCTGCACCCCCCAAGGACCATCTCAGAACTTATGGACCCTTGGGGTGAGGTGTGGACCCCAAAAGAACCTTAAAAGGACATCTGGGTGAAGCCCCAGAAGTTTGGAGAAGATTTGAGAATTTTTGTAAAAAAGCTCCATAGAGGGACCGACCCGCCGCGGAAATTCTAGCCGGCTTGCCTCAACCGCGACCCGGCCTGATTTGGTGGTTCGTCCCGGTAAAGAAAAATCTCCGAAAAAGAGACTAAGTCCGAAGGTAAAAAGTTGACCGGGACCTTCCAGCCATCGTATCCGAGAAGGGCTCCATGGACGTCGGATCAAGATCCAGGTTTACCCCGGTAGAAGGATTTTCAACTCGAAAAAACGACTAAGTCCAAAGGTAAAAATCTCCACCGAGGAATCCAGCATCGCGTATCCGGAGAAGGGCTCCAGGAGGTCGGATAGGACTGGCAGGTTCGTCCCGCTGAAGAAAATCTTCAAAATAAAGACTAAGTTAGAAGGTAACTTTTTAACCGAGGCCTCTCGCGACCCCGAGCAGGGCTCCATCGCGGTCGGCCTGAAACTTTGACTTTGCCCCGGTCGAGGTGCAACCAGATGACCCGATTGGCGCTTTTTGTTTCTAAGCGCTAGAAAAATAATAATTCTTTAAAAATTCATATCTCCGGTTCCCTTTAACCAATTTTATTCGTTTTTGTGTCATTTTAAAGATAAAAATATAAACTATTTTTATAAATTGGTTTTGGATTTTTAAACAGTTTCCTGTGTTTTATTTAATTACTGTTTTGTGATATTTGAATGCTTTACACACTGTCTCCTAAATTAAGCCTTGACGCTCGTTGCCAAGCTACCAAGGGTTGAGCTGGGATTAATTTACTGAGACCTAACTGTACCTAGGTGGAGGTTAGTGGCTTGTTGCTAGGTGTAGGTACCTACCTGCCCTTACCAATAACCTATTTTCCAACATTCTTTAAAAAAAAGAATAACTGTAATTAATCAAAATATGTTCATGTTTTTTAGTTTTGTTTGTTAAGTATACTTGTTACAAGTATTTTTTAATAATTAAGAATATCTGTATTGTATAAAACTTTATATTTTGCTTGTTCAGGAGCAAGATGTAAAGGGTATCATGCGTGAGGTATTTCAAATATGGGTCTTTATTTTTATTTTGCGGTTGAACTGATTTTTAAAACGTACACATCATATATGAGAAGAAGACTATTTTTCTATAAAATACGTTTCAGAATAATTTCTTATTTCCATCATAAATATTACCATCTGTATTTTAAAAAGCCTATAATTTTGTTTGTTTGTTTAGAAGTGGGTTGCTAAGGGTATACTGGGTAGTATTTTAAGTTTGTGTGCTTATTTGTAAGGTTGAATATTTATTTTTGTTTATTGTTTATAGGTACCTTCTAGTTGATTTTTGTAGTTCTGTTTTAAATATATTTTTACCAGAAATTGTTTTCAATATTTATCATAATGTGGATTTTATGATTTTGTTCATTTAGGAGTTGGATGCAAGCTATATAAGGATCCAGGGTGGGGAATATTTTAATTTTGGGTGTTTAGTTTTTGTTTGTGTAGTTGGAGTTTCTATTTTTTGTAAACTACCTGGTAAGAACTGAAAGGAGTTTAACTTTTAGTTATATTTATAAAATGATGTTTAATTGTCAATGTATTATTTGTTTTATAATTATTATTACCCGCAATTAAAACAATCAGATTTGCTTTATTTAGTAGCAGGGTACCAGGGGTCCAGGAACTGGAATATCCTAAATCTGTGTATTTACTTGTTATTTTTGTATATAAGTTGTTTGTTTTTATACCTTTAGTTTTATAAGTATTTGTTTAAAGAACTAATAATACTTTTAAGTACTTAAAAATAGAAAATATTCTTAATTAATGATTTTGATGTTTTATTAATCTGTGAATTTAATATTAGGAGCTGCCTGCAAGGTATTAAGGGTGGGGAGTATCTCACGTTTGTGTAGCTTAGTTATTTTTTATTTTTTGGGGTGTTTAGAGTGAAATTTCCAGATAGGTACTATAAAAGTAGATTTGTAGCCTCTATATGATTTTTTTAGGGACAGCAATGTGAATAATACGAAGTAGAAAAACATATAGGCCCTAATTATGAACCTGGCGGTGGGTGATAAAGTGGCAGTAATGCCGCCAACAGTCTGGTGGTAACTACCGCCAAATTAGGACTATGTTGGTGATATCTCTGATAGACAGCCAATGTACCACACCGACCGCCAGGGCAGAAACAACAGTCAGCATGGCAGTAGCCACCTACAGTCAGGCGGAAGACAAAGAACCGCCCACCATATTTTGACACAGGAAACCACCACCTTTTCCGGGGAGGTACCAACGGCATCAAAAGCCTGGCGGAAACAGAGCACAAAAGTCAAAGGACTCACCATTGGAGACACATGGAAGAACCACGCCGCCATGGAACCTTAACTGCAAGTTTTCCCAGTGATCTTCTACGTTATGCTCGACCTGGAATACCAACGCCGGTGAAGATGGCGACGGTGATTACAGCCACCTGGCACACAAGGGAGGGAGGGGGAAAACGAGAGTGACACACACATGCATCACACACACCATCCTCACACACCATACACACAACCATATGCATAACAAAAACAATTCAACAATCCGATTTACACATTGAACAGATCTATACACGTGTATAAAAAAGGGACACTGCCCAGTCCATAGTTCACAGGGTCCACATGGCAACAGGGCAAAGTCCAAGGCCCCACTCGAATCCTGCTCCAATCCGGAGAGAACACTGCAGGGGCATCAGTTGGCAAATAGGCAGGCCCCGCAGGGGGAGGGTGAGGCACCTCAGCCAGATGTGGAAACAAGCCCACCGGTCCTGGAGGTGGAAACATGCCCATTGCTTTGTCCTGGGGAGTGGAAGGCCACAGTCTCTGGAGTGGGTGACTTGCCTACTGGTTCTGGAGGTGGCAACATGCCCCGTGCTTGGTCCTGGGGAGTGCAAGGCAACAGTTTCTGGAGTGGGTGGCTTGCCCACTGGTTCTGGAGGGGGCAACTTGCCCTGTGCTTGGTCCTGGGGAGTGCAAGGCCACAGTCTCTGGAGTGGGTGGCTTGCCCACTGGTTTTGGAGGGGGCAACATGCCCTGTGCTTGGCCATGGGGAGTGAAAGGCCACAGTCTCTAGAGTGAGTAACTTGCCCACTGGTTCTGGAGGAGGCAACATGCCCTGTGCTTGATCCTGGGGAGTGCAAGGCCACAGTCTCTGGAGTGGGTGACCTGCCCACTGGTTCTGAAAGGGGCAACATGCCCTGTGCTTGGTCCCGGGGAGTGGAAGTCCACAGCCTCTGGAGTGGGTGACTTGCCCACTGGTTCTGGAGGGGGCAACATGACCTGTGCTTGGTCCTGGGGAGTGCAAGGCCACAGTTTCTGGAGTGGGTGACTTGCCCACTGGTTCTGGAGGGGGCAACATGCCCTGTGCTTGGTCTTGGGGAGTACAAGGCCACAGTCTCTGGAGTGGGTGACTTGCCCACTGGTTCTGGAGGGGTCAGGCCGCACAGCAGCCCCTGGAGGCTGGACTATATTAGATTACAAAACAAGAAAGGGGGGGAGAGAGACAAAGGATACACTGGGTTAATGACTACACCAACACCACTGTTGGTGTACACAGCACCCTCACACACAGGGAACAGGCCTACGCACTATGCATGGCACTTCCAGTGAAATGGCTACTCAACAAGGAATAAGGAGGGGTACACCACAAAGAGGACATCCACCCACCCCCTTGCATGAGGCCTTCACACACACAACTCCATGCAGTCATGCCAAATTAATTGTGCCCACAGTGTACTCACTTGTTGGTCTTTAGACCCATACAGCAGCCCGTACAGGGGTAGGACCCCATCCACCAGTCACTCCAACTTCTCCAAAGTGAAGGCTGGGACTTGCCCCGGTCACATGGGCCATGGTAGGTTCCAGACACAGGTCACAGCAGCACATGCAGTGTAGGTCCTTTCCTATGAAAGGTCTGGAAACAAGTGAGAAATCAGATAGAAAATGGTAGTCACGTCCACGGCGGTGCATACTGTCACCACTGGCGTAGATCACGATTGGCCGCTGTACCGCATGGGGCCCAATTACAACCAATGAGGAATTGCACAGTGGTTCACAACCGCCTACCGCCATGGCACACAACGTCAGCTGCATTACCTCACTTCCACCTGTCCCTTCACACAGGACAGGTAGACGCCATTTCGGTGGGGGGTGAACAGGCCTATGCATTAATGCTGCATCACAGGATAAACAGGCACATACTTCACAAATTACACTGTCCATAACATGTTTGCACATTGCGGACTGCTGTTGTGGCTCCATTGTTCAGTTTGTGACAGTTCCTCACGCTTTTGTCCCTTGGATACCTACAGCTGCAGATGAATAGGAGATGGAGACATACCCCTGTGTACAGAACCCTGGTGGACTTGGCTACACTGGAGGACAGGCACATAATACTCACCTACTGACTGGACAGGGCCACAATCACAGAGCTGTGTGCCTAATTGGAGCCTGATCTGATATCTGCTATCTGTCACCCCACTGGGATCCCCCCACTTGTGCAAGTGCTATCAGTTCTCCATTTCCTTGCAACTGGTTCTTTCCAAGTGACAGTGGGCTTGGCAGCAGGAATGTCACAGCCAATGTTCTCAAATGTGCTAACAAGAGTGTTGTCTGCCCTGATAAAACATCTGAAGCTACATTCCATTCCCCCAGGTTGCAGATTTGGCCACTGTGAAGGCCGGATTCTATGCAATGGGACATATCCCCAATATAATTGGTGCAATTGACGGCACACATAAGGCGTTTGTCCCCTTGCCAGAATGAACTGGTGTTCAGGAATCGTAAGAGTTTCCACTCTAGGAATGTGCAGATGGTGTGCCTGGCGAACCAGTACATCTCCCACGTCAATGCTAAGTATCCAGGGTCAGTGCATGATGCCATTGTCCTGAGGAATAGATGTATCCCAAATGTGATGTCCCAACTAAAGAGGTACAGGGTGTTGCTAATAGGTGACTATATGTTGGTGTATGTCTATTGTGTTGCCCATATAGGATAGTGTATGGCTAAATGTTGTCCCTCAATGTTTGGAGGTGACTCTGGTTACCCAAACCTATTATGGCCGCTGACCCCTGTGAGGAATGCCAGGACAAGGGCAGAAGAACGTTATAATGAGGCACATGGGCAAACCAGAAGGATCATTGCAAGGACCTTTGGCCTCCTGAAGACTATGTACTGGTGCCTCCATCTAACAGGTGGATCCCTGTGCTACCCACCCAAGAAGGTCTGCCAGACAGTAGTGGCATGCTGCATGTTGCACAACCTGGCCCACAGACAATAGGTACCTTTTCTGCAGGAGGAGGAGACTGGAGATGCCCCTGTGGCAGCAGTGGACCCTGAGGACAGTAAGGATGAGGAGGCAGAGGTGGAGAATGTGGACAATATAACATTGGTGATATGTACTTCCAATGACACACAGATGAGACAGTGCAACTTTACATTTCTATGATTTTGGTTGTATTCTGTGTGGCATTGGCATGCTGGCATTTCCCACTTCTTTGCCCACTTACTGTTACCTCTGGATATTCATTTTGCAGATGTTGGTGATTTGACAAATTCGCCTGGTGTGATCACAACAGCCAGGTACAGGTCATTAACTCTATGCTCATTCTATGTACAGTTCATTTGCAATAGTTGTAGCTGTTTCAATCAATACATATTTGAAATACATGAAGTACTCGAAGTCGATTTTCATCCAATGGTGTTTATTTTAGTGCTAATACATAGAGGGAATAGTGCAATGGGATGGGGTGATGATGGAGGAAAGTCCAGGGTATTATCCAGTCTGTTTTTGGCACAGGTGCATTGTCCACGGGACATAGGAAGGGGAGCAATGGCAGTTCAAGGTGATTGAGTGGGACACGAGGGGGAAAATCATTTCCTGGCGGTGGTCTTGGCAAGTGTCTCTGGCTTCTGCCTGGTTTGCAGGGAACGTTTGCGGGGTGGTTCACCTTCTGCAGGGGAAGTGTTGCTGGTGGCCTGTTGGTCCTGTGGCGGGGCCTCCTGGCCACTAGTGGCAGGGGAAGTGGAGGGCTGTTTAGATGACTGGCTAGTGGCAGGGGCCCAATGGTGTGACATTGACTCCCTCATAATGTTGGCCATGTCTGCCAGCACCCCTGCTATGGAGATCAGGGTGTTGTTCATGGCCTGCAAGTCCTCCCTGATCCCCTGATATTGTCCCTCCTGCAGCTGCGTGTTCTCCTACATGTTGTCTAGTATCTGGCCCATTGTTTCCTGGGAATGTTGGTAGGCTTTCAGGATCTCGGAGAGTGCCTCCTGGAGAGTCAGTTCTCTTGTCATGTTCTCCCCCTGACACACAGCAGTCCTCCCAGTGTCCTTGTTGGCCTGTGCCTCTGTGCCCTGAACCGTGTGCCCACTTCCACTGACCCCAGGTCCCTGATTGTCTTGTGTGTGAGGTGTGGCCTGGGGTCCCTGTATAGATGGGAACACTGCTGATTTATGTGTCCTGGGGACAGAGGTTTGGGGATGCTGGATGGGTGCTGTGGTGTTGGTTCCTGATAGGGGAGGCTCTGTGGTGGTCAGTGATTGGGCATGGGTGACGGGCTGTCCAGTGGTCTCTGATGGGCCAGATAGATCGTCCAGATTCTGAAGACCAGAGTTACTGTCATTATTGTGGGCCTCTTCTGTTTGGGGACTGGATAGTGATGGCACCTCCTCTCCAGTGACATTGGCTGGGGTACCTGTGGGGATGTAAATGATGTATTATGCTTCATGTGTATGACATATTGTACATCCCTGGCTTCCCCTCTATGGTTGGTGTTGCCCTGGTCCACCGCCAGTCCTCTGTATAGCGAGCCGGTGTCTTGCTGCAATGGAACTTACCTTCCCATGTAGGTCATTTCACCTCTTCCTGATGTCATCCCTTGTTCTGGGGTGCTCTCCCACGGCGTTGACCCTGCCCACGATTCTCCGACATATCTCCAACGTCTGTGGTATTGATATCTGCTGCACCTGTGCTCCAAATAGCTGTGGCTCTACCCTGACAATTTCCTCCACCGTGACCCTTAATTCCTCCTCAGTGAAACAGGGGTGCCATGGGTGTTATGTGATTTGTGTTGGTGAGGGTGTGTTGGGTAATATGTTGGGGTGTGTGATGTGGAGTGCGTGAGGGGTGTATGGGTATGAGTGGTGTGTGGCTCTAGTTGTCTCAGTGGTCTTGGTCTCAGTTTTGTGCCAATGACTTGTATTCGTAAGGGGTTGTGGGTACTGTGGGTGTTTGTTTTATAGTGGTGTGAGTGTGTGTGGGCATGGTGTGTGTGTGGGTGTTAGCTGTGTGTTGTTTGAATTGTCCAATGCAGTGTTGTTTTGTATGTGGGTGTCTATTGTGAAGGCGGCGGTATGTACCGTCAAAGGTTTACTGCCGTTGAATGTCCGCCTTGGTGATCTTTTATGATGCCACTCTACTGGATGTAACTTTACCTTTAACCCAGGTCTTTACATATAGGCTCATGGTAGCTCCTAAATGAACAACTTAGTCAAATGCAACATGCAATGTTAAAAACAAAAGGGTCACTATTCATATAACATACTGAAAGAGTGGTTAGAAATTGAGCAAACGCATAGTAATACAGCATTACAGACCCACTTTGATCAATTATCTTGCAGGCACCATTTAACAAACCTAGAAGTTAACTGTGCATTGTCCCAAATCAAACACATTTGTATTAATGTTTTACACTTCCTTACTACTAAATGAAGAAATATTGATTTTAGCTAAAAGAACCTCAAGGCCTTTAAAGCACTGCAGAGGCACACTATGTATGACAGCGATTCTTGCTTATGGTCACAAATTCTGCAGTTAAAGGGGACAGACTCTTTCAAACACCCATACTTATAGGCATTTAATGATATTATTCCACACCTCAACTTCATTACGTTTAGTTTCTGAGGGGGCTGGAGAAGTAGAGTGCCTTCCTTATAGATAGATAGAAGGTTGCCCTCGATGTGGGCCATTCTTCTAGTTCCAAGCTTTGAACTTTTGCAACTCCACTTCCAGAAGTGCAATCAGTCTAAAGTTGGCCAGCTGATTTATTGAGCCTTTGTTATGTATGGGGAATAATATTGAACCTATCTAGCTGTCTGGGATGTCATTTGTCAAAATGCAATGCTAACACAGTGGACTTAATAGAGTTGCACATTCTTCTTTTGCTGTTTGGGTGGCAGACCGTTTGGTCCGAAGGCGCTGGCAGAACAAAATGGAGCAATTATTGAACTTATTCTGCTTAAATTGTAGCTGTTGTCATTCCATTCCTTCAAACTTTCTGTACACTGCTTGGCACCTATAGCACCCAAGGGCTCCTCAAGCTTTCTTTCATCCTGTATGACGTACAGGTTTGTTACACAGTTGGCCCATTTTGGTGCAAAGATGCTGAGTGTCAATGCCTGTGCATTTTCATTTTACTGTTTCTGCACCAGCCACAACAACAACAAAAAAACTTTGTTGAATTCTTTAGTTTCGTAGCTTTATAAAGTTCTGTCCAATGTTTTTCTTCCATTTTTCTGTGAATTTCAAAATCTTTTATCTATAAGCCTTTTTCACATTCTTGATGTCACTAGTAGTTTAGTGAGCAATGGTTTCCATTACTGTGGCCCCTTCTCAGAAGGCCATTCATATTTTACTTAAAAGGTTGCCCCCTATCGAGGTTACTTGGACACAGTTCTCTTGAAAATTGGTTTAATAACTGTGCAGTAAGGTAAGACCATTGCTGCGGGTGTCGCGTGGCCTCTCATTATCCTAAATGAGACTACTGGATTTCTAGGCAGCAGGATCGATAACGGTGTGGGGGACTGAGTCTGACCCACG
The DNA here is from genome assembly GCF_031143425.1 of Pleurodeles waltl. Classification (NCBI taxonomy): domain Eukaryota; kingdom Metazoa; phylum Chordata; class Amphibia; order Caudata; family Salamandridae; genus Pleurodeles; species Pleurodeles waltl. Next base: position 135,558,844 of record NC_090441.1, read on the forward strand.
TGTAAGGAACTCTGTCACCCTAAATCCGGTTGTTGCTCCGGCTAACTAGCAGTGCCTCATTTCTCCCACGGGGAAGAAATGATTGGGCAGCCGAGCGCATGACATCTTTGGAACTTCTCAGGGAAGTCGTGGTCACTCAGATCCAATCCAACTCTCTCATTCACAATATGGTCTCATATACAAATGACAAAGACAGTATAAGTTTTATATAATGTTTTAATAAAACAACTGTATTTTAGATATTAAGGCGTGAGCCGCAATAACCAGAACAATACAACATAGTAGGATTTATATAGTAACCAGGAGAGTAAAACATAGAAATAAAGCTATCATAATTCCTAACCGTTTCTACTCTCCCTCTGCTTGTTCTATTTAGAGCACAGCATGTTAAGCTTTCAGCTTGCCTTTCTGTATCACTAGGGAGACGGACACACTCATACCTGAGCAAAGGCCTGTGATCTGGTTCAGCATCTGCAACGAGGCAGTCAGCGTCTAGTTGTGGTTCCATGGTCGGAATCTCCCTCTTGCATGTATTGGGACAAGGAAGTGATTTTATAACTAACATGTCATCGTGATCACAAAATGTTCCTACGCAGGAATGGCAAGTCTAGACTCCTACCACGTCTATCGGCAATGTACCAGACTGTATCCTTGACTAAAGCACAGAGTGAATATGTTATGAAGAACTCCAGTGCTGAAGTAGGCAAAACAGTGTGATATGAATAAAAAACAACACCGTAGAACTGGCTATTCTGTAAAATAACAGTACGAAGCCTAATAGAAAGCATTTAGAGCAAAGTGCACAGAGGCTCTAAGCTGTTAGCAAATGAATAAAATATATTTAGGGCAAAGTGCACAGAGGCCTAAGGCCTGAAGCTAATGCGCAAAATATACGTAAAACTGACCACACTACACCCTCCCCTTGTCGGTAGCAAGTGGTTCCAACAACATAAAAAAAAAAAAAAAAACATGACCTAAATTTAAACCCAACATTTCGACAAGATGAGAAGACAACAAAGTCATAAATTTAGGAAACATGTGACGATAGAGCGAATTGCAATATAGTGTCAATTTAGTCGGGAGAGAGAGAAAAAAAAATCCAATTGTCAAACAGAAGCAATAGAACGTAGAAGCTCCTCCACTTCGAGATATGTTAATATCGGAAGATCCACGCCACAAAGTACCATGGAGCAGGTGTGTTCCAAAGCCCCAAAACCATTCAGGGCGGCACCCCGTGTAGTGCCACGGAAAGAGACAAAACCATCTTCCTCCAGGAAGGGAATCTCATAATCCGCTTCACGAAGCAAACGCAACCGCAGTGCACAAGTCTGGGAATGAGCCCTAATCGGGAACATCAACAGATCAAGATCAACCACTGGAGAGCGCTGCAGTGAGAGACAGAAAGCCAGTGCATGTTCAAACGAGCACCAAGGGCATCGAAACACGGGTTGCACACAATCCAAAACCGGTCGGAACGACAAAGACCAGTCACACTCCAAATGAGCCAGGAGTGTTGCTCCAAAACGCTGCATCATGCGTTCACGACACAGCTGCGCTGACGGGAGCAGCAATACAGGATCTCGTTGCGGCGGGACAGCCATTGCGAAAAAATAGCAACAATAGCAAAACTCCAGCAAATAAAGCCAAAGTAATTGGGAAACCCCCAAAAATGCTTCAGAAAATAGAGTGTATAGCCGAAGGTATCAAACCGAATACGGAGGAGAAGGTGTGAACGAAACCAACACCAAAGGCTTTGAAAAAATGAGCAATACCAGCAGTGCTAGATGCATTAAATATACGTCCCACAAGTTCACCGAAGTGACTCGGAAAGTTAGTATTCAAAAGGGACTGTATCTCCGCCGATGACCTTGCCACTTGAAGTGCGTAGGTCTCGCTAGCAGATGTAAGGGCCACATGCTTTTGAAACAATAAAGCTTTCAGCCGACTCAACTTGTCGAAATCAACCTTGGAAGTAGCAATATGAGGCCAGATGTCCGCTACCTCCCTAAATTCAGTAGGGGGAAACAACACATTCCCGCAGCACGTAACGGCCTTGTTGACGACAACGACGTAAACTATTCCGGCACGCATGCCACAGCAGCGTTCGCTGTTAAGAACAATGTAACTGCCGTTAGAAAGCACCTGGAAAGTGTTTTTAATTACCGGGACCGGAACTCCCTTCAGATAACAAGCTAAGTTAGCAATCGAAGCATTACACGCTCCGTAACATGCCCAGTTATTTGTCCATGCTTGAAGGATTCTTTTGAGTTGCACTATCTTTTGTGCAGATATTTCAGTAGACAATTTTATCCTACATAGACCTCTTACTCTCTCCTTGTCACCAATTATTTTTATTTGGGTTAACCCGGGCCTGATCATGGAGAGGGCGCAGATAAACATTGCATGGTCATTAATCAGACTAGAGTGCACTCGAACTTTGCTCACATGTTTGTAAGTTTGAGTAGAAACCCACATATAATCAATTATCGATGAACTTGTTTGTGAGATATACGTGCAGGCAGGAAGTTGGTGTAGGACATTTCTACGATTTAAGGTTCCGAATCCATGCTTTATAAGAATGGTGGCAAACGTTTTCCCTGTGATGTCCTTCTTATGTTTACCAAGGTATATCTCAGGGATTTGCCATGCATTATCTTGCTCTTGTTGCCATATTAAAGGCTCTTCAGATGCTAAAAGGTACGTGTTAGAATCCATCATTATAATCCACATGGCTTCCTGATACTGTTGTTTTGGTACTTTCATAACTTTCAAGACTACAGCAGTTGCTATTCTTTTCATTGGTTGCTTTGTAACTTTTTGATGTATGATTTTTAATTTTACAAATACATAGGTGACAAGAGCAATCACCATCTACGTTACTTCTACCTCCAAATTTGTATGTGTTAGAATTGATACACCACAGGATAGATGTCCTTCTTTGGTTGATGATTGTGCTGAAGAGTAAAATTCAAAGTAATCACATCACGTTGTTTCTGTTGGTTGCCAGGTTTCTTGAGGGCAAATTATTTCATTTTTGCTAATTTCCTCTTCAGCGCCTCGATTGGCATTCAGATTATTTAAGCCACAAGTGTTCCAGGGGCAGAATTGCGTAATTATCCAGTAGTTTGAAGGTGTGTTCTTAGAAATAATGGTGGGGATTCGTCCACATTGATTAGGCACCTTTTAGAGGGGCGGCTGGTGCCCACCACTTCCCACCAAAAATAAAACACCCCTCCCTAAAAAAGCCCAAAATAAAATACCCCTCACTCCAAACACCAACACTAACTAAAAAATAAACACAACTACTACACATACATGCATTACACAGTTACATGCATTACACATTTGAAATAAAATAAAACAACAATTAACCGCAGGCTGTGCGTCCTCCTCAGTATTCCTCTGACGTCCGATAGAGGCAGAGCTCCCCTAACCAATCCAGAGGCTGCTCTCATACTGTTAACCAGCATGACAGAAGCACCTGGATTAGATGGAGGGAGCTGGATGGATGCTCCTTCACGCCCTAGAGGCCTGTTCTTGGTTTCCACCCAGCTGTCTTAAGACAGCTGAGTAGAGAGCTTCAAAGTGCACATGTCACTCACAAACATTATTTGACCTTTTATTGAACCTTTTTTCATTTCCCACAAACAGATGATCATCAAATAGGAGGTATATTTTCTGTACAGCTTTTATGTGAATATTTTTTTATTTCGTTTCTGTAGACATTTCTGATTTTTCTTTGAGATTTTGTTGATTGCTGTGTCCACGCCAGTTGAGCTCAATTTACCTTCATCTGGAAGGTTTGTCTGTACCTCATTTTGATGCCGGTTTTAAATATGCAGAGAATTGTCAATTTGTTCCGTTGGACAAGCAAAAGATGGGCCCTCTCTACTTAACAGTGGTGCCTTCCTATCATGTGTAACATAACTACCAACATCATCTCTTGGGCTGGTTTTGGAAGCTATGGTTTTAAATTCTTTTACCAATTCTGAAATTTTTCCTGGAAGTACAAATATTTCCCCTAACAACTGGGAGCAATAACATGAGTCCAAATCTTTATCAGTAGACTGTTGTGCTTTAATGAACAGCACATTTAATTTGTCCAACCAGGGGTCAATAGTTCTTACATAAGATGGTAATGATTGTAAAATTATTATTTGCATCTCTAGTGTGTCCATATGCATGATGGCAGCTTGACCAATTGTTGTTAGAGCTTTTCCATTGCATCCCATCAGTCCCGTCAATTCCTAACAGAGTTGTGGACAGTACTATTCTGTGCACTAAAATCATGTTGCTTTGTTTTTTGTAGACTTTTTTTATTTTATTTTTTTGCTGGAGAAATTGTAACTATCTTCAAATTGTAATCATTACCTTCAGTAAACTTTTTGTGATGCCTGCTTCTAGTTTCTAGCTCTATACAAATGTCATCCCACTCATTGACTGTAATGGACTCTTCTTACTGCTTTAAGGGAGATTTAATTTCACGATCTGAGGGGGAAACTGTCCCAGAGTTCTCAATGAATTGCTCTTTTTTCACTTTGTAATACTTTTTTATTCCCTCATTAGAGGTAGTTAGTTTGTCCCTAGCAAACGTTGGGGAACTTATCATAACTAATGATGAGTTGCAATGTTCCTATGAGGGCAAATTCTCATTGTTACTTATTGCCAGGTTTGGTTTTAGGGCTTGTTTGCAATTCTTTATTTACTCAATTTCCTTTTAGGTATCCTGTGTTGAGGTTTATCTAATTTCTTGGAGGGTCTTTGTGAGAAAACTGGGCTGATTGCAGAAGTCCTCTCACTTTTTACTGTCATTTTTATCTGCTACTGGTGTTTTCTGACCCTGATTTTGCCCTGGGCACTGCTAACCCGTCCCAGGGCCAGTGCTCTATTTAAGATGATATATGCAAATTAGGAATAATTATAATTGGCTCTGAAAGCCTACTATATGTCCCTAGTATATGGTGGAGCATGTAGGTTTAGGGGCCCAAGGGGCCAAGGGCACCCCTGGGTGCACTGCTGTGGTCACTGGTGTCTTTGTAAAAGCTCAAAATCAACTTCTTAAGTCCTAAAGTACCTTATTTGTACCTGTGTCACTTCTAAGATCTGCCCTAGGGGCCTCAAGGGTTGAGTGCAGTGTAAATATAATCTGTGACTTAAACAAAAAATATGTTGGGAGGCTTTATTTAAAATAAATAAAGGGACTGATTACAAGTTTGGCGGTCTTGTGACTGTCATGCTGGTGGTGGCGATCTGACTGCAAACGGTCTGGTGCAGCAGACCGCCATATTATGAGTTTGGTAGTTGTACCCACAGAAAACTGCCATTGGTCCGCTGCCACCGCCAGGCAGCCATGGTCACAAGCAAGCACAAACAGGCTGTGGCAGCCTGTGTTTCCACCGGCCCCATCACCAGGTTCCACACCGCCAATGTAACAGTGATGGTCCAACCCCAAGGGACAAGCTGGCGGAAGCAAACAGTATAAAGGGAGACACTCACTTGCAGGCAGCCACACACGTCCGGAACCACCATGGAACCCTTAACAAACATCATGCCACTGCTCCTGCTCATTCAGAGACAACAAAATCAACATCGACGTGGGCGACCCCAACCGTAAGTACACACACAATTACCTCTATCATCAACCCTTAAAAACTGCACCAAGCACTGGCAAACATATCATAGGGGGGGATGCCACAAGCAGCAAATACACATTTTCTATAATACACACTCACTGACACACAGAAACATGGACATATACACACTCACAATACACACATTTTGGCCAGAACACTCACACTGCACAGCAACATAACACAAATACGCATGGCCACACAGCTCAGGGACAGTGAAGGCTACACAACATTGTTCCCTAACGCAACAACAACACACCTACAGAACATATACAAATACAACTCACACACTCACATCCACCACTGGCCAGGGACTGTCCCCACATACAACACACATCTCAATCTCTGTGGCACAGAACACAAACAACACCACCAGTAATCAACCCTGCAATGGACAGTCACAACACACACATCACACCACAATGGAAGCACAATGTCATGCACAAAACACAGAGAGACAAATACATCAGGAACAACTTCAAAGCTATACCTACACATATGGGATGGGACTAACTGGGACGCTGAGGGAAGGAGACTGCACTGGGACATATTATCCACCCAACAGGACCCTCAATCAACATGGGACAAAGAATACTAAAACCAATTGTCATGCATATCTAAACAATGGGGAATGGCAAATCAACAAAGCGCCACAACTCCAACTGCATGGGACAGACCTCTACAGGGACCAGCTGCAAGGGACACACACCTAAATTGACACATGCACAGACAAATTCAAACAAAGCTAGTGCAACTGAATACACCCCATGTCTGCATATACATAACTCAAGATGATACACATCACATCAGTACAGAAGCCTTTTCATGGGGACAAGCCCAACACCATACATGCTGACATTGCTCAACACAATAAGAAATACAGAACACAACAAACACTATACAATTCCATAGTACCACCATTGCAAACACACCCACATGCCTACACACAACACATAACCTCCTCTTGGGTACACTAGCACTGCACACAAACTCACATACTTCAAACAACACCACATGGAGCAGCAAGAGGGCTCGAACACACACACAACTGCAGGCACACTGCTAAAGGCACTCAGTAACTACATAAAGCTAGAAAAAGAAGTGTGGGACAAAGAGAACCCCAAAAAACAACTGTTTGGGTTTACTATGTGTAAAACTTCAGAAAGTCTGAGGCCATAGGACAGCCCATCACATTTGCCTAAATGGCACAGTGTTGTGCCCCTACTTGACTTCTGACTGCCATGTAACCTCCACAGGAAGGGGCATCAAGGGGGCAGGCAGGCACCTCGGGAAATTGGACTTGGGAGAGAGGGTTTGGGCTTCGGCTTGAGAGGGGGGATTCTTCTTGAGAGGAGTGGGCTTCTTCTTGGCAGGGGGAAGGGTATGGGTGCTTGCAGGGAGGGCAGTGGAGGCCTTAGAGGTGGAAGGGACAGCCTTGGACAAGACAGAGGCCCTTTTGGGTGTGGTACAGGGGGAGGACAGGATTAATGTTATGGTCACACAGGAAAACACTTCATGGGCACACGGGACAGTCATCAGCAGGGAGATGGGATTTGGAGGTTGAGGGAGTGGTCCTACGATCCGTAGGTGTGGATTTTGTGGGTGCGTGCTTGTGAGAGGAGTGCTTGTGTGTGGTGGGTGTCTGTTTGGTGGGTGAGTGAGACCATTTAGGTGTCTTGGGCTTGGGGGGTGGTGACTGCAGGTATGGTGGATGTGCTGGATGTAGGTGTGTCTGTAGTTGTGGTGTCTAGGGATGTGGTGATTGGGGTAGATGTCTGGGGGTCTGCTGGGGTGGTGTCTGTGGTTGGGATAGGTGTGGTGGCTGAATCAGTGACTGTTGATGTGGTGACTCAAGGTATGCTTGATGTTGTGTGTGTGATGCTACAGGTGGTAGGGGTGTCAGGGGGAAGATATCACTGTTGTTGTGTCTGTAGGTGGATGTTGTCTGTGTGCGTGCCAGTGTATCTTGTGGTGCTTGTGTTTCTGTGTGCTACCTTTGTCTGTTGAAGTGGATGCTTGAGGGTCTGTTTGTGTTATTTGGGTAGGTGTGGGAAGGGGGGTTCGGACTGGAAAGATGGAGGTGGAGGGGGGACAGAAGGTGAGGGGTGACTGGCTGCCTTCAGTGTGGACGCCAGAGCCTGAAAAGATCCCTGTAGACCAGCCATTGCTCTGCGAATGCCCTCCAGGAATTCATTTGTCTGCTGAAGTTGTGTTTCCAGTCCCTGAATGGCATTTCCAATGGCTGACTGACCCACAGAGATTGTCCTCAAGAGGTTAATGGCTTTCTCATGGAGGGCAGCAGGGGCAACAGGGGCAACGGGGGTGTGGCAGATGTGCTTGTGGCAAACAAGACACCCACCCTCTTGGGTGAGCGGGCAAGGCCAACTGGGTAGGGAGCTACAGAAAGGTCAGTGAAAGAAAGGGGTGGTGGACAAGGGTGGTACTGGGGTCCCCGAAGGGTCCAACACCACTAGAGAGAGGCCACTGAAGGAGGAATCTGAAGATGATGACATGGTCCTGGTCTCTCCCGTGGCAGTCCCCTCACCCTCCAGGCCACTGTGTCCCCGGTGTCAGTTGTATCTTGACCCGAGATCCCATAGCCAGATGAATCCCCACTCTGCTTGGCCCCATCTCCTTCACCTGCATGTGCTGATGCTGCAAATACAAATAGAAATAGGGTCATAACAAGTACCCTTTAACCACAACTCTGAGTGACAGACCATACCATCATGTCAACCAGCCCTCAGTAAAACCTTCAACTAAGTGGCATATTCATGTGCCAACACATAGGCATGCACACCATCTGAACTTATCAAAGTTACTCACCAGAAAACCATGATCTCAGACAACTACAACTGAATGAATGAAGTCTAGCAACCACAAAACTATAACTACAACTAGGTGACCTCTCCATCCACCAAGATGTGCCACATGCAGCAGACCCCAGTCAACTTGTAGCCAACAATGGTATCCAACTGTAAACTACTCAGCCATATTTCACACACAAGCAAACACACACATCTATCTTGGACTTACATTATGTACCAACAATCAGAGATGATGCCAATGAAAACCAGCTAACTCAGATTCCTATTGTCTATCCTGGAGTAGGTGACACAGAAATACCCTTCTCACAATGGACACATTCCAACAATGTACAGCCCAATAAGTTACACCTGTCCAAACTGAATCAAGGATGTAGTAGCAAGGTCACCCAGCTAGGCCACACATGTGGCATTATAAGGACCAACATTGACGTCAGGTCAAATATGTCTCAAGAAAACACACAGCAATGAATCAGCAGGCCACAGGATAGCCACCACTAATGCCTGATACCAATCACAATGACATCATCTCAGTGTGTCTGTAGTAAACATCTGTTCCTTGCATGTTGGACAGTCACAGAACCTGCAATGAGCAATAGAAGGATCTAAAACCAATGTTCAATGTGAACCCACATCACTGCCCGAATCTCAGAAATGACAAGCCTGCCATCTGTCTGTGTGTGAATGCCTGAAACGAAACACATGTGATGTCAACATCACTTCAAGTCACTCCATGATGCATGACTACAGTCACGGCACAATCCCCACACAGGTGTAGTGCACTAATCAACATACTGCCAATCAAGATTCCACAATTGTGGTCTATTTTCCATGTCCCTCAGTGTAACTGTAGTCCTACATGCCAAATGATATACAGCGATGCAATAAGGTATCAGTCAGACAATAGCCAAAGGTGGCATACTCCTGTCTGTGGCACAACATGAAATTCACCACCTTTGTAATTGTACCAATCCCTTAACTGTTTTCCATGCACATATATATGTGTGACTACATACATTATTCCATCAACACGGGTAGAATATGCATGACAGGCAGAAAGGAATGTATACCTAAGAGAAAAGGACACATGATGACATGTAGGCACAATTGTATGTTGGCTTCAGTCATGGGACATACTTCGTGTCAATGGACATTCCCCATTTACCAAGAGAAATTAGTTTGCTACATCAGCAGGCCTTTAGCCGTGTAAGTCATTTCACATCTATGTTGGGCTCAAGTTTATCACTGACTGCAGTGAGGCACCAGCATCAATCATTCACTGAAGATCACTTGCTTCTGGGTGGCAGATGTCTGCATACACATATGCCCAGACACATAGCAAAGGACAGTGATCCCTCACCCACTTACCTATTGTCTGTACCCCAGATTGATACACATCACATGTCAACACAAACAATCTCCCATCAACTCTGTGACACATGGCTGAGCCCTTGTTTTCAGCTGGAGCAGATAGTACCCAACTCATTCACCTGGGAATGGAACAGACATTAATTTGCTGTGTACTCACCCCATTGTAGCTGCTGTGCTGCCCTCAAATGCCCATCCAGCCACAGGTAGACCACCACCAGACTGCGGGCCATTAGGGGGGCATGGCCCGAAGAGAACCCTGCCCACACTGGAAGGACAGCCCAGCTGGGCCTCTGAATCTTCCGGGCCCAGTGTCTCCGTTCCTTCTACCTCTTGCAACAGGGGGCGATCCGCCGGTTGTGGACCCGGTGATTCGCACCTTCTTGGCAATGGCTCTCCAAATCTCTTTCTTCTGAAGAGTGTTGACCTGCATGGATACAAAATTCAAGATAGGAAATCATGTCAAAAATGTCCAATCCAAAATGGCAGAGTCACATACATGTCTGTACACTAAATTAAGCACATCATGTATTGTCCAGACTGGCCAGGTGTGGCACATACCAGCTACTGAGTACAGGGACATGACAACTACACTTCCTAATGAGCAGGCCAACTCACCACCCTGCTCAGGTCCTCCACTGACTAGGGAGGCCAATGGACATCTTGCCCAAGCTATCGGAGTGAGCTCAGAAGAACTATGGCACACAGTACAACTCTGTGGCTTCTGAAAGGTGGATTCCATTGGCACAAGTGTTTCAATTCACTCACACTATGTGAGGATGGTTATCCACCAACATTTACTTTAAGCCTAGAGCCAGGGCACAAGACCCAACCCCACACATGGGTAACAATGAAGGGACTGGCATGGTGCATACAGGAGGTTCCTAACCTATCCATGTATGGACATGTGGACTCACAGATGCATACTCATTCCACCTCAGAGGGTGGGGTAATGTATCACCTACCTGTGACACAGACCATGCTTCTGGAAATATGTATCCATCCTACTGTGATGGCGTCCAACTAACTGTGTCCATTGTCAGACACAACAATCGGGCCAGATATCATGGGTTCGCATGATTCATCACACTGTCAGCACTGTGAGACTGACATGTATGCTATACAGCTGCACAGGACAAATTTGACCGGTGTAATGATGACAACAGGGCTGCAGGAGTAAGGGACCTGTCAGGGGTCAGAGACAGTGATGCCTACTGCACACTGATCACAGAGCTTTGACTCTCCATCCAAGATCATCTACGTACTCCTCAGTGAAAGAGCCTCAGGAAGCTACATCTTAACACAGAGACTAGAGTGGTCCATACATAACATGATGTCCGGCGAGACAGGCTGTGGACACAGTGTCACAAATGCATAGTCAAAATGACTCAACTCAAGCCTAGACTTGGACCTCTATAGTGAGATACAGTTGATAGACACTGGTCTCTGCTTGCTGAGCAGACAGAACCTGCATGAAAATTGATTCCCATTAATTCCGTGCATTACAGAACGTCATGTAGCCAACAGCAATTTACCATATGATGTGTCTGTGGCAACCGGAAGGGCAGAGTGAGTCTGTGAATGCCTCCAAAAGTACAGATTAGCATGGCCAGAAGTGATCTGAAGCTCAGTGGCAACATACACATGGCTCAGTTTACACACACTTCACAAATACAACATGCCCACCCTGCCCATGCTGTCATGGATGTACATGTGCTTTCACATTGTCGACATCCATTGTGTCAAGTGTTGTATGGGCATGGATAAGGATCCACCTCACCTAGTTTTATGCATCCCACATAAGGAAAAAAACGGTACACTCAAAACACACACACAAAAGTCAGATGCCTCAACATCTGGCACTGATCCAAGTTACATGCACAATACGTCTCCCATTAACACCACACCAACTCCACCCCCATGGCCCTGACTTTACATGCTGGTCACCATGGCCTCAATATAGCCTGTGAGGTGTAGACATATGGTGAAGTACATGCTAAAATAGTGTACATGAAGCCCTTACCTGCACCTGTTCCTCTGGTGCACCATAAAGCTGCCCATACAGAGGTGGGACCTCCTTTACTAGCTTCTCAAGCTCCTCTGGGGAGAAGGTTGGGGTCCTATCATCTTCTGGACATGGCATGATTGCTCCAAGGGGTGGTACACAGCAGCTCAGGTCATAGAGGTCTTGCTGGCAGCAGTATCAGGAGTCAATTGAGGGATGTTGCAGAACATGGCGGTCACGTCTGCAACGTACCCAGCTGTCACCACCAGTGGATACAGCCACTGGCCCAAGACCACCACTGGCAAGAGTTAGACTATGGCAGTGTCCGCCGCAGTGTCATCCGCCTACCACCAAGATGACTTCCACCAGCAGTTGAGGGCAGTTCACAATGTCCAGTGGATTAGGTCAAGCAGCCACCATTTTAGGGGCATAACATGCAGTTTATGGCCAATCAAAATGTGTAATTCTAGTGGTGAGTGCTGGTCTTGTCCTGGCATGTAGGTCCTCAGACATTTACACCTATTTGGGCATATGCTACGCACTTATGACTACTTGCTCTGGGACACAGCCCCCCTCGCACAAATTATGTTATGTGTCATCAACTCACAGCCCGAGTGGCAAGTCTTATGCTCAAATAGTTGCTGTCCAGGTAGTTGTTGTTTACACAGTTGTGGGAATGCAAGAGGGAAACATGTTACTTCTGTGTGATTGACAGTGATGTGTGCTAGGTATCATGTCCTCAACCTCTGTCATGCCTTGTCACAGTTTGTGAATGACATGCATATATGTATGTTGCAAGGGACACATTGAATGATGCCTATACTCATTTTTTGTCCCAGATAGATACCCACGGAGGGGAAGGATCAGACATCCTCCTTTACACCGTCCACTGACAGACCTTTCAGCCATGGAAGATAGACACAACATCTAGAGCTACCACCTGATTAGGCAAACAATCATGGATCTCTGTCATCAGTTGGAGCCTTCACAACGAAGGATGGCCAAGACCTCCTCATTGTGCCACAGGATTCAAGCTAGCCTGACTGATGAAGGGTGATACCATGAAACTGGTCCAAGGATGCTTGTTTCCGGTCCAGGGAGGACCTGGCCTGGCAGTTCATACTGGACTTTCCCATGGGGAACAGAGTCAAGACTGATTTGCATATGGCTAGGTTCAAACTAGGGTAGCATGGTGAGCAAAAGAACGATGGATTAAACCCAGATCTGTGATTGGGGGTAAGTGTTTGAAATGTTTCAACACTCCGTCTATCATCCTTTTGTGTTGCTAAAGTTGTCCTTCTCCTCCCATGATGTGAGTTGTAAGGGAGGAGGTGGGCTACTACCACCAGTCTTCTGGAGCTGCAGGTGGTGCCTGGATGCCATGAAATGGACTTTGACCGTGAGGTTGTTCCACCTCTTCCTGATGTAGTCCCTTGTGTGCTGTTTGGGGCCTACAGCATTCACTCTGTCGACAATCCTTTGCCACCTTTCCATTTTCCTGGCGATAGTAGTGTACTGGACTTGAGCTCCAATTAAATTTGGCTCTATTCTAATGATTTCAACTACTATGGCTCTTAACTCATCTTCCGTGGAACTGGGATTTTCTTTTGTGACATGGTAGTGTTAAAAATAGATGGATAGTGCTGGGAAAATGAACAGGTGATGGGGAGTAAATGTAGTAAGGAGGTTCAGATGTATTTGATAGGGGTTTGTTGAGGGTGTGGGGTGAGTAGTTGGTATAAATTGGAGGGGTGCCAATTCTATTGGATTTTAGGTTTTGGGAATTTCATGCTGTCTTGCAGGGTATTGCTGTGAAAATGCAAAGGATTGTGGTATGTGAAGGGTTTAGTTTTATAGTGTGCTTTGTATGTGCGGCGGGTGTGGCGATGCTTGTCAGCTGTGTCCATCCAGCGTGGTGTTGTGTATTACTGTGGTAACTGAGAACCGCCGTGGTACGGTCTGCCATTGTATGACCACCATGGCTGAACCGCCATTGCGACATTTGACTTGTAATAGGTGGTTGGTTAACGGGCTGGCGGTGCCTGGGGGTTGGACCACCTATTTCTCACCCTCACAAGTCTTTTTGAATGGCTTATGGCAGTCCTGACTGAGTGACTCATAATATGGTGGTCTGTATGACTGCCAACATGGTGGTCATTTGGCAGCCACCACTATGACGATCTGACGATCTGACGATCTGACGGTCTGACCGCCAAACTCGTAATGAGGTTTAAAGACTCATTTCAACTGTAAAAGATTTAAACTGTCATGTGTGTTTTAAAATTAAAAGTTAGAATGAATCCACCAACTGGCCAATGTTGGATTTATTATAATTAGTGCATAGTCAAAGTCAGCCGTGTAGTGCCCTTTCTTGATTGGTCAGTCTCTGGCAGCCTGAACCAAGCTACCTTAATGAGATGTGAAGTGGCCTGGGTTAAAACAGGGAAGCATCTGGTGGGAGGAGAACGGCTGCAGCAGATGGTAGAGCAGGATGGGGGTATAGTGGCCAAACTGTTTTTCAAAGATGGGAAAGCCACCTGGGAGAGAAACCGGACCTTCTCATTTCCTGGTCCCCCAGCCAGATCTGAGCGCCAGTAATTTTAGGAGATGAACTGGATTAGTTTAATGAGACCTTGACTGGACCTACTGTGGGACTGGAGCCTGTTACCAAGTGTAGGTACCAACCTGCCTTTACTAATAATCTAATTTACAACACTATTCGACAATCAGCTCTGCATTACATTTGATGCAGTTTGTAGATAATGTTGCCCCTAAGGTAGTAAAATACTTCACAGATGTCAGAGGGCTTGAGGGCTAAGCTCACCTATCATAAGCTGCTCTTGTTCCATTTTTGTGCCATAGATTCCCAGCAATGATGTACATGCAGCTTGGCAATTTATAGCACACATACTGCCTCCAATCAACTTGAAGTGAGGATCTATGCAAAAGTAATGTTGGCAAATGTTATTTAGTCTAAATATATTTTCTCTCCTAACTTTTATTCTGCTGAAAGAAATTTTGAAATTGTATTTGTTTAGTAATAAAATAAAATGTTAATTAAAAAATTAAAATATCTATTAAACTGTGTAGTTAGTCATTCAGTTGTTACTTATATTCTATTTCAATATAATTTTCTTATTGTCTTTGTACTTCGAATGATATCAATGTTATTTGTTGTTCTTTGCTGATAGTGCAAGATTTTCAGATAATTTCCAAAAATTTGAAAGAAAAAACATTTGCAAATATATTTAGAATATGTAGAAGCATGTTTTATGTATTAGTTTAATTTCAAAGTTGTCCTCTCTGCCTTATAGAAAAATTAGAAAATTTTGTGGTTGTTACTGCTTAATACAGTTTTAAAAACAATTTGTTTTTACAAATTGTCTTGTAATGATTCACCTACGTTTTCTTTGTCATTGAGGTTTACTTTTTTATTTGTTTAAAATTAATGTAAAAAGTTGTCAAAATCAATTTAAATGGTTATATTGAAAAGAATAGAAATATTGGAAAAAAGGATTCTACTACCATATTATTTCAATTGTTTATAGTTTATTACATTTTATTTTTCTAAACCTGTTCTTACCAAAGACTTTAGATAGATGGTACCATTTTGCTGGATGCTCAATTTTCTCACTAGCATAGTCTCTCAACAGAATGGTAATTTGAAGAGTGGTGACAAAATGGAGGCAGACAATTTTAGATATGTTATCCTGTATAGACATGATTTCTTACAATAAATTGTGTTGTGGATTTTTTTTAATTATTGAAATTCTGACTGTAACTTATTTCCTAAATGTAGTGACCTTTTATTGTCTAAATATGGGAACCATCTTTGTTACGGAAGAATACTAAAATGTATGGTTTTTAAAAGGTTAATTTGTAAATGAATATATTTGCTATGTGCATTTTATAGTTTCATAAAAAGAATGTTCATTCCAATGATGCTTGTTAAAAATGGAAAACGCATTCTAAAATCATTCCTGGTAACTGTAATTTACATAAACTCAATTAAACTGCATGCTAAAGAGTATTGTTGTAAAAAATGTGTTGTATACTTCCACAAGGTAACGGTTTGTGTGGTGACGTCTGATATTCACTTAACTTGCATACTCAGGGATCGTTAGTGGTTAGGGATCATATAAAGAGACTTTTTTGATAATTTTAAAGATTAATTTCAACACTAAGGCCCATATTTATACTTTTTAACACAAACCGGCGCTGGTTTGCGTAAAAAATTTAACCGCCGGCTAACGCCATTCCTATGCACCATGCGGGCGCCTTATTTGAGGAATGACGTTAGCCGGTGCTGTGGACTGGTCAGAGTAAAAAAAAAAAAAAAAGACTCAAACCAGGCAGCGCCGACGTAGGGGAAAATGGGAGTTGAACATCAAAACATGGTGCAAGTCAGGTTTGAAGCAAAAATCATGCCTCAAACCGTACTTGCGCCATTTTGTGACGCACAACCCCCATTGAAATGACTCCTGTCTTAGCAAAGACAGGAGTCATACCCCCCTTGCCCAATGGCCATGCCCAGGGGACTTCTGTCTGGGCATCGTCATTGGGCACAGTGGCATGTGCGTTAAAAATTTTGACGCACATTCGGCGCAAACAGAATATAAATATGCCCCTCAGGGCCTTATTGCGACCGACGGCCAATACTGCGGTGGCGGTTGGACCACCGCACTCCAGGCAGTCTGACAGCCACATCACAACCCTGGCAGTCAGACTTCCAGGGGACCACCATCCCCACCAGAATTTTTTTTCCCGATTGGCTGACGGCAGTTGGACTTGTGCGCAACCACGGTGGTTCTGAGTTCAGCATGCTGTGCTGAGCACGATTCCCCTTTCTACCAGTCTTTTCATGGCAGTTTAACCGCCATGAAAAGGCTAGTAGAAAGGCTGTGCTAGGGGCCACAGGGGCCCCCTGCATAGTTCACCACCATGTTGTGGTCACTGAAGATCCCCCCCCAGCATCCTTTGCCCATCACCCTCTGAATGCTTTGCAGACAGTGCACATTTCAAGCGTGCTATAGTGCTATGGTATTGGCCTTTGCTCCCTTAACGGAGCCAAGACCAATACTGTAGCACTGTTCACGCCAGGCTGACCAGCGAGAATGTCATAATACAATGTTCCTGCCAGTCAACCCGGTGGAAACATCGTAATATGATGAGGTGAGGCAGCCGGGTTGACAGCTGCCTCATCCCTGTGAGTTTGGAGGTCAATTTGTCCAACCACCAAACTCATAATGAGCCCCTAAATTTCTCATAAGGAAAAGAAACATGCACTTTTTCTTCATTAAAGATGGTCACTTTTTGCAATGATGTCAACAAACCAATTCACAAGATGACCTCTCTATAAGCGCTTTTGTGAACTTTTTACAATCTTTTCAGAATGCCTTACACACAGTCAAGCAACTGAAGTGCCATGACAGAATTTCAAAAGCCGTTTGTGCTTGGAAGAATCATTCCGAATAATAAGGCTCTTCTACCACTGCCCATCTTCAGGGGTAAGAGCTCCTTCTTACAGTAATAAATCTAGGTAAATGAAAAGAGACTTTGGGCCTTATTACGAGTTTGGCGGTCCTAGGACTGTCAGACTCGCGGTGGCAGTCGGACCATTGCACTCCAGGCTGTCCGCCCACCACATTATGACCCTGGGAGTCGGACTGCCAGGGCACCCCCGTCACCACCAGAACATGGTTCCCGACGGGCTAATGGCGATTAGACTTGTGGTCAATCGAACAATCAATAATTTTGTTAAGCGAGATACTCACCTGGTAGGGTCTCAAGTCGCTGGGGGTGGGGTAATGCTACTGCTCAAAGAGCCATGTTTTGAGGCGCTTTCTGAAGGCTAGGAGGTCCTGGGTCTTGGGTACGTGGGTGGGGAGGGAGTTCAAGGTTTTGGTGGCGAGGTGGGAGAAGGATCTGCCGCCGGAGGCGGTGCGTTGGATGCAGGGAACTCAGAGCTTCTGTGCTGCTTACAATTCCTGTTTCCACCAGCCTTATCATTGTGGGAACCCACCATGGAAAGGCTGGCAGAAATCCAGTGCTGGGAGCTGCAGGAGGAACTCTGCACTGCTCATGGCCATGACATGGGCAGCGCAGGCCCCCCCTTGCCCAGCACTCTCAGAATGCACATTGTCTGCTATGGAAGACAGTTCGTATTCCAAGGGCTTCTGTGACTAGCATTGGCCTCACTCCATGAGAAGCCAAGGCCAATGCCACCGCACAGTTTCCATTAGTTTTCTGAGGTTTCTTCCAGTTCGCTCAGTGGAAACGTTCTAATTGGGCCGGGGGGAGACCGCCAACTCTGCGGCAGTCTCCTCTCCATGCATGGGGAACAGGGTTAAGACTGATTTGCATATGGCTAGGTCCAAACTGGAATGGCATGTTGAGCAAAAAAAACTGATGGATTAAACCCAGATCTGTGACTGGGGGTGAATGTTTGATTTGGTCTCCATTTCATCCATCAGCTGTTCTTTTTGCATTTCTCTTGCTGAAACCATTCTGTGACTCTACCTGTTTGTGGATTCCCTGTCTGGGTCAGTTTGACAGTTGGGCTGTTTGCACCTCTCCTCTAGACAGTGACACAAAGGGACCTGGGGTGTAGCCTGCATATCCTGATGAACTATCTGTGCTGCGAGGGAACGGAGGAGTGGTCACTCACACCTTAAAGGGCTGTGTCTGCTCTCACACAATGCAGTCTCAAAACCCTGGTGTGTCTGGGTCCTGGGCAAGGCAGGATCTTACAAACAAGAGAGACTTTCCTTTGAAGTTTGCCTACTTCAGAGGCAGACAGGGGTATAAGTAGTGCACCCAAAACCTCAGAAGATCAGATCACTTCTGGAATCAAGAGGAACCTCTGCCAAGGAGAAGAGCTGAGGAGAAGTGCTGCCCCGGCCTGTATTATGTTTTGTTGGGCTATCCTGAAGTTGCTGCTTCTGCCTGTGAAAGGGGACAAAGACTGGACTTTGTTGTGCATTCCTGCTTCAGAAGAATTTCCAAGAGCTTGGACTGAGCTTGCCTCCTGTTGTTGAAGTCTCAGGGCCATCAAAGACTTCCCCTGCCAGCACCTTGGCTCTCTGCTGAGACTTCTTCCCTGCCAAGTGGCGCCCTATCCAGTTCCTGGGCCCCTGAGAGGTGAAGCTGGCAGCCAAGAACTGAAAATCCATGCATAGAAAGCTGTGTGGGGAACTTTACAACGCAGCTGATAAAGGATGCACCACTGGCTTCACGGCTGAAATTGACGCTCCATCTGCATTGCGGCTAGAGAAAAGACGCACAACACCCGCTTACGGAGGTTAGATAACGACGTTAACAGCATTCAGCGTGGTTTTCTAACACCATGCGCCTGGATATTCCACACATCGTCCTTAGGTGTCCAAGCCAACCCGACTCTGCGCAGATCTGAGTTGCCCCATTCGGAAATCGACACATCGCTCTCTTGCGAGTGAAAAAAACAATGCATCGCTGATCTGACTGGAGAAGGAAATGATGAACGGCCTCACTTTTGAGTAAGGACTCAATGCATCGCTGACTTTTCCAATGCACGCTCACCCAAGCTGCTTTATTTTTCACACTAACCAGGTATTTTGTTATTTTGTGTAACAACAGCATTCTCACTGTTTTCTATGATTAAGGCGGTCATTCTGACCGCGGCGGGCGGCAGTCGCCGCCCGCCATGCGGTCCCCGCCAAATGGCCGCTCCGCGGTCAGGAGACCGCGGATGCCATTCTGGCTTTCCCGCTGGGCCGGCGGGCGACCGCCAAAAGGGCGCCTGCCGGCCCAGCGGGAAAGGCCCTGCAACGAGGAAGCCGGCTCCGAATGGAGCCGGCGGAGTTGCAGGGGTGCGACGGGTGCAGTTGCACCCGTCGCGATTTTCACTGTCTGCAAAGCAGACAGTGAAAATTTTCATGGGGCCCTGTTAGGGGGCCCCTGCACTGCCCATGCCAGTGGCATGGGCAGTGCAGGGGCCCCACAACACCCATTCCTGCCATCCTGTTCCTGGCGGTAAGAACCGCCAGAAACAGGGTGGCGGAAAGGGGGTCGGAATCCCCATGGCGGCGCTGCAAGCAGCGCCGCCATGGAGGATTCCCTGGCCAGGGGAAAACCGGCAGGAGAGAAAGTAGCAAATGTGCATACATTCATAGCAAAGATGGCGAATTTATGGGGCAGATGGAGCATCTACTGTACTGACGCTTTTAATAATTTGAACTCAGATTTTCAGACAAAGCCATTTAGGAGGTTGGCTCTCAGCTGGGAAGAGTATGTGTGTTCTCTACGGCACTCATTACAGGTTAGGCACAATAGTAGAGAAGGCATTCATTATAAATTAGGCAGAATAGGGTGAATGTAGAAAATTATTAACTTTGGTGAGTTTTGCATCTGTTTTGCTAGACTTAAAGCTCTGTTCACTTCACCCCTATTAAAAAGGAGTTAGGTGTATGTGCTCCCCTTTTACATGATTAAATTAGCCTATCTTTGACTGAAATTTACCTTGCCTATAATTCCATAGTATATGGTGTGGGAAATCCTCCCAGGGCCTGGAAGTGTAATAGTGCGTGTGGACTACAGCACCCATTGAGGCATCGACAGGATTGGCATGTAAAACATGGTTTCAGGTTGACCATGTGCAGCCTGACATCAGCAGCCTAAAAACCTGTTGTTAAGCCTGTCAAAATAAGCCTTTTTGTCTGGCAGAAAACTTTGTTTTTAAATATTAATAAGACACACATAAATACCTATTTTTGCCCACAAGGTTGGATGTCTGATAGTTAAATGTAGAACACAGGCAAAATTAAAGTTGGCATTTTCCTCCAGTGACTGACTCCCAAAAACTATTTTCAATAGCAGGGCTGTAAAATATACTTTAGAAAAGGTCAAAAGGTAGATTAAACCTGTAATCTGTAACTTTTGACAAAAAATGGCTATATTATTCATTCAAAGATTATTTACATATGTATTAAAAATCCAGATCATTAGTGAAATTGGATTTATAATAAATATTTGGGAACGGGCACTTTAGGAAATGTACCTTGTCCATGCATTTAGCTTCTCCATGCATAAAGCTTGCATTAGCCTGCCAGCAGCTGCCGAGCACTGCTTGACCTTAATGAGGGTTGAAAACTGCTCCCAGAGCATTGACAATGGCTTAGGCCAGGTGGCAAGATGTGCTGGGATATGTGATCTCTATTAACTCAGGAAGAGAAATCGGGGACTTTTCATCTATTAGCTTGAACAGGACAAGCATGACGCCTGCAGATTCATAGTTCTTGTAAAGTGAGACCTGCAGAAAGGAAAACCTTTGTTCCCCATGCCCAGCTTAGCCAGGCTGGTTCCAAGCCCAGTGGAAGTGAAGCAACCCTCAAAACCAGTTTGAAGTGGACACAGGGGAGGGGGCGTCTCATTTCCCTGGCCTCATCTGTGGGTAAATACAAAGGCCTTGCACAATAGAGGAACAGTTTTCTTATTTTGGATTTGGGGAGTAAGGTAGGCTGTGGGATTGTTGACAGCAGCGCAAACAGGAACTCCTGCAAAAGTGAGTAGGGTTGTTTGGGAACTTTTACATTTACCCCACTGGTTATGGAGGTACCAGAAGTCACCCCCACCTTCTACCTGCTTCAAGACATAAATGTGGCACCACCAGGCATCCACTTGAGAACACTGGACCTGGGGAAGAACAGAAGATGACAGGACCTGCTGTCTGTGACCTGAGAGGAGCCCTGAAGGATTACACCTGTTCCCATGCAACCAGTAAAAAGAAGAACACTCCCTGAGACAGTTGACTGACCTCCGGGGTGGGGCTACAGGGACACGCCAAACTGAAGACTGCCTTTTTCCCAAAATGCCCAGCTGTCCTGTAGCAACTGGAACTGGACTGATCTCTTCTGATGGGCTCTGCTGGAGTAAGCCCTAACCCATACGTGCTGTTGCTGAGGTCCTGAGAGCTGCAGAAGTAACTAAGGGGAGGTGTGCCAGAAAATATGGACTCTTTGAAATTCCATGACCTTCAGAGCATCAGTGGGACCTCACAATAAAGGTGCCTGTTTTCCATGCAACATCACTGGATCCAACCTCAGGCTTACTCTGCTGGAGGATTTGGAGATCCTGGTAGAAGGTTTGTATAGGCACAGGCCAAAGAGTGTTTGACTATGCAAGGACCTTAGAAACCACAAACTTAGAATGTCTTCCATTCTGGGCTTGTTCTACCAAACAGTCTTTTTGCTACACTGCCCAACGCCAATTTGAAAGGGCAGCAAGGGACACCTTGGAGACTTTTTCCTGGTTCTATGGATGCTGCAGAATGCAGCAAACATTAAAGAAGGAAAAACAAAAGAAAATGAAGATATTTCTTCTTGTTATGCCTCCCCTGGGGAGGCATACAGTTTTGACGCATTCCTATGCTTACAGACCCATGTAATTCTGGGAATGCATCAAAACTCATGAGTGTTGCATGGGAAATCCCACCGCAATGCCCATGGAACAATTCCCTGACGCAGGGTAAAGCAACACAGAGACTTGCTCTGTGTTGCCTTACACCATGTCTACGAGGCCATGAAAAGCCATGAAAAGTGGCTTGTATATTCTGGTATATATGGGTCTGCACTCTGTGCCACTAGAGCAACATAAAAAATTATGCACCATGGCGCATGGGGCTTGAAAATAATCCCCCAAGCTCCACTGTAAAATTTCCACCCGGGACACACCTGCTTGGTGTTTATGACCTGTGCTCCAACAGCCTGAAATTGCACCTATGGTTTGGTCACTTGCACCCATAGGATTTATCATCCTCTTATAAGTGAGGTGTGGCATTGTGATCACTTAGAATTCAAAAAAATTGTATCACCAGTTCACATTATTGAATTTATGTAATGTTGGTGTCATTACTTCAATTAAAATGTACTCCATAGTTGTAATTTCGTTAGGGATTTTTATTGTTTGCTCTTTTGACTTTATTCCTGGTCTGGTACTGCATAAGTACTTTACACAATACACTAAGTTAAGCTTGTCTGCAATGTGTCACAGCTATGAGATGGTTGAGCTCTGCCTTAGTGACTTTTGGAATTCACCCTGACAAGCTGACGCCCACCCCAAATAATAATACACATTCTTACAGTGAGGTATTTATTTGCCACATCTGGTAAATACCTTTACACTGAGTTGATTTATTTGATACATGTGATAAATACTTCCTATTCTGAGTTTTCAACTCATGAATGTGGCATGGCATGCTAAATCCATATTTAACACATTAAGGCGGTGATTCTAACCGCGGCGGGCGGCGGTCGCTGCCCGCCATGCGGTTACCGCCAAATGACCGCACCGCGGTCACAAGACCGCGGCGGCCATTCTGGCTTTCCCGCTGTGCTGGCGGGCGACCGCCAAAAGGCCGCCCGCCAGCACAGCGGGAAAGACGCAGCAACAATGAAGCCGGCTCCGAATGGAGCCGGCGGAGTTGCTGGAGTGCGACGGGTGCAGTAGCGCCCGTCGCGAATTTCAGTGTCTGCAAAGCAGACACTGAAATTCCTTTTGGGGCCCGCTTACGGGGGCCCCTGCGGCACCCCCTACCGCCATCCTGTTCCTGGCGGGAGACCCGCCAGGAACAGGATGGCGGTAGGGGGTGTCAGAATCCCCATGGCGGCGGAGCGCGCTCCGCCGCCATGGGGGATTCTGCAGGGCAGCGGGAAACCGGCGGGAGACCGCCGGTTTCCCGCTACTGACCGCGGCAGAACCGCCACGGTCAGAATGCCCAGCGGTGCACCGCCAGCCTGTTGGCGGTGCTACCGCGGTCATTTGCCCTGGCGGTTTTTACCACCAGGGTTAGAATGACCCCCTAAATCCTGCATGTTTTGCCTTTTTACAGTCCTTTTATCCTCATAGATTTTGGCAGGTTTGACCTGCCAGATTCTTTCAGGTGAAAGCTGTGAGGGTGCTGGGAGGTGTGATCAGTCAATGCTGGAAAAAAACTGATTTTATCTGTAAACTGTACCATATTTCCCCTATCAGTCGGCCAGAAGGACAGGAGTCTAGTCCAAATCGATCAAGGACTCCAGATTCCTACTCCATTCCTATGTTTACTCGCAAGTAATAAAGGCAGTAGTTGAGCAGGTCTGATAAGGCAGGCACACCTATTTTGTCAAATCTAGAGCCAAGGATCCTGCCTCTCTCCTGAAGGTGTCCACAGCTCCATTCCCCCATTTCCCCTTTCTCCAATTGCTAGCAGTATCTCGCTCCTTGGAGTCTGTCATACTCAAGTGCCATCGTAGATAAGGAAGGTATAGGATGGTTTTGAGAAGAGTTTCAGGGTCTTGTGGCAGCCCCAGACCCCCAGAGGGCAGGGTGAGGAGAGCTCTCTTCTTGGAATAGTGAGCTCTATTCTTGGAATGGTGAGCAGGATTAAGGAGAACTTTAGTTTTAGGTCACAAGGTAAACCTTTCCTCTTTCTGAGGTGGATAGAATAAGCAACAATGAATAGGGCAACATTTCCTCAAGTTATACCTTCTGGTTGTATGCTTTTATTGGTGAAAATGAGATTGAGTGCCCAGGCATACAATCAACCAATCCCATGTGAAACAAAGTACTAAGTACTAGTCTAGTCTCACTAGTAGGTGGGGGTCAGCACTTGAGCTGGAGTTGGGAAGGCTGAAGCTCAGTGCAGTGGCAGTAGTATGAAGGACTTATAGATTGGCTTGCAGGTATCACAGAGAAGTGTATGTCAGTACCCTGAAGAACTCACAGTGAATTGGGATATAAGCACTTCGCTTTAGTGGTCTCAGTGAGGGAACATCTCAGTGAGGGGGAACCTCAGCATATAGGTCTTGAAGGCTGATTTGCACCTACACACTGTCTTTCATGTATTCCATCTCGTGAACTGCAGAGCATTCATATGCCAGCAGTGAGGTTTACTCAGGTGGAGGCACCTGCACATATTGGGGGTGCTTTCAGATGCATGGTGGACAGCTGGAGCCAGCTTTAAACCTGGACTCCCACATATGTACGGTGGCAGCCTTGCGACAGGAGGTGGATGAGTCAGGCTATGCTACGCAAGAGCAGAGCCTACTCGGATTGAGGGAGGTCAGCACTGATGAAGACTCTCTGCCCATCTGCACATGCCAAACATTCATTCAATGGGTGTGTGTAGGAGCTTGTCATAAGGTAGCAAGGAAAACGGGACAAGGAGACAATGTGGCAGTTGATGGATGTGGTGAAAGGATACAAAAATGTAAAAAACAGAAGGGTAGAAAACAATGGAGATTCAGTGAAAAAGCCTGGGAGGAGGAGCATCTATGGAGGCATGCTATTAAGAAAGGAAAGAAATGGGGGACTTGGAAGGGTGTGTGAGAATGAGATATGAAGTACAAAGAATAAAGTCAGAGATGAGACAGCATTAGAAAATTGAAAATGGATATAGGAAAGACAGAAGGAAAAGAAAGATGTAACAGTGGAGAAAAGATAACGGGACTGGAGGAAAAGAAAATGTACATGATAGGGAAGAAGAAATGTTGGAAGGACAGAAGTAATAGAAACATTTGGAGGAGAGGGTTAACGGAGAGGGGAGATACAAGTGTAGAGAAAAAAAGAGTCATGTGTGGAGAGTATGAGGTTTGGAAGTGAGATGAAAAAAGGAAGAAGTGAATAAGCAAGAAATAGAGAGGAAAAGAAAGAATTGGTTGTCAAACTTAGGAGAGGAAAAAGTCAGGGAAAAAGAGGGAAGGATGATAAGAACATACGAAAGGGGATAGGTAGGCAAAGAGATGACAAACAAGGAGCTCAGACATAAGGAATGAGATTAGTGAGAGACAAGCATAATCAGTGGAATGAGAGAAAGGACTGGAAGATTTGACAGGGTTTGAGGGAGAAAGAATGATAGGATGTACTTTGAAGAGAGAGGGGACAGGATGAGGGAGAAGTGGAGGACAGCAGTAAGGGAGAAAGAAAAGTGGGGAAGGTAAGGTAAACCAAGGAGAGAAGACACAACTGAAAAAAAGAAGGAATGAGATAAGGATATAAGGACAAGTGAGAAAGAGAGACTGGAATGGATAACAAAACGTGCAAGGAGAAGATAAGTGAGGGATAGCAATAGCAAAAAGAGAGGAATTATAGGTAGAATGATTCAGGGGCACTGGTGCACAAGGGTGCAAGGAGCCAGTGTACCACTTTAATTAAAGTATTTTTATGCCAACTCTGAGGTTAAGTCAGTGGTTCCCAAACGTATTTCATCCTCGGCTCCCTTGACCTATTGGTTGGTGGCGGCTCCCCATTATGTTACTTTCATTTTTCTCACTGAAAATTATTGAGATGAAGCAGATGAAGGTATTATAATCACAGATGTAATCCTATCATGGCCTCAAAGCCTAGAAACACGCCTATTGACCCTGAATAATGCTCACAAATTTAAGACAATGCCTACAGGAAACAGGTGTCTAGTCTTTTACAGGTCCCACTCACTGGCTGAAGAAGTAGAAGAGAAAGCTTTCCATTCTGTGGCTCTTTGGATAGCTGTCCACCTAGGCCCACCTCCTCTTAAATGGGCTGTCTTCACAAAGTCATTGTTGTTGTTTACTTTGTACTAACTTTACTGTAAATACTATAGCGCTTACAGTCCCTGACGAGGTGTTGAAGTGCTATGTCAGTGGGCAGTAAAACCCTGGGTTAGTGGACAGGCTTGTTAGAGGCTAAAACAGACTGGTGCAGGCTTGAAACTGAGGAGAAGTGTTGTAACAAAGCTAGATGAGGAACTGTGGAGAGAGTATGTGGCTAAACTGCCAGAGCTGCCGACTATGGAACTGAGGAACCAGGTTCGAGTCTCGATGTCAGCTCACTATCCTGTGATTCTGGGCAAAGCACGTAATTTCCCCATGCCTACAAAAAATGAATGTCCTTGTTTAATGTAAGTGGTGCTCATGTGAAACACTCCAATGCCTTAGGTCAAGTTTGCGCTATTTAAAACTGCCCAAAAATAACAGTGAAACAACACCAGTTCTGTGACACTCCTAACTGGTGCAGCAGCATATGAAGGTGCTTCCATGGAACAAGGAACCATCTGAGAGAAAAAGAAGATGGGAATAAAAATAAGATGCTGTAAGTGACAGAGCTCTGCATAGGCAAAAATGTGTTGAGGTTACAAACATGCAGTTATACACAGGGGTTGAAACTATTTAAAACTCACATTTGTGAAGAGTTCAATCAATTTGTTTTTATAAACTGCAACTACTCACCTGTGAGGGTCTCAATGCACTGGTGGTGGGTCTGGGCCTCATTCAAAGAGCCATGTCTTGAGGTTCTTCCTGAAGATGGTGAGTGATGGGCTTTGTCTGAGGTGTGTGGGCAGGTTGTTCCAGCTCTTAGCTGCGAGGTAGGTGAGAGATCTTCCTCTGGCGATGGTTTTCCGGATGTGTGGGATGGTGCCTAGTGCCTGCTGGGTGGAGCGGAGGGGTCTGGCGAGGTTATGGAATGAGATGCAATGGTACAGGTAGGCTGGTCCGATGTCATGAAGTGCCTTGTAGGTAGGGGTGAGTAGTTTGAAGTTGATTCACTTCTCTACTGAGAGCCAATGGAGGATCACCAGGTTTTGGGAGATGTGTTCCCGGCGGGGGAGGTTCAGGGTGAGTGTAGCTGCGGCGTTTTGGATGAGTTGTAGTTTCCTGATGTTCTTTGTTGTAGTGCCGGCGTTGTGTTCAATGGTGTAATCATTACGTCGCCAATGATGCTGAGGGTGCAATAGTGTGATCAGACCTAGTAAAAAAAACACCAGTTACCGATTTACTTGCTGTTGCTTAAAGGTTCAAATACAACGGTTGTTAGAAATGGGGTTTCTGGTTGGCTAGGGTATGCACCTAAGCCAGACAGAACCCACCCACTCTAGTCACGGCAAGGGAGTTACACGTCCAAGATAACCCCTGCTCACCCCCTTGGTAGCTTGGCACGAGCAGTCACGCCTAACCCTGAGGCAATGTGTAAAGCGTTTGCCCAACACACACAACACATGTGACACAAACTGCACACCACAAAGTAAACACAACACTGAGCTATGTAAACATAAACTGTACTGCACAAAACATAATTAGACCAAACATTACATGGCAGAAATACCCTGCTACCTTAGCAGTTGTCAGAACGTTACACAAGTTACTAATACTCTGCAAGAATAAGCAGTAGTCACATTAGAACAAGTAAGTACTTAGGGTTCTGCAACATAAGCACTAGTCAGGCATCACAATAAAGAAATAAATGCACTTTTCATGGAAATATAATAAATGCCTAGCCTAAGAGCATTATAAAGACCTATGGCAAGTCCTAAAACATATACAGTATAAGCGTGTCATGCCCATAAAAGGAACACTAGCACATGTATGTAACATCAGCATATAAGGCAGGTTAACATATAGGTGGTCATTACAACCCTGGCGGTCGCTGTTCAAGCGGCGGTAAAACCTCCAATAGGCCGGCGGAAAAAAAATGTAATTACGACCGTGACATAGACAGCCACTTTAACACTCCGACCGCCAAGGCGGTACTAACAAACACCGCAGCGGTAACCGCTAACAGACTGGCGGAGGACAATGTACTGCCCACATTATCACAGGCCACCAATCCGCCACCTTTTCTGGGGTGTATTCACCGCGAACAAAAACACGGCGCAAACAGGACTTGGAAGGGAAAACGCTCACCTGTACACATCCCACGAGGAACCAGGACGCCATGGAACCAGAACGTCAGATTCTTCCAGCCCTTATCTTCCTGCCCCTCTACCAGGAGCACGAACGCCGGTGGCGAAGACCATGGTGAGTACTGCACCTACAACACAGTGGAGGGGGGAGGGAAAAAACAGTGACACACACACGCAACATGCAAAACCCCCACCCCCACCCTCACCCACGACAACACACACACCAATGCATTATGATACATCACAGTTACACCCCCAACCCCCCTGGAAGAATGCAAGAACAAAAGGAAATGAGTCGAATGATTGTAATATATACGAAGACAGTAATCAAAAATATATACATATATTAAGATATTCACACTATAAACAAATATATACACCAAGAATCCAAGTCCAAGGTATTCCACTATAATAGTCCGTGGACCACTGTGCTCAAAAGGTATGGGGGAGGCCCACACTCAATACCCGAACAAGACGGAGAGAACACTGCTGGGGCATCAGATAGAAATAAAACAGGCACCTCAGGGGGAAGGGAAGGGGGGCACCTCAGCCGGATGAGTGCACGACGCCAGATCCACGAGGGGGCTCCATGCCCATTGATGTATCCTGGGGAGTGCAAAGCCACAGTCTCTCAAGTCTCTCCAGTGGGTGGGTTGCCCGCTGCTATAGCCTGGGGAGTGCAGAGCCACAGTCTCTCAAGTCTCTCCAGTGGGTGGGTTGCCCACTGCTATATCCTGGGGAGTGCAAAGCCACTTTCTCTCTAGTCTCTCCTTGCCCACTGCTATATCCTGGGGAGTGCAAAGCCACAGTCTTTCAAGTGGATAACATTCTCCACTGGTTTCTGAAGGGGGCTTTGTGCCCAGAGTGCTTCATCCTGCCAAGGACAGAGGTAGTGGATGCCTTTCTCCACTGGTTCTGGACGGGGCTTTGTGCCCACAGTGTTTCATCCTGCCAAGGACAGAGGTAGTGGATGTGATACTCCACTGGTTCTGGAGGGGGCTTTGTGCCCAGAGTGCTTCATCCTGCCAAGGACAGAGGTAGTGGATGTATCTCTCCACTGGTTCTGGTGGGGGCTTTGTGCCCAGAGTGCTTCATCCTGCCAAGGACAGAGGTAGTGGATGTGATACTCCACTGGTTCTGGAGGGGGCTTTGTGCCCAGAGTGCTTCATACTGCCCGTGCGCCTCAGTAGCATCAGAATCATTGGCGCTCACTGACCTGCGGTGCTCCTGGCGGGGGTGACCTGGGTAGCGGTGCTGCTGGCGGGGGTGTCTTGGGCAGTGGTGCTGCTGGCGGCGGTGTCTTGGGCAGCGGTGCTGCTGGCAGCGGTGTATTGGGCAGCGGTGCTGCTGGCGGCGTTGTCTTGGGCAACAGGGCTGCTGGCGGCGGTGTCTTGGGCAGCGGTGCTTCTGGCGACGGTGTCTTGGGCAGCGGGCCGGTGTCTTGGGCAGCGGTGCTGTTGGCGGCGGTGTCTTGGGCAGCGGGGCTGGTGGCGGCAGTGTCTTAGGCAGCGGTGCTGCTGGCGGCAGTGTCTTGGGCAGCGGTGCTGGTGGCGGCAGTGTCCTGGGCAGCGGGGATGGTGGCGGCGGTGTCCTGGGCAGCGGGGATGGTGGCGGTCTTGCCCGCCGTGCAGATCTTCCCAGACTTGCTGGTTTTACTGTACCCCTTCCACACCTTGGATGGTGGCGCAGCTGTCTCCACACCCCCAACTGTACCGCTGGGAGTGGCTTTGGTGGCTGATTTCTTTCCCCTCTCCCACCGGGCACTGGCCAACTTTTTATGCTTTACAGGTGGGGGACTGTCCGTGCTCTGGCTCCTTGCCACACTGGCTGCCCTGCTGCCTGGCGCACTCCTGAAGCCATTTACTACTGGCACCACTGGTCCAGCAGATGTTGTGGCTGGGGTGCTGGGTTGGGACCTGGAGAGTCGGGCCTAGGAGACTGAAGGGGTGGGGGAGGTGAAGGAAAGAGGTCAAGGTTGGACAGGAAAAGTTTCTTAGGAACACTGGGACGGGTAGATGGAGGGGGTTTGGGAGTGGAGGAAGAGGTAGTGGTTGTAGGAGGTGTACATTTGGTGACTTTGGGTGAAGGTACATGGGCTGGAGGCTGTCGTGAGGTGGATGGCTGTTGGGTGGATGTGTGGCTATGTTTGTGTACCTTGGGAGGTGGCCTCGCAGACACACTGGGTGAGGAAACAGGGGATGTGTGGATGGTAGTGGGGGTGGTGACTGCACGTGAGCGGGGTGTGCTGGTGATGGAGGCAGTGGCTGAGGATGTAGTGCATGCAGGTGTGAGTGGAGATGAGACAGGGAGGGAGGAGGGAGACGACGAGGAGGGGGACACAGTGGAGGCAGTGGATGTTGGTGTGTCTGCATGTGTGTGATGCTTGCGTGAGTGCCTGTGGGATGTGTGGTGCTTATGTTTGCCATAGCTTCCTTTGTGTGTTGAGGTGTGTGCATGCTGGTCTGATGGTGTGCTTGGGATAGGCTGAGGTACAGGGGTTTGGGTCTGGGTGGAGGAAGTTGGAGGGGGGAGGCTAGAGACAGGGACAATGGCTGCCATCAGTGCTGAGGCCAGAGTCTGAAAAGCTCGCTGATGGGCTGCCTGACCAGAGTGAATGCCCTCCAGGTATGCATTGGTTTGTTGCAACCGCCTGGATGACATTCAAAATGGTAGACTGCCCAACAGTGGGGGACATGGGGAGGTCAATGGCCTCCTCACTGAGGGCAGCAGGGCTGACAGGGGCAGGGGCTTTAGTGCCTGGGGTGAAGGAGATGCCCACCCTGCTGGATGAGCAGGCACAAGGCAAACGCTGAGGGGCTGCTGGGAGAGCGGTGCTGGTAGGGGGGTTGGTGGCTGTACCTGTAGATGTCGGGGGCACAGATGGGCCCGCCACCGCAAGGGAGCTCCCATCAGAGGAGGAGTCCGTAACGCTGGTGTCAGCTCCTGTCCCTGCCGTGGAGCTCCCCTCGCCCTCCGTCCCACTGGTAAATTCATACTCCTGGTGTCGCCCTCCAGGGCCATGTGGGATGCAGCTCCCTCCTGCTCCGGTGCCACTTCTCCTCCGCCTGATGATGCTAATGCACACAAGAACAGGGAGACCACAAAAAGGGGGGGAAGACAGAAGAAAGACATGTTGGGTGCATGCAATACCACTACCGTTGGTGGATACTACAGACACAGAAGCCCCCTGCAGTACGCCGCGCACTTGGAGTTCCCTATTCAATCCCACGGACATGGGTTACAAGGCTATGCCAGATTGCTGCACACATGGATGTCACAGGAGCCTGACTAGGTGTACTTGGCACTGTACACAGGTGGGGTGCCACAGGGCCTGCCTTAGGAAGGGTCCTTGCCTACTAAACTTGCCCTGGCCTAGGGGAACCCACAGCCCACCTCCCCCACCCAGACACCTACAATGCGTGCTGAATCAGCAGAATGAGAGTGTACTCACCCCCTTGTGGCTGCTGTGATGCCCTCAAACGCCCATCCAACTCCAGATACGCCACCGCCAGGATCCTGAACATCAGGGGTCATGGTGCGACGGGCACCCCTCCCACATTGGGAGGCCATCCCCAGCTGGCCCTCCGCCGTCTTCTTGCTCCAGTGGCGAATGTCCTCCCATCTTTTCCGACAGTGGGTGCTCCATCTGTGGTAGACCCCCAGGGTTAGGACTTCCTTGGCGATGGCCCGCCAAATGTCCTTCTTCTGGTGGGCGCTGACCTACAGGAATAGTACAGGGGAAAAAGATACGTTATTACCGTCCGCACCGTCACAGTTATTGGCCCACATCCCTACCCTTGACATGACACACATGCACTCACTGTCGTTTCATGCACTCCTCATTCACCCCCCCTATCTTTCATCCACACCACTCCACACAGGCATTGCCCATACAGCATGCTCACAGTGTACTTACCTGTTTGTCTGGAGGACCGTAGAGTAGCGTGTACTGGGGGAGGACCCCATCCACGAATTTCTCCAACTCCTCCGTGCTGAAGGCAGGGGCCCTTTCCCCAGACACACGAGCCATTGTCTCTTCCAGACTGAGGTCACAGCAGCACTTGCAGTGTGGGTCCTCTCCTGTCGAAGATCAGGTATCAAGTGATTGACCAGAGAGAAAATGGTGGTCACGTCCGCAGCGGTGCGTCCCGTCACCGCCGACATACATCGTCATTGGCTCCTGGGACCCATGGGGTCCAATGTTAACCAATGCAGGATTGCGCCGCAGTCTTTGACCGCCTATTGTGATGGTGTACAACGCCAGCGCAGTTACCTCATATCCCATTGTCCCACTTTACAGGTCAGGCAGCCGCCATTTCATGGGCCCACATGCCATTATTTTGGACTGCGTCACACATATCTTGGCCTTGCCTAAACTCTCATACAGG
The DNA here is from genome assembly GCF_031143425.1 of Pleurodeles waltl. Classification (NCBI taxonomy): domain Eukaryota; kingdom Metazoa; phylum Chordata; class Amphibia; order Caudata; family Salamandridae; genus Pleurodeles; species Pleurodeles waltl. The sequence goes on from NC_090441.1 coordinate 135,591,729, forward strand.
CATATGTCGATTTGCTAATATTTCTGAGTATGCTGTGTTTACGTACCTCAGAGTTGGTTTACTCTCTGCTCGCTGTTCTCCTCCATAGGCACCGTCCGCTGAGGCATGTGAGGAGATGGCGGCATCCTTCAGTGTACAGACCGCTGGTGGACCTGTCGACAATGGAGGAGCGACATGTGATCATCACCTACAGACTTGATCGTGCCACAATCCAGGCACTGTGTGCCCAGTTGGAGCTAGACCTGATGTCAGCTATCCGCCATCCCACAGGAATCCCCCCTCAAGTGCAGGTGCTATCAGTACTCCATTTCCTGGCAAGTGGGTAATTTCAAACAACAGTGGCCATAGCATCAGGGATTTCCCAGCCTATGTTTTCTAACGTGATGTCCAGAGTGTTGTCTGCCCTGCTGAAACACATGCGGAGCTACATCGTTTTCCATCAGGTGGAGGATTTGCCTACAGTGAAAGGTGATTTCTATGCCCTGGGACATATCCCCAACATCATAGCTGCCATTGATGGGACACATGTGGCCTTGGTCCCCCCCGCAGGAGTGAACCGGTTTACAGAAACCGGAAGAGTTACCATTCAATGAATATGCAGATGGTGTGTTTGGCCGACCAGTGCATCTCCCATGTGAACGCCAAGTTTCCTGGCTCAGTGCATGATGCTTACATTCTGCGGAATAGCAGCATCCCTTATGTGATGGGGCAACTCCAGAGGCACCGTGTGTGGCTATTAGGTGAGGACATGGACCCTATACAGTGTGGATAGTTGTCTGGGTCTGGCATTGTCCCTAAGGGTTAATGTGTGTCTAACAGTTGTCCCTCAAAATTTGCAGGTCACTCTAGCTACCCCGACCTTTCATGGCTACTGACCCGAGTGAGGAAGGGACAAGGGCAGAGGAACGCTACAATGAGGCCCATGGGCGAACTAGGAGGGTTATAGAGAGGACCTTCGGCCTCGTGAAGGCCAGGTTCTGGTGCCTCCATATGACAGGTGGTTCCCTATTCTACTCACCAAAGAAGGTATGCCAGATCATCGTGGCCTGCTGTGTGCTTCACAACTTGGCTTTGCCTTTTCTGCAGGAGGATGGTCCAGATGGAGGTGTTGTGGCAGATGTGGAGCCTGTGGACAGTGAAGATGAGGAAACTGAAGAAGAGGACATAGACAACAGGAATACGGTGATCCTGCAATACTTCTAGTGAGACACAGGTAAGAAGACAACACAGCCTGCTACATCTGATTTAATTCTACTACCTGTCATCTGTCTGTCATTTTCACCCAGTGTATGGTCACTGAGTTGTCACTTTCCCTTATGATTTCACAGATGTGGGTCCCACTGTGTGACATCTGCTTTGTTTACACATGGACTAGTGCTGTGTGGCATAGGTATGTTGACATTACATTTGATATAGCATTTTGCCACTGTAATTGCAAATACACATTTTCGAAAGCACAGACTGACTCCAGATTATTTTTTGATTTAAGGGTGTTTATTTAAGTGCTCAATAGTGGAGGGGGTTGTAAAATGGTCAGGGTTGATGGTGGAGGAATGTCCATGGCAGAGTCCAGTCTATTAGTCTCACAGGTGCATTGTCCAAAGGGGCATAGGAAGTGGAGCTGGGGCAGTTTAAGTATGGACAGGGTGACAAAGTGGGACAGAAGGATGACAATCAGGGTGGTCTACTTTCTTGGCGGGGTCTTGGCATTGTTCTCTGTCTTTGTCCTGGATCTCAGGGACCATTTGCGGGGTGGTTCTCCATCTGCAGGGGGTGGGTGCTGGTGTGGTGGTCCTGTGACGGTGCCTCCTGTCCAGTAGCGCCAGCGGAGGTGGTGGGCAGTTCATCGTCCAGGCTAGTTTCAGGGGCCCCTTGTTGTGCCACAGTGTCCCTCCTGGTGTTGACGAGTTCCTTCAGCACCCCTACAATGGTGCCCAGGGTGGAATTGATGGATTTTAGTTCCTCCCTGAAGCCCAAATACTGTTCCTCCTGCAGCCGCTGGGTCTCCTGAAACTTGGCCAGTACCATTGCCATCGTCTCCTGGGAATGGTGGTAGGCTCCCATGATGTTGGAGAGGGCCTCGTGGAGAGTGGGTTCCCTGGGCCTGTCCTCCCTCTCTCGCACAGCAGCCCCCCCAGTTCCCCTGTGTTCCTGTGCCTCTGTCCCTTGAACTGTGTGCCCACTACCACTGCCCCCAGGTCCCTGGTGTTGTTGGGGTGGTGGGTTAGCCTGGGTTCCCTGTAGTGGTGGACACACTGCTGATTGACGTGTCCTGGGGACAGAGGTATGGGTCCGCTGGGTGGGTGCTACGCTGGTGTTTCCAGAGGGGGCAAGCTCTGTAGTGGCCTGTGCCAGTGTGGGGGGAACCGACTGTCCCGAGGTCCCAGATGGGCCAGGCTGGTCATCTTGATCCAGTTGGACAGAGCTGCTGTCATCACTGTGGGCCTCTTCTGTGGGTGGAGTGGACATATCTGGTCTCTCCTGTCCGGTGACGTTGGGTAGGGGTCCTGCAGTGGTGTAAAAGCATGATTATTGCATCTGTGCATGCCATGGTGTGCAATGGGTGGGTGACCGTGTACCCCAGTGCTTGCATTCATGTGTAAGAACTTGTGTGATAATGGTTTAGGGGGAAGTATGGGTATGTGCAGTGGCCATGCATTGGAGATGGGTGTCCATGCTTTGGTGTTACATGCTGGGCTTGATGTTGGAATGTGTGGTTTGTGATATTGGGACATACATGAGGAGTTTAAGTGATGGGGGTGCGGGCGAGGGTATGTGATAGCATGTAGGTGGGTGGGAGATGAAGTAATGAAAGATTTGACTTACTAGAGTCCATTCCTCCAGCTACTCCTGCGAGGCCCTCAGGATGCAGTATAGCCAAGACCTGCTCCTCCCATGTTATTGGTTGTGGGGGAGGAGTTGGGGGTCCGCCGCCAGTCCTCTGAACCGCGATGTGGTGTCTTGAGACCACGGAACGCGCCTTCCCCCGTAGGTCACTCTCCACCTCTTCCTGATGTCATCCCTAGTTCTTGGGTGCTGTCCCACTGCGTTGACCCTGTCCACGACTCTTCGTCATAGCTCTATCTTCCCAGCTATGGTGGTGTGCTGCACCTGTGATCCGAATAGCTGTGGCTCTACCCGGGTGATTTCCTCGACCATGACCCTGAGCTCCTCCTCAGAGAACCTGGGGTGTCTTTGCGGTGCCATGGGGTGGTGTGGGTGATGTGTGGGGTGGTGTGTGTTGTGATGTGTGGGGTGATATTTAGAGGTGTGTTGTGTGAGGTGCATGAATGTTGTGTGAGTGATGGTGTTGAGTGCCTTTGGATGCTAGTTTGTAGATGGTGGTGTCTCTCTCTGGCCCTCAGTCGTAATTGTGGTCGTAAGGGTTTGTGGGTGATGTTGGTGGGTGTTTTATATTGTATTGGATGTGTGGGAGTGGTGTGTGTATGTGTATCAGGTGTGTGTACTTGGAATTGTCCAGTGTGGTTGTGTTTTGTAAATGTGTGTGTATTTTTAGCGTGGCGGTGTGTACCACCAATGGAATACCGCGGTTGAAAGACCGCCGTGTGGATTCGTGAGTCGTGATAGTGTGGGCGTATTCCTGTTGGCGTGACGGGGGAGGTTTTGTTATCGCCAGTTTATCACTGACCTTTGGTGTGGCGGACTTGTGTGGGTGTCTGGATTTTGGCAGATTCAGAGCTGTGGGTCATAATGACTGTGGCGGAATTGTGCGGCGGTGTGTTGGCAGTCTTCTGCACGGCGGTAAGCGGCTTTTACCGCCAATGTTGTACTGACCCCCAAAAACCCTTAATGTCCATAGAAGGAACATAGGAATTAGGTATGTCCTTTTTAAATACTTGGTCTCGATTGAAAAAGGCACTCCTCGTGCCACGAAGATGAATGGGACCCCCGCTCCTATGCTCAAAACGGGGGCCATGTGTCGCTCCTGGGAGAGAGGGGCAGTTTGCACCCTCTTTGATGTTAATAACAGGCCCCTCCTGGGGTCTGCAATCTCTGGGACCCCCCCGGGCCTTCACTGGCCCTCCAACAAAGGGGGGGCCACAACAATGCCCACAATCAACACAAAATAGGGCCCGGTGGCACGGGGAGCCTCCGATGACGCTTCGACCCTGCCCGCCCTTCAACGTGCCCAAGAATCACTGGGGTTTTGTTGGGGCAGGGGGAGCCTCCGATGAAGCTTCCTCCTCCGCCTGCCCGTCCACAAGACAACAGGGGCTCTGGTAGGACGGGGGAGCCTCCGATGAGGCTTCCTTCCCCCACCCGGCTTCACAATCCAGGCTGCAGCCTGCCCAGGCCGTAGTAAGCAGAAGGCACCAGAGTGGGTGTCTGCTTGTGCTCCTTTGAGTGCTTCGCCCCGGGGGCACGGTAGAAGCACGCTCACTCCTTCCTGACTTTTGGTGGTGCCCCAGGGAGTCCCAAGGCCAGCGCGTCTCAGACGCACTTACATTAGATAATGCCCGGGTCGCAGTGGTGATCCTCGGACTCGGCTAATTGCTTTCAAGTGCAGGGGGGCAATTTAGAAGCTCCCGGGTTGCGGCGGTGATCCTTGGACTTGGCAAAGCACTTTCAAACAGAAGGGGACAATTTAGAAACACCCGCGTTGCGGCAGTGATTCTCCACAGCAACGGGCACCCCACAAGCGCTTTCAAGGCGCCTTAAGCCAATTTCAGCAGAGCGCTCCTCAGGGGCTATTTATAGGCATAGCCAAGCACCCACCAGGCGCTATATGAGGAAAGGGAGCACTCCTCGTGCTGTTGATAGTAACAGAGGTTAGGGCCCGAACACCCTGCCCCTGGAGACAGAAGAGGGGGGAAGCACAGGGCTAGCAGGCCCAAGAACAGGCCAGCACAAGGGATGCAGATGATGGCAGTTCCTCCTAGTGACCAGGGAGGTCACAGGTCTGCACAGCAGCAGCAGTTCAAAGTGATTCCTGTTGAGTCCATTTAGCAGCATCCTGTGTCCAATTTCAAGTAAGTCTCTTTAAGCCTTCATGTCTAACTTGTGGGGGAAATTCCCCTGTACTTATACTCAGTTTACAGTGTGTTTTCAATGAGGAGGAGAGGGGGTTTCGACCAGTTACAACTGGTTCTAGGAGTGTCCCCTCTCTCCTCCAGCACAGGCTCCAAACATCAGTTGGGGGTAAACAACCCTATTGTGTGAGGCCAGGGCACAGCCTTTACAAATGCAGGTGTGCCCCGCCTCTCCATTCTCTCAGCCCAGGAAGACTATTCAGTATGCAGATGCACCCCTGTGACACCTCCACCCCACTGTGTACAGGCTGTCTGAAAAGTATGCACAAAGCCACAACTGTCACTCTGCCCAGACGTGGATTGGAGTCAAGCTGCAAAACACCAGAGTCATAAGCACAGAGAAATGCTCACTTTCTAGAAGTGGCATTTCTGTAATGATAATAAAAAATCCACCTACACCAGTAAGCAGCATTTGTCACTACCATTACAACCATACCAAACATGCCTACGCTACCCCTCATCAATCAGACAATACCCCTTACTTTTAAGGCAGGGCATTTCCAATGCAATCCTATGAGAAGGCAACACTCACAGGAGTGAAAAACAAAATAGGCTGTTTGTCACTATCAGGACAGGCCACATTACTAGGCACATGTCCTGCCCTCTACATACATGGCACCCTGCCCATAGGGCTAGCTAGAGCCTGCCTTAGGGGTGACTTACATGTAGTAAAAGGGGAGCTCTGGGCCTGGCAAGTAAATTTAGGGGCCAGGTCCCTGTGGCAGAAAACTGTGCACTAGCAGGCCTGAGACAGGTTTGAAAGGCTACTTCAGTGGGTGGTGCAAGCAGCGCTGCAGGCCCACTAGTAGTGTTTAATTTACAGGCCCAATGGTATAGGGATACCATTTTACAAGGGATTTATAGGTAAATTAAATATTCAAATGAGGTATAAAGCAATCATACCAAGATTATAAGGGAGAGCACATGCACTTCAGCACTGAATAGCAGTGAAAAAGTGCTCAGAGTCATAACGTCAGCCAACAAGTGCCAGAAAAAAAAGGAGGAATAAGGCCAAATGTTTGGGGAATTACCCTGTAAAAGGGCTAGGTCCAACAACATTAATTACAACAAAGCCCCCTTTTGCAACAGATTGCATGTGATGCACACAATTTGCCTGCTTTTTCATATTTTGCAAAGGAAACTTTTTAAAAATGTTTTGAAGTTGCAATTTTTTTTAGTTTTAAGCTAATAAAATAGTCGCACTTCAGAATACTTCATGTTCATGCTAAGTGGCTTCATGTATCAGAAAGTGTAGGTACACAAGTTTTGGCGGGTTTCCAGTGTTCATACCATACAGTAGACGCCGTATTGGTCAGCTCTCAAATGTTTTTATAGTTGTGATATGAGACATATTTATTACATATATTTACACATACCCTACATGTTCTAATACACATGTATTATAAGTCAAAATCACAGTCAACACTTTGTAATGGATGGAAAAATTCAGTGAGCCTTTCAGTGAAAAAATAGGACAAATTAAAGGCGTTTAAATTGTTAGGCCTCTGCTGTCATCAGGAGGGCATTAGGATTGATTCATTTCTGCTTGACTTTGCAGCGGATGCCTTTGTCATTTTCTCATTTCACCACAAAATTACATTGGTTTCGTATTCGCCTCTAGATTGATTACTATCAAAACATTTCGGCTGCACCACACAGGTGTCAAACTAAATGTGTAAATCATCAGTGATTTCTGAATATAGAGACATTTTACCTTTAGCTGACAATTACTTTAGATTATGACTTTATCCTAAGCTTTGGCTTGAGACTTGTGAAGCAGAAATTCTCGAGTGAAGTTTGGCATACATAATCTTATTGATTTTGTCTCAGTACTGTGGTGGGAGTCATGCAGTGGTTCCCAAGCTGTGCTCTTTGTCCGCAGCACTGACTAGTTTTGAAGGTGCATTTGGGAGCCACAGTGCACCGATTGGGAACCACGGGGTTAGGGACCCAGTTTTTTTTGTCTCTGTTAGGGCCCATTGTACCCTTGCTGTGCCTCGCTCGCTGCACATGCTTGCATCTTAGGTTGTTGCTTGTCTTCAGTACAAGCAGCCCTGGCTGTTGTGCACAGAGTACCTTTAGTGCCATACATAGTGGAAGGAAATAAGTGGAAACATTGACCACAGGTAGAATTAAATATAGCCATGAAAGTTTTTAAGAGAGGAAGGAAGTGACAATAATTTTATATAGCTGGTTTGTGCCTGCTCACTCCAACAAGTTGATCACAACAGCTGGTTTACTCAGTAATAAATGTGACGGATATCCCATTCGCTGTAATACAGGAGCATTGTATCCTATGGCACGTGTAATATAGTAGATGGGATATCCGTCACCTTGGTGATGGAGTATCCTGTCTGACCAAATTTAAATGAGACTCATAGTCTGGCTTAGTCTAGATTGACCTTCGTTTAGGATTAGGACCTGATTAATATGTTGGCAGTGTGGATGCTCTGTTGCATTGGCAACGGAAGATCCAAACCGTCGAGACTGTGGTCTGCCCGCCCCATTTCAATGCAGGAGAACCTTTGGTTTCATCACAAGACTACTTCATGCTCACCATCATAAAACTCCTCTGATGGCCCGACAGAATAAGGGCAGTCAGACATTGACTCTAATTCCACCCAACTAATTTAGTTGAGAGAAATTAGAGGTCAGTTTTCACTGCCCGTCACTGCCCGTCACAGTCAGGAACACCTCGGCCATAAGGGACAACATAACCTACAAAATGCTCACTTCGCCACGGGAGAGGAATCCAATGGTGGGGGAGCACTGTCTATTTTATTTTCAAAAATAAATTCCTGCTAAGGGATTTTCATTTTTAAAATTAAAAAAAAAAACATTTTGTCAAACAGCTCCATCATACTTGACAGAGCCATGCTTCAAACTCTAACCATTGACAGGGAAAGCAGGGGTGGCGGTTCCTGGCAATACTTTAAGAAATGACCGCTGGCATGGCGGGCATTTTATAATTTGGTGTGCAGTGGTGCAGGCAAGACCACCAAACCTCCATCGGCCAAATTATAAATTGGCCCCTAAGTATTCATAACTTATCTTTTCCGGGAATGTTTTTAGGTATGGGACACTGATTCTGTTTTAAAATGCGTCTTCATATCACACTTTCTCTTGTATATATTGACATCCTATAGTACAGTAAACAGAACAGCTTACTAATGTTGCTTCTCATAATAGAAGCAATTATAATTGCACTAAAAATCTGCAAAGTGTTGTGATGCAGCTGCAAGGCCAGGGCACAGCCAGAACTGGGCCAGTTAATGCACTAGACCTCTTTTAGGGTCCGTCATGCCAAATCAATGATTTTGAGAGGAAAACTACTCTGCCGCAATATAAAGAAAATGTCTTCTGCAGCCGGTCCACCATGCCGGTCAGGCATGGAAGAAGCACGAAAGAAGCAGCGTCACAAATGTGGGTACCCATTTCTAAAACCAATACGAAAAATGTCGCTGATGTGGTGGGAGCTTTCATCAAGGATATTGTGAGGGGATTGTGTGTGAGACCTCCATAGTCTATGTGGCGGCTTTGCACAGTAGTTATGACACTGGACATGGTTGTGGCCTGGCCACCCTAAATTGGCAAGCCTATCTGGAACCATTTCTTCGTATTGGCGCTTCAACTACAGCTGTCTTCTTCACGGTGGGGTTGGAGATGTCTTCACCAGCAAAAAACCGCTTTTTCCCACACCCAGGCTGAGGCAGGGGAACGCTGAAGGTGTTCTATTCTATGGCCATAAAAAATAATAAATACAGTGGAAATGTTGAGCCAGGGTTCCACATGTTTGTGCACCCTGCAAGTACAGTTTTCATACAGAGCAATGGTTGACTAGTTTTTTTCTGCCCCACAGTCTCTGAAATACCTACTTTATTCCTTCAATCACAAGCTACATTGGTTCAAATCCATACCCACAGCACAGGGAACCTGTACAACTTAAGGTTTCAGGAATGAGATCACTAAATATAGAAACCCGCCACACAGGCAAAACATTAGTATTCTCATCTTTATAATGCAAAGGAATGGCAACTTTAAGTGTGATTGCCTTGCTTCATCACAGTCTTCATGTACTTTCAATGCACGTGGAGAGGCTGCTGTAATTTCTCTTCACATTCACCTATAAACATTTACAAGAAAATAGACAAGAATTCAGTGTAGCGTGAAGAATAATACGTTTCCCAGTTCTTGAGTAATTAAGGAAGAAATGAACCAATTTCATAGAAATTCAAATATCTTTAAATAACTCCAATTTTGGCACATCGCATGCCTTACACTTCTGGAGAAATAATGAGCTCAGCCAGCAGAACACATTAAATGGGCATAAAAGCAATGATAACGTCCCCCATATGCTGCTGCTTCTTTCCATTATTATACGGCGTGATGCTAATCGACGGTGCTACGACTTCTCTGATTGGCTGCTGGAGGCAGATGGGGAACAAGAGCATCTGTCACACCAATGGCTTCCTGTTGGTAACAGTCAGAACTACGTCGCCCAACTAAGCGGCACTTAGCAACAGCTGTTTAGCTGCCCCTTATGTGGCAACTACAATTTGCAATGACTAAAGATGGATACAATGAACGTTTAAGGTCCGGGATTTTTACCTTCGTTTCAGCTTCACTGCTATGCAGAGGAAGAAATAGACATTGATACACCAGCTGTATGCTCGTTTGTTTATCAATCGCATTTTGCAAAATCACTTTACTTGCCTTTTTTTTTATAGTGCGCCGCCATCTTGAATTCCTCTCACTAACGTGTATATCAAATTGTTCATCAATGACGTGATTTTAGGGGCACAATACATACTCTGACGATACCGATGCGACAAGATGTATAGGTGTAATCTAATAATGCCTTTATAAATTGGGCACACCACTAATACTCATTTATACATATGAATCACTGGCAAGTCATGAATTCAAGCATCAATAGTATGTGTAGGACCTAAAGCCTAGAAAAACATTTCTAGCCTTATTTAAAGGAGGCTCATGCAGGCAGTTGCAGGTTTATAAAAAGACTGAGGGGCAGATTCACGAAACTGTCACGCACTGCAGCACAGCTGTGCTGGGCTGCATGACAAGAAGTGAGTAGGAGAGCACCCTACAAAGATACGGCACTCTCCTCGCCTCTCTCTAGCGCCATTGCTGGTTTCAACTGCCGTGCGCCACACGCACACCTTTGCACTATAGCACAAGGGTTGTGCATGAGTCTAGCATAGGCTTTGCACTGGAAGGCCACCCTTCCAGTACAAAATACTATGCTTATATACACTTTAAAACATTCCTACTTTGTATGCCTGCTGCACAGTGCAGCACGCATGCAAAGTCGGAAAAGAAAGGAGAAAATGAAAAAAATGCTCCTTTCAACGCCTGCTTTCAAATGGCGTTAACTTTTGGCACTAAACCCTGTCTACTATTGTTTGTAGAAATGGTTTTGCGTCAGAAGGCGTGGGTGGTTCCATGGGAACGCCCATGTTACACCCATGTAACGCCCCCTTGGCGCTAAGTAACGCAAAGCAGTGCTTTGCACTGTTTTGCATTACTTTTATGATACTTTCCAGTGCACAACTAAAGTAAATGAGGACAAACTATTTTGTGCTGGTTAGTGTCACTTTTGTAACACTAACCCAGCACAAAATGTTTGTGAATCTCCTCCTGTGCATTTTACTATAAAGGAGAAAGGATGTTATTAAGATTTGTGTGCAACACACCAAACATGTATTTCATTTAAGTTTGGGTGATTGAAGTCATAAAGAGTCTTGTGAATATCTGTTTATTTTTATTCTTGAAATAGGTTGAGTAGACCTTTAGATCATAACCCGGGCTTGGCCTGTAACACACAGCAATGCCTTTCACTGGTTCTCCATATACCTTTCCAACTGACACCAGTTTTTTCACATGGGCATCACCAGTCACCAAAAGATTCCTATCACATGAGAGACCCACAGATTTCCATACTGTCCCGTGTCATTTTCAAACACTACATGGAACTGCGTGGTGAATGTACCCATATAAACGATTGAGTAATATGCCAGTGGTACACAACTCTACTTGAAACTCTCCTCTGCTTAGGAAATCCAGTGCCTCAGACAATGTTTTCAGGTAATCCAGAACTGGATGTCCATCACCAACCCAACAAAGATATAATTTCTTTATTTGCCAAGACTAAGAAATAGGAAAAAGTACAAACCAGGATCAGTGACATTAACCTTATCATTTTTTAAACTCAAATTTTGGAAAATGCCAAGTTACTTGAATTTATCCTGGATACCATGCTCACCCTCAAGGAAGACATTGACAAAAAACAAAGATGGCCTGGTACTATCTCTTTCTCTTCTACATAAAGTGAAACTGGTTCTTCCAGAAAGCAACTTCAGAACTGCTGCTATGGTGGTTATACTGGGCCCCTATTCTCCACAATGGAGCCACTTAAGGGCATCCTACCTGCATTAGAACATCTCATCCAGAGTCTAAAGAAATATGATCAGATCACATTATAATGAAAGTCTATTGCTCCCATTGCCTTCTCACAGCATCTTTAAAACCAACTGCATCATTTACAAACCCATCAGGACCAGAACCCATGCTTATTTTGCAGATAAACTCACCATCTCTGTTGGTTCTATGCACATTGCAGGACACAAACAGACTGTCAACTAAGCGGTTAAAAAAAAAAAAAAAAACAAGGCAGCAGACTTTTTCTATCTATGCACCAAGGATCTGGAACATCATCCTGACCTCCCTGAGGACTGACCCAACACTGCTACAAATTTGAACAAAGTTGAAGGTGCACCTCTTTGAAGAACGCTACATCACAATGCATTAATGGTCCACAAACCAGATTCCTCTCCTTTCACTCGTTGACTTTATGTTTGTCTTTGACCATGTACAGCACTCTGCTGATTTTTGGCTTGCTTTGCTCCATCAAAATACCACATACCTACATAGAGGAATAAATCAGGTTATTGGTTGAGACGGGAGAAATCCCCACTCAGCAACAACCACAATCTAAGCTTAACTTAGAGGCAATGTGCAGGATATTTTTGCTGCTCAAACAGTAGTAAAATGAAAACACAGCACAAGAAAAATCCCCAAGAAATTGAGAAAAAATAGAGTATATTAAAACAAATGAAATACCAGAATGAGAACAATTCAGTCAGTAAAACCAAAGATATTCAGTTTTAAAATGTTAGGTTGATATAGCACCTAAAAGCACAAACTGACACTCATGGTCACCTGGTCATGCTAGAAATGCAATTAAATGTAACAAGGTAACCAAATGATAACTAATGGGAAAAATAGTCTTTACAGTAGTGATAAACAAATTTAGGCATTTTCACTCCCAAGACATTTAAAACATAAACAATAAGATGCACTTCAGGGCCTATTTTAGGGGTCGTTTATATACATTAAAAAGGAAGGGTGGTTTAGGTCTGGTAAAAGGTTTATGTTGCCAAGTCAAAATGGCAGTTTTATAACTGCAATAAAGGCTGCAGTGGCAGACCTGAGACATGTTTTAAGCTTATACTTACGTGGGTGGCTAGTGGGCCTAATAATAGTATTTAATTTACAGGCCCTGGCTACATGAAGTACCACTTTACTAGGAACTTGCAAGCTAATTAAATGTGCCAATCAAATGTAGTTCAATTGTGCCATGTTTTAGGGAGAGAACACAAGGACCTTAACACTGGTTAGCAGTGGCAAAGTACATTGAGTCCTAAAGCCAGCAAAAATGAATTCAGGAAACAGGTGGGGTAAAGTAAAAAAGTTTGGGGGAAGACCAAACCAAGGATGTTAGGTCTAACACTATTTGATTGCAATATCACTTTTGTTCCAAACATCAAAGTAACATTAAAACAAGATGAACATAGTCTTTACTTGTGCCATCGGAGCAGAGATCTGTTTTAAAGTAATAGCATAAGCCAAATGCAAAAAACATAAATGTTGTGACTCCACCTAACGGCAAGAAACGTCAGTATGATGTTCATAAAGTAAGGACAATCACACCAGAAACTCAGTGATCAGAAGATGTATTTTCGACTACCCCCCCGTGGGAAAGTGAATAATTGGTTACCTTTTGAGGGGGGTAAATCCCTACTGAAGCAGCAACCACAATTCTTGTCAGGGTGAAACAAAAGAAAACCCCAAATTGACCTGTGCTCACTCCAGTGTTAGCTTGGTACAGACACAGTCAGAATTAACATAAAGGCAATGTGCAATGTGCATGTATTCAGCACTTCAAACAGTAATACAGTAAATCCACAACACAAAAAATCCCACACCAAATTGGAAAAAATAGAGTAAAATGTAATAAATTTTCTAGACCAGAACGACAAACATCTGATCAGTAGAACTGGGGATGTGCAATTTTGAAGGTTTCAAGTAAGTATAGCACCTAAAAGCACATAACACCATTCACGTTTATCTGGTCACAAGACTGGGTGAAAGTCACAAGTTGAGGCCAAACATGATGGAGCAAGGGCTGGACACAGGGACCTGGTTAGTCCCACTGAAAGGGTTATTTTCAAAGCCTGGCACGAAGAATTTCACTTGCAGTGAAATGGTCCATGAGGAAGAGGGAGAGTTTTGCAGATGGGCATCCCTGTGATGTGAAGAGCAGTCTAGGCATGTCAGATGTTTGTTTCTGTAGTGTAAAGATCTTGTCTAGCGTCACAGATGGTCGTCATTTGAGAATCACTTTAGTGGCCACAGTGGATGGTTGATACTGTATTTCAAAGTACAGATTTCACATGGCTGGGCATCGCTGGCAGCCGTTATAGCATGATGAGTCGGGAGCACTAGAGCTTTGCGTTGGCGGGCCACACAGACAGCAAGATCTTGGCACAAACAGGCCTTTTCACAGTCACAAACAGCCCAGTACTTCAGGATGTCTCATTGTCTTGGAGAAGAGCTCACCTGATGCAACACCAATGTCCAGGACCTGAGGGGCACCTCTTGGGGATAAAAAAACTCACTCCAGCAGAAGCCAGCAAGACTCAGGCAGGTACAGGTGCAGATCCAGGCAACAGGTGAGCTGAGCAGATGCAGGGAGGCCTCTGAAGCCCATTATTTCCCTCTATGTCAGAACAGGAGGTCAGTTAGCTGACTCTTGGAAGCACTTTGCCCGCGTTGATGGGTGCAGGTCCAGTCTTTCTTCTCAGCAATTTAGCAGTCCTTCTGGCAGCAGAGCAGCACAGCGATCATTCTTCTACAGTATCCACAGGTCCAAAGGTGTACTGAAGTGTTGGGTCCGAGGATCCAATAGTCATACCTGATGCCAGCTGTTAAGTAAGAGAAGGTTTTGGAGGTTTCTTCCCTTAGTGTTTGAAATTCCCTGCCTCGCTGTCCTGGCCCAAGCTTGTTTTAGAGGCACAAAACACTAGTGTCAAACCCTTTGTGAGAGTGGTCAGGCAGAGGCTTTATGATGTGCAAATCCCCCCTGAGAAGTCAGAGATGTCCCATCCTGCCAACACCTATTCCCCCTTACACAAAGGCCAACTGCCAGCTACACCTTCTAATGTGAGCCCAGATACAAGCTGCAGCCACTAAATGGTTAGAACAAGGAAATTCCAACTTTATAAAAGTGCCATTTTCATAATTGAGACAAAATCCACAAATCTGTGAGATTCCACAAAGTTATGGTAAAGGGCAGAAGATATGCAGGTTGCTCTGCATTTTGGTGTGAACGTATCATGCATTGCGCAAGAGCGTGCTGCCTTTTGAGTTGATTTTGCTTCTGATTGAGTAGAAAATCTACTCCTTTGGCAGCAAATCTTCTTGACCACCAGCCTTCTGACCATGACTGCCTGCAACAGCTCACGTTAAAAACATCAAGCTAGGGGCCGCCAAATCTCGCTCACGTTCTCCAGCTTGCAGTTCTTGAGCTTGGCAGGGAAAACATTATGCCACGCATTATTTGGCATAATTTGGCCAGAACTCTGTGTTAAAGAGTGATGCGGAGTGACAAAAATTCTGCCATTTCAGAATGCAGATGCCCACCCATATTTCCTTTGTAGAGGCAGGCCTTGCAGTAGTGAAAAGAAATGTAAGGATTTGTTTAGACCTGGAAAATGGTTTATTGTACCAGGTTGAAATGGTAGTTTAAAAGTGTGCCCACAGGCTGAAATCGCAGGCCTCAGATGTTACTGGACACTTAAGTGGATGGCACAATGAGTGCTGCAGGCCCCCTAATATTTAATTTACAGGCCATGGGTACATTTAGAGCCACTTTACCAGGGGTATACAAGCAAATGAAATGTGCCAATTGGATGTAAGCCAATGTTACCATATGTTATAGAGTGAGTGTAGGAAGTTGGCTCTGTATGTACTATTTCAAAGTAAGAAATAGCATGCACAGAGTCCAAGGGTTCCCCTTAGAGGTAAGATAGTGGCAAAAAGAGATAATTCTAATGCTCTATTTTGTGGTAGTGTGGTCGAGCAGTAGGATTATCAGAGGGTAGTGTTAAGCATTCGTTGTACACACACAGGCAATAAATGAGGAAAACACACTCAGAGACAATTCCAGGCCAATAGGTTTTTGTATAGAAAAATATATTTTCTTAGTTTATTTTAAGAACCACTGGTTCAAGATTTACAAACAATACTTTAAATGAAAGGTATTTCACTTAGGAACTTTAGGAACTTTGAATTAGCAAAATAGCATATACAGTTTTCACACAAATGGCATATAGCTATTTTAAAACTAGACTGCAATTTTCAACAGTTCCTGGGGGAGGTAAGTGTTTGTTAGTTTTGCAGGTAAGTAAACCACCTACGGGGTTCAAAGTTGGGTCCAAGGTAGCCCACCGTTGGGGGTTCAGAGCAACCCCAAAGTTACCACACCAGCAGCTCAGGGCCGGTCAGGTGCAGAGGTCAAAGTGGTGCCCAAAACACATAGGCTTCAATGGAGAAGGGGGTGCCCCGGTTCCAGTCTGCCAGCAGGTAAGTACCCGTGTCTTCGGAGGGCAGACCAGGGGGGTTTTGTAGGGCACCAGGGGGGGACACAAGTCAGCACAAAAAGTACACCCTCAGCGGCACAGGGGCGGCTGGGTGCAGTGTGCAAACAGGCGTCGGGTTCGCAATAGGTTTCAATGGGAGACCAAGGTGTCTCTTCAGCGATGCAGGCAAGCAAGGGGGGGCTCCTCGGGGTAGCCACCACCTGGGCAAGGGGGAGGGCCCCCTGGGGGTCGCTCCTGCACTGGAGGTCGGATCCTTCAGGTCCTGGGGGCTGCGGGTGCAGTGTCTTTCCCAGGCGTCGGGTCTTTGAAGCAGGCAGTCACGGTCAGGGGGAGCCTCGGGATTCCCTCTGCATGCGTCGCTGTGGGGGCTCAGGGGGGTCAACTCTGGCTACTCACGGTCTCGTAGTCGCCGAGGAGTCCTCCCTGTGGTGTTTGTTCTCCACAAGTCGAGCCGGGGGCGTCGGGTGCAGAGTGCAAAGTCTCACGCTTCCGGCGGAAAACGTGTGTTGTTTCAAAGTTGCTTCTTTGTTGCAAAGTTGCAGTCTTTGTGGAACAGAGCCGCTGTCATCGGGAGTTCTTGGTCCTTCTAGATGCAGGGTAGTACTCTGAGGCTTCAGAGGTCGCTGGACCCTGTGGAACGCGTCGCTGGAGCAGTGTCTTTAGAAGTGGGGAGACAGGCCGGTAGAGCTGGGGCCAAAGCAGTTGGTGTCTCCGTCTTCTCTGCCGGTTTTTCAGCTCAGCAGTCCTTCTTCGTCTTAGGTTGCAGGAATCTCTCTTGCTGTGTTCTGAGAGCCCCTAAATACTCAATTTAGGGGTGTGTTTAGGTCTGGGGGGTTAGTAGCCAATGGCTACTAGCCCTGAGGGTGGCTACACCCTCTTTGTGCCTCCTCCCTGAGGGGAGGGGGGCACATCCCTAATCCTATTGGGGAATCCTCCATCTGCAAGATGTAGGATTTCTAAAAGTCAGAGTCACCTCAGCTCAGGACACCTTAGGGGCTTTCCTGACTGGCCAGTGACTCCTCCTTGTTTTTCTCATTATCTCCTCCGGCCTTGCTGCCAAAAGTGGGGCTGTGGCCGGAGGGGGCGGGCAACTCCACTAGCTGGAGTGCCCTGGGGCGCTGTAACAAAGGGGGTGAGCCTTTGAGGCTCACTGCCAGGTGTTACAGTTCCTGTAGGGGGAGGTGAGAACCACCTCCACCCAGTACAGGCTTTGTTACTAGCCACAGAGTGACAAAGGCACTCTCCCCATGTGGCCAGCAACATATCTGGTGTGTGGCAGGCTGCTAAAACTAGTCAGCCTACACTGGTAGTCGGTTAAGGTTTCAGGGGGCATCTCTAAGATGCCCTCTGGGGTGTATTTTACAATAAAATGTATACTGGCATCAGTGTGCATTTATTGTGCTGAGGAGTTTGATACCAAACTTCACAGTTTTCAGTATAGCCATTATGGTGCTGTGGAGTTCGTGCATGACAGACTCCCAGACCATATACTCTTATGGCTACCCTGCACTTACAATGTTTAAGGTTTTGCTTAGACACTGAAGGGGCATAGTGCTCATGCACTTATGCCCTCACCTATGGTATAGTGCACCCTGTCTTAGGGCTGTAAGGCCTACTAGAGGGGTGACTTATCTATGCCATAGGCAGTGTGAGGTTGGCATGGCACCCTGAGGGGAGTGCCATGTCGACTTAGTCATTTTATCCCCACCAGCACACACAATCTGGCAAGCAGTGTGTCTGTGATGAGTGATGGGTCCCCAGGGTGGCATAAGACATGCTGCAGCCCTTAGAGACCTTCCCTGGCATCAGGGCCCTTGGTACCAGGGGTACCAGTTACAAGGGACTTACCTGGATGCCAGGGTGTGCCAATTGTGGAAACAAAAGTACAGGTTAGGGAAAGAACACTGGTGCTGGGGCCTGGTTAGCAGGCCTCAGCACACTTTCAAATCATAACTTGGCATCAGCAAAGGCAAAAAGTCAGGGGGTAACCATACCAAGGAGGCATTTCCTTACAGTGAGGAAGCATAGCTTAGTACTGGTACCATGTTTTAGGGAAGGAGAACAAGCACTTTGGCTCTGGTCAGCAGTGGTAAAGTGCACAGATTCCCAAGGCCAACAAAAACAAGATCAACAAACATGGAGGATTAAGGCAAAAGGTTTTGGTCAAGACCACCCTAATGCTGATAGGTCTAACATATGTATGCCCCAGCTGAAACTGGGGATTACAACCCAACCATCTGAGAGTTCTCATCACTAAGGCAAACAAACCTGAAGGGACCATCAGCACTGGCCTGGTCTGAACCACGACCACCATAAAATACATTCCCTGTAGGAAGGTGGACCGCCTCAACAGCTAGGCATTCTTACCACTCATTTCCATGAGCCATCTGAGGGGTCTCTGATCAGTCTGAACCTGGAAGTGAGCACCAAACAGGTATGGTCTCAGCTTCTGAAATGCCCAGACCACAACAAATGCCTCCCTTACAAGAGCACTCCTGCTAATGAAGGTTACAGTTAGACTAGGCCCTTCTCTTTTAACTGTGCTAAAATACCCCCAGTGCTATGTTCTGAAGTGCCAATCTGCAAAATGAACTCCTTGGAGCAGTCAGGAGTCTTGAGGTGGTGTGCTCATGGCCTCCTTGAGGGGGTCAAAGGCTTTCCGACAGTCCTCTGTCCAGATCACATTTGTGGGTGGCTACTTAGAAGTCAGGTCATTTAAGGATGCTACAATGGTGTCTAATCTCTTAACAAGCCTCCTGTAATATCCTGTAAGGGCCAGGAAGGCTCTCACTTCAGTCTGAGTTTTGTGGGGTTGTCAGGCCAGGATAGTTTCAATTTTGGCCTGGAGGAGCTGGACCTTGACCCACCATGTGCTCGAGACACACCATGGTAACCTGCCCTATCTCGCACTAATCAGTTAGTGCCAGCTACCCTTGACAGTTAGGTACACCTGCTGGATGGTCTGACGGACCTCCTGGAGGTGGTACATGTGTTCTTCCCAGCTGAAACTGAAGACAGCTATGTCATCAAGATAGGCGGCACAGAGTGCCTCCTTCCCAGTCAGGATCCTGCTCAACGCCCTTTGAAAGGTGGCATGGGCATTCTATAAGCCAAAGTGCATCACTCTGAAGTGGAAATGACCCTCTGGAGTTGAGAATGCTGAACTCTCTTTTGCCCCTCAGTCACAGTAATCTACCAGTAATCTGATATGAGATCAAAAGCACTGAGGAATTTGGCAGTGCCCATCAGCTCAGGGGATGGAGTAGGCATCAGTTTTGGTGACTTAATTCAGCCCCCTGTCGTCCACATAGAACCAAACTCTTGGGGTGGTGCTTGGGTGCCAGCACAACGGGGCGAGACTAAAGGCTGCTTGAGGGATCTTTGACCCATAACACCAGCATTGTGGAGACCTCTTCCTTTATATTGGCTCTCACCTTGTCAGGCAACCAGTACATTTTGTTTTTGAAAGGCAACTGTTCCCAGTAATAATGTTGTGAGCCCACAACTGTGTGATCACACGGGTGAGGGAGAACAGCCATTCTGCTGTTCTGTGCTCAGAGTAAGGGAGAGGTTAACATCGTCTACTGACCCATCTTGCTCCTGGTTAGGCAGGTCAAGGAGAGGTTCAAGTGCCTTTTACACTCTGTCATCTGTCACCAAGAGCATGGTGACATCAGACCTGTTAAAGTGCAGTTTGAGATGGTTTATGTGGACCACCCTTAAGGGGATTCTTGCTGTCTAGAGATCCACTAGGTAGATGATCTTCCCCCTTCCACTCTTTCACCTCATATGGGCCTGTCCAGTCATCCTGGAGAGCCTTGGGCTCTACAGACACCATGACGCACACCTTCTGACCTGGCTGTACTCTACTGAGTCCTTTTGAAAAATGCAGACTTGGGCCAAACCCTTAACCATTCTTTTACATTGTAGCAGGCATGCCTGGTTAGGGAATACATTCCAGAGGATTGCATGTTTCTACTTCAGAGCCATGATAGAGTCCTCAGAGAGTCATGTTTTAAGTTATTGTACTTTTAGAGCCTTCAGAACTGGTATTGCACCCCACAGAGACTACTGCCCTACTGTCATTGCTATTAATGCTCAGAGGGCGACTGTGGTATATAGCATTTTCTGTGGAACTACATGGACATCCATACCTACTGAATGGCCATGTGGGTGCATATGTAATGACAGCACCCATATACTCTGAAACCATTGACCCATTTGGCAAAACCTCCATAAACCTGCTGATACCCCTGAACTGAACACATATATATCATTGGATAGCACTCTCCTGGTGGTAGTGAAGATGTGCATCCTCTTTAATGGGCATCAACCTACTGGGCCTACAAACACTAAGTGGCCCCTTCCTGGTGGACTTTCATGAGTGAGTCAGAATTGGACTAGCCTGACCAATCACGAAAGATTTTAGACGTTTGGTTCTCCCCATCCCTTTCCTATGCCCTGACTCAGATCTGGAGACACTAGAGTAGGTACGAATAGATGCCACAGTTCATCAAGGTCCTGCGAAGCTTCCCTGTCACATGACCACCAGGTTCTGGCTGGCAGCAACCTGCCCTCCACCATTGAATATTGTGCCAATATTTCCCCCCGCTTATCCTTCCTTGCTGACCACACAGGCCTGGATGGATGTGACTGCTCCTTAATGGGGTTGGGTGGGCCTATCTGCCTCGTGGTAGTGGTCGGCCAGAATTCCAACTGCCTTTCTGTCTTAGCGTCCTGCTTGCTAACTGTTGAGATACACTTTCTGTGAGTGGTGATATACACTTTTAGGTTTCTTCCCCCTCTGCAACTTCCTCCTGTTCCTCTTATCACTCCATTCTCTACCAATCTTTCCCTCTAGGTACTTCAGGATGTTTCCGGCATCCAGCCCCCCCATTCTGTTTTCTGTAAAGTACCATATAAGATGGTCGTCAGAGGTTAGGCTCCTTCATGGTTTCTTTCCCTTGAGGTCACATTTGGGTGGGCATGTTTGAATTGCACTCTTTCCTTAAAACTTGGTAGAATTTACCTATACCCTATTGACATACTTAATTTACTTGTGAGGCCCTAATACTGTGGCATATGGCTTGTAATAAAATGCTACACTGATTGTGGCACTCTCTTAAGTAGCCCTTTAAACCTGTTTCAAGCTTGCCATTGAAGAGCCTGTGTGTGCAGTTTTAATCTGCCATTTCACCCTGGCAAAATAAACCTTTTACCAGGTTCAATCCTTCCTTTTTAATACATGTGGTTCACCCTTGTGGTAGGCCCTAGGCAGCCCAGAGGGCAGGGTGCAGTGTATTAAATAAGCAGAACCTGTACTTTTAGTTTATACATGTCCCAGTAATGGAAAGCTCTTAAATTAGTTTTCACTACTGCAAGGCCTATCTCTCCTATAGGATAACACTGGAGTTGCTTTATTATATTTTATAAGTGTCATTTTCAAATGGGAAGAGATAACATGTTCCTGTTTGGTGACTCTGGGATGCTAATTTAAAATCATAATTTATGGTGAAGTCGGATTTTAAATTGCAATTCTGAAAATGCCCCTTTTAGAAAGTGAGGGCTTTCTTGCGTTAGCCATTTGGCGCCTGCAACCTGTCTCTCATCACATGACTGGGAGTATTTGGCATTTGGGATTTGTGTACTCAATCATGCAAGGTCATATAAAGTCATTTGTTGGTAATATCAACAGAAAGTACAGCAATTATCAAACCTGATCATCCTTAAGAAGAGACCAAGAAAAAGATAAAACTGTGTCTCAGAACTGAGCTTATTAGTAAACATTTTACAGAGAGCTCTGTCCACTGGCCCCAGATATTCAGGTGTTTTTGGTGCAGCCCCATCAATTATATAATTCTCATCTGCTTTGCAGCAGAAGTTCATTTCCCTGAGCCACATTCCTCTTGCACCTAGCAGTATTGAAATGTGCTTTTAATTGTAAACATACAATCTTCTCCTCCAGAAATCAGAGAGTGAAGACATTTGAGACTGAATTTATGAGTGCAAAGTTACTACTAGCAACGTTTCATTAATATTGGAGAGCTCCACCACTGGACGGAGATCTGCTAATGGTAAAATTTAAGGAAAAAATACTGAACCAAATTAATTTGTTAAAAAAGTAACAATATTTTAACATAAAATAACAGTGTAAATTAAATTAAAATAATTACTAATCTAGAACTCATACAAAAGTACATTAACTCATTAGATTCATTATATGATGTAATTAAAATATGTTGATATAATTTTTGCATTTTATTTTGTAAGTTAAAAATCCCACTCCTACTACCATTTTAATGTTTAATTACTAAACAGCAAGTTTAATGAAACTTATATTTTAATTTCTTGGAATTTCACATTTTTTAATAAAAGATTATCTCATATATAAGATAATTTTTATTTTAAATGATAAAATATTTACATTCCAATGTAATATCACTTTCTAACACTAAAACAGAATATATCGATATTTATTCTAAAAGTCTAAATGATTTAATTATTGTATCATTATTTCCTAGGCAGGTTATTGCAAGTCCTTTCCTGTGTGCCTCTATTATTTTCTATGGGCGTGTGTTGCTGTACCTGTAAGCGGCCGTTTATGGTGCCAGTTATTCCTCCAAGGCAGAAATGGGTTGACTGTTTTGTGGCCTTTTGAAATGTAGTAACTGTAGAAGTGTAGTTTGTAAATAGCAATGGTTTTACTCATCAGTGGGTGGGATTTTGCATTAACACATCCTCCATTCAACCCTTTCTAAACTCCTATATTGTATTGTAAGTATTTCTCTTCCTAAGTTTACTGCTAAGCAGTAATCTTACATGTGTGGAGATCTCCCCATAAAACATATATTTGAGGTAGCAATGAAGATTTCAACTCACAGGGATGTGAATTGCATCTTGAAGTAAGTAAGCAGTTCTATTGTAGCATTAGGTTATGTGCTACAACATACAGTTTATGAATCAGTTCTTAAGCCTTTTGGGTGTTTGAAGCCCTTACCAGTGACACCTGAATCATGACATACAACTTTGACATATTTGATAACTGACCTTTCATATTTTGATGATTGTGTGACAATAGTGACAGTAGACACTTTTTTTGAGGCAGCAGATTGTTATCTCTTCCAAAAGACATCCATAGGTTAAGAAATGTCTTGGTGTTCTTTTTTAACTGATATATTTCAACAGGATAGATTGCCTGATACAATCATCTCTAACTGAGAGCCCTCAGTATCTTTTAAATTTCTGGAGCACTATATGTAAAGCACTGGAAATGGAACAGGTTTTGTCTTCTAGTTAATATCCCAGGCCAAATCAATGGACAAATCATTCAAACCATAGTCTAGAACAGTATTTGAGAATTTCTAGTGTTACTGTAATGTTATTCATGATGATTGGGGTTCTTGCCTTTCAGAGGCAAAAGCATAGTGCAATCTTGCTAAAAGGTGTTGTCTTTTTTCTGTATGCAAAGGTTCCATCCAAGCATTTTCCATCCCCTACTGTAGATGGTACTTTAACTTCTGCAGCCACAGAACACTTGCGTCCATTTAAGAGGCATAGACAACTTGTTTTAGAAAATTGACATCATTGCAAAGCCATGTTGAAGAAGTATGGGAACAAATTAATATCAAGTTACTCTTCATTTTGCACAAGGGGGAAGGGAGCACACGGCCTCCCATTCCAGCACAGTTCACCACATTGCATCTTGTTGAATGCAGTAGCTTACTTCACAGTTGCTGTAGTTTTTCACAAATGTTGGTGAGGTAGTGCTGTTATCTCTAGACACGTGTTTCTGGGTTTAGTCCTTTATCAGTAGAGGGCAGAAATAGCATAGAACAGAGAAAAGTCATCTTGGGTTGCCGGTATACTGCCCAAGTCTTCACAGGTCACAGTACCACTCCACAGGCATACAGGTGCATCCCAGGTGAGCTTGTCAGCTCATTGGCTAAATGGAGCCTTCAAACACAAGGAGGTAGGGAGCACACTGCCCCTCATCCCAGCATAGCTGACCCCATTGCATCCTGGTAAATGAAGTGGCTTACATCAAAGTTGCTGTAGTTTTTCACAAAAGGTGGTGCAGATAGTGCTGTTATCTCTAGATGTGTGTTTCTGGGTTTAGCCCTTCATCAGTAGAGAGCAGAAGTTGCAGAGAACAGAGAAAAGTCATTTGGAGTTGCTGGTGTGCTGCCCAAGTCTTCTCTTGAACCAGCAAGCTGATGAGCTTTGTTTGATCCTCCTGTGTGCCAGTGAGTGGTACTGAAACCTGAGAGGACTTTGACAGCCTTTCCAGACACCCCAGAAAAAAGCTTGCTGCTCTCTACTGATGAAGGGCTAAATCCAGAAACGCATGCCTAGAGATTTACAGCACATGCTGTACCTACTAAGCTGAAAAACTACAGATGAAGTAACCACAAATTTGTACTGCATTTACCATAATGCAATGGGGCAAACTGCATGCTGGTGTTTGAGACAGTGTGCTCCCAACTGTTTCCTGTTTAATAAGGCTCTCTGTAGCCAGCAAGTTGATGAGCTTTGGTTGATGCACCTGTGTGCCAATGAGTGGTACTGAGACCTGAAAGGACTTTGCCAGCATTTCCAGCAACCTCAGAAAAAAGTCTCCTGCTCTCTACTGATGAAGGGCTAAACCCAGAAACACATATCTAGAGATATACAGCATTATTTGCACCCACTAAGCTGAAAAACTACAGACTACAGATGAAGTAACCATTAATTTGTACTGCATTTACCATAATGCAATGGGGAAAACTGCATGCCGAAGTGTGAGGCAGTGTGCTCCCAACTGTTTCCTACTCTTTGTTTTTCCCTGGTCAGAAGACTTGACTGTCTGCTAAACTTCACCCCATTCATACTTTATAAGTAACCTTGGCAGCATGCTTTTTGAACCATATATAATTATTTGCCAATTTAACCATGTGAGATTTTAATTGACGTTACCTGTCTTTGATTCCCAAGTGAAGCCTTTGTATCTGGGCCTTATTATCAACTTCCACAAATAACAGTACAAGGCCAAGTCAAAAATTAAGGTTCAAAAGATCTTTGGTTCTAGAAAACTAAGGCCCAGATTTAAGAGGGCCAAGAACCTCCTTGCGCCAAATTAGTGTAATTTGTTTCACTGCACCAGAATAACAAAGTGGTGCAATGCATGCCTTGTGCCACTTTGTAACACCTAGCGCCACATTCTACCTGCGCCAGAAATAATGTATGCAAGGGGGTCATCCGCCCGTTGGGGTGTGTTAAAAAAAAATGGCACAAAGAAAGCTAAAAGATTTCTTTGAGTCATTTTTTTCAGCATTTTTAATGCCTGCTCAGAGCAGGCATTAAAAGGGGGCACGCCATTGTTTTCAATGGGCCCCAATGTACTGTTCAGGGTTAGCGCCAAAATTGCGGTGCAAACCCTGAACAGTACATCAATAGCATTAAAAATTCTGATGCTATCGCCCCCTACCCTGCGCCATTGTGTACCGCATCATAAATACAGCTGCACGCATGGTGGCTGTAGGGGGGGTGCAAGAAAAGTGCCGGGACATGTAATGTAGTGCCACTTTTCTTAGATCTGGCCCTAAAGCTTCAATTTCTGATCCAGCGGAAGGACTATTTCCCAAGTGAGTGACCCTGGAAAGACATTCTCTTGTTCAAGCTCCTATCTTGGTTTACTGCATTTTCCAAAAAACATCCAGAAAAGCCCAGAGCTTCTGGAGGAAGGCATGCTGTCTTGTGTTTGTTCAGAACTAGGTGAAAAATCAGAAGATATCGGAGTTCCTACAGTTTTGGAAGGGGAATAAGTCTCTTACACATTACAGCTTGAAACAGCATGTCATGAATAATGCCAAATTTGGGACTTTTCTCTGTAGACTGATCAATGCAGTTCTTTTCTTGATGAGGGTGGAGTTTGAAAGAATAAAGTGCCCAATTCAAGACGGTGGTTTCTCTATTGAGAATAATTCGAACTTCTTGAATCAATTTCTTGTGGGTCATTTTTTTTCTGGAGCTGTATTTTCCTAGTCTTTTTTGCCCTTCCTAATTTCAGGGGGAGTTTTGTGTCTTGCTAATCTCACCAACACTGTGTACATCTTCAATCAAGTACTGCATGGATTGCCAAACAACAGTGGCAGCTCGTAGATTATGAGAGTGGTGGAACCCAATAGCACTCTCCAGCAGTCTGCCTCAGCCTTGCCAACCCCTATGCCAGACTTTCAGTCACAGACATATTTACACACATATTTTTGGAGGCACGCACACAGACATTCAAACATACATATATATGCACTCCCAGCATACAAACATGTAAACACAAAGCTTACCTGCAGCAGGCCCATGCCTTCAGACTCCCCTGTCTGTGTCCAGCAGCCAGAGGAAGACTCACGAGCATCCAGCATATCCGAAGCTGGAATAGGGTTGAAGGTACTGGGGCAGACCTTTTTTTCCTATTCCACCTTCTGAAAGGCCAAGATGGCGTGTGATTGATAAGCCCTGTACCTCAATTATTTGGCATGCCAATTATGTATTGTGTATGTGTGACGCTGGGCTGTAACAGACTCCGCCTGACACATGCACATTACAACTAGTGGAGCCCTCTTCTGCTGGCATGGTCATCCTACAACTTTTCCATGCAAACGAACAGTCCATGAGATTGTTTGTTTTCATATAAAAGCTGTTCTATGCTGAGTAGTAGTGGCAGAGGAAGGCAGTAGGTCGACGACGTGGTGCCCCCTAGGGGTAGTCTCTACTGCCAAATAAGGGTTTTCCCTTTTGTGGGTTTTTCTTTCTAAGCATGACTCTGTAGGAGTCACACACCTTTTCACATATAACATTGTGAGCATGGCGTTACCATGGCTACTGAAACAGTCAGCCTTTCCAGACCTATATCTCATCCAGCCCTTGAAGGTTTCATCCTTTTGAATGATCGTAAGTTATTCAGATGAGCAGTCATTGTCTTAACAGCACACGATGTGATAGTGAAATGTCTGTTTTTGCAGGTATAATGGACCCTTCATTTACCAGACTTCACGGGCAGTACACAGGACATTGAATTTAATAGTGACGTAACCTGGGAGATGCTGGAATACGTTAAGGCCAATTTAATGCCTCACTTGAAAAGGTTAAGGGAAAGTCCGTTTTGGCATGGTGATGAGTTTATTTGCGACACTTGGGCAGGTGATATTGCAGCGGGGTAGCTCTCGTGAATCCGGTCAGTGACTTGGGTAGGTGTAGCAATGTGGATGATATCTGAATTTTCTGCAAAGTATCCCCAATTCTTTGCCTGGAGTCTATTTTTCTGGTATTGGAACTGCTGTGCAGTGCCACAAAGTATGTGCCCTGGCCCTAAAATAGCAATGAGCACTATGTGATTGACACAATTTGAATAATCCAATTGTGACTATTTTAATTCAGCTTCAATTCAGCTAGTAAAACATTGTCGATTGTAGAGCAGAACCAAATATGCCTGGCCAGTGTGAACCATCCTAAAAGAATTGTATATTTAAAAATGTTATAGGCAGCACAAAAGTTGAGCGGTATAACCACCATATTGCAGTACTCATCCTGGGATGGAAAGCACTTTTCTTTCTTGCTTTCCGTGATTGCTTTGTGCGGTTTCAAGACTATTGGAAATAGAAAAGGTGGTTCAGTTTCATGCCATGGGTGCAGCACCACTTTTCTTAAATCTGCCCTTTTATTTTATACTTGAAGTTCTCAGTAATGTATCTGTAAAGCTGTGGACAAATGAAAGGCTGCTGTTTACCAGAACTGGTTTTACATATGGGTGGGTGTAACAGTTATTCTCTGTAGTGCGGAATTACCTATAAATTCAGCATTTGGCATTATACTTTTAGCACAGAAAATATAAAACAACACAAACAGCAGTACGAGCAACCGCTTGTGCTTGCTCAATTTTTAGTTTCTGTGCTAATTACCCCCAAATTACCGTTAATTATGTGAGCAAGCATAATCACTTAATTTTTGGCAATTCCACATAAAAAGTGGAGTCACTGAAATTACTCCAGAATAATTAAAATTACTCCCAGGCCTAGTTTTAGACAGTCCCTTGCCGATATTAAAAATTACATTTTTTGATTAGTTGCCAATGGTAAAATTTGCCTTTGGATTGCTTATTGATGTTGTGGACGCCTCTTCAGTGTGTCTTTCAGTGGCCTTTATCCTTTTCAACCTGTGACTTGTGAATCGCCATTACAGGTTTTTACTGACTTTAGCTCAATAACATCCTTAGTGACCCATTGTGGTTTCTGATTTAATGGGGGCAAGAAGGTGTGGTGCTTAAGAGTGACTGGTAAATGTCATCATCATCATCATCATCATCAAACAGACTTTATTCGACTTTCAGCAAGTCATAAAAGTATCAAATAGTAACACGTCTATATATATAAACACGATAAATAGATAAAAGTAATAGAATAAGTAATAAAGAAAAAGTAATAGTGCACATCCTTAATTTATCCAAATACAAATATTTAAAACCTTAATAAATTTCCTTACAGTTAATTCTAAAAAGTAAAGAATTTGCCCAAAAATCCAGACATTCCAATAAAATTAGGCCAATGCGACTCAGACTTCCTTACAGTCAGTACTGTACATAGAAAATCTGAAACAATTCCGCACATTTCAAGAGAGGATAAAATCTGTAGGCTAAAATGCGCATCGCGATACTGGCGCAAATTAGTCAATCTTAAAAAAGGCAATAAAAGACATTTTCTTTGTTTGTCATAGAATTTGCAAAAGAGGATCACGTGCATCGTAGATTGGGCCGCCTTCGCATCACACGGGCATGCTCTTAGGGTTGTACTCCAGTCATTTATGGTCGGAAAGGTTACTAAACGATGGAAAGTATCTAAACGTAATCTTGTTGATGTCGAGGGTTTGTCACGCTTGCTAAATAAGGCTGCACAGCATCCATAGACAAGATTAGTTGATTAGACATAACACTAGGTTTTTTGATTCAGCCTCCCATTTCTGTTCTTCCAGGTGCTTCAATGTCAAGGCCCTCAGTTCTTTCCTTGTTATTTTTTCCAGTGATTGTGGGTTTAAGTAATAGTCTTTGCAACCCATATTTCCGAAAAAGGTCATGATGTATCTCAACCAGGGAACTCTAAGCGAGTGTGTTAGCCTCATACAATCAAATAGACACGCCTTGTTTAGTCAAGTATGCTCGGAGGTCCACACTTTGTGCCATAGTAATAGTGGCTGTATCTTTATCAAATCAACTACAAAGTGGACCCCTAATTCCGCATGGCTAATGTATGATGATGTGCTATTTGGTACCATTAGCAAGTATCTGAGGAAATCATTCTCCACTGTCTGAATCGAATTACAATTGGTATACCCCCAAATACCTGCTCCATACATAGCAGCCGAGATGCACTTAGCTTTATAGATCTTTACCATATTTGGCGGGGTAATCCCCCCTAGACTTTTAGAAAAAATCTTCAAGGCCGCCGTTATTTTAATGATCTGATCTTTTTTTGTTTTCACACAGTGTGCCCAAGTAATCTGTTTATCAAACATTATACCCAAATATGAGAAAGTACAAGCTAGCTCCACCTTGTCCTCATGGATAGTAGTGTTATAGGTCTTACCCAGTTTCCTGCCACAGTTCATTATAACAGTACTGGTAAATGTCATCAGAACTCAGAGATGGCAATGTAGGACCATGCGGCTGAAATATTTACTGCATATTTATGGATCTACTGCATTAGTTAGATCTTTTTTCACATCATTTCGAAATAGTGCAGATTTCACCAAAAGTGTTGTGTTTAGCTCAATTGGGATAAAATAACATTGCCAAGCTTCATGACTTGCAATTGTTGATTTATAGTTATGAAAACCTCACTTCATCATTTAGGCCTCGATACTGCATAATCCCAGTAGCCTTGACAACCTTAACGCTCCGGAAGATGGTTTTGGTGGCGATCCTATGATGACATACCTGCTATTACACAGGTAACGTGAAATATTTTTTCATATTTTACTATTTCCTGTTATATGTGGCGTTTATACTACTGATTTTGTTTAATAAAAGCACCAGAATATGCAATATATAGAGAATACATAACAGATAATCATAGTAAGGTCCTATACTGCCTACAAGGAGTGCTTATGACATTATAAACAACGAGGGTGGAGACTGAGTGGTGTGAAAATGTCCCCAGAAGCTGAGGTGGCAAGAAAGGCTCATATCAGGCAAACTCTCCTTAATGTATTTCTGATATTACATTTATTTTATGATAGCTTAAAGCTGGTTTTTGTCAGTGCAGCTAACATGAACGTAGACTGAATTTAGAATGTTACGGTTTTGTTTACATTTCTTGAAAAAATTAATGATTAAACAAAGGACAATGTTGAGGATTAGTGGATTTATATGGTTCAGTGGCTACAGCATTTAAAGCATAACTATGGATTTACTACATTTGCCAAATAGTTTGCGAAATTTGCCATTTTCACCAAAACTGTTGTGTTTAGCTCAGAAAAGAGAATATTTGTGTGACAATGTGTTGCAGAGCTTGCATTGTTTTCGCACATAATTAAGGTGAACTTGACACATAATCACATCCTTCATGCCACCTACTTGTAGAAGCGCGAAATCTGGGATGATTTGGGAAAGCACTAAACAAGAGGGAGAATGAGCGTGCTGCAGATCCAGCTTTACTCATCCCCCCTTTTCCCCAGACAGCACTCATTGCCACAGTCAGGTATTTAGGGGTGTGCTGTAAGGGCAGCGTGAGAAATTGGGTCTCTAGTTGGCAGTGGTATGCACCCTGTACAAGTAGGGACCACAATCATAGTCAGGGTAAGTCACAACATAGCCTAAATTATCCTTTGCTCACCCTCCGGTAGGTTGGCACAGAGCAGACAGGCTTAACGTAGAAGGCAATGTGTAAAGTAATTGTGCGATAACTCAGACACTAACACAGGGAAAACACCACAAAAACTACTCCACGTCCGTTTAGGAAAATAGATATTATTTATCTGAATAAAACAAGACCTAAATGACAAAAATCAAATTTGCAGAAGTCAAGATATCACTTTTGAGAGGTTTACGTAAGTCTTAATGTATAGGAATCAATGGATGTATCTCTTTAACACTCTTTAACACAAAGTACCTGGGATGCATTAAAAATATTAAGGCAGGGGGCCGTAAAGAAAGTGAGGTGTCGGAAACTAAAATAATGCATTGATTCTTTCTTCATGGGCAAGGTAATGGGTCCATTTCTGGGCATGCAGCCTTGGTTCCTTACTGAGGTGTGGGGACAAATTGATGCTCAGGGATGATACGTGGAAAATCCAAACGTGCTGTGATGGTGAATTTAATTCTATAGGTGCTGCAGTGATTTTTCAGCCACAATATAGGCGCTGCATCGTCTTCAGGCGTTGTGTTGATTTTTCCGCTGCAGTGGATTTTCTCCCTTAGGTGAAGTCTTTGATTGCCCTGAGACTTTTTAACAGGAGGCAAGCTGACAAGGCCCTTGGAGCTCACTGGTGGGGGAGGCAAATTACTTCCAGCAGAGTCAGGGAGCAGAGGGCAGCAGGCCAACAAGCAGGAGAGCGGTCCTTCCAGAAAAGCAGTCCAGATGAGTCCTTTGGACAGCACAGCAGTTTTTCTGACATAGTTCCAGAAGTGTCTGCTTTACAGGGGTTACAGACCCAGTATATATACTCAAATGTGCCTTTGAAGTGGGGGAACTTTAAAGAGTGGCTTAGAAGTGCACCGGGTCCCCTTCAGCCCAGTCCTGTCTGCCAGGAGATCTGTAAGGGGGGTATCAGTCCTTTGTGTGGGGTCAGGCCATTGGTCTTTGAAGTGTACGTGAGAGTTCCCCCACCATTCCTGCCCAGTAAAACCAATCAGTATGCAGATGAATGAAGATGCAGCTGAGTGTCCTGTGTTTATGGCTGTCTGGGTGAAATGCACAAGGGGAGCTGTCAACCAGCACAGGCTAGGTATGGATTGGAGACAGGCTGTAAGGCACAAAGAGCAGTAAGTGCAAAGAAATGCCTACTTCCTAAAAGTGGCATTTCTAAAATAGTAATGTTAAATCCAACTTCACCAGTAAGCAGGATTTTTCACTGCCATTCCAGCTGTAACAAACATGACAATGCCACTCCTTTCAGATCAGAAATTACCACTTAAAAGTCTATAAGGGAAATTCAAGTTGTGGCTTATGAGAGGGGCAAGCTTCAAGTTTGAAAAATGACTTTGGGTGTTTTTCAATACCAGAGCATGTAAAAACTATAAGTACATATTGTGCCTTTAACGTACATAGCACCCTGCCCTATAGGCTACTTAGGGCCTACCTTAGGGGTGACTTACATATAATACAGGGGGGGGGTTAAGGCTTGGCAAGTAGTTTTAAACACCAGGTCGAAGTGCATTGAAACTGTACACAAAGGCCTTGTAATGGTAGCCTGAGACATGGTTAACGGTTACTTATATGGGTGGCACAATCAGTGTTGCATGCCCACAGGTAGCATTTAATTTACAGCCCCTGGGCACATCTAGTGCACTTTACTAGGTACTTATAGGTACACTAAATATGGCAATTGGATAAGAGCCAATGTTGCAATGGTTAGAGGAAAGAGCAGAAGCACTTTAGCTCTAGTCAGTAGTGGTAGAGTGTGCAGAATCTAAAACCAGCAAAAACTAGATCAAAAAGTTGGGGGGAGACCACCCTAAGGCTGTCAGGTCTAACAGGCAGCAAATGTAGATGTATCAGGAGAATTTTCTGCCCATATCTGCCCATACCCTACTCACAGAGGAGTGCTCCAAAGGGCTTCAAAATTAGACAAAGGGAGGGGGTGTCCAACACAAGTCCAGATTTATGCGCCCATCCCAGTCACCCACATAAGCACTTTATGGCACAATCAGTGACTTGGAGGAGCACGCCAAGAGTAGTAAAAGTATAGAGAGGGAAATGGTGTCCAACTCAGGCCTAGCTTTAGGCACTGAGGCCAAAACAGCTGGCTGATAAACTACAATAAAGGTGAAACCTATCCTGGGTCGCTTGTGATCCAGTTCTGGGAGGGACGGGCCTGGCAGGTTGCGAAGGAGCGTTCCCACCGGAGCAGGGTCAAGATTCATTTGCATATCAGTGGGTCCAACCTGAGGTGGAATGGTGTGCAAAATAACAATGGACTGAAATGCGGCCCGAGCAATAACTAGTGGTTGAGATTAATTGAAACATTGAAATCCATCACTTTTTTTTGTATACTTGAATCGCTCACCGATATCAGCACTCAGGACCACAATTAACCATCGATTTGAGGAAGTCCTCAAAAGGCAGGTACAGAAATGTGAGGCAGATGGAGCCTAAAAAAGATTTGCTCACACCATACCCACCCATATCTGGACTCTGGGAAACAATTAAGGATTTGAGGGGACACTCTAATGGCAGCAACCTTATAGTGTGGGTGAGGGTGTCCGATGTTAGTCCATGTTTATGCACACTCTACATTCACCCACATTAACACTTATGGTCAAAGTAAGGGGTCTAAGGGAGCATTTCAATTGAGAAAAAAGTACACAAAAATTGTGTGCCGAACATATGTTCAAGAACACATGTGCTCTGCCTGATACACGCTGAGGGGTACTGTCTGGTACTTAAGAAAGGAATAGCACTTTCAGCCTTTGCTTGTCCAACAAAGAGCCATGAACACAAACAGCATCAGTCATTCTAGTACAAATACAGGAGTAATCACAGAGAATTGAAGACTCCAGTGGTGAGTACGGGTCAGTTAAGCAATGGGCATTTAACACAGATCCAAGATAACAAACATCGGCACTCAATGAGATGCACAGTGAGAGCAAAATAATAAAATTGAACTAATATGTTGTTTCTTGTTCTGACTAGCAGGTTCATTTAATATTTAGTTGACCTTTACTAAAATAAGAAGGTACATTTATTATCAATCACTTATGAAATTCCTTATTTTGAGGTGCAAGTGATCACAAGTAAAAAAACATGCTCATCCTTATTTTGAAAGCAAATCTCTTTAAAGAAATAATTGAAATTCAGTGAAATAGTTAAAAACTGAGTTAAGTTTCTGACTCAAATTCGTTAAACCACTGAAATTCACCAGTTATCTTTTGTGGTGCAGACAGTAACTATCACCTTCCCCTTACATTGCGATGTCATCACATTATTGATGATGACATAAGTGACAACATTGATTACATCACTAATGACATCACTACTAAGAAGACTGCCTGAACCATAATGTGTGCTGCCCTCTTGAGTTGCCTATGACATCACGCATGACGTATTTAATGACATTACAAGTGATATAATTGATGTCATCACTCATGAGTTCACCAGTGACTTCACTGCATCTTAAAAACAAGCAAAAGTATAAAAACAAATACATCAAAAAAATCAAAATCAGAACTGCGTAGCACTAGTGTCTCAGACTCAACTTAGAAATACACACAGTAACACAAATTCACAGTACATCAATAACTTTTATACACATACACTAAGACATAATTCCCTTATCATTCCCTTATCATATTCAGAGCCATACTTTCAAACAACATTTGCAGAACACAACTGTCTCAGACACTTTATAACATAGGAACAGACACACACGCCGAGCAAAGAAATATGTACATATGCAACACCACTCTCTCTCTCACACTCCCACACACACACACTGACACACACACACACATTCAAAGGCATAGCAACACTTTCAGAGACACATTCATGTACTTTATTAGTACAATGCCTGAGAATCAGTCAGAAAGTAACATCAGTATGGAGGCACAATGTGAAGTATACTAAGGGAACATATATATGTACACTACTATTTAGACACAAACAGAACACTGCAAGCAGTCATAAAGCAAAACAGGGATCTAGAATAACATTTTCATACATTAAAACTTGCACTGGTAGACACACAGGGACACATATTTATTACAGACCAATAACATATACACACTCATATTTCTACAAGCACACATGCAGACATACAGGCACAAATTTAAATACTATATAACTATCAAAGACATACATTCAAGTAAACTAAATTTGACAATAAGACTAAGACATATGTAAAATCACTAGCTAAGAAGTACAGAGAGCATGAGTGCTAATAAATGTGACAAAAAGTAAGCCTCTACCAAATGAAAACACCTGATTAAGAGTTTGATTGTTGGGATACTCCTTAAAAAACATGACAGATATCTTGTTTTCTGTATTTCAAGTGCATTATATCTATGCTATGGCACTTGTAATACATTTGACGAAATATCAGTCCCATTTCTGCCCGAGTATCTCATTCAACAAGCTTTAAATCAGTCCTAAAGTCCAGAAAAGGTAACAATCTGAGGCACTAAGAGAGGAGCATAATACACACTACTTGTCTGTGTGTGTCTCTTTGCCTAATTTTCTGCAGCTTATGCTGCCTGGTTTTGTCACTAAACTAATATTAGACTGCACACGTCAGTGCATCAGTATGACTACACACATCAGTGCATCAGTATGACTTTAACAGTGAGAATATCTATAAGAGTTTTATACCCTATGTCTCTGTGCCGCACTAAGCACTAAAGAACAAAAGTAAACCATGAAGAACCAAAACTAAATATATATATAAACATATATATATATATATATATATATATCCATCACTCCAAAAAGGAAGTCCCATGCCATGGAGGGCAGAGCGCGCAGAATAAATTCCAACAACAGATTTTCTGACATGGGGCCGTAATGCAGTGACAAATTTAATGGCACAATCCAACTGGCAAAAACAATGAGGGCCTCATTATAGCCCTGGCGGCCGACCGTACACTGGCGGTAACACCGCCAACAGGCTGGCAGTCTACTGGCAGTGTATTATGACCGTGGCGCATTAGCCACGGCCATACCGCCGGCCCCTCCACTTGACCACCAGGCTTCCGCCAGGCGGTCATAATCCCCCAGCAGCGCTGCCCTGTGAATTCATAAATTAAGTCATCAATTATGTCAATTGTGTTTTTCAGCAAAATATTGAAGAATAAATACTGCAATACAAGAATATAATGGTCATTTTGTCATTTGACCTGAAAATGTGCCCTCCCTGCGGGATCACCTGGTATGTCTTTGGAGGTGCTAACAAAAATGTCAAATGTCATCAGTGATATTATTTGTGGTGTCATCCATGATAGCATCAATGATGCCACTGTGTGCAGTGCCATTTTTCTTAGATATGCCCCTTAGTACATTACCCTACTACAACTTTACTACAGCTATTATGTTTTCAGTGCATTTCTGAGGTTTTCTCAACATAAAAAACATTTTATTACCATATCTATAATGTCATCTTAACCTTTGTTTTTTTCAGTGAATTTCTTGGGTTTATGATTATATTCACCAAGCTCCCTCACTGAGAATAGTCAATACATCACCCAGGGCCAGGCTGCTGCTGGTGGCCATGAAATGGCCATGCAAAACCTGTGGCTGTAGAGTCTGTATTGCAGCCAAGCCCTGCAGCCAATCTCCCTCAGGCTTCCCGTCTCCAATTGGAGGCCAACCACCCACAGACTACAACACCACACTTCTCTTGCTTATTTATTCTTTCATTTGCTGGACCTTGGTGCTCCTATGATACCACAGCTGTGGTACATAAAGGCCATGCAAGCGTCACTTTTTATACGTGTGTGGTCACACTGTGCCATGGTTCCTCCTGGAGTTCTGCTCTCCACATGGGCAGTCACGCGGGTCCCATGGAAGTACAGCCGAACCAGTGGCATATTTTTCTTTTATTTTAGCCTCAGGGAGACTACATGGCCCAAGGGGTTAGAATATCTCTATCCTGCCCCCATATATAGTATTATTTTTCATAAATTCAGAATGAGGGACTGAGTCCCTGATTTCTGAAATGGGAGCAAAAATATTTCACTTCACATTACGGGCAGCTAATAAGATTGAACGGTTCTTCAGGACTGAAGGGGCCAATGGGAAAACCCCTCTTGACCAATCTTGATGTTTTTATTTAAAAACATGTATGTTACTGCAGGATTCCGACAGGACCAGCTATTGCAATATGATTATATTTTCACCACTAATTATGAAAAATGGATGACTAGTTCACCATCTCACAAAAAGCACACTTTCTCAGCCTCCATATGACAGGTCACCCAACAACTTTCCAGGAGGTTGCTGAGGTGGGTTATAATTTTTTTGAGGAAATGGTGCTAAAGGTATCAGCAAAACAAAAAAAGAAACAATACTTCACTAAAAGATGTGACCTAACCTATAACTACACAGTGACTATAGATAGGTCAAACTTTCAACAGGAATAGCTTTTTGTTGGTTTGCCAATAACTTTGGCATTGTTTGTTCACAAAACTTAACAACAAAAAATAATTTACTTCAACTCCTTTATGGAAAGTTTTGGGGTGATCCATCCAGTGGTGGCCAATAAAAGGTGGGATCCCAAAACACAATACCCACATGCAATTTCTATATATAAAATTTATAACAACATGGAAAAAACAGCTGAACAGAATTACACCATATCTGGCAGAAAGCCAGATCTTTACCTAGAAAGTGTATATTTTGTGATTTGGTGTAAATCTGTTCAGTAGTTTTAGAGAAATTAAGAATAAAAAATAGTCCAACAGAACTAAGCATTTTAAAAATAAGGTATTGTGATTGACCAAGCAGGCTTTGTCACCTGTCGGCCATGCTCTGCTTATGACCTCACAGACTGCATCACTCATGACATGTTCAATTACATCACTCATGACATCTCAAATTACATCATTGATGACAACAATGAGTATTGTAGAGGCTCGCGTTCTAAAGCAGCAAACTATAACTAGTGAATTTCACAGTTTTTTTAGTTTAAAATGTAACATTTTAAATACCATTTTCAACTACCTATAATGGCACCTTAACCCCTAAACTCTGAGACTCCCCCCTCTCCCGCCACACCCAGTGCTGAGCCCATTTTGGCTATTTGGAGTACTTCGCTCTTAGGCTTCCATAACGTTTTGTTTTCCCATAAGGTATCCACTCCAATTTTTTGTCCTCAACATAATGTAGATTTTAGGGGTATCCAGAGTTTGTGGATTACCCTGGAGACGACCAAAGAAAATAGCCGACATGTAGCTAAATTCTGTTTTGTTTGAGAAAAATTAGAAGAACTGC
This sequence comes from Pleurodeles waltl, assembly GCF_031143425.1. Classification (NCBI taxonomy): domain Eukaryota; kingdom Metazoa; phylum Chordata; class Amphibia; order Caudata; family Salamandridae; genus Pleurodeles; species Pleurodeles waltl. Next base: position 135,629,901 of record NC_090441.1, read on the forward strand.
TGCACAAGAAAGTGACAGCTTTTTCCCTGCAAATGGCATGCACAAAGGGTTTGCTTTGTTAAAATCACCATTTTCCCAGCCTTTAGGAAGAAGCAGAGCTGTTTAAAAAATATTTTATTACCTCTTGGCATTCTTCTAAGAGGTAGACCATTTTTCCAAATTTTTGTGCTTTCAACCTACTACCACTTCGTAGTTGTAACTGGTGTGCCCCCATGGGTGATCACAGAATGCTATAGATTTCTGAAAAGTAGACACAATTCTGAATTGAGAAAGCAGTTATTTGAGTACTTCCCCAAGGTTTTTTCAGAGAAACTAAGGGGCATATTGCTGAAAAGTGGCACTGACACTTTTCTTGAGCCCTTCGCGCCCCCTTAACGCCACCATGTGTGCACCGTATTTAAAATACGGCACACCACGGTAGCATCATCACTTTTTATGCTAGTCCAGCACTTTGCAGGATTAGCATCAAATACTTTTGACGCTAATTCTGCAAAGCACCCAGAGGCCCATTGAAACCAATGGAAGCCTCCTTTTGATGCCTGCGCTGAGCAGGCATTAAAAGTGCAGAAAAAAGGTGGTGCAAGAAAATCTCTTAGATTTCCTTGCACCACTTGTTTGCCCCCCCTCAACAGGGGGCCACTTTGTAAATATGGAGCAGCGTTTTTAGCCTCCCAATGCCACATTCGCTGTAAAAAGCGATGCTAATGTAGTGTGGGAATGGCACCAGGCCCTCTTTAATCTGGGCCTAACTGTTTTCAAATCAAATATTGAAAAGGAGCAGGAAAAATTAGCCATTAGGGTCAATGTTTTCATCTGTATTTTCATGTCACAATCACCAACTTGCAAAAGCAATATACTGATAAATCGACTTAACTCTTCTGGTCGTAGGGATAAATAGGGTTTGTAGGTTGTCCAAGTGGTACCTCGAGCAAACAACTGTGTTGCACCTTACAATGGTTTTTCATTATGTACCAAGTATAGAGTAAATCATATGGTAAAATATGAAGTCTGAAAAATGGATATGAGGGAAATCTATGTATTTCAGAAATGTGCACCAAACACTTAGTTTTGCAACAGTTGTTATTTATACAATCTGGGATTACACATAATATTTCACCCAGCAGAATCCACATGTGGATAGTTGCAGATTTTGTGCCCTTAGTCACCCGGCACCTAAGGAAAACGACCAAGCAGACACATTTCTGAATACTAGAGAACCAGAAGATGCCATGGTGGGGTAACCTATATAGTTCTTACCAGGTTTTCTTACCCAGACACCCTTACATATTTACAATTTCCTACCATCCAGCATTCTCCTACGTTTCTATAAAAATGGTACCTTACTTGAGTGTGTGGGCCTCGTGCTTGGTACAGGAAAGGACACAAAACACAACATGGATGCATCACATTTTTTCACTAAAAAACAACCCTTTTTTGCCATTTGGGTAGTTGTGGATTTTGGCCCTTAGCCCAGATGCACTTAGGGAAGATAAAATAATATGAGCATTCCTGAACTGTAGATACCTGGGAGAGTGCAGAGTGATATGACTTTTTTAGCTCTCACCAGGTTTATTTTTCCACAGAAGCCTTTACAAATCTCAAACTTTCACTAAAATACACACATTTTCCTCATATTTGTGACATGAAAAGTTCTAGAATCTCCAGGGAACCACAAACTTCCAACCAGTTAGCATTCCCCAACGTCTATCATTAAAAATGGTACCTCACTTGTGTGGGTGGGCCTAGTGCCCATGACACATTGATTTTTTGCAATTTGGCTAGCTGTTGATTTTGGGACTTATCTCAGGCAGCATCATGGGAAAACTACCAAGCCTGAACATTCCTAAAAATTAGACACCATGGGGGGGGGTGTTGGGTGGTATGACTTGCATGGCTCTCACCGTTTGCTTTCTTTTGCCGAGACACACTTGCAAACCTCAAACCTTGACTGAAAACATACATTTTCCTCATACTTCTGTGATAGAAAGTTCTGGAATCTGGGGGTGCCAGATATGTCCTACCACCCTGCATTCCCCCAATTCTTCTGTTAAAAATGGTGCTTCATTTGTTTATGCAGGCCTAGTGCCCGCCACAGGAAAGGGTTCAAAGGACAATGTGGATTCACAAGTATTTCCTGTCAAAAAATGACCCGATTTGATAAGAGGTAGCTGCCACAATGTTTTCCTACCCAAAATATCTTGAAAACTGCAAATTTTGTCCAAACAAATACACTTTCCTTGCCTTTGTGTGACTGCAATGTCCAGAACTGGCAGGGATCCACAAAATTCCTATCACCTTGTTTCTCCTATTTACCCTGCTAAAAATGTTACCTCACTCGGTGCCTAGGGCCCACAACTTTGCAAAATTGGAAAATCAACGAAATTAGTAAAAATGTCTAATGGGGTTGAAATATATATCAAACATAGAATACCTTGCAATACAAAATTCACTTTATATGTGATTGAATACCACTGTAGCTTAAAATATGTAGGCAGTACAATTTGCATGCTTAGAAAAAGAATTTTAGAGCACATCAGAGCAATTATACACAATGACTTCACTTATGCTGTAGCCAAACATCTAAAAATGCATGAAAACAATAGTTGGAAAACCTTAAGGTACTATGGCTTAGATCATATTCCTGAACACGAAAGAGTTGGTGACAGAACTAGAAAATTAAGACAATTAGAATCTAGCTATATTATTCAAATGAGAACAAGAACACGGTTTGGGATGAATAATGATGAGGAACATTTTGTACATTTATGAATAGTACTTTGGATAATGAATATGAGAAACAAAATATGTTAGTGATCACAAGCATAATGACATTAAATGTGATATACAGAATTAATTTTGAAAACATCTACATAGGATTGGACATATTTTGATTAAGTGCAGTATCTAGTAAAGGAATTAATAACTATGTTCAAATCATTTTCCATTTACAAGATGAATGATGAATTCTTACTATACTTTTTTAGATATAATAGTGCAGAGCACCTTTCTCTTGTTTAATTTATGTTGAGAGTGATAACAATGTGAGTTGAGATATATATATATTGATGCAATCTTGAACATTGTGGGGGTCATTACAACCCTGGCCGGTGTTAAAGCGGCGGCCAAACCGCAAACAGGCTGGCGGGAACAAAAATGGAATTCCGACCCTGGCGGAAACCGCCAACAGCGACCGCCACATCAACACACCGCCCGCCACGGCGGTACAAACAAACAGCGCAGCGGTCACCGCAAACAGACAGGCGGGAGACAATGTACCGCCCACTGTATCACAACCTACCAATCCGCCACCTTTTCCGGGGCGGTAGCCCCGCCGATAAAAACACGGCGGAAACAGCCATTTCGAAGGGAAAACGCTCACCTCCATACACCCCACGAGGAATCAGGACAGCATGGAACCCGAACTCCACATACTCCCAGCGATAGTCTTCCTGCTCCTCTACCAGGAGCACGAACGGCAGCGCAGAAGACAACGGTGACTACTGCACCTACGACACAGGGGAGGGGGCAGGGGGGAGGGGAAATCATTACGGGTACACACATACGCGACACACCCACCCTCACCCTCACCCACCACAACACACACATCAATGCATAGCAACACATCAGAGTGACACCTCCCAAACCCCCTGGAAGAATGCAAATACAAAAGGAAATGATTCTAAACATTGGAATATATTGTATTACTGCCAACAAATATATATACACATCAAAAACTCTTATATACATAAATGTACAAGTCCAAGCATTGTAGCAGGCATTGTTAGTGGACCACTGGGCCCAAATTACATGGGCAAAGCCCACACAGGATACCTGACTCCAACGGAGAGAACACTGCAGGGGCATCAGATAGCAAAACTACAGCCACCGCAGGGGGAAGGGAAGGGAGGGGCACCTCAGCCAGATGAGTGCACAACGCCAGATCCACGAGGGGCCTCCATGCCCACTGTTCAATCCTGGGGAGTGCAAAGCCACAGTCTCACAAGTCCAGACAGTGGGTGGGCTGCCCACTGTTACATCCTGGGGAGTGCAAAACCACAGTCTCACAAGTCCAGACAGTGGGTGGGCTGACCACTGTTACATCCTGGGGAGTGCAAAGCCACAGTCTCACAAGTGGATAACAGTCTCCACTGGTTCTGGAGGGGGCCTGGTGCCCAGAGTGCTTCGTGCAGCCCTGCCCGACACAGATGCGGGCCAGCCCCTGCCGCTCATGGGCCAGCAGTGCTTGAGATGAAGGGCCCAGTCCAGCGGTACTTGAGACGGCGGTGCCCAGTTCAGCGGTGCTTGAGATGAAGGGCCCAGTTCAGCGGTACTTTAGACGAAGGGCCCAGTTCAGCGGTACTTGAGACGGCGGTGCCCAGTTCAGCGGTGCTTGAGATGAAGGGCCCAGTTCAGCGGTGCTTGAGATGAAGGACCCAGTTCAGCGGTGCTTGAGACGGTGGTGCCCAGTTCAGCGGTGCTTGAGACGGCGGTGCCCAGTGCAGCGGTACTTGAGACGGCGGTGCCCAGTTCTGCGGTGCTTGAGATGAAGGGCCCAGTTCAGCGGTACTTGAGACGGCGGTGCCCAGTTCAGCGGTGCTTGAGACGGCGGTGCCCAGTGCAGCAGTACTTGAGACGGCAGTGCCCAGTTCTGCGGTGCTTGAGATGAAGGGCCCAGTGCAGCGGTACTTGAAACGGCGGTGCCCAGTTCTGCGGTGCTTGAGATGAAGGGCCCAGTTCAGCGGTACTTGAGATGGCGGTGCCCAGATCAGCGGTGCTTGAGACGCGGTGCCCAGTGCAGCAGTACTTGAGACGGCGGTGCCCAGTTCTGCGGTGCTTGAGATGAAGGGCCCAGTGCAGCGGTACTTGAGACGGCGGTGTCCAGTTCTGCGGTGCTTGAGATGAAGGGCCCAGTTCAGCGGTGCTTGAGACGGCGGTGCCCAGTTCAGCGGTGCTTGAGACGGCGGTGCCCAGTGCAGCGGTACTTGAGACGGCGGTGCCCAGTTCTGCGGTGCTTGAGATGAAGGGCCCAGTTCAGCGGTACTTGAGACGAAGGGCCCAGTTCAGCGGTACTTGAGTCGGCGGTGCCCAGTTCAGCGGTGCTTGAGATGAAGGGCCCAGTTCAGCGGTACTTCAGACGGCGGTGCCCAGTGCAGCGGTGCTTGAGATGAAGGGCCCAGTTCAGCAGTACTTGAGACGAAGGGCCCAGTGCAGCAGTGCTTGAGATGAAGGGCCCAGTTCTGCGGTGCTTGAGATGAAGGGCCCAGTTCAGCGGTACTTGAGACGGCGGTGCCCAGTGCAGCGGTGCTTGAGATGAAGGGCCCAGTGCAGCGGATCCGGCCATGCGGGGAGGTCATTTGCCACCTGTCCTGTGGCTGGCGGGGCCCTCCTACCCATCTGTCCTACGGCTGGTGGGGCCCTCCTGGGCAGCTGTGCCGGGCCTGTTGGTGGCCTCCTGCACACCTGGGATGGGGCTGGCAGGGCCCTCCTGGCCAGCTGGGCTGATGGTGGTGTTGTCGGCGGTGCTGCCCTTCCCAGCCTTCCCTGATCGCCTGTGGCCCTTCCCCACCTTGGGCAGTGTGCCAACTGTCTCCACACTTCCTTGCGGAGCCATGGTAGGGGTTTTAGTCCCTGGTGTTTTCACCCTCTCGCGCCGGCCACTGCCTATCAGGGGACGTGTAAATGGCAGTGGGGGTGGTGACTGCACGTGTGCGGGGGGTTTTGGTTTGTGTGCTGCTGAGGGACGTAGTGGCTGAAGATGTTGTACATGCAGGTGTGAGTGGAGACGTGACAGGGAGGGAGGAGGGAGACGAGGAGGAGGGGGACACAGTGGAGGCAGTTTGTGTTGGCATGTCTGTATGTGGATGTTGCTTGGGTGAATGCCTGTGTGATGTGTGGTGCTTATGTTTGCCTGAGCTTCCCTTGGGTGTTGAGGTGTGTGCAGGCTGGTCTGATGGTGTGTCTGGGATAGGCAGAGGTACAGGTGATAGGGTATGGGTGGAGGAAGTTGGAGGGGGAGGCTAGAGACAGGGACAATGGCTGCCATCAGTGCTGAGGCCAGAGCCTGGAACGATCGCTGAAGGGCAGCCTGACCAGAATGAATGCCCTCCAGGTATGCATTACTCTGGTGCACCTCCCTTTCTACACCCTGGATGGCATTCAGAATGGTAGACTGCCCAACAGTGAGCGTCCTCAGGAGGTCAATGACCTCCTCACTGAGGGCAGCAGGGGTGACTGGGGCAGGGCCTGAGGTGCCTGGGGCGAAGGAGATGCCCACCTTCCTGGGTGAGCGGGCATGGGCCAGACGCTGAGGGGCTGCTGGGAGGGCGGTGCTGGTGCGGTGGGTGGCGGCTGTACCTGTTGTTGCGGGGGGCACAGATGTTGCCGCCACCACAAGGGAGCTCCCTTCAGAGGACGAGTCGGTGTCACTGATGTCTGCTCGAGTCCCCGCTGTGGAGCTCCCGTAGCCCTCTGTCCCACTGGTGAATTCGGAGTCCGTTGCATGGCCCTCCATGGCCATGTGGGATGCAGCTCCCTCGTGCACCGATGCCACTTCTCCTCCACCTGATGATGCTAATGCACACATGAACAGGAAGACCACAAAAAAGGGGGGGGGGAGAAAATAAAGAAATGTTGAGTGCATGCATTGGCGACACCGTTGGCGGACAGGACAGACACAGAAGCCCCCTGCACTACACCGCGCACTTGGGGTCGACTATTCAATCCGTGGGACATGGCCTACAAGCCTATGGACGACATCTGCACACATAGATGACACAGGGCCATGAATAGCTGTACTAGGCACCCTACAGAGGTGGGGGGCGGGGGCACAGGGCCATGCCTTACGGAGGGGCCTAGCCTACAGAAATCGCCCTGGCCTAGGGATACCCACAGCCCTCCTCCCCCGCCCAGACACCTCCACTGCACGCAAAGTCAACAGAATGAGAGTGTACTCACCCGCTTGTGTCTGCTGTGATGTCCTCACGCGCCCATCCAAATCGGGGTAGGCAACTGCCAGGATCCGTGACATCAGGGGGGTCAAAGTCCAACTGGCACCCCTCCCACGTTGGGAGGCCATCACCAGCTGAGCCTCCGCCGTCTTCCTGCTCCAGCGGCGGATGTCCTCCCATCTCTTCCGGCAGTGGGTGCCCCATCTGTGGTGGACCCCCAGGGTCCGGATGTCCTTGGCGATGGCACGCCAAATATCGATCTTCTGGTGGGCGCTGACCTATGTGAAATGTACAGGGGGAGAAAAATAGTCATCACCTTCTGCATATTCAATGTGAGTGGCCCCCCATCCCTACCCTTGCCATGTGGCACATGCTCTCACCGTCGTTTGATGCATGCCTCAATCGCTCCCCTCCCCACCATCTTTCATCCACCCCACTCAACACAGGCATTGCCCATAAAGCATGCTCCCTCAGTACTAACCTGTTGGTCTGGAGGACCGTAGAGTAGCGCGTACTGGGGGAGGACCCCATCCACAAGTTTCTCCAACTCCTGAGCTGTGAAGGCAGGGGCCCTTTCCCCAGTCGCATGAGCCATTGTCTCTTCCAGAGGTCACAGCAGCACTTGCAGTGTAGGTCCTCGCCTGTCAAATATCAGGTATTGAGTGATTAAGCAGATAGAAAATGACGGTCACTCCCGCGGCGGTGCGTACCGCGACTGCCGGCGCACATCGTCATTGGCTCATGAGACCCATAGGGTTCAATGTTAACCAATGCTGCTTTGCGCCGCGGTCTTCGACCGCCTACCGCCACGGTGTGCCATGCCAGCGCATTTACCTCACATCCCATTGTCGCACTTCACAGGTAAGGCAGCCGCCATTTCAGGGGCCCACATGGCTTACTTTTTACTGCGTCACACATACCTAGGCCTTGCATCAACACTCATACAAAGCATTCAATGGAGTGAGAATCGTGTTATGTGCAAGCTGTGGTTACGTACCTGTGGGTTGATTGACTCTGTGCTCGCTGTTGTCCTTCATAGGCACCGTCTGCTGGGACATGCGAGGAGATGGCGGAATCTTCCTGTGTACAGACCGCTGATGGACCTGTCGACAATGGAGGAAAGACATGTCATACTGACATACAGGCTTGACCGAGCCACTATTCATGAACTGTGTGCCCAGCTGGAGCCAGACCTGATGTCACCAATCCGCCAACCCACAGGGATCCCCCCTCTAGTGCAGGTGCTGTCAGTGCTCCATTTCCTTGCAAGTGGGTCATTTCAAACAACAGGGGCCATATCATCAGGGATGTCCCAGCCTATGTTTTCCCAGGTGTTGTCCAGAGTGTTGTCTGCCCTGCTGAAACACATGCGCAGCTACATCGTTTTCCCTGAGGTGGGGGATTTGCCTACAGTGAAGGGTGATTTCTATGCCCTTGGACATATCCCCAACATCATAGGTGCCATTGATGGGACCCATGTGGCATTGGTTCCCCCCCACAGGAGTGAACAGGTGTACAGAAACCGGAAGAGTTATCATTCCATGAATGTACAGATGGTATGTTTGGCCGACCAGTACATCTCCCATGTTAATGCCAAGTTCCCTGGCTCAGTGCATCACGCCTACATCATGCGGAAGAGCAGCATCCCTTACGTGATGGGTCAACTCCAGAGGCAACGTGTGTGGCTAATTGGTGACTCTGGTTACCCCAACCTGTCATGGCTACTGACCCCAGTGAGGAATCCCAGGACAAGGGCAGAGGAACGCTACAATGAGGCCCATGGGAGAACTAGGAGGGTGATCGAGCGGACCTTCGGCCTCCTGAAGGCCAGGTTCCGCTGCCTCCATATGACAGGTGGATCCCTATTCTACTCACCAAAGAAGGTGTGCCAGATCATTGTGGCCTGCTGTATGCTTCACAACCTGGCTTTGCGACGACAGGTGCCTTTTCTGCAGGAGGATGGTGCAGATGGTGGTGTTGTAGCAGCTGTGGAGCCTGTGGAGAGTGAGGACGAGAAAGCCGAAGAAGACGACATAGACAACAGGAACACAGTAATACAGCAGTATTTCCAATTACACACAGGTAAGAATACACACCGGCATATTACATATACTTAAACACTACTACCTCTCTACTGTCTGTCCTTTTCCCCCAGTGTATGGTAACTGAGTTGTGACTTTCCCTTCCGATTTCAGAGATGTGGTCCCCACTGCGTGACATCTGCTTTGTTTTCCCATGAACTACATCTGTGTGACATTGGTATGTTGGCATCACAATGTAAATAAGCATTTTGGCACGTTACTGTGTAATACATTTGTTCAAAATCACAGCCAGACTCCTGATTGTTTTGTGCAATAACTGTGTTTATTACAGTGCTCTATATTGATGGGTGGTTGCAAATCGGTGAGGGGTGATGGTGGAGGATTGTCCATGGCAGAGTCCAGACTATTTGTATCACAGGTGCATTGTCCAAATGCCTGTGGAAAGTGGAGCTGGGGCAGTTTAAGGATGGACAGGGTGACAATGTGGGACAGTGGGATGACAATCAGGGAGGTATCCTTTCCTGGCGGGGGTCTTGGCATCTTACTCTGTCTTCTTCCTGGATCTCAGGGCCCGCTTGCAGGGTGGTTCTCCTTCTGCAGGGGGTGGGAGGCAGTTCTTGGTTCATGCTAGTGTCAGGGGCCCTTTGTGGTGCCACAGCGTCCCGCAATGTGGTGACTACCAGATTCAGAGCCCCTACAATGGTGCCCAGGGCGGTACTGATGGTTCGTAGTTCCTCCCTGAAGCCCAAATACTGTTCCTCCTACAGGAGCTGGATCTCCTGAAACCTGGCCAGTACCGTCGCCATCGTCTCCTGGGAATGATGGTAGGCTCCCATGATGGAGGAGAGGGCCTCGTGGAGAGTGGGTTCCCTGGGCCTGTCCCCCCCCTGTCGCACAGCAGCCCTCCCAGTTCCCCTGTTTCCCTGGGCCTCTGTCCCCTGGACCGTGTGTCCACTACCACTGCCCCCAGGTCCCTGTTGTTGTTGGGGTGGTGGGTTAACCTGGGTGCCCTGTAGTGGTGGACACACCGCTGATTGACGTGTCCTGGGGACAGAGGTATGGGCCCGCTGGGTGGGTGCTGTGCTGGTGTTACCAGAGAGGGGGGAGGTCTGCTGTGGCCTGTGGCTGTCTGAGGGGAACCGACTGTCCCGAGGTCCCCTATGGGCCGGGCTGGTCATCTAGATACAGGTCGACAGAGGTGCTGTCATCACTGTGGGCCTCTTCTGGGGGTGGAGTGGACATTTGTGGACCCTCCTGCGCTGTGACGTGGCGTTCGGGTCCTGCAGGGGTATAAAGGGATGGTTATTGCATCTGTGTGTGCCATAGCATGCAATGGGTGGGTGCCCGTGTACCCCAGTGCTTGCATTCCTGTGTGGGGGATTTTGTGACGGTGGTTTGGGGGGGGATGGGTATGTGCAGTGGGCATGCTTTGGTGATGGGTGTCCATGCTTTGTGGTCGCATGCAGGGCTTGGGGTTGGATGGGTGGGTTGTGATGGTGAGACATTTGCAACGAGTAGGTGTGATGGGGTGAGGGTGTTGGTGGGGGTATGAGTTGGCATGCTGATGGGGTGGGGGGGATGAAGTAGTGAAGATGAGACTTACCAGAGTCCATTCCTCCAGATACTCCTGCGAGGCCCTCAGGATGCAGGATCGCCAAGACCTGCTCCTCCCATGTTGTAAATTCTGGGGGAGGAGGTGGTGGACCGCCGCCAGTCCGCTGAACCGCGATGTTGTGCCTGGATACCATTGAACGCACCTTCCCCCGTAGGTCGTTCCACCGCTTCCTGATGTCGTCCCTATTTCTTGGGTGCTGTCCAACAGCGTTGACCCTGTCGACTATTCTGCTCCATAGCTCCATCTTCCTGGTAATGGAGGTGTGCTGCACCTGTGTTCCGAAGAGCTGTGGCTCTACCCGTACGATTTCCTCCACCATGACCCTGAGTTCATCCTCTGAAAACCTGGGGTGTCTTTGCGGTGCCATGGGGTGGTGTGGGTGATGTGTGGGGTGGATTGTGTGGTGCTAAGTGTGGTGATTTGTATTGGTGTGTTGTGTGAAGTGCGTGGTAATATTGCTGGGTGAATGTAATATGCGTGTCTGGGTGCTCGGATATCTATTTCTCTGTGCGTGGTACCGATTCTCTAGGAGTGGAGGTTTGTGGGTGATGTGGGTGTGTGTTTTATATTCAATTGGGTGTGTGGTTGTGGTGTGTGTATGTGTCTCAGGTGTGTGTATTTTGAATTGTCCAATATGGCTGTGCTTAGTAAGAGTGTGTGTATTTTGAGCGCGGCGGTGTGTACCGCCAATGGAATACCGCGGTTGAAAGACCACCGCGTGGATTCGTGGGTCGTGATAGTGTGGGCGTATTTCTGTTGGCGTGATGGTGGAGGTTTCGTCATCGGCATTTTCTCGCTGACCTTTGCTGTGGCGGACTTTTGTGGATGTCTGTATTTTGGCGGTTTGCCTGTTGTGGGTCAGAATGACCGTGGCGGTTTACCGCGGCGGGATGTTGGCGGTCTTCTGACAGCAGTAAGGGGCTTTTACTGCCGATGTTGGAATGACCCCCTATGTCATTTTGATTTATTGAAAAAACATAAGTTAATTGGTCTTTAGTTATATCATACTACAATGTCCATAATGCATTGCACAAATCTGAGGATTACGGCAGTATAAAAAGATATTGAGAGAAAGGACTGTGGAACCGAGAAGAAGACTGTTTAGTCGAAACGCGTTGTTTTTGTTTTTTGTTGCACTGAATAAATTCGGAAAATATGTAACTAATCTTTAACGGAGTGCGTTGCCATCAAATCTTGGTTAACAATTAAATTGAGGGCATGGTCAGCCCTAGTGCACCGCACCAGCTGAGGAGTGCGTCGCTGCCTTCGACCGCATTGTTTTGGAAATATATATCTATATATGACCTAGTAGCAGTCACTACTATGTAGTTATAGTTAGGACCAAGTTTCTATAGAAAGAGTATTTTTTGTTTCGCTAATAACTTGGGCGCCGCTTGACGAATCTTTACAAAATTTTCTGTGAAAATACAATGCACACCTGAACTGCTGGAATGTTTTGGGGTGATCTGTCCAGAGGGGCAGAGAAAAAGGGGGGGCCCCAAAACACTTTTCCCAATTCATTTTCTCATGGAAAAAATTGAACAGCGATAATGCCACAACTACTGGATGGAATTACACCAAATTTGGAAGAAAGGTAGGTCCTGGTCCAGAAAGCAACCTTTAATTCTTTTGGTGTAAATTCGATCAGTAGTTTTTAAAACACTGAGGAGAAAACAAATGTGTGTATATAGGGACCCACCTCCTGATCTTGTGCTGTGATCACATTGGCTGTCACCACTTCAACCAGGAAGTGTTGGCAGTCACGTTGGAACTCGGCAGCCGGGTCCCAGAGAACAATGTTAAAAAAAAAGACAAGGGGCCAGGGTACAGACACCCTGAGGGACCCTCCCAGGGTTAAAAAGCTATGTTCTTAAAAATTTTGCCACAAGCCACGGCGGATATGTAGATCTTGCAAAAAAAAAAAAAACAATGGAGCGCAGTTTCCAGAGTTTCATCTTTTTCAAGACCCCAGGTGGGCCAGATCCCAAAGGTCTTTTATGGTAGTTGACAGGGGCTGTCTGATCCCCCTGCAGCCCGGGGACCTTCCCCCCCCAGGGTGAAGCTGTAATTATGTGCGGGGGGCTGCGCTGCCCCCGAGCACTGGGGACACCACCTCCCCGGGGCAAAATTCATTATTGGCCCTGGGGAGGCCCGTCTGCCTCCCCCACGTCCCCAAAGACCACCACCTCCCCGGAATTAAATTAATTATTGGTGTGGGGGCCACTTGGCCCCCCACTGCCCCAGGGACCGCCACCTTGTTGGGGCTTTATTAATTAAATAGAGGGGATGCCCAGACCCCTCAGCCCTGGGGCGCCACCACAGCCCTTGTTCTTTCTTAATATTCAATGTGGGGGGGCACACAGCCCCCTGCTGCCCTGGGGACCAGTTAGGTTTTGACTTTACTCGTAAAAAAACATAGAAATTTAGCAGTTATATTTAGGTTTCAAATAACTATAACTTGTGCCCTAAGGTAACTATAACGTGTGCCCCCACCATGCACAGTATTGTCTTCATAAATGTAACTGCTAATGTTTCATTGATATTTGTAATGATGTTGTGAAAGCTGTCTTGAGTGCTGTAATATCTGGGGTAATTAGCAGGGCATGGTTAGCGTGGAAGTTATAGTTACCTTAGGGCACGAGTTATAGTTACTTGAAATCACTGTAACTAAAACTGCTGAATTTCTATAGTTTTCTACAAGTAAATGTAGAGCCTAACTATAACATCCCAGTAACATTTGTTTTTTTCATTAATTTCTATGAAGCAATCCCCTATTAGATTTATTTGCGCCATATTTTTGCCCCCCAATGGGGGAATGTCCCCTTTGCATACATTATGCATGATGCATGTATGATGTAGTGCAAAGGGTTGCAAAGTGGTGCAATGCATGCACTGAACCACTTTGTAAATGTGGCATGGGGAAAAGGCCACCTTAGCACTGCCTTAGTGTTAAAAAAATGACACTCAGGTGTCGCTAGAGTGGCCCTCTTAAATCAGGGCCTTAGTTTGTAACCATAACTCTGCTTTTTTGTGTTTTGTTAGAAGGTATCTACATATATTCACTGAATAAACCAAAGGTTAAACTAATGTTATAGTTTGGTAAAAATTTCATTGACTCTGTAATGTTTTAAACTGACGAAACCACTAAAATTCACCAGTTATAGTGATCTCAAGTAACTATTACTCGTCCTCTAGGTAGCTATAACTCGCACCCCCATCATGCACAGTTTTATCATGAATAACCTCATTACAATGGTGCAATGATATTATCAGTGATATCATGGAAGATGTCATGAGTGATATCATAGGCAAGGTAAGTAGCAGTGCGTGTCAAGGGCGTGTGTTATAATTACCTCAGAGCACAAGGTAGAGTTAACTGAGATAACTATTACTGGTGAATTCCAGTGATTTTGTGTGTCTAATATGTTACGTTGTCATTGAAATTCCACCTAACTTTAAGGTTACTTTAATTTTTGGTTATTTATAGGGAATCTCTGTTTTTTTTAATGTCAAGAAATATGTTATTACCATATGTAAAGCCAACCCCCCCACCTTCTGTACCTACTGCCTGGGATGTCAGCTGTTTACTTTTTTGGGGATGGGTAATGTGTGTCCCCCTCAAGCCTTTACAAGGCCCATGGGATATTTAGGGGAGGGGACATGCAGTCCCCCACCCCAAGGCTCTGTGAGGCCCTGAGGACCCTATTCAACTTTTGCATTTATGGAATGGGGAATGCAGCACTCAATGATTTGCATGTTGTTGGTGCCTGGAGTGGGCACCACAGCATCCACAGAAAAATAATAACTGGTGCCCACCAGCACCCACTATGGATTCTGGCTAGGGAGTCAGCAGTGGTCACAGGGGCTTTGGAGCTCCCTCCGCAGCCCCAAAGTTAATATAAAGTCACCAAAAAAGATTTAAAAGATTTTTTTTAAATGATTGATAAATTAGCACTAGGGCCCACTCAGTTCATATTCACTGCTATAAGTATCCTGGGGCATTGAATGCAAGTAATTACCATGTTTTTTAAAACACTCTGTACTAGAGATGGATGCTGTTCAGCCAGCTAAATTGTTGCTGGTTCTATGGCTGCATTGTGCCCTGCGATCTTCCTTTAATGTTAAAAGAACATAGAAATTCACTGAAAAAAAAACAATGGTTAAAGTGGCATTATAGTTAGGAATTGTAATAATATCTTACTTCACATGAAAAAAATCCCTTAGAAATTCAACAATTAGAGATTAGAGGGATGTTATAGTTAGGTGAAAATGTCACAAAATCACTTAAATTAACTGATTATAGTTATCTCAAGTAACTATAACTTGTGCCCTAAAGTAACTATATCTCACACCCTTGCTAAGTACTGCTAATTACCCCACATATTGCATCTCTCATACAGTGCTCTGTGACACAGTTAATTGCATCAATGCAACATCTGAAAAGACATAATTGATGACAATATTGTGCACAGCTGGGGCACAAATTATAGTTACTTTAGGGCACATAGTTATAACTACTTGAGATAACTGTAACTGGAGAATTTCTGTGAAATGAGAGAACTTCAGGAGAGTGGAAAAAATTGCATTTTTCAATTTACTTTTGCCCCAAGGAGAGTACCTCTGGGGCCTCCTACAAAGATTAGGGGATCAGATTATCCCTATCATGCACCCTTATATTCTTTTTTGGAAAATTTTCAGAACAGGGGACTAAGTACTGGATTCCTGTAATGCACAACTTTCAACTTGCAGCAGCCAATTAGAGCCCTTGCTCTGATAAAGACCACTCAGCCAATGAAACATCTTGAATTTTTGAATTATTACCAATGATCCAGATATACAAATATTTTTAAAACTTAGGGCCTCATTAACTACAAACTGGCACATCAGTCACGATGTGCCAGTTTGCTTGTGCCACCCTGAACCCCCTAACAACACCATGAGAGCACTGTATTTGCAATACTGTGTACCATGACACTCGTCAGCACAGCAGTTGAGACTCTTTGCTGGACTAGCATCAACGATTTAGATGCTAGTCCAGCAAAGCCCAGGGAGTCCCATAGAACAAAGCACAGCGTCACTTTAACACCTGTGCTGAGCAGGCGTTAAAAAATGATGCAAGAAAGATGCAGTGAGATCTTGTGGATTTCACTGCGCCATTCCTAAGGGTATCCTTGCAGGCAATGACTCCAAGGTGCAAGGGTTTACAAACTGGCACAATGGCACCATTGCACCAGTTTGTAAATATGACGCAGGGCGGGGGACTTTTCTGCAACTCTGTAGCATCAGAAAAAAGGACAATACGGTGGCAATAGTTGCTTCTAAATGAGCCCCATAATTTTTCAAATACTGCTGAATGGATTTACACAAAATCACAAAAGGCATGCTTTCTAAACCAGGATCTAGCTTCCTGCCAAATTTGGTGTAATTTTGTTCAGTTGTTTTCACTGTTGAAATTGCATGGAGAAACTTGGCTTGGGGCACTCTCCATTTTTCTCAGCCCCAGCTTGACAGAGCACACTGCAAATCTCTATGATGGAGCTGAGGAAAAAGGAGAACTTTGTGGGAAAGTTTTATGAAAATTCGTCAAAAGCGCAATAACTGCTTAGTGACATTATCACTGGGTTATATCTACATACTAGGTGTTACTTTTTGACTTGCTTGTGTATGGCAACGTTTAAGGGTGAACTATCAAGTGAGGACTGTGAAAAAGTGGGTTGCCCAAATGCAAAATTACCGTGAATTTTTTATAGGCTTTTTTAGGCAGGATTACAGCAAAAACTCCTGAAAAGAATTACACCAATTTGTAAAAGAAGCTAAATCTTGATGTACAGATTGTGTTTTCTGTAATTTTAGAGAAATTAAGGGTCTTAAATGATTGTATATTTTGGCTGTTGGGTTTGCAAGAGGCTCAGAGAGAGTGTTCTGATTGACCCAGGGAGCTTTATTTGCCTTGGGCCATTTCGCTCCAATGGTAGTGAGACTCAAGCGAGAGCGAGCGGTGTTATTGGCTGCCAGAACCATGAAAAAAATGCTGCTGGCAGCCATTACAAGGATCGGGGACTTAGGGCCAGATGTAGCTAAGGTTTTTCCCCATTCTGTGTCTATGGGAAAAAGTGTTTGCACATATGGCCCTTAGTCCCTTGTCCTGAAGTTGTAAAAAAATTAAAATATTGAGGCAGGGTAGGGATACTCTGAAACAGTAGGGAGGGACACAGAGGTCCCCACTGGGGCCAAAGAAGAAAAACAAAACAGCAAAAAATGCTGCAGGGCCGAAAACAATTTTTATGGGATGGGATGCGCGCCCCCCTTCCCCAAGCCATTAGAGGCCATGGAGAGCCCAGCCTGGGGCTGATCTTATTATTTAAGGGGAGGGGACCATGCGGCCCACCTCACCATGCCTTAAGAGGTTCCGGGGAGCCACCACTGGGCTGACTCAGCAGCTATGTCCAAGGGTTCCCACCCCCGAGACATAGCGATTTCCCTGCCCACAGCAGTCCACTCCCACCTGGCCGGAGCTTAAAAAATGATGCCACCCACTGGAGGTGGACTTTAGATCTGTTTCTCTGCCTGCAGTGATGTGGGGAGGGAACCAGATCTAAATATTGCTCCTGCCCACAGGGAACAGCATTATAAGCTGCTCCGTCTGGGTGGGAGCAATGTCAGCTGCTGCTGGATGCGGGGAGCCAGGTGAAGCCGCAGGAACATTGGGTCCACCCATGGCCCACCTCCCCTTTAATTAAGAAACAAAACAGCCCCTATGGCCAATTCCCCAACCGCGCAGTGTGGGTTGCTGTATGGAGGGTGTTGGATGCAGGGCCTAGCTACAGGTGAGTGGTTGAATTTAAGTATGATTATACTTTACATTTTTAAAAAAACTAGACATTCACTAAAAAAAGGTTAATGTAATGCTATAGCTAGAGGTGATAAAAGGATCTAGGTTTTATTTAAAGGAAATTTAGGAATTCACTGAAAAAACAAAGGTTAAAGTGTGCGAGCTACTCACCTGAATTCCAGGCATTCCGATGGTGCAATGACAATTCCCCAATCCCGATGAGAACTAATGTGGCCGCGATAAAGAGTACATTGCCCTCTCACAAGTCCTCAAGGGGAGTGGAGTTTTGGGAAGAGAAAAAGAGAACATGCCAGCTTCTGCTTTGTAGTCTGCAGAATCGGACTGCTGGACCCTGGACTGCATGTTGTGTTGGTTGTCAGGAGTTCTGATTTCTCAAAACACTGGGTTCTTGTTTTTAGGATTCTGGGCTGCAAATGAATTACTTCATTAATACATTAAACTTGCATAAACTATTGCAAAATTATACATTGTTGGCACATTGTACATACGTTTCTAAAAGGCATACTTTCAGAGTCTCTGAAGCAATGTCCAAACTCAAAAACAATCAACTTGACTAAAGGCTTTCTTTGTGTTCTGGCGAAATCTCTTGCCGATAACAGTTTTGATAAACTTACTCTAATTCCAATCGCCTAATTCTCAGGGGTGCACATGTTACAGGAAATATGTCCTTAGTTAATGCCTGTTTAGTGGTATCTTGGAATCCCACTCCCACGATAAATCAAGTTAGCTCTTACTGTCATAAATTATTTAAAAGACAGAGCTCTGTTTTGTTTCATTTAAGTAATTCATCTTTCTTTACCTTGAAATTATATTACTTGCTTGAAAATTTCACCCTTCTTATGTTCTCTCTTTAACAGGAAATATGGGAGAGGAGACCCAGAACTTTGCAGGGAGCCGATCGGAGGGCGATGATCGCTGGGACTTAACTGGAAGCTGTCCAGAGGATGAGAAATGCTGGAACTTGACTAGGAGCTGGTCGAAGAACGAGCAACACTGGTACTCGACTGGAGGCAGGCTGGAGGACATGGAACTTGACTTGACTGGAAACAGGTGAGCAGACCAATAGGTACAGCAGTTGATTGCTTATTAAGGAAATGAGCAATTATCCTCCTGACTGTGGCAATTGTGCAATACAGATCACATTTTAAGGAGCACATGTTTTGACAGTTACAGTTGGCACAAGTTTAGCAGGTGGGATACAATGTGCATAATCAACAAGCATTGGTTATAATAAACATTACATTTAACAAGCAGTAGTTATTATCAACTTGATATTCAAGGATGGAATGAATGTACCCAAGTAAGCTTGAATGTTGCAGGCAACAGCACCTTACTGTAATGGAGCTCTTGGGAGTACTAGTGTACCCACAACCCAGTGACAACATTAAGGTTTTGAAGTAAGAAAACCACATAAATTCACCAGTTATAATTAGCAGCGCTATCACTTGTGCCCCTCCATATTCTGTTATGGCCTCACATATGACATCACTCATGACATGTTCTATGACATATTTTTAACTTTTATAACAAGACCAATGATTGCTTAACCTTCATTTTGGCTGTCATATGTAGCACAATCTTACTAGAAGTAGCAAGGAAGTTCAAAGAATAAACTAAGCTGAATATGTAAAGTATTGGCTACATGAACTACTGAAAGACAAATTTATGTTCCCATGCTAATGGAAACCTTTAAAAAAATAAAATACATCTTATTCTACATACATTTTCTTTGCATGTTCTCGAGCTAACAAAATAAAACTGTGCCCAACAAGCCAAACAAAAAATGTATTCCTTCTGTACTCCTGTGCTACAAAATGTAAAAGTGACCTAGCACTGAGCTACATAAACTACCAAATGGGTGACATGATAATCGCCCATTAGGAAAAAGGTAATATTCTTAATTTTTATAATAACAATAACTGGCTTTCATTCACTTTGTCTTCATATGTAGCACAATCCTACTAAAAGTAGCACGAAAGCCCAAAAAATAAGATAAACTGCTTATGTAAATTGAACATGAACAAATAAAATACACATTTATGGTCACATGATTATGTAAATCAAAAAAGAAACACATAACAAATAAAAGGGATAAAAAGAAAGAAATCACATTCAATCTGATTGCCACTCTGTAGTTATAGCCAGTATTCCCAAAAATAGTAATTCCTTGTATAATATTATCTCCCTAATGTTTTTCCGCTCGTTTGTGAATCACCACAAATCTTTCCAGACCAATAGCATTTTGTACATTTTTTGATTTTGTACATTTTTGTGGTGAGTCATTAAGGGTGTGTGAAGATAAAAGGAGGTCCCAAAATGCGTTTTCTCACAAATGCAGTTTCTAAATGCTATCCCCTTCGCTGCCAGGCCTTTTCCCCCTCCTGTGCCGAGCCTTTTTTTGGCTATTTGGGGCAGTTCGCACTTAGGCCCTCATAACTTTTTGTTCACATAAGCTACCCATGCCAAATTTGCGTCCTCATTTTCCAACATCCTAGGGATTCTAGAGGTACCTAGACTTTGTGGTTTCCCCTGAAGGAGAGCAAGAAATTAGCCAAAATACAGTGATTTTTATTTCTTTTTTAATGGGAAAAAAGGGCTGCAGAAGGCAGCTTGTGTTTTTTTCCCTGAAAATGGCACCAACAAAGGGTTTGCGGTGGCAAGATGACCATCTTCCCAGCTTTCATGAACAGGCAGACTTGAATTGGAAAACCCAATTTTTCAGTACAATTTTGACATTTTACTGGGACATACCCCATTTTTACTATTTTTGTGCTTTCAGCCTCCTTTCAGTTAGTGAACAAAATGGGTGAGAAACCAATGCTGATTCCCAGAAAGCTAAACATTTCTGAAATGTAGACAAAATTCTGAATTCAGCAAGAGGACATTTGTGTAGATCCTACAAGTGTTTCCTACAGAAAATAACAGCTGAAATAAACAAAATATTGAAATTGAGGTGAAAAAAACAGCCATTTTTCTCCACGTTTTACTCTGTAACTTATTCCTGAGATGTCAGATTTTTTAAAGCAATATACTGTGATGTCAGCTGGACTCTTCTGGTTGCGGGGATATATAGGGCTTGTAGGTTCATCAAGAACTCTAGGTACCCAGAGCCAATAAATGAGCTGCACCTTGCAATGGGTTTTTCTTCTATACCGGGTATAAAGCAATTCATTTGCTGAAATATAAAAAGTGAAAAATAGATATCAAGAAAACCTTTGTATTTCAAAAATGGCCAAAAGATAAGGTGTTGAGAAGCAGTTGTTATTTGCACATCTCTGAATTCTGGGGTGCCCATACTAGCATGTGAATTACAGGGCATTTCTCAAATAGATGTCTTTTTTACACACTGCCTTACATTTGGAAGGACAAAATGTAGAGAAAGACAAGGGACAATAACACTTGTTTTGCTATTCTGTGTTCCCCCAAGTCTCCTGCTAAAAATGGTACCTCACTTGTGTGGGTAGGCCTACCACCCACAAAAGGAAATGGCTCAAAACACAAAGTGGACACATCAAATTTTTTCACAGAAAACAGAGGTGTTTTTTGCAAAGTGCCTACCTGTGGATTTTGGCCTCTCGCTCAGTCTGCACCTGGGGAAACCTAGCAAACCAGCGCATTTTTGAAAACTATACACCTAGGGGAATCCAAGATGGGGTGACTTGTGGGGATCTGACCAGGTTCTGTTACCCAGAATCCTTTGCAAACCTCAAAATTTGACCAAAAAAACACTTTTTCCTCTCATTTTGGTGACAGAAAGTTCTGGAATCTGAGTGGAGCCACAAATTTCCTTCCACCCAGTGTTCCCCCAAGTCTCCCGATAAAGATGGTACCTCACTTGTGTGGGTAGGCCTAGCGCCGACTAAAGGAAATGGCCCAAAACACAACGTGAACACATCACATTTTTTCACAGAAAACAGATGTGTTTTTTGCAAAGTGCCTACCTGTGGATTTTGGCCACTAGATCAGCCGGCCCCAGGGGGGGCAGAAATGGCCTAAAATAAATGTGCCCACCCCAACCCCCCGGGGAGCGACCCTTGCCTACGGGATCGCTCCCCCTGCGTGACATTGGCGCAAAAAAAGATCCCCGGTGTCTAGTTGTTTCTGCCCCCCATATGGGAAGATTGACCTAAAATCCGCCGATCTGCCCCCAAGGGGGGCAGAAATGGTCTAAATACAATTTGCCCCCCAGGGGAGCGACCCTTGCCTAATGGGTCGCTCCCCATCTCTAAAAAAATAAACAAACAAAAAAAAACACACACAAAAAAATTTGCCCTGGCGCCTAGAGGTTTCTGCCCCCCCAGGGGCAAATCGGCCTAATAACAATAGGCTGATCTGCACCTGGGGGGGCAGGAATAGCCTAAAATAAATTTGTCCCCCCCCCGGGAGCGACCCTTGCCTACGAGATTGCTCCCCTTGTGTGACAGCGCAAAAAAAAAATCCCTGGTGCCTAGTGGTTTCTGCCCCCCTTGGGGGCTGATTGACCTAAAATTGGCCGATCTGCCCCCAAAGCGGGCAGAAATGGCCTAAATACAATTTGCCCCTCCAGGGGAGCGACCCGCCTGAGGGGTCGCTCCCCATCTGTAAAACAACAACAACAACAAAAAAATCCCGGTGCCTAGTGGTTTCTGCCCCCCTTGGGGGCAGATCGGCCTAAATAAAATAGGCTGACCTGCCCCCCAAGGGGGCAGAAATGGCCTAAAATAAATTTGCCCCCCAGGGGGGTTGCGTGAAATTCACACAAAAAAAAAACAACTCCCTGGTGTCTAGTGGTTTCTGTCCCCCTTGGGGGCAGATTGGCCTCATAAAAATAGGCCAATCGGCCCCCAAGGTGGGCAGAAATGGCCTGAATATAATTTGCCCCCATGTGAGCGAACCTTGCCTAAGGGGTCGCTCCCCACCTCTAAAATCAAAAACAAAACAAAAAGAAAAAAAAAGAAAAAAATTATCCCTGTTGCCAAGAGGTTTCTGCCCCCCCCTGGGCTCATATCGGCCTAATAATTGGCCGATCTGCCCCCAGGGCAGCTAGCGCTCCCTCTGGGCTCTGTGCCCAGGACGTAATGGTTACATCCTGGGCACACGAGCACTGTGCCACAAGACGTAACCATTACATCCTGGGCACAGAAGGGGCTATTATATGTGACGTAGCATGAAAAGGGCTGAATGGATTTACATAATATTTAGCAGATTTATAGTTTGTGGTGCAGAAATGATGCATTTAAGTACTGCAGTTAAGTAGGGTATGTATTTTTTGAAAGTTATAAGGCATTTAAACTTAGGCCCTCATTACAACCCTAGCGGTCGGTGTTATAGCGGCGGTAACACCGCCATCAGGCCGGCAGTAAAAAAAAAATGGAATCATGACCCCAGCGGAAACCGCCAACACATACACCCACTTTAACACTCCGACCACCAACAGACAGGCGGAAGACAAGGTTCCGCCCACGGTATTACCAGAGGCCTATCTGCCAGCTTTTCCGGGGCAGTACCAACGCCATCAAAAGCACAGCGGAAACAGTGTTCTGAAGGGAAACGACTCACCTCTCGACACTCAAGGAAGAACCAGGACGCCATGGAGACCAAGCTGCAGGTTTTCCCCATTCTGGAGTATCTGTTCATATACCAGGAGCACCAACGCCGGGGACGAGGACCACGGTGAGTACTGCACCTAGCACACAAGGGAGGGGGGAGGAAAAAGAGAGTGACACACACATGCAACACCCCCACCCCCACCCTCACCTCCAACACCATACACACAAACAGATGCAACAACATACTTATACACCCTGTAACCCTCAGGAATAATGTAAGGACAAAACAAATGGAGTCAAATGACTGTAATATTAGAAATACTTAGAAATACGTTCCGAAAGCAAAAACAGTATTTACAATACATACAATATACACAAAAGGCGGGACAATACCCACTCAAAATGTCCATGGCCCACTGGACCAAAACACATAAGCCAAGCCCACACTTGACTCCTACCTTAATACGGAGAGAACACTGCAGGGGCATCAGGTCGAAAACACACAGGCACCTGTGGGGGGGGACAGGGAAAGAGGGGGCACCTGAGCTGGAAGATGGTACAATGCCACTACTCCTGGAGGGGGCTCCATGCCCACTGCTTGGTCCTGGGGAGTGCAAAGCCACAGTCTCTCAAGTGGGTGGTTTGCCCACTGCTTGCTCCTGGGGAGTGCAAAGCCACAGTCTCTCAAGTGGATGCCTTCTTCCACTGGTTCTGGAGGGGGCTTTCTGCCCAGTGTGCTTCATCCTGGCAAGGAGGGAGTGAGTGGATGCCTTCTTCCACTGGTTCTGGGGGGGGGGGGGTTGTGCCCAGTGTGCTTCATCCTGGCAAGGAGAGGGTGAGTGGATGCCTTATTCCACTGGTTCTGGAGGGGGCTTTGTGCCCAGTGTTCTTCATCCTGGCAAGGAAGGAGTGAGTGGATGCCTTCTTCCACTGGTTCTGGAGGGGGCTTTGTGCCCAGTGTTCTTCATCCTTGCAAGGAGGGAGTGAGTGGATGCCTTCTTCCTCTGGTTCTGGAGGGGGCTTTGTGCCCAGTGTGCTTCATCCTGCCAAGGATAGGGTGAGTGGATGCCTTCTTCCACTGGTTCTGGAGGGGGCTTTGTGCCCAGTGTGCTTCATCCTGGCAAGGAGGGAGAGAGTGGATGCCTTCTTCCACTGGTTCTGGAGGGGGCTTTGTGTCCAGTGTGCTTCATACTGCCAAGGATAGGGTGAGTGGATGCCTTCTTCCACTGGTTCTGGAGGGGGCTTTGTGCCCAGTGTGCTTCATCCTGGCAAGGAGGGAGTGAGTGGATGCCTTCTTCCACTGGTTCTGGAGGGGGCTTTGTGCCCAGTGTGCTTCATCCAGCCAAGGATAGGGAGAGTGGATGCCTTAATCCACTGGTTCTGGAGGGGGCTTTGTGCCCAGTGTGCTTCATCCTGGCAAGGAGGGAGTGAGCGGATGCCTTCTTACACTGGTTCTGGAGGGGGCTTTGTGCCCAGTTTGCTTCACCCTGCCAAGGATAGGGTGAGTGGATGTCTTCTTCCGCTGGTTCTGGAGGGGGCTTTATGCCCAGTATGCTTCATCCTGCTAAGGATAGGGTGAATGGATGCCTTCTTCCACTGGTTCTGGAGGGGGCTTTGTGCCCAGTTTGCTTAACCCTGCCAAGGATAGGGTGAGTGGATGTCTTCTTCCGCTGGTTCTGGAGGGGGCTTTATGCCCAGTGTGCTTCATCCTGCTAAGGATAGGGTGAATGGATGACTTCTTCCACTGGTTCTGGAGCGGGCTTTGTGCCCTGTGATGCAGCACATGGGGAGTGCATGGTCACAGTCACTCACCTGGGTGTCAGACCCACACTATTTTCTGTGGGCCAGATGCATGACACTTCATGGAGCCAGGGCTACAGTCCATCCGCTGGCGGGGACGGCTGTACAGTGGTGGCAGTGCCGGTGTTGGTGTCAGTGCTGCCAGTGGTTGGCAGAGGCGCCAACCCTTCCCCTGCAGCCTGAGAAGACTGCCCACTGGGGCTGCTGCCAGTGGTGCTGCTTGCAGTGGTACAGGTGGCGGTGCTTGCGGTGGTGCAGGTGGCAGTGCTGGCTACGATGCAGGTGTCGATGCTGCCAGTAGTGGGGGGATGCTCCAGCCTTTCCCCTGAAGCCTCGGACAGCTGCCCACTGGGGCTGCTGCCAGTGGTGCTGCATGCAGCAGTGCAGTTGGCGGTGCTTGCGGCGGTGCTGGCCACGGTGCAGGTGGCGGTGCTGGCAGTTGTGGTGGTAGCCTCCAGGCCTTCACCTGCAGCCTCGGATGGCTGAAGTGCCCTGGCTGGTGTTCTGTGCCCCTTCCTGCCCTTGGAAGATGGTGGTTCATCCTTGCTTCTGCCAGCTGGAGTCTTTGACTTGGCCTTGCTGGCTGGTTGTGCCTCCTTCCCCTTGCTGGATGCTGTCCCCTTTTTGGCCTTGCCAGAACCTTATTGGCCTTGGTAGGTGTTGGTGGCACACTGGGTGGGCTGATAAGGTGCCTCCTTAGAGCCTCTCACAGCTGCAGAAACCACAGCAGACGTGGACTTGGTGGCTGAGGTGCTGGGCTGGGTTCTGGCCACCCTGGCCCGAGGTGAAGGACGGTGGGGGGGGGGAAAGAGGTCAGTGTTGGCTAGGAAAAGCTTCTTAGGGACATTGGGGCGGGAAGAGGGTGAAGGTTTGGGAGTGGAGGAAGAAGGAGTGCTTGTAGGAGGTGTCAATCTGCTGTGTTTGGGTGCAGGTGCATGAGCTTGATACTGTTGTGAGGTGGATGGCTGTTGGGTGGGTGTGTGCTTGCGTTTGTGTACTTTGGGAGGAGCGGTCACAGACACAGTGGGCGAGGACACAGGGGATGTGTGCATGGATGTGGGGGGGGTCGACTGCCAGTGAGGGGCGTGTAGTAATAGGCGTGCTGGAGGTAGTGGATGAGGACGTAGTGCATGCAGGTGTGAGTGGAGACGCTACTGGGAGGGAGGTGGACGAGGAGGAGGAGGGGGACACAGTGGAGGCAGTGGATGTTGGTGTGTCTGCATGGGGATGGTGCTTGTGTGAGTGCCTGTGAGATGAAGTGTGGTGCTTGTGTTTGCCTGAGCCACTTCTGTGTGTTGATTTGGGTGATTGCTGGTCTGAAGGTGTGCTTGGGATAGGTTGGGGTTGAGGGGATTGGGACTGGGTAGAGGAAGTTGGAGGGGGGAGGCTGGAGACAGGGACAATGGCTGCCATCAGTGCGGAGGCCAGAGCCTGAAATGCTCTCTGTTGGGCCGCCACGCCAGAGTGAATGCCCTCCAGGTATGCATTTGTGTGTTGCAAATGCCTTTCGACACCCTGGATGGCATTCAGTATGGTTGACTGCCCAACAATGAGGGATCTCAGGAGGTCAATAGCCTCCTCACTGAGGGCAGTAGGGCTAACTGGGGCAGGGCCTGAGGTGCCTGGGGCGAAAGAGATGCCCACCCTCCTGGGTGAGCTGGCACTGGAAACACGCTGATGGGCTGCTGGGAGGGCGGTGCTGGTACAGGGGCTGGCGGCTGTACATGTTGATGGGGTGGGAACTGAGGTGTCCGCCACTGCCAGGGAGCTTCCATCAGAGGAGGAGTCACTGTCTGTAGTGTCCCCTCCTGTCTCCGTCGTGGTGCTCCCCTCGCCCTCCATCCCACTGGTGCCCTCACCGTCAGTGGATTCAGCCTCCAGGCCCATGTGGGATGCAGCTCCCTCCGTCGCTGGTGCCTCTGCTCCTCCGCCAGATGATGCTAATGCACACAAGGACAGGGTGACAAAGCAAGAAGGGGGTCAGAGACAGAGGATACACTTGGTCAATGCCAGCAACAACACTACAGTTGGCGTACACAACACACAGGGATCAGCCCTATGCACTAGGCCATGCACTACAAGTTATAAAGCTAGTCACCAGCCCATGGGGTACATTCCCCAACGCCATTGGCTGCACACCAGAAACCAACACGATCCTGCCCAGTAGTAGATGCCCACTAACACTATTGGGGTTGGAGTGCTTCAGAGCCTGCCCAACAAGGGACCTACCCTGCCAGTTCGCCCTGGCCTATGGGCACCCACAGCCCACATCCCCTACCCAGGTACAACCTTAACGCGTGCAAAGTCATGATTCAGAATCTGTACTCACCACCTTCTGGCTGCTGTGATACCTTCAAGCGCCCATCCAACTCTGGATAGGCCACCGCCAGGATACAGAACATCAGGGGGTCAGGGTACGACAGGCACCCCTTCCTCGTTGGGAGGCCAGCCCCAGCTGGGCCTCCGCCGTCTTCATTGCCCAGCGGCGCAGGTCCTCCCACCGTTTGCGGCAGTGGGTGCTCCACCTGTCAAAGACCCCCAGGGTCCACACCTCCTTGGCGATGGCACGCCAAATACCCTTTTTCTGATGGGCGCTGACCTGCAGGAAAATATGCATAGAAAAAAGGGATTAGTCATACCGTCCGGAATGTTACACTCATGGCCCACAATATCCCTCCCATCCCCTTACGCACAGACAGTGACCACCAGACATGCAGCACTCTGCCCAGGACCCCTCAGCCCCCCCCACACGAGGCTTACACACACAGCAATCCATACATTTATGGCCCACGCATCATGCTCACAGTGTACTCACCTGTTTGTCTGGAGGACCATAAAGTAAAGTGTACTGGGGTAGGACCCCATCCACCAGTCTCTCCAACTCCTCTGAAGTGAAGGCGGGGGCCCTTTCCCCAGACACTCGAGCCATTGTTGCTTCCAGACACAGGTCACAGCAGCACTTGCAGTGTAGATCCTCTCCTGTTGAAGGTCAGGTAGCAAGTGAGTGAACAGACAGAAAATGGCAGTCACGTCCGAGGCGGTGCATACCGTCACCGCCGACATACATGGCCAGTGGCTCCTGGAACCCATAGGGCCCAATGATAACCAATGCGGTGTTGCGTGGTGATCGTCGACTGCCGACCGCAACGGCGCACAACGCCAGTGGAATTACCTCATTTCCACTTGTCCCTCCTCACAGGTCAGGCAGCCGCCATTTCAGGGGGGCACAGGCCATGGCACCTAACTGCGTCATAGCAGACATTTGCCCATCAACTAACTTACGAGTCCACATACTCTTTCTGTAAAGCAAAAATTGCATATTAATGTTGAAATATGTGTGAAAATGACCTTGTGCTCATCGTTTTTCAACCTAGAGTTCAACCACTGAGGATGAATAGGAGATGGAGACATCTCCGCCCCATGTACAGACCAATGGTGGACCTGGCGACAATGGAGGACAGACACATTATCCTTACCTAAAGACTTGATAGGGCCACAATCAAAGAATTGTGTGCCCAATTGGAGACAGACCTGATTTCAGCTATCCGCCAGTCCACAGGTATCCCCCCTCTAGTGCAGGTCCTGTCAGTGCTCCATCTCCTGGCAAGTGGATCCTTCCAAGCAACAGTGGGCATGTCATCAGGGATGTCTCAGCCAATGTTCTCCAACGTGTTGACCAGCGTGTTGTCTGCCCTGCTGAAACACATGCGCAGCTACATCGTATTCCACCAGGTGGAGGATTTGGCCACAGTGAAAGCTGACAGTTATACCCTAGGACATATTCCCAACATCATTGGTGCCATTGATGGTACACATATAGCATGTGTCTCTCACCGGAGAAATTAACAAGTGTTCAGGAATAGAAAAAGCTTTCACTCTCTGAATGTGCAGACGGTGTGTTTGGCTGACCAGTACATCTCCCATGTGAATGCCAAGTATCCTGGCTCTGTGCATGATACCTTTATCTTGAGAAATAGCAGCATTCCAAATGTGATGTCTCAACTCCAGAGGCACCGGGTGTGGCTAATAGGTGAGCCCATGGTCCCCACCCAGTTAATGTAGGTATGTGGGTGTGGGGTTGTCCCTAAGGGTGAGTGTGTGTCTAACAGGTTTCCCTTGATATTTGCAGGTGACTCTGGGTACCCCAACCTCTCATGGCTACTGACCCCAGTGAGGAATGCCAGGACAAGGGCAGAGGAACGTTACAATGAGGCACATGGGCGAACAAGGAGGATGATTGAAAGAACCTTTGGCCTCCTGAAGGCCAGATTCCGGTGACTCCATCTGACAGGTGGATCCCTGTACTACTCACCCAAGAAGGTGTGCCAGATCATCGTTGCGTTTTGCAAGTTGCACAACCTGGCCTTGAGACGCCAGGTGCCTTTTCTGCAGGAGGATGAGCCTGGAGATGGTCTTGTGGCAGCGGTGGAGCCTGTGGACAGTGAGGAAGAGGTGGCACGGGAAGATGTGGACAACAGAAGTTCACTCATTCAACAGTACTTCCAGTGGCACACAGGTAAGACACTGTAACTTCACTTTCCATTGCAGTTTTGTGTTAGACATTGGACATGGCAGCCTGATTTCCCTATGTCTATGGCCACTTACTGTACCCTTTGGCATCTCTATTTTCAGATCTTTGTGCCCCACTCTGGCTCCTGGTGTGTTTGCTGCTACCCACTACAGGTCATACCTATGTATATATAACTGTACATATGAATTGCAATGTTTACAGCTTGTTACACTAAAACATATTTCAATCATTTGACAAACTCCATACTTGTATTTGTTCCAAGGGTGTTTATTTAAGTGCTAATAAGTAAAGGTGTGTGTGTAATAGGCTGGGGTGATGGTGGAGGAATGTCCAGATTGAGTCCAGTCTATTGTTATTATAGGTGCATTTTCCAAGGAGGCCTAGGAAGGAGAGCAATGGCAGTACAAGGTGGACAGGGTGTCAGAGTGGGACACAAGGGTGACATTCAGGAGAGTCTTATTTCCTGGCGGGGGTCTTGGCAATGTTCTCTGGCTTCTGCCTGGATCGCAGGGACTGTTTGTGGGGTGGTTCTCCTTCTGCAGGGGTTGGGGTGCTGGTAGCCTGTTGGTCCTGTGGTGGGGCCTCCTGTCCACTAGCGCCAGCGGAGGGCTGTTCTTCAGTGTGTCTAGTGTCAGGGGCCTGTTGGTGTGCCACTGCCTCCCTCATGGTGTTGGCCATTTCAGCCAGCACCCCTGCAATGGTGACCAGGATGGTGTGGATGTGTTTGAGGTCCTCCCTGGTCCCCAGGTACTGTCCCTCCTGCAGCCGCTGGGTCTACTGCAACTTGTACAGTATCTGGCCCAAGGTCTCCTGGGACTGGTGGTATGCTCCCAGGATCCCTGCAAGTGACTCGTGGAGAGTGGTTTCCCTGGGCCTGTCCTCCCCCTGTCACACAGCAGTTCTCCCAGCTTCCCTGTTGTCCTGTGCCTCTGTCCCCTGAACCGTGTGCACACTGCCACTGACCCAGGTCTCTGATTGTCTTGGGTTTGTGGGGTTGCCTGGGGTCCCTGTAGTGGTGGACACACTGCTGATTGATGTGTCCTGGGGACAGAGGGATGGACCCGCTGGGTGGGTGCTGTGTTGGTGTTTCCTGAGGGGGGAGGCTCTGTGGTGGGTTGGGACTGTGGCAGGGTAACCGACTGTTCGGAGGTCCCGGATGGGCCAGGTTGGTCATCGTGATCCAGGCGTGCAGAGCTGCTGTCATCACTATGGGCCTATTCTGTGGGGGGACTGGATGTTGGTGGCACCTCCTCTCCGGTGAAGTTGAGTGGGGGTCCTGTGGGGATGTGAATGCAGTGTTATTGTATCTGCGTGTGCCATTTTGTGCATGGATATGTTTCCCTCTATGGTTGTTATTAGCAAGACACATTTAGGTTGTGTGAGATATGATTGGTTTGGCTAAGTGATTGTCACTAGTGTTCATGCTGATGTGATGGGTGTCCATGCAGGTCTGTGATGGGTGTCCATGCATTGGTGTTGCATGCAGGGGTTGGTATTGGGATGGGTGGGTTGTGATAGTGGGGTATATGTGAGGTGGTGGAGTGATGGGGGTGAGGGTAGGGGTAGGAGTTTGTGATGGCATGCAGGTAGGGTGGGGGATATAGTGGTAAAGATTTGACTTACCAGAGTCCAGTCCTCCTGCTACTCCTGCGAGGCCCTCAGGATGCATGATTGCCAAGACTTGCTCCTCCCATGTTGTTAGTTGTGGGGGAGGAGGTGGGGGTCCACCGCCAGTTCTCTGTACGGCTGCCTGGTGTCTTGCTACCACGGAACACATCTTGCCCCGTAGGTCATTCCACCTCTTTCTGATGTCATCCCTTTGTTCTGGGGTGCTGTCCCACGGCGTTGACCCTGTCCACGACTCTCCGTCATAGCTCCATCTTCCTTGCAATGGACGTCTGCTGCACCTGTGATCCGAATAGCTGTGGCTCTACCTGAATGATTTCCTCCACCATGACCCTTAGCTCCTCCTCAGAGATCCTGGGGTGTCTTTGTGGTGCCATGGGTGTAGTGTGAGTGGTATGTGTGAGGGTGTGTGGGGTGATGTGTTGGGGGGTGTGCTGTGAGGTGCATGGACGGTGTATGGTGTTATGTGGCTCTGATTCAGTGGGTGCTCCTGGCTTGTCTCTCTCTCAGTTGGCAATATTATTTTCATTGTAAGGGGTTGTGGGTAATGTGGATGTGTGTTTTATATTTAATTGGGTGTGTGGGTGTGGTGTGTGTATGTGTGTCAGGTGTGTATAGTTTGAATTGTCCAATGTGGTGTAGTTTTGAGCGCGGTGGTGTGTACC
The DNA here is from genome assembly GCF_031143425.1 of Pleurodeles waltl. Taxonomy (NCBI): domain Eukaryota; kingdom Metazoa; phylum Chordata; class Amphibia; order Caudata; family Salamandridae; genus Pleurodeles; species Pleurodeles waltl. The sequence goes on from NC_090441.1 coordinate 135,661,508, forward strand.
GCCAATGGTTTACCGTGATTGAATGACTGCTGCGGTGATTTGTGGGTCATGATGCTGTGGGTGTATTTCTGTTGGTGTAACGTGTGGGTTTTGGTACCGCCAGTTTATCACTGACCTTTGGGCTGGCGGACTTGTGATGGTGTCTGTATAGTGGCGGATTTCTCTGTGTGGGTCATAATACCCGTAACGGTATACCGCCGGGGTCACGGTATGTTACTGGCTGTCAGCACGGCGGTCAGCAGCATTTACCACCAGGGTTGTAATGAGGGCCTTAGTGTCACTGCAGTACTTTTTGGGAATTTCTCTAAATTTTGTGAAACTACTGTTTAAATTAAATGACATTGCCACTTTAATAAAGTGGTAACAGTTTGGGACCTACTACTTGCCTATATCCAAGGCCCTAACAGTAAACACAGCCAAAGTGTAATAAAAACAATATGGCTGCCTTTTCATTATCTAAAAATAGCCATTACCCTACTATATACTGGCTTGTCATCGCCATATACCACGGTATACTGCAAAGTTATCACAGTATAGCAATGCCCAAAATGTAACTAAAGCTTAGCTGTATTCTCAGATTGTGATACCCTTGCATCACTCATGGTGTCGCGTTGGCAATACAATACTTAAGTCAGATTTATAAAAGGAACACAAAGTCCCCATGCATGGCCCTGCGTTGATTGATAAATCTGGAGTAATGCACTACAGCCCAATTCACTGTTTTGCGTTACTCTGCACACAATAAACTACATTGCTGCTCGGTACTACGTTCCTCATACATTTGTAGGCCATGCCACTGTAGCCACTCCACTATACTCTATTCCAGTCTTTTCCACTCCACTCTTTGCCTCTCCACTGTATGAGACTCCACTTTACACCCCTACCCTCTATGCTATTACACTGTATGCAACATTGCTGTAAGCCACTCCAGTCTTGTCACTCCACTCTATGCCACTCCAATAGACACTACTCCACTATATGCTATTCCGCTCTATGCCGCTCCACCCTACTCTATTCCAGAGTATGACCCTCCACTCTACAACATTCCAATGTATGATATTCCACTGTATGCCATTCCACTGTATGCTACTCCACTCTACTCAACTCCAGTGTGTGCCACTTTACTGTATGCTTGTAGGAAAGTACCGTCTTGCTTGGCATGGTTACCCCATTTTCTGCCTGTTGTCAATGTGGTTGACTGTGTTCACTGGGATCCTGCTAACCAGGACCCCAGTGATGATGCTCTCTCCATTCAAACATGGTAACTTGGGGCCAGATGTAGCAAAATTGCAAATTGCGACTTGCAATTTGCGAGTCCTTCCGACTCGCAAATTGCAAGTCGCAATTTGCAATGCAGAACGGTGTCTCAGACACCGTCTGCGAGTCGGTATGGGGTCGTAAAGACCCACCTCATTAATATTAATGAGGTGGGTCGCAAATTGCGGCCCCCATACCGACTATGGGCACTCGCAAACATGGAGGCCTGCTGTAGTCAGCAGACCTCCATGTTCGTGACTGCTTTTAAATAAAGCAGTTTTTTTTTTTAAGTGTAGCCCGTTTTCCTTAAAGGAAAACGAGCTGCACTTAAAAAAAAATCCGAAACCTTTAGTTTCGGTATTTTTTCAGGGCAGGTAGTGGTCCCTTGGACCACTACCTACCCTGAAAAAATAATTTGTGGTCCATTCACAAAGGGGAAGGGGTCCCATGGGGACCCCTTCCAATTTGCGAGTGGGTTACCATCCACTTCAAGTGGATGGTAACTGCGACTCCATTTGCGACCGCATATGCGGTCGCAAATGGTATTGCATACCACTGCGAATCGCAAATAGGAAGGGAACACCCCTTCCTATTTGCGATTCGGAAATGCATTTTGCGAGTCGGTCCCGACTCGCAAAATTAATTTCTGCATAGGAAAATGCGATTTGCGACTCGCAAACGGCAATTTTTGCCGTTTGCGACTCGCAAATCCTTTCCTACATCTGGCCCTTGGTTACTTACACCCCACATTTGGCATACTGTTGCCCCCATATAGGTCCCCATATAGGTCCCAGGGCATTGGGGTACCAGGAGATTTCCATGGGCTGCAACATGTACTATGCCAACCATGGGGAACCCATGCTAAGTGTATCTGCAGGCCTGCCACTGCAGCCTGCCTGAAAGGGTGCATGCACCCTTTTCACTATAGGTCACTGCACCAGGTCACTGTAAGTCACCCCTATGGCAGGACCTTCTAACCCAGATGGCAGGGTGCAGGTACCTGTGTGTGAGGGCACCCCTGCACTAGCAGAGGTGCCCCCATGAACTCCAGTTCCATTATCTGAACTTTGTAAGTGTGGGGACGCCATTTTATGCGTGTACTGAACATAGATCACTACCTATATCCAGCTACATAATGGTAACCCAAACTTAGGCATGTTTGGTATCAAGCATGGCAGAATCATACCACAGTACTGTTGCCAGTATTGGAAGTAGGATTCCATGTACTCTGTGGGCTCCTTAGAGGACCCTCCAGCATTGTTCCTACCAGCATTCTGGGATTTTCCAGGCAGCCACCCCTCAGACAGCTTTCTGCCCTCCTGCTGCTTGAAGAGCTCAAGCTCAGGAAGGGAGAACAAAGGATTTCCTTTAGGAGAGGGGGGTAACACCCTCTCCCTTTGGAAAGAGGTGTTATACGGCTTGGGAAGGATAGTCTCCCCAAGGCACTGGTATGCTTCGAAGGGCACATTTGGTGCCCTCTGTGCATAAACCAGTCTACACCAGTTCAGGGACCTCCAGTCCCTGCTCTGGCACGAAACTGGACACTGGAAGGGGGAGTGACCATTACCCCTGTCCATCACCACCCCAGGAGTGGTACCCGGAGCTCCTCCATAGGGTCCCTGGGTTCTGCCATCTTCAATCCAAGGTAGGCAGGGACCTCAGGGAGCATCTGAGTGACCAGGTCAGGCAGGTGATGTCAGAGCCCCCTCCTGGTAGGTGGTCGCCTGGATAGGTGACCAATCCCCCTGTCAGGGATACTTAGGGTCTCTCTTTTGGGTGGGTCCTCAGATTCAGTTTGAACAAAGACACTGCTTGCAACATTGTTTCCACAGCTCATTCCAGCTTCTGCAACATTTCCCTGGCTGTGCATCCTCTGGGGGTGGCAAGTTTTCAGTCTGCATGAGAAGGAAGAAGGAATCTCCCTTGGAGTGAAGGAGTCACTCCCCTGCATCTGCAGGCACCACCTGCAACGACGCCCAGCTGTGTGGATCTCCTCTCACCCTGAGCTGCATGGATCCTGCGTCACAGGTGATGGTCTGGAGTAGTCCTCTTGGTCTGGTCTGTCAGCTTTTCAACATTGGTGAAGGTATGCCCTTGCCTTCCCACACAGGACAGTACCCCCATGCAACATTTCTCATGCATCTTCCATGGCTTGTTTGCATCTCCTTCAACGGATCTTCATGTTCAATGTATTCCCAGCCCCCCAGCACTCTTTCCTATGATGCACAGCTCTCTGTGTGCTTCTCCTGCGGCGTGGGGCCATTCTCCAGTTGTGCTGCCTGGGCTCCTCTGCGACTCCTAGTTCCTCTTCCAGTGGGTCTCCTGTGGGGTTGCCTCTTTTTGTGTGGACTCTCTGCCTTGCTGAGTGCCCCCTAGGACTCCCTTGTGGGTTGAGTCCTCATGGACCTTGCCGGTCCCCTGCAGCTCTACTTGTGCTTCAACTCAACTTCTGCCTTTGCCAAGGCTTGTTGATGGCTTTTCCATGCCACTCACCAACTGCAATCATCCATCCAGCATGGGACATCACCTGAATCCTCCAGGAAGTCTTTACCTGCTCCAGGGCTGTATTCCTCACTGTCTTCGTCCTACAGTCGACCTACTCCTGCAACCACAGTTGGGTGGGTAGTAGCTCCTGCTCCCTCTGGGCTCTTCTGTGACTTCTGGACTTGGTCTCCTTCTTCCACAGGTCTTCCTCTTCAGGAATCCACTGCTGGTTTCTTGAAGTCTTGTCTGGGTGTTGTTTTTTTTCTTTTCCTTTCTTTGGGTGGTTTGGAGAAAATCCAGTAACTTACTCTTTTCTTCCTGGTCGCTAAGGGACACTGTGGTACTTACATTTGGGGCTTCCTTGTACCACCAGCTCCCCTCTACACATTCCACTTACCTAGGTGGGGTTCTGCATTTGCATTCCATTTTTTTAGTCTATGGTTTGGGCTCCCCCTAGGGTCACTATTGTATACTTGCATTTGCACTGTTTTCTATCACTTTTTATGCCTTTTATTGATTACTAGTGTTTATATCTGATGTGTTACTTATCTCCTATTGGAGGGTTGTCTCTCTAGTACTTTTAGGTAATTGTGTCACTAAAATAAAGTAACTAAATGTTTTTTTTATATGTGTGTAAGGGCTATGTAACTACAGTGGTATTGCATGAGATTTGCATGTCTCCTAGATAAGCCTTGGCTGCTCATCCACAGCTATCTAGAGAGCCTGGCTTTTAGACACTGCCTACACTACACTAATAAGGGATACCTGGACCTGATTTAAGGTGTAACTACCTGAGGTATCCACCACATACCAGGCCAGCTTCCTACAATGTTAGTACACTATACCCAATGCCACTGTATGCCATTCCAGTTTACACCACTCCACTGTTCAATGCCACTTCACAGTACAACACTCCACTCTATGCCACTCCTCTCTACGCTATAACACTGTTCATAATTCCACTCTATGCCAGTCCACTCTACACTATTACATTGTATGCAACTTCACTCTATTCCTCTTCAGTGCATGTTACCCCGCTGTATGCCACTCAACTGTACACTACTCCACTCTACTCTAATTCAGGGTATGGCACCCACCTCTATGCCACGTCATTCTACGCTATTCTATTGGACCCCACTCCAATGTACAGCAGTCCACTATATGCCATTACAATCTACTCCCTCCCACACTCTACACCTCTCCAGTTTACGCAACTCCTTTATACGTCACTCTAGACTACTCCATTACTTTAACAAACTCCACTGTACAACACTCCACTTTATGCAACTCCACTCTCTGATTTTACACTGTAAACATCTCCACTCTATGTCAGTCCACTTTACGCTGTTCCAACTCCATTCTACGCCTCTTCAGTGTATGCCACTTCGCTGTATGCCACTCCACCATACGCTACTCCAGTATATTTGTGTCCACTCTATGCCATTCCACTGTATGCCACTCCACTCTATGCTATTCCACTGTATGCCACTCAACTGTACGGTACACCACGCCATGCCACTCCACTATATGCCACTCCACTGTAACCTCCTCTATTCCACAATATTTCATTGGACACCACTACACTGTATGCTTCTCCACTATATTCTACTCCAGTCTACGCCACTCTACTATACACCACTCCCCTTTACACTATTCCACAGTATGCCATTCAGCCTATAGACTTCTCACTCTACAATACTCCAGTGTACACCACACCATTTTACACCACTGAACTCTACTATATTTTACTTTATGACACTCCACTATATGCTATTTCACTCTATCCCACTCCACTGTACACTATTATATCCTGTACCACTCTACTGTATGCTACTGCACTCTACGATATTCTACTCTTTACTGTTCCACTCAATACTATTCTACCCTATGCCACTCTACTCTATTCCACTCTCCATTCTACTCTACTACACTGTACACAACTTCAATCTTTACCCCTCGACTGCATGGTACTCCACTCTATCCTACTCCACTGTATGCCACTCCACTGTTTGCTGTTATACTCTACCCCACCCCACAGTACACCACTCCAGTCTAAACCACTTCACTACATGCCACTCCACTGTTCAATACTACACTATACTCTATTACACTCTATGCCACTTCACTATATGACTCTCCAGTCTACGCTCCTATATTATACACTAATCCACTTTATACCACTTTACTGTATGCTACTCAACGCCACTCCATTGTACTCTCCTCCTCTCCATATAACTCCACTCTACAAAGCTGTACTACACTCTACAACACTGTACTAGACTCTACTCCACTCTATTCCCACACAGAAATGTGCCGTCAAATTTATGCCCGTACACTCTATTGTACGCTGCTCGACTCTATGACAGTTTCCAGCACTGTACAACACAGCACTCCGATCTACTGAGAGACACCACTCCACTTTATAATAGTTCCCTCAACTCTATGCTATGTACTTTAATGTATGCCATCCCAGTCTACACTATTCCACGATACCCGACTCCACTCTACGCCACTTCACTGTACACCACTACACTCTACGCTATTACACTCTATGCCACTCCACTCTTCTACCCTACACTGTACAGTATTCCACTCTATGCCACTAGAGTGTACGCCACTCCACATTATGCAACTCCATTGTGTGACACTCTCCTCCACTATATATAACTCCACTCCATAAAAGTCTACCACACTTCAGGCACCCTATGACAGTTTACTACACTGTCTCCTCGTACACTCCATTGTCCAACTCTGTACTCCACTCTTTGCCAATACACTGCAATGTAGAACACTCTATCCCATATACACTTTTCTATACGAAACAGCACTCCACTGTACTGTACGAGGCCCCACTCCAGTTTATCATAGTTTACTACGCTACAATTCTATTATATGACACCAATACACTCTTTTTTACTTTATTACACACTGCACAGCATTACTCCACTCCTCTCAACTTTACTCCACTGTAGGAGTCTTTACCTCACTCTAAACCACTATACAACAATTCACTCTACAATACCCCTCTGTTTCACTCACTAATGTACTCTATGCAACTCAACTGTATAACACTCTATTACACTGTATGCCACTCTCCAACACTTTACTCCAGCCTCTTCACTCCACTGTACATCTATATACTATACTATACTATACTCCACTCTACTCTGCAAATCTCTAGCTCACTATACTGCACTGTATGCTACTCTTTGTATGCCACTGCACCCCACTGTACTCCACTCTGTTCAGACAAAGTACTCCACTCTACTCTATACCACTCAATGCCATTGTACTTTATAAAATTGTATGCCAATCCACTGTACCACACTCTACAACACTATACGGTACAATACACTACTCCACACTACAAACATCAACTAGACTCTATACCTCTCTACTTTATTGTAGTCTACATCACTTTCTTGTGCTGTATGACACCCCACTATAATCTACTGTACACTGTACAACACAGTACTCCAATTTATGGCACTTTACTCAACTGTATGCTATGCCACTCCACTCTACTACATTTCACACCACCATAGTCTATGACAGGCCACTCCACACTACTCTATGACACTTTAGTCTACTCTATACTACCTCACCCGTGTACTCTACTCCACTACTCCACTCTACTGCACTTTGTCCCACTTCATATCACTGTACTATACTCCCCTTTACTTCGCTCCACTGTCGGACACTCTACTTTACCACATGCAGCTCCACTCTACAACACTATGCCACTCCATGACACCACTGTACTATACTTTATGAGACTCAATGACTTGCCACTCACCTTTTCTCTACAATACGCCACACCACTATATGACACAGCCCTCCACTCTACGACACTCTCCTCCAATGTATTCTATGCCACTCCACTTGAGGATACACCACTCTATGACACTCTACTTCACTCAAAACACTCTACCAACTCTATGACAGTCTACTACACCCTACTCTACTGTTTGACAGACCATTTCACTCCACAACTTGCTGCTCCAGTCTACCATACTTAACTCCACCATATGATACACCTTACCACTTAGCTACTTATAATAATTTGAAGGTGGTGGATACATTGCATATTAAAGTTATAACTATAACTTTAGAATCTTTAAAGTATGTGTATTTTAAATTTAATTTGTATCGGAAAATCTGTTTTCAGAACTATAAGCTTTTTTTTCATTGAATATATATGCATCACATGAGATCAGATGCAGTCTAATTCTGCTGTATTCTTTTTCTGGTTTTCTGTTATTTTAAATCTACAGCTATCACAGCTGTACTTTTTGCATGGATGTTCTATCGTACAAAGGAAAGGGAAAAGCAATATTTCCCCAAACAAGAGGACATCTTAACCCCAAGCATTAAAATAATGACAGTACATGTCAGGTCTCATGCAGTAATCTCTGTAATTGTGCCCTTTTGCTGCCATCTGAATGCTGCTCTAAACATCTCTCGAATAGAGCTTGTTCTCCAATAATGCCCTTTCCAAAGCCTGCGCTCAACTCATCATGTTGCTTTTTGTAAAGACCACAGAACAAGTCCTGGGCTGCTGCTGAAATAACAATAATTATAATTAATTTGCATCCCTGCTGCTTCAGATCTCTACCTAGACCAATAACACTTGGCATGCTTGTTCCAATCTGTGCTCTGGACAATTTTTTATAATTAGACTTAAAGAGCCATTAGAGGAAATCAAAGTTGAGTGTTTTTGATTTTTTTTTCTTTTGACATAAATGCAGTGGCTCTTTTCATTTTGAATATTCTCAGCTTCCTTCTAGCCCAGTGCTGACACGTAATCACAAGTAACTGTCAAAATGAGACTTTTTCACATGTGCAGCGATCGGCAATCAGAAATAAATGCTCTAATACTCTGCATACTTTTTTCAAAGTCTACTTTAGTGTGTAGAGAGTTACTGCAGACAACAGACATTTTCTCGATTCAGACATAAATTATTATTAAACCAAACGCCACTTACAGCTTTATTAACCTAAAAAGTACTGTGCAATATTTTCATTTAACCAACATTACCTCCTGGGCTATGAACCTGAACTGTGAATAGTTCCGAACTTCTTTAGCATCATGGATTAGATACCTTTGTAACTTTTGGTCCATTGTGCTTTGGATTTGCAGTTGACTTAACAATTATGAGAAGCACTTGATCTCCTTAAGGAGCTGCCATGAACATCTCTATACAAGTTTTCGCTCTTTGGGCATTGATCAGATTAAAGTACTATATATATATATATATATCCAAAACAAACTGGTCAAGAAAACAGCGCTCTCTTGCTGCTGGTGCAGTCGTGGCGATATGACCAATATCCCCAAATAATTTGTAACACCAAAACCAATAACGCTGCACTCCCGGGGTCTTTAAATTTCCAAGTGGTTTAATTAACAACAGCATTACACCAACGTGTTTCAGCCATCACGGCCTTGTTCACGGTAGCTGAGTCTAAAACATAGATATATATATATATATATGACGCTTTTACAATTCTTAAAATGTACACTACAGTTTTTCTTACTCTAGATTATTATTGACTACATTCCTGTTTATGTCTAGAGACATAAATGAACATGTTATTAGTATTCAATGACATACTTACCTATAATATGATCTGTTCTACAGCACCATGAGTTATAAAACATTTTAAATGATATAATTGTTTTAAACAGATGGAATATAATGACCAACCAATATGTGTTCTTAAAATGATGTACTTTGATGACACCTTAAGTGTGAGTTGTCTATGTCACCTACTGGTAATATAATATAGCATCACTAAAAGGATTCTGTACCATTGCACCTATAATGAAAATAGGTTACTAACCATTCTTCGCCAGCATCTGTTGTACTAATTCATAGCACATCTAGGCGTGCATGACTCATCCTTGAGTAGTAAAGCAAATCATTACTTTGACTGCAATTTTTCAAATGTAAGCTATCAATTCCATCTCCTAGGAATTCTTGGCTATTTCCCCTCACAAGGCAGTGTTCTTAATTACAACCTCCATTTTCTATAATTGCACTGAACTAACTGGGCACTTCTAGGCACTCCTTCTTTCAACAACACATCCAAGAATCTGCATGAAACACACCTTCTAGTCCCATAACAGCTTCTTCATAAACTGAACATTTACCGTCTATGTCTTGCAGCCTTGAAAAAGTCCCAGGTTGACTCACCAAAGCAAGCGAAACACGTGTCAGATCTCTGGCTTTTCTGTCCATAATGTCTACGACTTCTGCCTAAAATGGACATTTACAATTAACTTTGGACCTTAAGGCTTTTTGCTCAACTGTCTATAATTTCTGTTGGAAATGGATTTCAATAAATAACTCTGATTTCAACGAGTGGGTTTTCAATCTTTTGTCACAATAGATAGGATATATATTTATGGGGGAAGATGCGTTAAGATGCACATTCAGAACATAGAGTGCCCCTGCACTCTACGTTCTAATTACAGAGCTAGCGTTCAGAGGAAGTCAGTTGGTAGTTGACTTGCTGAGGGACAGCCACTCTCCGGTTGCAGGGCACTTACTGAATAAATACCAAACAAGGAGTCACATCAGCAGTCCTTGCTTTCTCCTCTCTGCCACTGTTCTTCGCTCTAGCTCTCCGCAACAGCAGTTGCAGACGATGGGTTCGCAGCCACTTCGAGTGGTTGCAAGGGCCAACTGGCTCAACTTGTCGCTAAATCTTGAGTTGAGTAATGAATTTCTGTTAGGAGTGGGGTCTTTGGTTGGCAGTCAGGTAACCCTGTGTCCAAGCAAGGACCCTCACTCTAGTGAGGGAAAAGGAGAGTCACTCTCAGTTAACCACAGCTCACCCCCTTGGTAGCTTGGCACAAGCAGGCAGGCTTAACTTCAGAAGCAATGTGTAAAGTATTTGTACCAACACACACAGTAACTCAGTGAAAACACTACAAAATAAGACAACACAGGTTTAGAAAAATAGACAATATTTATCTAAACAAAACAAAGACCAAAACGTCTAAAAACCAACACACGCAAGTCATGATATGAATTTTCATAAGAATATGAGTCTTACGGGGTCATTGTGAACCTTGGGTAATCACTGCACCGCTGGCAGCAACTACTGGCAACAGGCCCATGGTGCACCACCAAATAATGAAGCATAGGCGAAACAGGAAGCGGCCTATCCACCCACTGCCATCATGAAAGCCCAGCCGACGACGGCAGAGGCCATCTTCAGGCCAGTGGAAAGACCTAACCTGGCCACTATATAATAAACACCACACCGCCATCAGTTCTGGGGCGGAAACCACTGGTGGAAACGACCCATATGAAGGGAAACACTCATTGTTGGTACACAGAACACGCTGACGCCGACACCGACATAGAGCAAGAGTTGGAAATAATGCCAGTGCTTCTCCTTGCCATATACCTCCAGGACCGTACTGCTGACAAAGACGAAGACGGTAAGTACCGCAGCCTAGCACACAAGGGAGAAAAGGGCACAATTACACATCCACCCACCCTATCCACACCACAATGCACACCCAACCACTCTCACCACCCAAAGCCATACACACCCTAACAAAATGTACTTACCAGACACAAACAAATACCTGCATCAATGTAAATACCCGTGCACACCACGCCCCAACAGTGAAACACTGCACAACGGCTCAGATTTGCACCAACAAGACTGCTGGGCAACACATTTCAATATTAAAAATGAAAACTATTCGCCAAAGGCAACTGACCAGTCCAAAGTCCCGGTAGGGCAAATATAGCCCACACTTGACTTCCATGATGGAAGAGGTAGAGGTGGTGGGAGGGGGTACGGAAAGACCAGGGAACTGGCTGCCGCCAAAGAGGAGACCAGAGCCTGAAAAGGTCTCTGGAGGCCAGGCATGGCACAGTGAATGCCTTCCAGGAACGCATTGCATTGCTGCATCTGGGATGTCAGCCCCTGGATGGCATTCACAATGGTTGTCTGACCAACAGAGATGCTTCTCAGGAGGTCAATAGCCTCCTCAGTGAGGGTAGCAGGGCTAACAGGGGCAGGAGATGAGGTGCCTGGGGCGAAGGAGACGCCCATCCTCCTGGGTGAGTGGGCACAGGCTACACGCTGGGGAGCTACTGGGAGGGCGGTGATGGTATGGGGTGGTGGAAGATGAAAAAGAATGGCTGGGCTTAGTAGTGTCCGTCACCACCAGGGAGCTGTCATCGAAGGAGGTTTTGGACTCACTACCTCCAGTGGTAGTTACCTCCCCCATGGTACTCCCCTCACCCTCCAACCCACTGGTCCCCTTGACATCAGTGGGCTCTGCCTCCTGGGAACCGTGGGCTGCAGCATCCCCACTCGCCGGTGTCTCAGCTGCCTCACCAGATGATGCTAAAGCACACAAGGACACAAGAGCACGGGGGACAAAGCAAGAAAGAAGTAGGTCAAATCTAGATCAAACATACCTGTTGCCACACATATACCCCTATCCATCTCATCCACTAACCCCCAGCAGATAGAATAATTCACCTGAATGTGCCTCTGACTGTTAGGCAATATCCCACAGCACACTGCATGACCATCCTGGCCCTCTACTCTAATACCCTTTGAAATGGGATACAATGAGAAACGATGCCAAGACAACAAATCTGCTAACCCATGAGGCTACATCTAAACCAATAGCCCAAACAGGGGACCCCTCACAGACCTACATTCCCAGCCTTATTTACCTAAGGACACCATCCCATGGACGTAGAGGGGGGCAGGACTGCAGGGACTGTTTATGGGCCTGACACTACACTGCATGCACCCCATGGCACCTAACTACACTCAGCATAGTAGCATCACATTAGTGTAGGTACTCACCCCCATGTGGCTGCTGAGCTGCCTTGAAGCGCTCATCTAAATCATGATAGGCCACCGCCAGTATGCTGGCCATTAGGGTGGTCAGGGTCCAACGGGCACCTCTCCCTCTTTGGGAGGCCGTCCCAAGCTGGGCCTCTCCAGTCTTTCAGACCAAGCGCCACAAGTCCTCCCACTGCTTCCTGCAGTGGGTGCTCTGCTGGTTGTAGACCCCCAGGGTCCGCACTTCCTTGGTGATGACTTGACACTATCCTTTCTTCTGATGGGTGCTGACCTGCATGGGACATACAGAGTAAAGAAACAGATGTCAATGTGGGTGCCCCAAACACAAATGTGACATTCATGGAGGACAAATAGTAACTTACCTGAGCCTCTGGTCACCCATACAGCTTTGCATACAGGAATAGGCCCCCTTCTACAAGCTTCTCAAGTTCCTCCAGGGTGAAGGCCGGGGCCCGTTCCCCTGTGACACATGGCATTCTAAGGACCAGAGTCAGGACACAGCAGCTCAAACAGTGGAGTTCCATTTCTCTCGAGGTACACGAGTCAAGTGGAAAGGGCATAGAAAAATGGCAGTATTTACCGCGGCGGTGTGCATCATCACCCCCGGCGATCGTGATTGTCCCTGCTTCCCCATAGACACCAATGTTGTCCAATGATGAGGTGCAAGGCGGTGAACACCACCTAACGCCATGACGATTAATGCCAGCGGAATGAAGTCACTTCCTACACTCCACTACCAGTAGGGCAGGGGGCTGCCATTTTGCATACACCAGGCCTTCATAGTCTCTCCGGGGTCCTAATCCATGTCTCCATTCCCTCTCTCCTACGTCGAGTGATGGTATGATCAGTGATCCTCCTTATGGAATCATAATGGGAAGGGTCCCTACATTGTGATGCAATGCAATATATACACTACACCAGACATTACCCTGACAGGTTTACCAAGTTCCCTGTATCTGTGTGAGGGACAATAGTGTTGCATGTACAAGATGAATTGCGGAATAGTGTGATTGAAGTGTATGTGGCAGCTCAATGTGTCTCTATTCCCCCCATAGGTACAGACCCATGTGGCAAGGTAGGGCCCCATCTGTTTACAGACCCCTGGTTGATCTGGCCACCATGAAGGAACGTCACATCATCATCACTTAATGCCTGAATCAAGACACTATCCTGGAACTCTGTGCACGAATGGAGCCTGTTCTGATGCCAGCTAATAGGAATCCCCATGCCATCCCTACAACATTTTCTGGCCACAGGATCATTCCAAGTGACAGTTGGCATGGCAATCGGTGTATCTCAGCCAATGTTCAGCCTCATCCAGTCCAAATTTCTGGGTTCCTTCGTGCAACACCTGCAAAGTTATGTCCAGTTTCCTCAAAGGGCTGAACTCACCTCCATCAAATCTGGAGTCTATGTTTGTGCAAATATCCCCCATATGATAGGTCCCATTGATGGTACCCACATAGCCCTCATCCCCCCAAGAGTAAATGAACAGGTGTACAGAAAACGTAAAAGCTTTCACCCAATTAGTGTCCAATTGGTGTGTACTGCTGATCAGTCCATTACTCATGTCAATGAAAGGTTCCCAGGATCAGTCCATGACTCCTTTGTCCTGAGAAACAGCAGTGTGCCACACATAATGGGTCAACTTCAGTGGGACAGAGTTTGGCTCTTAGTTGAGTGCGTATGACACTGGATCAGTTACATAGCTGACAGGCAGACTGTATGCAAGTAGGTATTGTGTGTTTCACCCCTCTTTCACCCACTTTTCTAGGAAATTCTGGCTACGCAAACAAGCAATGGCTCCTGACACCTGTGAGGAATCCCAGTACTGATGTAGAAATCCATTATAATGAGGCACATAGTAGTAATAGGAGGGTGATTGAGAGGACCATAGGACTCCTGAAGGCAAGATTTTGTTGCCTCCACTTCTCTGGCAGATCCCTGTGCTATGTCCCTACAAGGTGCGTCAGATAGTGGTGGCCTGCAGCATGCTGCACATCTTGGCTCTGAGGAAAACTATCCCACTACTGGACGAGGTGGATGCTGTCCAACAACCCCTGCCACCTCAGAGGATGGAAGAGAGTGACGAGGAGGAGGAGGGGGAAGACATCAACTCCAGGACCCAGCTAATCTGGCTATACTTCCAGTTACTCTCATGTTCTGTTCTGTAATGCCAATGTTTTTACTGCATTGTTTCAGGGTGACTTATGTGCAAAATGCTGTGGTGTCCCTTACCAGTGATGTGTAGACTTCATGTAAGAAGAAGTAGATGTGTGTCACAACAAAGGAATGTACAGTGTGACATACTTCGAACACTGCAGTCTGTTAGATCCCCTCATGCAATAAAACCGAATTATGATGGTGACATCCTAAGAAATTCATATTTCCATTTGATAGCCCGTATTAATGAAGGCCAGATATTTTGAGAGCACAAGTGTATTTATTGTAAGACAAGACATCCATGAGTGATGGGACAGTGAAAGAGAGTGGGAAGATGGTGAACATTATACTCTGGTACATTTCCACAGCTGTTGGTAGCAAAGTTGCATAGTGCATGGGGCCCTTGGAAGATGGTGACATAGCTGTGGCATGTCAACAAGGTAGCTCAGTGGCACACAAGCTAGACAGTTCAGGGCAGACTCACTTCCTGGCGGTGGGCTTAGTCTTGGCTGTTATTTCACAGGGATGTCTGGGTCTGAGGCCATGTTTGTGAGTAGGAAGCTGGGCTGCAGGGGAAGGGGTGCTGGTGTCCATAGAGTCCTCTGCAGTGCAACCAGTCCACTGGCAGCTTTAGATGTGGATGGCAGGGCATTGTCCTGGCTAGTGGAAGGGGCCTGCAGGTGGGTGGAGGACTCAGGCTAGCTGTGGTACTGACGCTGCAGCACCCCTGCAATGGTGACCATGGCAGCATTGAGCTGTTTCCATTGCTCCATGGCCTCATAATGGTGTGCTACCTGTAGCCTCTGATTCTCCTCCAGTGTGGCCAGGATCTGGCCCATCCTGTCCTGGGAATAGTGGTATGCTCCCAGGACCTCAGCAATGGCCTCCTGGGCAGCCGCATCCCTCCTTGGGCCACCCTCCTCACCCACTGCTCACGTCCCACTGGCCCTATCCTCCTGTACCTGTGTCCCTTTCACAGGTCTGGCAGTCCCACTTACACTGGGACCTTCATCACCCTGCCTGGTGGTGGGTGGTGACTCGGTCCTCTGTACTTGTGGGCAGCCAGTCCGTGGCCTGGAGACACTGGTGTGGGGGCATTGTACCTGAGCTGATAGTGGTGGCTGAGTGGAAGGGGTATCAGTGGTGTCCTGGGTGGGGCTTCTGGAGGGTGACTATCCAGGGCTGTGGGATGGGCCAGGGATTTCCTCTGTGTCCAGACATCCCTCTTTACTCCCCAGGTGGGGGACTGGCACTCCTTGACGTCTCCGTCCGGGTGGCATGGGTGATGGTGCATGTATGTGAGACGACAGAGATGTGGGTTTGCTGCACTTTCTTGTCCCTTGCAGCACTGCTTAGGAGTTATTGGTGGTTCCATTCCCATGTGGTAGCATGCAGGGTCCCTTGCTGTGCTGTTGGATGCATTTAGTGAGAGGGATGGCACGTTCTGGGTGTTGTGGTGCTGTGGTGCTCCTGCCATTTATTGCATGGGTTTGTGACTGTGCACAGGGGGCTGGATAGTGATTTGTATGGGGGGTTGTGAGCATACAGGAGACATGGGTAGGAGTGTGTGGGTGTTGTGGGCTGGGTAGGGGATGATGGCATGGTGGTAGTGAGAGGAATGGGGTGATACATGCATTGCAGGTGTAGTTGACTTACCCGAGTCCAGACCTCCAGGGAGTCAAGTCAGGCCCTCTGGGTGCAGGATAGCCAAGACCCTCTCCTCCCAGTCTGTGTATTCGGGGGGAGGAGGTGGGGGAACACCGCCAGTCTTCTGTACAGCGATGTTGTGATGCCATGGAACATACCTTCCCCCAGAGGTCATTCCATCTCTTCCTGATATCATCCCTTGTGCGTGGATGGATTCCCACAGCGTTGACCTTGTTGGCAATCCTCTGCCAGGCCTCCTGGCTGCAGTTGTGACCCAAATAGCTGCGGCTCGACCCTGAGTATTTTGTCCACCATGGTCATCAGCTCCCTGTCGGTGAAGCGGGTGTGCTTAGGGGGTGCCATGGTGTGTGTTGTGTTGTGTGTGTGACTTGTGTGGTAGTTGTTTGTGTGTATGTATGTTGTGATGTTGATTACTGTGGTGCTGTTGGTGTTGCAAAGGATTGTGGGTTGTGTGTGAGTATGTTTTGTAGTGGTGTGGATCTGTGTCAGGTGTGTGCTTTTCAAATTTGCCAATGTGTGCTTCTGTTGTTGCCGGTTCACATTTCTCACAGCGTCGGTCGTTACCGCCAATGGTCATTCGGCATCCGCTGTCTGTCATGCTGATTTGTGCATTATTATTTGGTGGGTGGGGTGTTTGTAGGGATGGCAGTGGTGGGGTGTTGTGTCCTGCTTTACTACCGTTGTTGGCCCTGGCGGTGTGTGGAGGTAGTCAATATTTTGGCGGTTTGTGTATTAGGCATGATTATTCTACTGTGTAAAGTCCACAGCCACTGGCAGGTCTTTTGTTCACCGTCAGCATGGTGGTCAGCAGTGATTATCACCAAGTTCATAATGAGGGCCTAAACCCTTAGAAAACTGTGAGAATGCTGTTGTTACACAAAGTACCTGGGTAGCGTAAAAAAATAAAGTAGCACAGGCGAGCATGCATCGGAATAGTCAACAATGCATCGATTCCTTACTCACAAGTGAGGCCGTGCGTCGTTTCCTTTTCGGGTCGGGTTGGCAATGCATTGTTTTTCTCCCTTGCAAGACACAGATGTGTTGATTTCCAGACAGGGAATCCAGGATACACACAGAGTCAGTTGTCTTTGACGCCCAGGGACGATGCAGGGAAAATCCAGTCGCACTGTATCAGAAAAACACGCTGCATGTGGTTATCGTTGTTATCAACTGCCGTTAGCTGGTGTTGCCTGTCGATCTTCCAGCTGTGATGCAGGTGGAGCGTTAATTTCAGCTGCAAAGCCAGCGGTGCGTCTTTTGTCAGCCGCGTTCTGGAAGGTGGGTCAAAAGTTTCCCCTCACTGTAGTCTGTGCGTAGATTTTCAGTTCTTGGCTGCCAGCTTCACCTCTCAAGGGCCTTTGGGACTGGATAGGGCACCACTTGGCAGGGCAGGAGTCTCAGCAGAGAGTCCAGGTGTGGCAGGGGTAATCTGTGATGGCCCTGAGACTTCAACAACAGGAGGCAAGCTCAGCTCAAGCCCTTGAAGATTCTTCCGAAACAGGAATGCACAAAGTCCAGTCTTCGTCCCTTTTCACAGGCAGAAGCAGAAACTGCAGGATAGCCCAACAAAGCACAGTCACAGGCAGGGGCAGCTCTTTAGCTCTTCTCCTTGGCAGAGGCTCCTCTTGATTCCAGAAGTGATCTAACTTTCATGGGTTTTGAGACTCTTCTTATACCCCTTTCTGACTTTGAAGTAGGCAAACTTCAAAGGAAAGTCTCTCTTGTTTGTAAGACCCTGCCTTGCCCAGCCAATGCCCCAGACACACCATGGGGTTGAAGACTGCATTTTGTGAAGCCCTTTCAGGTGTAAGTGACCACCTCTCCCCTCCCTCCCAGCGCAGATGGCTCATCAGGATATGCAGGCTACACCCCAGCTTCCTTTGTGTCACTGTCTAGATAGAGGTGCAAACAGCCCAACTGTCAAACTGACCCAGACAGAGAATCCACAAAGAGGCAAAGTCACAGAATGTGTAAGCAAGAAAATGCCTACTTTCTAAAAGTGGCATTTTCAAACACACAATCTAAAGAACACCTTCACTGAAAGATATATTTTTAAATTGTGAGTTCAGACCCCAAGCTCCACATATCTGTCTGCTCCCAAAGGGAATCTGTGCTTTAATAACATTTAAAGGCAGCCCCCCTGTTTACCTATAAGAGAGATATGCCTTGCAACAGTGAAAAACGAATTTAGCAGTATTTCACTGTCAGGACATGTAAAACACATAAGTACATGTCCCACCTTTATCATGCACTGCACCCTGCCAATGGGGCTACGTAGGGCCTACCTTAGGGGTGCCTTATATGTAAGAAAAGGAAAGGTGTAGGCCTGGCAAGTGGGTACACTTGCTAAGTCGAATTGACAGTTTAAAACTGCACACAAAGACACTGCAGTGACAGCTCTGAGCCATGTTTACCGGGCTACTAATGTGGGTGGCACTACCAGTGCTTCAAGCCCACTAGTAGCATTTGATTTACAGGCCCTGGGCACCTCTAGTGCACTGTAGTAGGGACTTACTAGTAAATCATATATGCCAATCATGGAAAGCCAATTACACAAACATTTTACATAGGAGAACTGGAGAGCAGTGACATAGTGCACAGAAGCAAAACAGAGTCCAGCACACCTCAATAACTTGGGAAACAGAGGCAAAAAGTTAGGGTAGCCCACGCCAAGGATGCCAAGTCTAACACGTGCCCCCCCGATATTGGGGAGTAACTACCCAACCTCATGAGCGTTGTCATCACTAAGGTAGAAGAATCTAGACAGACCATCAGCATTGGCGTGGTCTGTGCCAGGGTGGTGTTCCACCATAAAGTACATCCCCTGTAGGGAAATGGAACACCTCAACAGTTTTGGATTCTCACCCCTCATCTGCATTAACCATCTGAGGGGCCTGTAGTCAGTCTGAACCCAGAAGTGAGTCCCAAACAAGTAGGGTCTTAGCTTCTTTAGTGCCCAGCCCACAAAAAAAGCTTCACGCTCAATTGCACTCCACCTACGTTCCCCGGGAAGTAACCTCCTGCTAATGAAGGTGACAGGTTGATCTAGGCCCTCTCCATTCGTCCTCAGTGACTGAGCCACACCGTATCCTCAGTGCACTGCAATGCGTGGGCAGAGCTCACTCGGAACTCGGCGGTGGGAGAGTGGAGGGCTGAGAGGGAGCTTCACCTGCTGGAGTGCAGGACCAGTGGCAGAGCCCGGCAGTTGGCGCCACAGACCGCAGGGAGTGAACATCCCCGGTCCGGACACTTCAGCCTCAGCCTGGTCCGGCTCCCCGGGGCTGAGTCCTGTGTGTGCCCGCGGAACAGGGCAGGAGCCGCGCTCAGCAGCGCCGAGAGCACAGACCGCAGGTAGCGCGCAATCTCACTGTCCGGACAGACTGTCCTGCTAGAAGCTGAGCCGTGTGGCCTGTGGACCTGGGAGCCCATTCGCCGCAGTAGTTAGCAGCGCTTCCCTCCCGCCTGGGCCACTTTGAGGAGTTTTCTTTTCCGCTGCCTCTCTCGCGGACCCCTGTTGAAGCGGTTCATTCTGGTGCGGCTTGTGGGGAGCGAGGGAGAACTCAGCCTCTCTGCTTTTGCAGTTTAGCTTCCAAGTTACAGTCCCTCCTCCAGCCGCTCCCGCTTTTGCCAACGTTATCGCGAGGGGGGCTAGGCCGGAGCCTAGCGGCCACTGCTTGTCGTTTTTTCGCGAACTGTCCGTCACTGACGTGGACTAGGCAGCAGTGAGCCTAGGAACGCAGTGCCTCGAGGAACAACGAGCAGCCGGAGGCCATTGCTGGTCGGCTCTGGATTCCCATAAAGCTGAACTTGTTTGGGTCAGCTGGAGAAAAAGTGGGTGAAATTAGTAAAGAATGAGTCTGCTCTTTTGTGCTGCGTTCAATCGTAAGTCAGCTGCTCTAGCCTCCTTGCGTCCCGACCGTGGGTACTCTACACTATGACTTTGAAGAAGCTCCGCTCAGGTCGCCTTCTCCCAGGAAGATCTTGTCTGAAAACCAAATCCAACCCCATTCGGAACAAAACCAACTCGGCTCTCTTGCTGAAGGGACAACCGCAGAAGCATCTTCTCTCTTTTTGGGGCAAAGAGAATCCTCAATTGCAGGAATCAAAAGGTGAAGCTATTTCCATCGCATCCCCGGTCTCAGTGTCCCTTGGAGGTCTTCCTAGGGAGTCTTCATGGGGGCTCTCAAGCGAGCCATCTCAGGCGGAAACAAGCCAGAGAGGAGGAGCTGGGGTCTTGGAGCAGGGCCCTATTGCCCCTCTTGTTGAGCCTACTGGGTCTGTCCGGCACGTTTGGAGCCAGTCGGGCCGCTGTATGTTCCCTGTCTTTCTTCTGCCTGGTCAGTCAGCTCTCTTTCCCAAGCTGATCAGGACCCGAAAAACTCTCAGGAAAGTGCTGCCATCACCTCTTCAATGTCTATGGCTATCGGACCCTGTGACTTCACTCTGCCAGACCTGGACCCAGTTTTAGTTCAGAGATACGGCCCCCAAGTAAAAGAACCCTTGAGTCTGCCTGCGATCTTCGGGTCCAAGGGCCTCCCGACCCCTACTGGTTTGGAGCTGTTTAATAGTACTCCGTCGTTACAAGACTCATTATACATTCAATCTCATTTGTCTGTGTCGCCGACTCTGGACATCAGTGGAATTCAGCCCACTCCTCCTCTGGATTCAGAGGTCAGGCTCTCAGTTTCTTTGTTTACTTTGGAAAATCTCCTCGCTTCTATTTTAAAGCTCTTGGAGAAATTCATAGGGGGCTCAGACTGTATTCTTGACTGTAACAGCAATTTTGGCTGAGATGATTAAAGACCAAAAGGAGCCTGTATCTCTCGACCTGACTCAACCTAATGTTGTTCCTAGACAGTCTTTAGTCAACCAGAGGGCTTCCCAGGCTCTTCCCAGGGCGCCACAAAAAATGCGCACGTTCATGGATGCAGGCACCCAAGCGGGGAGCTTTCAAGGCATTCGTCCTAGTGATATAAAGCCACTGCTGGTTAGCCCTGTGGATTTCGTTCGATTTATCTTTGACTCTCCCACATTGAAAGGCAATCACCGGGCACATTGCCATCAGCCCCCTGTGAAGGTGTTCCCCATCTTCGAAAGAGCAGTCACCCCAAAAAAAAAAAATGGGTCAACAATCTCTCCCTACTTGTCATCCCCAGTAGAAGTCCTTGAGAGGGGAACCATCGCCAAAAGTGGGAAAAAACATAAGAGATCAAAGAAAATAAATCGACGGATTAGCAGGAAAAAGAGAAGGAAAGTACTGTTCCCCGAAGTGATAACTGATGGGACAACCTCCCCCCGAACCCACATAGAGCCACTCGTGAAGCAGCCTAGTCCGCCCTCACTACGTGGGCCCAACTCCACTAAAAGGGGTCCTGTAAGCATGCATTCAACTGACCTTTCTTCCATTCCAGCCTTGAATCCAACTGTTTCCCCATTTTTGCCCTTCAGACGGGAGACCATCCCTATTGAACCCTGTATTTCGTTGCCTGGGGAAGGAGCTCCCTCTGCAAGCTATAACATGAACTCTCAGATTGTTTACTTTTTTCCCATTTTTGATGCCGATTTAATTCTAAATAGGGCCACCTTGTTAAGATGCTTTTCTGAATCTACCTTTCTGAAATATATCACCAGTTATGATATTGACCTTGTTTCCCTAAGGATGGTTAGTGGAGTTCTTAGGGCGAGGGTCACATTTCACTCTTTGCATGTGGCGAACCTGGCCCTCTCTCACGATGACTTTCTGCAGTGTAGGGGGATCGATGTAATCCCACTCTTGTCTACTGTCCAACTCTCTCAATTGGGACCATTCCTGCTATAAAGATCCCAGCAACCTCTTTATGGCACTTACGATTCATCTGCATAATACTACGCTAGGTCCTACTTCACTGCTTCTAATTAATGTTTATGTGCCCCCAGAGGCCGTATATGATTCTCTGTTAGAAAGGGTCTTTGCCTTTATTGAGGATTCCTTAGATACTGAGTTCCCTCCACTGATAGCACTAATGGGAGATTTAAATTGCAAAGTCTCCAATTTCGCCTTATGTCAAGTGCGCGATGTACAGAGAGAAACAGCGCTGCGTATTCCAGATTGTGTTTTCCCCCCTTTAATTAAAACAAACAAAAGAGGTAAACTTCATCTCAGTCTTCTAAAACAAATTACTGTATTATCGCTAATGGTAGGTCCACTTCAGACTCCCCTGCCTCCTTCACAGATATTTCTTCATGGGAAGGTCCATTCTGGACTACTTAGTACTTGGTTATTCCTCTTATTGGCTATTGGAAGATCTTAAGATATTTTGCTCCCCCTATAGCGATCATAACCTGCTTTCTATCACTCTAGAAATCTCTATATTGTCACTAGACTCATGGAAATCTGGTGGGTTTACCCAGAGTTTTTCTAATAAGACTGGGAGGACCCAATGGAATTTTAAGAGGATAGCTGGTGTCACTGCGATTTTAGCACCTGCAGTTGCTAACTTGATTAGTTGGGAGGGAATGGAGTTGCAATACTCCTCTGATCTCCTGATGCAATTGGTGTCTAACAACTTGTCTGGTGGGCATAAAGTAGCCCGGAAAGCTATTCCCCGTGCATTGCTTGACCTAAACAGAGAAATAAATAACATGGTTAGGGCTGAGTTTTTAGTTTTCTCTGAGGAAAGGAAAATCAGGGTTGCTCTATTAAAAAGGAGAAAGAAGCGGCTGAAGATCCGCCTTGCAAAAGAAGCAGAGGACAGGCTCTGGATTAAGCTCCGGGAAGCCGCTACAAAGGGCCAGGCTAGGCGTTTCTGGGCATCAGTGGGTCAAGGTTGTGGGTCTAGAATTCGCCCCCTCCCTGCTCCAATCTCCGAAGCCCCATGGTCAGATTTCATATCCTCCCTGTATGCTTCAAATGGGGTCGTAGCTTTCGGGTTTCCAGAGTCTCCAGGTATTCTCACTTTCTCTCCCCCGTCAATAAAAGAGATTGACTGTGTTATCGGTGAAATACGCCCCTCCGCTGCAATGGGGCCAGATGAACTGCCTTTATATCTTGGACTAAGATTTTACATGTGGTCTTTAGTAGATGCTTCTATTCCAGATGTATTCCTCCCTCGTGGGTCGGCAGTATAATTGTACCCTTATTTAAAAAGGGTGATCGATCTTGTACTGGTAATTATCGCCAGATTGCCATCCTTGATGCAGTGGGAAAAGTTTTTACCAAATGTCTACTCTCTAGACTAATGTCTTGGGCGGAGGAGAATAACTTCATCCCTTTGGAACAATCCGGATTCAGGCGCAAACATAGCACTCTAGATAACATCATGGTGCTGCAAACCATTACTGAAAAATATGTAAAACTGAGAGGGGGGGTTGTTTATGCTGCTTTCATAGACTTCTCCACGGCTTTTGATAAAGTAGACAGAGATCTTTTATGGACTAAGCTATGCAGCCTGGGGATACCTTTACCACTTCTGGAGTTCATAATTGCCTTCCACTCCAACACCTGGTGCAGAATCCTCTTGGGGGGTGATAGAGGTTCATCCCATAAGATTTTTACATCTAATGGGTTAAAACAAGGATGCCTATTGGCTCCCCTGCTCTTACCCAGAGTTTTTCTAATAAGACTGGGAGGACCCAATGGAATTTTAAGAGGATAGCTGGTGTCACTGCGATTTTAGCACCTGCAGTTGCTAACTTGACTAGTTGGGAGGGAATGGAGTTGCAATACTCCTCTGATCTCCTGATGCAATTGGTGTCTAACAACTTGTCTGGTGGGCATAAAGTAGCCCGGAAAGCTATTCCCCGTGCATTGCTTGACCTAAACAGAGAAATAAATAACATGGTTAGGGCTGAGTTTTTAGTTTTCTCTGAGGAAAGGAAAATCAGGGTTGCTCTATTAAAAAGGAGAAAGAAGCGGCTGAAGATCCGCCTTGCAAAAGAAGCAGAGGACAGGCTCTGGATTAAGCTCCGGGAAGCCGCTACAAAGGGCCAGGCTAGGCGTTTCTGGGCATCAGTGGGTCAAGGTTGTGGGTCTAGAATTCGCCCCCTCCCTGCTCCAATCTCCGAAGCCCCATGGTCAGATTTCATATCCTCCCTGTATGCTTCAAATGGGGTCGTAGCTTTCGGGTTTCCAGAGTCTCCAGGTATTCTCACTTTCTCTCCCCCGTCAATAAAAGAGATTGACTGTGTTATCGGTGAAATACGCCCCTCCGCTGCAATGGGGACAGATGAACTGCCTTTATATCTTGGACTAAGATTTTACATGTGGTCTTTAGTAGATGCTTCTATTCCAGATGTATTCCTCCCTCGTGGGTCGGCAGTATAATTGTACCCTTATTTAAAAAGGGTGATCGATCTTGTACTGGTAATTATCGCCAGATTGCCATCCTTGATGCAGTGGGAAAAGTTTTTACCAAATGTCTACTCTCTAGACTAATGTCTTGGGCGGAGGAGAATAACTTCATCCGTTTGGAACAATCCGGATTCAGGCGCAAACATAGCACTCTAGATAACATCATGGTGCTGCAAACCATTACTGAAAAATATGTAAAACTGAGAGGGGGGGTTGTTTATGCCGCTTTCATAGACTTCTCCACGGCTTTTGATAAAGTAGACAGAGATCTTTTATGGACTAAGCTATGCAGCCTGGGGATACCTTTACCACTTCTGGAGTTCATAATTGCCTTCCACTCCAACACCTGGTGCAGAATCCTCTTGGGGGGTGATAGAGGTTCATCCCATAAGATTTTTACATCTAATGGGTTAAAACAAGGATGCCTATTGGCTCCCCTGCTCTTTTCCCTCTATATTTCAGATCTCCCCTCCTTTTTGTCCAAGGGCAAGGGTTTTCCCCCAGTGGTGGGTGGGTGTCCAATTTGTTGCCTGTTGTATGCGGACGACATCTTAATCCTTGATTTAACCCCCAAAGGCCTACAGAACCGCTTGCAGCGCTTATCAAAATATTCTGACTTACATTACAGGGAGTGCAGAATTATTAGGCAAGTTGTATTTTTGAGGATTAATTTTATTATTGAACAACAACCATGTTCTCAATGAACCCAAAAAACTCATTAATATCAAAGCTGAATATTTTTGGAAGTAGTTTTTAGTTTGTTTTTAGTTTTAGCTATGTTAGGGGGATATCTGTGTGTGCAGGTGACTATTACTGTGCATAATTATTAGGCAACTTAACAAAAAACAAATATATACCCATTTCAATTATTTATTATTACCAGTGAAACCAATATAACATCTCAACATTCACAAATATACATTTCTGACATTCAAAAACAAAACAAAAACAAATCAGTGACCAATATAGCCACCTTTCTTTGCAAGGACACTCAAAAGCCTGCCATCCATGGATTCTGTCAGTGTTTTGATCTGTTCACCATCAACATTGCGTGCAGCAGCAACCACAGCCTCCCAGACACTGTTCAGAGAGGTGTACTGTTTTCCCTCCTTGTAAATCTCACATTTGATGATGGACCACAGGTTCTCAATGGGGTTCAGATCAGGTGAACAAGGAGGCCATGTCATTAGATTTCCTTCTTTTATACCCTTTCTTGCCAGCCACGCTGTGGAGTACTTGGACGCGTGTGATGGAGCATTGTCCTGCATGAAAATCATCTTTTTCTTGAAGGATGCAGACTTCTTCCTGTACCACTGCTTGAAGAATGTGTCTACCAGGAACTGGCAGTAGGACTGGGAGTTGAGCTTGACTCCATCCTCAACCCGAAAAGGCCCCACAAGCTCATCTTTGATGATACCAGCCCAAACCAGTACTCCACCTCCACCTTGCTGGCGTCTGAGTCGGACTGGAGCTCTCTGCCCTTTACCAATCCAGCCACGGGCCCATCCATCTGGCCCATCAAGACTCACTCTCATTTCATCAGTCCATAAAACCTTAGAAAATCAGTCTTGAGATATTTCTTGGCCCAGTCTTGACGTTTCAGCTTGTGTGTCTTGTTCAGTGGTGGTCGTCTTTCAGCCTTTCTTACCTTGGCCATGTCTCTGAGTATTGCACACCTTGTGCTTTTGGGCACTCCAGTGATGTTGCAGCTCTGAAATATGGCCAAACTGGTGGCAAGTGGCATCGTGGCAGCTGCACACTTGACTTTTCTCAGTTCATGGGCAGTTATTTTGCGCCTTGGTTTTTCCACACGCTTCTTGCGACCCTGTTGACTATTTTGAATGAAACGCTTGATTGTTCGATGATCACGCTTCAGAAGCTTTGCAATTTTAAGAGTGCTGCATCCCTCTGCAAGATATCTCACTATTTTTGACTTTTCTGAGCCTGTCAAGTCCTTCTTTTGACCCATTTTGCCAAAGGAAAGGAAGTTGCCTAATAATTATGCACACCTGATATAGGGTGTTGATGTCATTAGACCACACCCCTTCTCATTACAGAGATGCACATCACCTAATATGCTTAATTGGTAGTAGGCTTTCGAGCCTATCCAGCTTGGAGTAAGACAACATGCATAAAGAGGATGATGTGGTCAAAATACTCATTTGCCTAATAATTCTGCACTCCCTGTATTTGAAGGTTAACGTATCTAAAAGTAAGGTCCTTTGTTTCTTGGGGAAAAAAAGATGACCTTCCCCAATTATCAGTGGACATTCGGCAACCAAATCCTTGAAATTGTCAAATCTTATCATTTTTTAGGGAAAATAGTGAGCGGGAACCTTAGCGATGTTGCCCACATCGCCTCTAATAAAGCAAAGGCTGAATGTCAGGCAAGAGGTCTGGGGGCCCTTTATACAGCTACAGGGAGAAGGCACTTCTCTTACCTTCTATCTGCTTATCGAGTTAAAATTCCTGCATCCCTGCTATATGGGGTGGAACTCATTGATACCTCCAAATGGGGGCTCTTAAATCAGGCAGAAGGTAAAATTCTCCGAAAATTACTAGCTGTTAATACGGCAGCCTCAGTGGCGGCTCTGAGACTAGAAATGGGGCTTCGAAGCGCGTATGCTCAAGGATTAGCGGGGTTACACGATTGGCTACCTCAATTTTAAAGAGTGAGGAAAACACTTTAAGATCATTTCTGAAGAAAGAACTTATTTTAGATAATAGCAAGCCCAAATTTGGCTTTTGTAAGAATTTTTCTACTGCCCTGGAGATGCTGGAGCTGGATCGCAGCCAAGTTCAAGAACTCTCCCCATTGCTCTTGAGGGTGACTTCGAAGAGTGCAACATGGGCCTTGAGCTTCCGCCAAGACTTGGAGTGCTGTAAAAAAAGAAGTTTTTTTGCAAATATAGTTAACACTCTAGTAATAAAAAAAACACAACCGTACTTCACTTGGAACATCCCTCATAGTGTTAGGCGCTTTTGGACGCTGCTCCGACAGGAATTGCTCCCTTTGAATACACTATTGGCAAAATGGTACGGTATTGCAAAAGAGTGTAACTTCTGTCTGGCGGATTCCCAAGATTTACACCATCTATTATTTGTCTGCCCTTCTGTTGCTTCATTTCGGCGTAAATGGCTAGATCCAATTCATCTTCAGTTTTCTCTATTGTCAGTGCCCAAGTTTCTCCAAGCCCTGTATGATCCTCCGAATGAAATTTTTTGTTTTAAAATATTTAATTTTTTTAATTGTTTTTTAAGCTTATTTTCAGAAACTTTCGTTGTAAGGCGTGTCAGGTGGCATAGGATTTTGATGCAACTGCTCACCAATATTGTAAATTTTATGTGGTTCTCAGTTAGATGTAAATGGTAAATGTGATTTTTCTGCTTTCTTCTTTTATGTGGACCTCAGTCGAGTTTCAAATCATAAATAAAATAAATTGACATATTGCCCTCTCCATTCAGCTGTGAGAGTACTGCTCCTATACCATGCTCTGAGGCATCTGTTTGCACAACAAACTCCTTGGAGTAGTCAGGTTTATTCAGCACAGGTGCTGTGCACATAACAGCCTTCGGGGCATCAAAAGCAGACTGGCAAGCCACCGTCCAGCTCACCTTCTTGGGTTGCTTCTTAGAAGTCAACTCATTCAAGGGGGCAACAATGGTGCCATACACCTTGACAAACCTCCTGTAAAAGCCAGTGAGTCCTATATCACCTCAGTCTGGGTTTTCGGAGGCTCCCAAGCCAGAATGGTGTACATTTTGGCTGTAGGGGTGCCACCTGACCACTCCCTACCTGGTGTCCCAAATACACCACTGAACCCTGCCCTATTTGGCACTTGCTTGCCTTAATAGCGAGGCCTGTCTTTTGCAGGGCCTTCAACACTCTGCAGAGGTGCTGCAAGTATTCCTCCCAAGTGGAACTGAACACTGCAGTGTCATTCAGGTATGCTGCGCTGAAGTCATCCAGCCCAGTCAACACATGGTTGACCAACCTCTGGAATGTGGCAGGGCCATTTTTCAATCACAAATGGCACCACTTTAAACTAAAGTGTCCATCTGGGGTAGAAAATGCTTGCCTCTCCTTGGCCCCCTCAGTTAACGCAATCTGCCAATACCCAGACATCAAATCAAACGTGCTGAGGTATTTGGCAGCTCCCAACTGATCTATGAGCTCATCAGCTCAGGTGATGGGGTATGCATACGTTTTAGTGACCACATTGAGACCCCAGTAGTGCACACAGAACCGGAGTTCTGGGGTGGCACCAGGAGCAGCAGCCTTTGGGACCGTGACCACAGGGCTGGCCCAAGGACTGCTGGAAAACTCATTCACCCCTAGGGATAACATCTTAGACACCTCATCTTTGATGCAAGCCTTGACCTTATCAGTCACCCTGTAAACCTTCTGTTTAATGGGTAGACTGTCCCCAGTGTCCACATCATGTGTACACAAGTGTGTGACCCCTGGGATTAAGGAGAACAGGGAGGCAAACTGACCCAACACCTGGCGACAGGTGTTCTTAGGGCAGGGAGGGGGAGAGGTTCACTCCCTCCACAGACCCATCTTTTTCTCCAGCAGACAGGAGGCCAGCAAGAGGCTCACTCTCTTCCTCAGCCCATCATCTGTCGCTAGGAGCATAGACAATTCAGTAAGCTCAAAGTGTGGCTTGCGACGGTTCACATGCAGGACTCTTAAGGGGTTCCTGGGAGTCCACAAGTCCACCATGTAGGTGACTTCGCTCTTGCGCTCCACCACCTCAAATGGCCCAGTCCACTTATCTTGGAGTGCCGTAGGCTCCGCTGACTCCATCACCCACACTTTTTGCCGAGGCTGAAACCCGACCAGAGTGGCATTCCGGTCACACTGCCGTTTCATGTCTGCTTGGCTTGCTTCTAGATTCTCGTGTGCGAGAGCTCTGAAGTGGGCAGTCTGGTTTCTGAAGGCCAGCATGTAGCTAAATAAATCCTGGGAAGGTTTACTGGGGGCTTTCTCTAAGCCCTCCTTCACCAGACTCACATGTCCCCTGACAGGGTGGCCATATAGTAACTCAAAAGGACTGAATCCACGCCCTTTTTGAGGCACCTCCCATTAGGTGAACAGAAGGCATGACAAGAGGACGTCCCACTTCTGCCTCAAGTGCTCTGACAGGCCCATGATCATGCCTTTTAAGTTGCGGTTGAACCTTTCAACCAGACCATTGCTTTGGGGGTGGTAAGGAGTGGTGAACTTATACGTTACCCCACACTCCTGCCACAGAGATTTCTTATACGTAGATATGTAGTTGGTACCCCTATCAGATACCACTTCCTTGGGCAAACCCATGTGGGTAAAACCCCCCATCAATGCATGACCCACCACAGGGGAAGTGATTGACCTCAGTGGAATGGCTTCTGGGTACCGAGTGCCATGGTCCACCAAGACCAAGATGAACCTGTTGCCCATGGCTGTCTTGGGATCCAGAGGCCCCACAATGCCAATACCGACCCTTCCAAAGGTGTTGCTAACCACTGGAAAAGTTTAGAGGGGTGCCTTACATTTCCCTCCACTCTTGCCACTTGCCTGACAAGTCTGGCAAGACCTGCAATGAGTCTCTGCGTGCCTGCACATTAGGGGCCAGTTAAAGTGGGTGACAAGCCATTCAAAGATCTTGTCGTGCTCCAAATGTCCAGCTAAAGGCACATCATGAGCCAGATCTAGTAGGAAGGCTCTGAAGCACTGGGGTACCACCAGCACACGGGCTGACCCAGGCTCAGCAACCTTAGGCTCACTATACAGGAGGCCTACCTCCCAATAAATGAGGGGATATCCTGGCTCGTTGCCAGCCTCCTAGTCTGCAGCCTGCTGCCGCAAACCCACTAGAGTAGAGCATGTCCTCTGTGCTTCATAGAATGCCTCCCTGGTGGATCCCCCTTCCTGCTGCCACTGTGAGAGCTCAGGGACTGCCCCAAACTCAGCCACCTGTTCCCGTGTAGCTCTGGGGCATCACCCTCAGGCACCGCATCCTCCCGGACTGTGGGCACTTCTGGGGCTGGTTTCCCACACCCCTTGCTCTTCCTCTTTTTGGCAGTCCCCTGGGCCACTGTTTTAGGCTCCAGGGTCTCCTGACCAACCTGACGGGCTGCCATTGACCTGGTGGATATGCATACCCACCCAGGCAGACCCAACATCTCCTAGTGTGACCTGGGTTGCACCTCCTTCCAAGGGGAATCCTCTAGGTCATTGCCAAGCAAACAATCCACAGGCATGGTTGGACTCACAGCTACCTTCAAGGAACCTGAGACCCCCCAGTCAAAGGGAACCTGCGCCACTCTGCACAGGCGCACTGAGTTGTCCACTGCAACTACTTGGTGAACTACACTGGGATCTATCTGCTCTTCAGACACCAAGTGACTCCTCACTGTTGTCACACTGGCTCCTGTGTCTCTTAGAGCTTCCACCCTCTGTCCATTAATGGTCATCCAAGGGCTGTACTTTTAGTGTTCTCTGGCACTAGAGTTCTCTGGACCATCTCACTGTCCCTGAGTGAGGCAAGGGTTATCTCAGCAGGCTCTCACCCACCTAGAACCAACTCCTCCCCAAGCACTACAGTAGCCAAACCCTGGTACTGAACACCAGTGGGTGCCGGTGTACTCTTAGGGCATTTGGGGTCCCGCATCACATGACCAACCTGGTCACATGCATAACACTTATGCTGGGGACCCCCTTGTACAAGTTTCCCGTTGGAGAACCATGGTTTCTTTTTACTGGGGGCTGGGAATCCTTACCCTGAGAATTAGGTTGGGGCCCTGTAGAGAACTCCCCCTGTTTACCCTTACCCCCCCTTTCTTCTGAGAGGGACCCTGGCCACCCGTGGCGTGGTCTCCTCCATACCTCTTCTGGACCCTGGTGCTCTCCCAGCGGTCAGCTTCCTGCGCAAGCTTCCTGGGGTCAGTCAGCTTGCTGTCAATTAGGTGCTGGCGCAGCTCTGGAAAACAAACTGTACAAGTGCTTCCAAGCAGTTGAATTGTAAAGCCCCTCATAGATTGTCACCTTACTGCCCTTCACCAAACCATCCTGTGACCTGCAAAAAGAATCAACACATTCCAACCACGTTTGGGATGCCTTCTTCTTATAGGACTTAAACTTGTCCTTATACTGCTCAGGGGTGAGACCATACCTTGTGAGGAGGGCATCCTTCATGATAGAGTAGGTGAGCCCCTGAGGATCCCCTAAGGATGTCCGAGTATCTCTCCCCGCCTCAAAGTGCTACCACAGACCTGCCACCCAGTGAGCTTCAGGGACCAGATTCATATGGAGAGCAGACTCATACCCCTTGAATCACAAGAATATGTCACCTTCCCTTTTGTAATCCTTCACAAGGTCTTTAGGAATGTGTACCCTCCTCTCTGGCTGCACTGTGATATTGCTGCAACCATTCCTACTGGACTGGCTCCCTCAAGCTGAGCTCATGAGCAAGCAGTATCTTTTTCTCCTCTACGGCCATCCTCCTTTCTTCCATCTCACTTTGCATCCTAAACTTTTCCAACTCCAACTGGTGAGCCCTCTCTGCCTGTCTGCCCTGTAACTCTTCAGGAGTCAGACTCTTGGATGACATACTGCTACCTGCCCTGGAGAATCTTTCCCTGGACATAACTGGCCCACCTACTATACCATTGTGTATGGATTGCACCTCCTCACCCTCAACCTCCTCCTCTTCCTCTGTGTGCCCCTCCACTTCCTTGGCTGTCACCCAGGTCCTCAGTGCCTTCTGCGGCTCCTCCTTCCTGGTGGAGCCCTTCCTGTGACAAGAAATATTTTTGCAGAACTGCCTCAACTGAGCAACTGTATAGCTCTCCGGTATCCCTAAGTTAAAAGCAGCTCCAGCTGATGCATCTCCAGATTGAGACATGATGAAGAATCAACAAAAGTGCAAGTTCCAGGGCAGAATGAAGAGTTCCCAATCAAGTTCAAAAGTCAATAAAGGATCAGCAAAAATATGGAGTTAGATAAAAAAAGAGTCCAACCAAGAGAAAAAGCAAAAACAAGCTGTATGTGGTCACACAATGGTCTGCACTGAAAATAGTAGTGTACACTTAATCACTGTATGTCAAGTAAAAATACAAGTTAAAATCCTCACCGCTGCCACCAATGTTAGAAATTGGGTCTTTGGTTGTCAGTCAGGTTATCTCCTGTCCAAGCAAGGACCCTCACTTTAGTCAGCAAAAAGGAAACCATCCTAAGTTAACCCCCTCTCACCCCCTTGGTAGCTTGGCACGAGCAGGCAGGCTTAACTTCAGAAGCAATATGTAAATTATTTGTACCAACGCACACAGTAATTCAGTGAAAACACTACAAAATGACAAAACAGGTTTAGAAAAATAGATAATATTTATCTAAACAAAAAAAGACAAAAACAACAAAAATCCAACATACGTAAGTCAAGATGTGAATTTTTAAAAGACTAAGGCCCTCATTATGACACTGGCGGTAAATCCCGCTTACCACTATGCTGACGGCCGCCAACATACCACCGCGATTGCGGATATCTGTTCACCATATTATGACACACAAACACACCAGTTTGACAGAATAAAGGCACATACACAAATCCCCACACCAATGGTCAGTGATAAAGTGGCGGTCCCAAAACCCATACCGTTAAAGCCAACAAAACAAGGCCCATCACATTATGACCCACAAATCACCATGGCAGACATTCAACGGCGGAAACCATTGACGATACATACCGCCGCGCTCAGAATGGACACCCACATACAAAATAACATCACATTGGCCAACACGAAAAACGCACACCTGACACCCATATACATACCAAACCCACACACTCACACTACTATAAAACACACACACACATTACCCACAACCTCTTACGAACAACAATTGCCACCAGAAGGCTGTGAAGAAGAGCACTGAGACAACTAGAAATGCACACTACTCACACCCAAACATGCACTCCACATCACACACCCCACCACATCACCCAACACACCCTCACCAACACACATCACACAACACCCATGGCACCACAAAGGCACCCTCGTTTCACTGAGGAGGAATTAAGGGTCATGGTGGAGGAAATTGTCAGGGTAGAGCCACAGTTCTTTGGAGCACAGGTACTGCAGATGTCTATAGCAAGGAAGATGGAGCCATGGTGGAGAATTGTGGACAGGGTCAACGCCATGGGACAGCACCCAGGAACAAGGGACAACATCAGGAAGAGGTGGAATGACCTACGGGAGAAGGTACGTTCCATAGCAGCAAGACACCAGCTCGCTATACAGAGGACTTGCGGTGGACCCCTACCTCCTCCCCCACAGCTCACAGCATGGGAGGAGCAGGTACTGGCAATACTGTATCCTGAGGTGCCACCACTATCCAGTCCCCCAACAGAAGAAGCCCCCAGTGATGACAGTAACTCTGGAATTCTGGATCTGGAAGACCTACCTGGCCCATCAGGGACCACTGGACAGCCAGTCACCCAAGCCCACTCACAGACCACCACAGAGCCTCCCCCATCATGAACCATTACCACAGCGCCCACATAGCGTACCCAAACCTCTGTTCCCAGGACACGTCAATCAGCAGTGTGCCCACCTGTACAGGGACCCCAGGCCACACCTCGCCCCCCAAGATAATCAGGGAGCTGGGGTCAGTGGCAGCAGGCACACCGTTCAGGGGACAGGGGCACTGGCCAACAGGGAAACTGGAAGGACTGCTGTGCGCCAGGGGGAGGACAGGAGCAGGGAACCGACTCTCCAGGAGGCACTCTACGAGATCCTGGGAGCCTACCAACATTCCCAGGATACGATGGGCCAGATCCTAGATAACGTGCAGGAGAACAGGTGGCTGCAGGACAGACAATATCAGGGGATCAGGGAGGACTTGCAGGCTATTAACAACACCCTGATCTCCATAGCAGGGGCGCTGGCAGACATGGCCAACATCATAAGAGAGGCAACAGCACACCAGTGGGCCCCTACCACTATCCAGTCAACTGAACAGCCCTCCACTTCCACTGCCGCTAGTAGCAGGAGGCCCCGCCACAGGACCCGCAGGCCACCAGCATCCCTCCCCGTACAGAAGGTGAACCACCCCACAAACGTTCCCTGCAACCCAGACAGAAGCCAGAGACAATTGCCAAGACCACCACCAGGAAATGAGACTCTCCTGATTGTCCCCCTTGTGTCCCACTCAGTCACCTTGTCCACATTGAACTGCCATTGCTCCCCTTCCTATGGCCCTATAGACACTGCACCTGTGCTACAAACAGACTGGAACATTACCTTGGACTTTCCTCCATCATCACCCCATTCCATTGCACTTTCCCCTCTTTTTCTTAGCACTACAATAAACACCCTTGGATAAAACTCGACTACTAGTATTTCATGTATTGCAAATTTGTATTGATTGAAGCAGCTACATCAATTGCAAATTAATCGTACATAGTGATAGCCTAGAATGAATGGCCTGTTGCTGGCTGTAATGATCACATCAGGACATTGTTGTCTTATCACCAACATCTGTAAACTGATAATCAATAGTTGACAGTAAGTAGAGGTAACAAGTGGGTAATGCCAGCATGCCACTGCCACACAGAATACAACAATAGTCATAGATTTGTGAAGTTGCACTGTTTCACCTGTGTGTCACTGGAAGTACTTACTAATGGATCAGTGATGTTCTGTTGTCCACATCCTCATCCTCTGCCTCCTAATCCTCACTGTCTTCAGGATCCACTGCTGCCACAGGGGCATCTCCAGTCTCCTCCTCCTGCAGAAAAGGCACATGGTGTCTGAGGGCCAGGTTGTGCAACATGCAGCATGCCACTACTATCTGGAAGACCTTCTCAGGTGAGTAGCACAGGGATCCACCTGTCTGATGGAGGCACCTGAACCTGGCCTTCAGGAGGCCAAAGGTACTCTCAATGATCCTTCTGGTTCGCCCATGTGCCTCATTATAATGTTCTTCAGCCCTTGTCCTGGCATTCCTCACAGGGGTCAGCAGCCACCATAGGTTTGGGTAGCCAAGCCACCTGCAAGTACTGAGGGACAACATTTAGCCACACACTATCCTATTTGGTTAACAGCAGAGGCATACACTAACATACACTGGGTGGGGACCAAGGCTCACCTATAAGCCACAACCCTGCGCCTCTGTAGTTGGCCCATCACATTTATGATGCTGCTATTCCTCAGAACAAAGGCATCATGCACCAAACCAGGATTTTTAGCTTTGACGTGGGAGATGTACTGGTCCGCCAGGCACGCCATCTGCACATTCATGGAGTGGAAACTCTTACGATTCCTGTACACCTGTTCATTCTGCCAGGGGCAGACAAACGCAATATGTGTACCATCAATCGCACCAATAATATTGGGGATATGTCCCATTGCATAGAATCTGGCCTTCACTGTGGCCAAAATTTAAAACCGGTGGGAAAGCAATGTAGCTTCACATGTGTTTTACCAGGGTAGACAACACTCTTGCCAGCACGATTGAGAACATTGGCTGTGACATTCCTGCTGCCAAGCTCACTGTCACTTGGAAAGAACCTGTTGCCAGGAAATGGAGAACTGAGAGAAGCTGCACAAGAGGGGGCATTTTCAAACACACAATCTAAAAACTACCTTCACTAAAAGATGTATTTTTAAATTGTGAGTTCGGAGACCCCACCTTTAACATACACTGCACTCTGCCCATGGGGCTACCTAGGACCTACATTAGGGGTGCCTTACATGTAAGAAAAGTAAAGGTTTAGGCCTGGCAAGTGGGTACACTTGTTAAGTCGAATTGGCAGTTTAAAACTGAACACAAAGACACTACAGTGAAAGCTCTGAGCTATGTTTGCAGGGCTACTAATGTGGGTGGCACTACCAGTGCTTCTGGCCCACTAGTAGCATTTGATTTACAGGCCGACTTCCCTACTCTCATACCGCAGAGTACGCCCACTCCTACTAAAACATTACCTGGCCTAAATTCTCACAACCTCACAATTCACCTGCGATACGCATAAACTGAGCAAGCGCAAATTCTACTTCATTCATACCATCACCAGAACGCCGAGAACATACCCAACTCACCTCGGCAAGCTCCGAGTTTCAGGGAAACTCAATGGAGACTTAGGTGCACATCATATCTCCAAATTGCATTATTTCCAAAAAACAATTCTAAAACAATGGTCCCTCGCCCTAGGGCCCCCAAAGGGCCTAAACCATCCTCTGCTACCAGAACTGATAATGCGTCCCTTCCTAGATAATCTAATTAGTCTGGGACTCGTCTTAGGCCAATGAATCTTTTGACCCTGATTGAAGACACCTTAGAACGAGGCAATTAATCAATAGATCAATAACGTCAAAAATTTCAATAATAAACCGATTCAACTCAGATAGTGATATTAGTAAGAATCGATAACCACCATGATCCTTCAATAACCACACACAGAATTTATTAGGATTTATAATATTTTTTCCCTATTGATTACACTTCTACGAGTAAGTTTATTAGGCTGAATACCAGAAAACACATCAACGCAGTAATAATATGGCAACTCAAATCAGATATCATCAAAGCAAAGATGGCCGATTTCTCTTGGTATTCAAGAATTATATCAATCCTGTTGTACAGTCCCCTAATTTCCAATTGGGCAAGTTTTGGTGCATCATTATCTTCATCCAATGGTCTACTTGTCACCTCATTAAGATTGTCACCTTAGAACAGTTCTCCCGTAGTTTATTGGCTCCTGTAATTGACGTCTCCAACGGGTAGAATGTCAGGTACAATTTCATGTTCACGCGGTGCTCACACAGTCCCAGTCACTAGTTCCATTGTCTATACTAGTTCAGACGACCTTGTACCTGTTGCAAGTTTACACTGTTGCATTCGGCAAGAATGTCTCCTTGAGCAAGTCGAGTCTCATGAGAAAAATTTACTACGGTTACACACCGGTTACA
The DNA here is from genome assembly GCF_031143425.1 of Pleurodeles waltl. Lineage (NCBI taxonomy): Eukaryota > Metazoa > Chordata > Amphibia > Caudata > Salamandridae > Pleurodeles > Pleurodeles waltl. Next base: position 135,699,207 of record NC_090441.1, read on the forward strand.
CACATTTTCTAACTTCTGGAAAAGGACGGCTACATGTCCTTCAGCAAGTCAGCACATTGCACGCTAGAAAAACCTTTAATATGAAACCGGGCAGCTAGGCCCGACTCATGCTAACTAAGGCCTAGTGATTAATTCAGCAAAAAAAAACTTAACATATACGCTTAATACTAATACAAAATCACACATTAGTACATTAATAATTCATTATTAGTCCATTTCATTAATCATCGTATACCTTGGTGGCCACTCCCCGTGGGCACATTTCAGCACACGTTTAGTAAAAGCACATTAATATGTTTTCTACTTGGCATCATTATGCATTAATTCGCGAACATTTCATGTTAATTTTTTATTATAAAAACTACACTCCAACACAGGTAAGAAGAAAAATATATATTTGTTCAGTAAGTGCCCTGCTCTGCCCCTCAGTCAGTCAGCTACCAACTGACCTCCTCAGAACGCTAGCTGTGTAGTTAGAACTTAGAGTGTATCGGCACTCTAGGTTCTGAATGCAGACAGACTTGGATAGTAGGTTCCACCAAGCCTGCATTTGAAGAGGCAAAAGACAGCTCCGACCAATATGTCTCATTCTGATTTTAGAAAGCCCTTAGTGTTCATGTCTTAGTTATGCACTACCCTTAGACTTGAGGGAGGTTTTGAGTTCCATCAGCTTGACACAAAAGGATGGCGTTGCTCGGATTAAGGAAAGACAGAGTGAACAGTGGATTTGATCAGAAGCAGCGGAAGACACAAGTGGGAATTGCAACTGTTCACTTAAATTGGAGATTTGCCTAACTAAGGTATTTGCTGATATTTGCCAAAATTCTAAGTGTAAAGTTCTAAGTTCTAACTCTTTATAAGAGTCAGATTGTTAAAGTGCAATCAATTGGAGATCCTACTATTTTCAGGGGCTCTCAAAGTGATTCTCCATCCCACTGTTGGATAGGTTTCCCTAATTTTACTTTAGTTGACTTTCTCCCTCTAACCTGGTAATGTAGCCACGAGGTAAATTTCTCCAGGCTTTCTGGGTCATTTGGTTGTCTGATGAGAATGCTCTTATTTTATTTGACTTTTATCAAAGACGGTGTGGTTTGATGTAGTTGTTAATGTTCGGTGTGCACCTGATGCTGCTGTAATACTTGCGCAATGAGTTGCAGGTGCAGAGCAGTTTGTGGAAACAATTTATATGAATAGACTTGTACCTCAGATCCCTCATGTTAACTCTAAAGGTGTAATAATGCTACCTCTGTCAGCAAACATCACTTCTCTGTCTGTGTACTTTCCTAGCACTTGGAGAAGGAAGCCAGCAATAGGTTTCTATTATACTAATAATTTTTATTTAATTCTTTTTTTCGTTGAGTGCACAGTCACTCAATTACTAGCATGGTTGACCAAGGGCCCAGGAATCCTTCCACAAAGGCTGGACCAGTTAGAGACTCACACAACACGAAATATTTGAGGGCCTTCCTAAACAAGGATGGTTATACTGCTGCAGAAGCACTAGTGGAGCAGATTCTACAGTAAGGACCCCAAAAACTAGAAGTATTGAACTCTGGGACGTGCTTTTTTAATTTTAGGCACCTGGAGTAGTAGCTTCTAGCACAGCCTTAGAGTGGCTCGCATACATATTTGTAGAGGTGATCTTTACCAGCTGAGTTATGTGGGTTGCAGAAGGCACTGTGCATGGTGCAAGCTGCTTTGAACTGAGTGCTCAGCTGCTCAGGAAGCCGTTATGCTTTCTCCTGGCATCAGTCACATGATCTAATTTTCTCAGTTTTGCTGCTACTCTGACTGCAAAGTTTTGAATAGGCTTCAGCTTATCAATCATTTTATTTGAGAGACCTGAAAATAAGTGGTTACAATAATTATTGAATGCAAGAGAGCAAGCTGTGACTACTTGTTCATGCCAGGGCTTGGGGATGAATAGAAGGACTTTCTTTATCGAGCTTGTGGAGGAGATGGCAACACAGTCTTTATTAATGGACAGTGAGTAGTCAATTTAGGTCCCAGCATTTTCCCTATGCCTGCAGAAATGGTTGAAGGCCAAGAGATGCTGGCCACTCTAAACCTTACCAGTATCCGGATCATTGTTTCGAAATGTTCTGACACATCAAAGCTTGCGTAGCTTCTACTACAAGGCTTGAGTATGATGGGAGTTAGACATTCCTTTGCTGAACCTGAATATCATAAGCATATATCACTCTTAGGAAGCCATGGGGTTTAGTTAGCTTGAGGAGAGGGAGACTATAGATATTAAACATCAACTTTCATAGCGGGGAATCTTGTGGGACACGGCATTTAATCAAAATGAAGTTGGATCGGAAAGGATGCAAGAACAAACATTGTGTGCAAATGGACAAAAAAGAGATAAACCAGACACCTGCTAAAAAAAAACCTATCTCACACAGTTCACACATCAAGATGATATAGTTCACACTATTAAAGATGGCAGACACATTCAATGGAATTAGGCCTGCTGACTCTGTCATATTCCAAAGTACATACAGAAAATATTACAAGCCGTTTTTAGGGTTGAGCCTGCGCTAGCATGTGCTTGTGCATGAGTTTTGCTTGCGAGATGCTGTAGTAGTTAGAAAAGGGCTCGGAGCCCCGTCCATGTCACGTCAGTGTCTTTCATTGGTTCGTGGGCGTGCCTTTCAAAATCTGCTTGCTTTCATTAGTGGAAGGCATGCATACGTCATCCCTTTTCCAGTGGTTAGCACTCCTCGTGCGCAGCGACAAGTACTGAAAACATACGAGTCTTGCTGTTTTCGGTCCGGTTTGTGGACTACTTTTTTCTTTTTTTGCAGCGCGATCTCGCTGGGCAGAAGTCGAGCGCTTCACATGACAGCTACCCTGTTGCAAAGTTAATTGCACTTTTGACGGTTACGTAGATATTTGCACTTTTGACAATAGGTTTCACTACGAGTGAACTGTAGCAGCGCGATCGCACTCTTTTTCCATTTAATGAGGCAAGAAAAGTCCGGTTGCGAGTTACACCTGCTAATAGCTCTAACTCGGAGAAATGCGAGACCCGTTGCATTGCAAATGCTTATTGTTACTTGCTTCTGCTGAAAACTAATTTGAGGCTTATTGAATGGGGTCCAACCCTTCAAAATAGACATACACTTGCTTTACATCTAATTGTTGGAAAAACCTCTTGTGAACCATACCAAAAACTTACAGTGGGTGTTCTGCCATCCCGTTGTTTACCAATGGCTGGCTTCCCTGGCAGTTGCATTTGCTTCTAATTTGGTGACTATCATCCTGGTCTTGTGTTTGTCCCAACCATGAGGCATAGCGCCTTTTCAATTCTTTTGATTGGTTGGCGTGTATCCTTTAACTGCTCACATTTAAGTGAACTAAATTATTTTCCATTCTGCTTCCTATTGTAGTGCATGTTGTTTTTTGTTCTCTCCCTCGTGTGCTGCTTCCCCTGTGGTATCTCACCCTTGCGCTCTAAATGTTGCTCCTTAGACCTTCCAACTCAACCATAAAAGTTTAGCAACAGCTATATTTTTGCCAGGGTTTCAATAACGAGCAGACTTTATTGAGTTGATTTTGTTTCATCTCCTGCACTACACCTATACCTATAAGCCAAGGATTGGCACAAAAAACAACATGTAGGGAACAACAGGAGGGGCAAGCTGCTGCACTCACCTAGCAACATTTGAGGCAGAGCGTGTGTGTACTTGGCATGTCCGAAAGGGAGATGTCTTCTCTGCTGGAAGTCTGCTCCATAGTCTGCTGTCGAGCACCAAATGACTCCACATTTGGTACTTATTTTCAATTTACTGTGGAAAGTGAAATAGGCTTTAGCAAGCATTTTCTGTTACATTCTTACACTCCTGTATCCATTTTAAATTCAGTTCAGAGTTTCGCTCATGAAAAATAAAGTATCCATGTGTAAAGAATGAAAATACTAAATTCAATGTACGGTTTTGACATACCTTAACATTTGTTTACTTTTCATCCAGCACTTTGAAATGCTTTTCTTCCTTCTCTTTTGTTAGCACCAGTGTGTAGGCCAGTCATTCTTTGTGCCCTGTTCAACCCCTTACTTGACTGATACTGGTGGTTACTGACTCTAAAAGTGCCTCTGCTAACCAAGCCCAGGGCTAGTGCTTTGTCCCTAAATGTGTATGGTGTTTGGCATAGTTATAACTGGCCAAGCCACCGTACTGTAAGTCCTTAGTATATGATAGGGCAGGGAGGTTTAGCTATCCCAGTGGAATTAATGCACTTAAGTGTGCACTGTTGTTGTGTATAGTGTCATTTTAAAGCCAGAACTGCCTTCTAGACTGGTTTTGAAATAGAACTATGTCCAAATTCGACTTTGGAATTAAAAGTACTTCCAAAGCTCAAAACTACCTTTTTATTACATATAGTCACCCCCTAAAGTCTGTTCTAGATGCCCCAGTGCTCGGATGCCTTGCTCTAAAAAGCAGGGGCAGTATAAAATGTTTTGTATGCCCTTGTAAGTAAAAATAGAAAAAATCATTTTACCCCATGGGCTAACATGGGAAGACTTTATTAAACTTAATAAAGCCTAACTTTTGACTGGAGCTAGATAGCAATTTCACCTAAATAGCAAAGTTTCAAAACAATGTTTACAATAAATCCAAAAACATTCTACGGTCGGATTTATTATAACTATTACAGGAAAGTAGTATTAGAACTTACCATCCTGAAGTTACCTAAAGTAGCTCTGTAGCAGCTTCTCCTGGTTGGTCGGCCTTTTACGTCCTGACCTAGGCTGGCTCCTTGCATAGGTGTGAGGAGGCCAGGAGCTGAAACTGGACTACCATTTAGTGGGAGGAGATTTGCTTCCAGGAGAAGCCAGAGAGAGGAAGAGGCTGTGGAGAAAAGCTGCAGTTCAAAGGCAGGATTCCAGAGGTTGTAGGACCATGACATCCTCCTCTTCTTTGATACCCAGGCAGATGGGACCTCCCATGATTGGATTAGGAGAGGTTCTGGAAAAGGAGTGTAGTCAGATGTTAGCCACACCTCTGGGTGTTACACAGACACACTGTTAGACCTGGCATCCTTGGTGTGGTTTCTCCTGTATTTTTGCCTTTGCTGCCTGTATTTTTGATGGTGTGCTGGACTTCATTTTTGCTTTTTGTGGTACTCTGAGCACTTTACCACTGCTGATCAGTGCTAAAGTGCACATGCTCTCTGTGTTAATTGTATGCCTGATTGGCTTTTCCATGATTGGCATATTTGATTTACTAGTAATTCCCTAGTAAAGTGCACTAGAGGTCCATAGGGCCTGTAAATCAAATGCTACTAGTGGGTCTGCAGCACTGATTGTGCCACCCACATGAGTAGCTCTGTAAACATGACTCAGACCTGCCACTGCAGTGTCTGTGTGTGCAGTATTAAACTGCCAATTTCCCAGGCCCAAACCTTCTATTTTTGTACATGTAAGGCACCCCTAAGGTAGGCCCTATGTAGCCCCATGGGAAGGGTGCAGTGTATGTTAAAGGTAGGACATGTACTGGTGCATTTTACATGTTCTGACAGTGAAACACTGCCAAATTCATTTTTCACTGTTGCAAGGCCTATCTCTCTCAAAGGTTAACATGGGGACTGCATTTAAATTATTTTAAGTGCAGTTTCTCCATTGGGAGCAGATAGAGATCGGAGTTTGGGGTCTCTGAACTCACAATTTAAAATTACATCTTTTGGTAAAGTTGCTTTTTATATTGTCAGTTTGAAAATGCCACTTTTAGAAAGTGGACATTTTCTTGCTTAACCATTCTGTGCCTCTGCCTGCTTGTGGAATCCAAGTCTGGATCAGACTGAAGTCGGGCTGTTTGTGAATTCCCTGTAGATAGTGACCCAAAGGGAGCTGTGGCGTGTCCTGCATATCTTGGATGAGTCTCCTGGGCTAAAGTGGGGAGGAAAGAGCAGACGTTTGCACCTTAAAGGGCTGTGCCTGTCCTCACACAATGCAGTCTCCGACCCCCTGGTGTGTGTCTGGGGCCAGGCCTGGGCAAGGGAGGATCTGGTCAACAACACAGACTTTCCTTTGAAGTTTGCCTGTTTCAAAGGCAGAAATGAGTATAAGTAGTGGACCCAAAATCCCAGACTTTTAAAACACTTCTGGATCAAGAGGAATCTCTGCCAAGGAGAAGAGTTGAAGAACTCAAGGAGAAGTACTACCCCTTTGCTGTGTGTGCTTTGCTGGGTTGGCCTGCAGCTGCTTCTTCCTCAGAGTGAGTAAAGGCTGGATTTTGCTGTGTATCCTGCTTGTGACGTTTCTCCAAGGGCTTGGACCGAGCTTGCCTCCTGTTAAGAAGTTTCAGGGACAGCAAGCACTTCACCTACCAGTCTCTAGGTTCACTTGCTGTGGGCTCTAACTTGCCAGGTGGTACCTACTCCAGTTTCTGGGCCCTAGGGAGTGAATACTGGTGCAAAACCAAGAAACAACAAGCGTACAGACTTTGGACGATGCCCGTACAGATGCCGTTGCTCGACGCCACCTGCAACTGAAGCCGTAGTCACTGCTGGAGTGCGACGACCCTGATCGACACCGCAGGCCCAACACTGCCTCGCTGAAGTCCAAGACTCAGTGAGTCCCGAAGTGCTGTGTCACTGACACCCGTGACACCTGACCTTGTGACCCCGTGAGGTCACCCAATGCATCTTGACCTGCCAGAGTCATTTACCCCGCTGGATCATCAGGAAGCGACGCTTCGCACTGACACCGCCTCATCTCCACAACTCTGCAGCAAGAACCCTATGCTTTGCACCAATGCCTCAGCTCCACTGTTCAGCAGCACCGGAACCAACGCCGCACCGCAACCAGTGATTCCCCCTCCCCGACTCCATGCACCAACTTGTTTCCTCACTTTCAATAGGTACTGTATGTGGAGGTCCATTTGACTCTGTGACCGGCGCCATTGGCATCGGATGTTTAGGAACAACTCTGTCACAACAGCGTGATTTCTTATTTCTAAGCACTATATTGAAGTTTAATCTTTGAAAATTCATAGCTTTGCTTGTGTATTTTGGATTTTTGTAGTTTTGGTCTTTTTTAATTTAGAAAAAAATAGCCTATTTTTCTAAACTGGTGTTGAGTCCTTTTGTGGTGTTTTCACTGTGTTACTGTGTGTGATTGTACAAATACTTTACACATTTCCTCTGAAATAACCCTGACTGCTTGTGCCAAGCTACCAGGGGCGTGAGCAGGGGTTATCTGAGCTGTGTATCTCACTTACCCTTACTAGAGTGAGGATCTCTGCTTGGACAGAGTGTAACCTGACTGTCAACCAGAGACCCTATTTCTAACACACACACTCCAAGAAGAGTTTTCCATTTTGATTTCTGGAGAGAAGTGCATTCTGCTCCAAGAATATTCCACACTTTGCAGGACATGGTCATAGTAGAAGGAGGTGACTTAACCACTACTGGTTGAGGCACTGCCCCTCCTTCAAATCAAGATTGGAGGATAAATATGGCAGCTGCTGGAGCTCTTCAGATCACTGTCTAGAACATCAAAAGAAGAAGGACAACCCTGCGGGACCCTTTGACTGCACCTCAAAAGGACTGCACTCATAGGGACTGCACCTGCTGCACTCTCAAGGCTCCACAAAGAAAGGACTGTGTCTGTCTTAATAGGGAAAGGAGTGGACTCCCTGATCAGCAACAGGAAGAAAAGTGCTGGAAGAAGTCACCTGCAAGTCCAAAGAGAGGATCACCCCAGCTGGCAAGCTACCCCTGGATTGTGCTGGACTGGCACAGGTACATGTTGAGAGATTGAGTCCTAACCCCCAAATGGCAGTCTTGAGCTTCTAAACCCTTGGGCAGGGCTAGAAGACACCCATCTCCCTACAAGAATGAAGAAACAAGTGACTACAGCTTCCAGACCCGCCTGCAACAGGTTCCTGACCTCCAAGAGGTACCTCTCAGGTTGTGGGCCCTTAGAGTCCTTTCTGAGCTCTTAAATTTAAGCTTTTGGGCTCTTCATGAATGAGAACAGGCCTGTTCACTCCAGAACCATGCCATTTGCACAAAGGATCAGCGTGAGCAGGCACAAGACTGTCTCTTCCCACAGCAAGTATTGCTGCTCACGGCTTTTCGTGCCTTGCGGACCACCACCATTGACACTCTCCTTGCTCCTGGTGACAGTCTTCCCTGAGAATGGGACTCTTGGCACAATTCTGAGAAGTTAAAACTTCATTTGGACTTACCTGGGACTGTATCACATCCTCAGTCCATCGCGGTCGGCTTACACTTTTAGATTTGATCCGGTCCAGTGCGACCATATAGCACGGTTGGCGGTTAAGGCTTTTAAACATTATACCACAGTATGGGCCAGATGTATCAAGCAATTTTGCATTTGTAAACGGTGCGAATCACAAAATTCGGCCGTTTGTGAATGCAAAAAGGCCTTTCAAGATGTCTGAAAGGCATTCGCTGTGCAATTTTAAGAAATCGCTAAAATAGCGATTCCTTAAAATTGGGACCCCATTTAGAGATTCGCAAATTGCAATTCTCTAAATAGGAAATCGCAAATAGGGAGTTCCTATTTGAGATTTCCAAAGCACATGTATCAAGCATTTCCTAAATGCAAATTAGGCATTTAGGAAATGCAATTACCTCCAAATCCAATTTGGTGGTAAGCATGTGCAATTTTTAAAAATGCATTATAAATGCATTTTTTAAAAAGACATGTAGCGCACACATGCCCCTAGGGCATGTGTGTGCTTCACATGTCCGCAAACATTTTTTTGGGGTGCATCAGACGGGGCCTTGGGCCACCAGCACCCTGGGGTTTGCATTACCTAATTTGCCAATTCCTGACTGGAATTCGCAAATTAGGAAATGCAAAACCATTCACACCTATGGGCTGACAGTCCCATTCTCTAATTGCGATTTGGTAATAACGATTGCAAATTTTAAGAAATCGCTATTACCGAATCGCAAATTTCATACATCCCATTTTGCATTTCTTGTATAGCAATTTCTTAAAATTTGCTATATAAGAAATGCAACACGGATCTTTGATACATCTGGCCCTATAGTCTTTAGAAATTAATATCTTTAGTTCCCTACGTTGGACTTTTGTCATTTTGGTGTCCTTTCAAAGATAAAAATATTCTCTATTGTTCTAAATTGGTGCAGGATTTTTTATTGTGCTGTGTTCTTTCCTTATTTGTTGTTTTGGTTCTTTACACACCTGTCCCTTAAATTAAGCCAGACGGATTTTTGCCAAACTACCAAGGGTTGAGCAAGGAATAATTTATAGATACTTGGCTGCACTTTAATTAGTGATGGGGTAAGTACCAGCTGATGATGCATACCTCCACCTACTAATAGCCGACTTTCCTACACTGTGCTTTAAAAACAGGCATTCGAGACCATTGGCTTGCACTCACATTAGAAAGACTAGACCTATTGTCGTTTCTAATGCGTGTTTTAGCAGTTTCCCGGTGGAGGGCAAACGTTTATGAGACAGTAGTTTTCCACTGTTTCACTGTCATGATTTTTCGTTTTTAATAATAGGGTGATGCCCCCCACTTCCCACTGCTACAAGATATTTCCAGCGGTAATGAGAGATTGAAAATAATTGTCATTAGGGATTTCAGGGCACACAGAGAGTATATATTGCCTGGGGGGGTCAGACTTCATGCAGGGCAGCTCTTGCAGGCATCCATCTGGGTCAAAGGGGACAATATTATCCGAGTCTCTTTTAAATGGGGCTGCTTCAGCCCAGTACTTTACTTGTCAAACTTTTAAAACTATTGTGTGCAGTCTAAAACAAACAATCGAAGTATGTAAGATGTATAAAAGTTTCAATACTGTTGCCACCGTTTTGAATTCTCTATTCAAGGACATATGCCAAATGATTTTTGTCTGAAAAAGCAGAATACCTATAGAAGCATGCATCGTGTTTTGAAAAGCACGGTACAAAGATTACAAATTCCATGTTTTTTGGCACCTTTATCCATGCGGCACATTCCAATGAATCCTTATGCGCCCGTCCGACAGTTTGTCAGATCTCTTCTTGTTGCTAGTTGAAGACTGGCCTTAAGATATGATTAGCAAAACTGCCTATATTTTCTAGATTTATGTCCATTTGTATGAATCCTTTTTTAAAAAGAAATGCAAGCTTTTCAGTGAAGTCATGTATTTGAATTTTATACCAAGACCTAAGCCTGTCGTCATGCCTGGCAACTTTTACTGTCTGTGGTGCTAGAACAAATAACACAGCGAGAGTGCTGCCATCAATGTTACATCACTGAAATCAGATGGAAAACTTCAAGTGTCACACGGAGAACAAGTGAAGCAAATGAGCCACACCCATTTAGGAGGAGAGCGGTAAAGATGGAGTATGTACGTAGTGGTGCATTCTGGAGCACACTGTGGCTAACATATTATTAAAGCAGCTATGGGTAGCACACTGGTATTTACAGATTGCATGTTTTCCATCAAAATGCCTACTAAATTTACCCAAACATGCAATTTTACTGATAACGCTATTAGCATAAAAACAATAATGTTTATGGAAACTAATGGGCATATTTATACTTTTTTACGCAAAACTGTGCTAACGCAGTTTTGCGTAAAAAAATGTAACGCGGGCTAACACCATTTCTTAGCGCCACCTGTGCGTCAAATTTATACTTTGCATACTACTACACAATGCATGTCAGCCATGGAAATCAGGCAGTGGAAAGGGCAAAGGGGAACGGCACGGGTGCATGGGCTGTGAAGGGGCATCCAGGGCACAGCACAACACAATACCAACAACCTTTGCATGGGGGTACACCGCCATGTCAAGGCTGCTGGAAAGGCAAAGCCAGTCCAGGAGGGTAGGCTAGAATGTAAAACTAGGCTCCTGTCACAGGATAACTGGTATTGTCAGAATGTGAAATAGGGGAAAATTCCCAGTCTCAGGCCATTGCCTCAAGCGGCATTTACCATTGACTTCATTTGACACTACTACATGTGCTGTGTGTGCTGGTCAATTAGGGAATGGCAGTTAGGTGCCCATGGCATAAACACACTCAAAATGACGGTTTAGGATGACTAAGTGATCAATCTCCTTCAATTCCTATACAAGTGCAACTCTTGTCAAATGCTCATGTCCATAGGCTCAAAAAGCATCAGGCACTGTCACTTACATTATGAAGGATACACAGTGCTTAATTTGTAAATAAAAAGGTGCTGGTGCCCAAAGCCCTCTTCTTAAACACACGGCTGCTGCAATTAAATATGTGAACATGGAATACTGAGGTGGCGTAATCCTGAAGCCATCTCGGGCTGCTTCAATCCATATAAAGCCACTCCCTGACCCTTCAGCTCACTCTTGCAGCTTTCTACTTTCTCCTTTTGTGACGCTTTTTCATTTTTCCCTTCATCCGTCTTTCCCATATGTGTCTTTTGCTCACAGCAAATGCTTGAGGCCGAAGAATAAACCCTGGCCCTCAAAAATAATTGCCGGTGCTCAGCACCGGAAACAACAAGCACAAATTAGGCACTGAGTACACATCAGTAATGTCATACTCATGCTGGCCATTCCAGGGTCTACCCCGTGCCTGTGTTACAATAGCTGCAATGCCACCTTGCAACATCTCAACTGTCATGCTGCTAAGACAACAGCATTGAGGGGGAGGACATATGTGTGTGTAGCTAGTGAAACTCACAGTCATAAGAGGAAATGGAACTCTGCCAGGCCCATCAGTGCAATGCAATGCAGAACACATTCGCCAACATCAACATAACAAACTACCAATGCTGACTCTTGTATCGTGTCATGCCAATGCAATACATGGTATGTGCTAGGTCTTAGCAACGTATAGGTGTATGTGAAATATCATAGACTGGGTCAGGGCCATATTGTTTTGTGTGGTGCATGTGGCATCAGGACACCAACAGGCATTGCAAGGCCTCACCATGCTAATGGTAGTAGAGGGAGGGTTGAGTAGGACAAGAAGGTGGCAAGACACAATTTGGACAGAACCTACACCTAGAGGATGTGACGCAGACAATTCCTCAAACTGCCCACACTACATGTGACATGCAGGTGGGGCATAGGCCTGTGAGAATGCAAATATTAATGACAGGAACAATGAACGGGAACCCAGATTACAATGTTCCACTAATAGGAAGTCAGTGACGTCACATTATAACTGCCACAACAAAGACACACTAATTGTACAATATCTCATTGCAGAGGACGATGGCTCTCCTGTGGATCTGCCTGTCCTGGACTACCCTGATAACATGGATGACAAGCTGACAACCATTAGCCAGGAATTCCTCCAAGATGTCCAGGAACCCTCCAGACCCCACCTCCAGTCACAAGGAGGAGGACAGATGTAGCAGCCATCCCAGAGGAACCACCAACCACCCCAATAGTACGACCTGCCAGCTCCAACACAGCTGAGGACTCTGATGACACTGGGACCACCTTTGAGAGGACAGTTGTGGGAGTACAGCGGGAGCTGGCCAAGGAGGTGCGGGTGGGGATGCAAAATATGGCAGCCAGCCTTGAGGGGATGTGCATGTGCATGATGACATCCGCAGAACAGCCAGCAGCCACTCAAGTCCAACAATCACTACTGCAAGGACTACAACAGTGTGTGAGGGACTTCACCACTGCAGTGAGGGAGTTGCCACAACACTTGGCCTCCCAAACCTTTCACTGCATGCATGACAACAACCAGGACTCCCTCAGGGCCGACCTGGCTACCTAGCACAGGGATGTTGCTGCCATACGCAATAACCAGCAGCTCCTCCTTGCTGCAGTTATGCCCTTAATAGTTCCATAGTTGGCAGCTACCGGGAATTCAGAGTCCACTTCTCCAAACACTGAAGTGTGTGTTGCCCCCTCACACCCACCACCACCACCAAGGGCAGAGGAGACGACACACACATCAGAAGATGAAGACGTGGAACAGATCACCTTCATCTGTAGGAATACCCGGTAGCACCAGCCCATGCTACATGGGCACTGATTTTTCTTTGTCCTTTGCTTGAGAACATGATAGTCTTGCTACAGTTGGTAATTGTAATTGTAATAGTATTTGTATAGCGCTTACTATCTGTGCTGCTTGTGGCTCATTTCTGAAGTTAAAGCACCACAAACAGTAAAATGCTGTGTAAAAATGCTATATGTCAGGCTCAAGGTATCTACAAGATGAAACTCAATGCTGGCCACACAGGAATGGATGTATAAGAGTGTTTGGATAATAACCTCACCTGGGAGTACAATGAAAAAACTCATAGGTGTGAATTTTGTATACTGAACCTCATAAGATTATGACACCACTCAGTTTATCAGGGTTCACATGAACATCAGGCTGCAGGCAGACGTCCCACAGTGGTGAAAATTCCAACACAGGACCCAAACGATGAAAGCTTTAAAATCACACCTACCTGTCTAATACATGGGAACCACACCTTGAGTGGTGGGTACAATGGATGGCAGATGCATAGAGATGTAGCTTTGTTGTAGCTGCCAATGTGACAGCTCATTTGGAAGTGGGAATAAACATGTCAAGAATGGGATGTGGATGCAGGATGTAATACACAGGCAACCACAAATTTGCCACTGTGCACTCATGCAAAGGCCCAGATCCTCAAGCAAGTGACACATACCGTAAAGGAGTACCTAAAACTTTATTAAATATGTATGGAAGAAAACGTAAACTGTGTCACACACCTATACTAACCTAACCTATCCTAACTCTACATTACCCACAACTGGCCCTAACTACCCTATGCTAAACTTACTTACACATGTAACTAAACACTCTAAACATCAACCCCGCAACCCCCTTATATGACGGGACATGTGTAGGACAATATTTACTAACCTAAACAGATTCTAACTAATACTAAACAAATATATATTTTTTTGTATTTGTTTTTCCAAAAATAAACATAAACCACATCAACCACCACGCACCCAGCCACATTCTAACATGAAATAATATAACTCCCCTGGTGTCTTTGGTTGGCAGACAGGTTACCCCCTCTCCAACCAAGGACCCTCACTCTAGTCAGGGCAAGTCACACACAATCCAAACTATCCTGTGCCCACCCTCTGGTAGCTCGGCACTGAGCAGTCAGGCCTAACTGAGAAGGCAATGTGTAAAGTATTTGTGCAATAAATCATACAACACTATATAGCACCACAAAAATACACCACACAGTGTTTAGAAAAATATTTAATATTTATCTGACAAGATGCAGGTCAAAAAAATTAAAAATGCAATAAGTAAATGTTGAGATATCACTGTAAAAGTGATATAAAGGGGGTCATTCTGACCCCCGTGGGCGGCGGAAGTTGCCCGCCCGGCGGGAACCGCCAGAAGACCGTACCGCGGTCAAAAGACCGCGGCGGTCATTCTGACTTTCCCGCTGGGCTGGCGGGCGACCGCCAAAAGGCCGCCCGCCCGCCCAGCGGGAAAGCACCAGCAACGAGGAAGCCGGCTCCGAATGGAGCCGGCGGAGTTGCTGGTGTGCGACGGGTGCAGTTGCACCCGTCGCGATTTTCAGTGTCTGCCAAGCAGACACTGAAAATCTTAATGGGGCCCTGTTAGGGGGCCCCACGACACCCGTTCCCGCCATCCTGTGCCAGAAACAGGATGGGGGGAAGGGGGTCGGAATCCCCATGGCGGCGCTGCTTGCAGCGCCGCCGTGGAGGATTCCCTGGGGCCGCGGGAAACCGGCGGGAAACCGCCGGTTTCCCTTTTCTGACCGCGGCTGTACCGCCGCGGTCAGAATGGCCCTGGAAGCACCGCCAGCCTGTTGGCGGTGCTTCCGCGGTTGTTGGCCCTGGCGCCCCAAAGTGTCTTAAGTATTTGAAAAACAAATAAATGTCTCTTAAAAACAATAAAGGTCTCTTTCAAGCACAAAGTACCTGGTTTGCGTTCAAAATCCCTGCAAGGGAGCGCCGAGGAGGCGATGCGTGGAAAACAGGGAGGTGTGCGTCGGTTTCGCCCCTTCGCACACCGAATTGCGTAGTTATTTTCCAAGCAGGGGAAGACTTTGCATTGATTTCCGGCGCACAGACTTGGTTCCTCTTCGGGTTGCAGGGTTTACTGGTGCCCGGGGACGGTACTTGGAATCCTGGCTTGCAGAGCGAAGTCACAAGCTCTGCGTTGATCCAGTGGGCATTGCGTGGAAATTTCTACAGCACGGCAGGTGCTGCGTCGATTCCTCTCTGGAAGTCGGGCCTGTGTCGTCCCGGGTCAGTTGTGCATTGATCCGGTGGGCAGTGGGTCGAAGTTCCGGTCGCTATGCAGGCACTGTGTCGATCTTCTCCTTGCGAAGTCGGGCTGCATTGTTCCAGTTCGGCGTGCGTGCGTCATTTTTAGCAGGCTGTGTGTCGAATTGTTGCCACACAAGGAGTCCAGTTGCAGGAGTGAAGTCTTTTTGGTCCTGAGACTTCAGGGAACAGGAGGCAAGCTCTATCCAAGCCCTTGGAAAGCACTTCTCAGCACAGCCAGAGAGCAGCAAGGCAGTAGGGCAACAACAAGGCAGCAGTCCTTCTCAGAAAAGCAGTCCCAGTGAGTCCTTTGGGCAGCCAGGCAGTTCCTCTTGGTAGGTCTGGTTCAGGGATTCTTCCCCAGCAGGTTTCTTGTCCAGAAGTGTCTATGAGGTAGAGTGTCTACCCCGAGAAGTGTCTAGGTTGGTAGGGCAGAGGCCCTGTTTAAATACCCAAATGTGCCTTTGAAGTGGGGGAGACTTCAAGGAGTGGCTTAGAAGTGCACAAGGTCCCCTTTCCGTTCAATCCTGTCTGTCAGGGTCCCAGTAGGGGGTGTGGCAGTCCTTTGTGTGAGGGCAGGCTACTGTCCTTTGACATGCAAGTGTCAGGCCCTCCACCCTCCCAGCCCAGGAAGACCCATTCAAAATGCAGATGTATGCAAGTGAAGCTGAGCATCCTGTGTTTGGGGTGTGTCTGAGTGAATGCACAAGGGAGCTGTCAACTAAACCCAGCCAGACGTGGATTGTAAGGCACAGAAAGATTTAAGTGCCGAGAAATGCTCACTTTCTAAAAGTGGCATTTCTAAAATAGTAATATTAAATCCAACTTCACCAGTCAGCAGGATTTTATATCACCATTCTGGCCATACTAACAGATCAGCAGTTACCACTCAAACAATGTATGTGGGCAGCCCCAATGTTAGCCTATAAAGGGAGCAGGCCTCACAGCAGTGTAAAAACAAATTTAGGTGTTTTACCCTACCAGGACATGCAAACTACACAGGTACATGTCCTGCATTTTGCCTACACAGCACCCTGCCCTATGGGTTACCTGGTGCATACCTTAGGGATGACTTATATGTAGAAAAAGGGGAGTTTTAGGCTTGGCAAGTACTTTTAAATGCCAAGTCGAATTGGCAGTGAAAATGCACATACAGGCCTTGCAATGGCAGGTCTGAGACAAGGTTAAGGAGCTACTTAAGTGGGTGGCACAACCAGTGCTGTAGGCTCACTAGTAGCATTTAATCTACAGGCCCTGGGCACATATAGTGCACTCTACCAGGGACTTACAAGTACATTAAATAGTCCAATGGGTATGATCAAATGTTACCATGTTTTAAGGAGAGAGCATATGCACTTTAGCACTGATAAGCAGTAGTAAAGTGCGCAGAGTCCTAAAGCCACCAACAATGAGGTCAGAAAAAGAGAAGGAGGAAGGCAAAAAGTCTGGGGATGACCCTGCAGAAAGGCCATTTCCAACATCCCACCAGCTGCAAACCAAATTTTCCTATCTAAACTAATAGCCTACTCTAACTTATCACTAAACCCCCTAAACCCACTAAAAAACAGTAGAAGGAAAGAGGAGGGAGGGGACGGAATTAGGGGTGAGGCAAAACTGGACTCCGAGGTTTGCCCTCCTCAGAGTTTTTTAATTGATTTAAGTCTTCGGCTGTTGTGGGCTACCTCACGCTGGAGACTGTCCATTCTCCTTATGACCCTACGCATGTCCTGCTGTAGCTGCTGCAAAGCGGCCATGTCCATACCAGCTGCTGTGGTGGTTTGTGTTGCTCTGGTTTTAGCAACTGCAGGTGCTGGCGCCATGGTTTGGGGTGGTGGCATAGATGGTGCAGCAGTTGTTTTGCCTTGTGCTCCAGATGTTGAGGGTGCAGTAGGTGTGGCAGAGATATTGGTGTCCACTCTGCCTGCAGTTGGGGTGGTGGCAGCACCTGATGTGGCCAATGCCGGGCCCCTTGGCTAAAAGCCCACCATGCTCCTGTGGCTCTTTAACGACGATAGCGTCTTCCCATCATTCTATATCCAGCCTCCACATTGAGGATGTGCCTGTATCGCACTGCCCGCCTCTGAAACTCTCGAATTTGTTCGGCATTCATGTTGGCAGCTGTAAAAAAGAGACAGGCAAACATTAGTGTCATCATTGTATGATGCATGTACAGATGATAATCTAACACTTCTTCACAAATTGCACATGCAGTCCAAATCACAGTAAAGATTATAGATTGTCCCTGAGGAATGACATGCCAATGCAGCCAACCCATCAGCTATCTAACAGCACAGCAATGCACAACAAGGTGTGTACCAAATGAACTGATCTGTGCATATATGTAGTGCAATGTGTCACATTGCATATACAGAAAGTACTCAACAAGTGCCAGGCCAACTAATCCCTATCATCTGGATCAACTTCAAGGCACACACAACCTGTGATTTGTATATGGAAATGGCAGGATTGTATGCAGTTGCTATTCATAATGCGTCAGTATAGTTTGGCACACATGCATGCTTAAATTACATGTCTGTCATCTACACTGTGACCATCACACCTAGCTACATATATTTTCTCCCCCTAACCATGTTCCTCAGGTGGGATGGGCATGCAATATATATTTTCAACCATCAAGGACAACCACTAAGCTTTGTCCATGTGTACACCGATTTAGTGAGTGGAACACATGCAAGGAGACCTGCCAGCTAGGAGTGAGGCAACCATTGGTCATTCACATCTACATTCATGTTTCCATTTGTGGACAACCATCAATATCAGATCACACTGACATTTCCTAAATCACCCACATTGATGCAAGCACACATCTGGCCTTGACCTGCATGCACGTCTATAACATAACACTTAAGTTGTACATAAATGGAGTACAACATGTGGGGCTAGATGCTGAGGGACAGTCACCCATACAGTCCTACATGTTCATTGCATTACAGGGATGCACAATTTTGTGTGTTAAAATGATGCATCCCTGTTTTGTGTGAATTAGGGTATGACTTGCTGACTACATTATAACACTGGACTACCTCTAAATCAAATGTGGGCCTACATGTGGCTACAAATCACCTTGTTCACCTGCCCATGCTTATTCCACAGCACTAGAATCCCAAGATATGACTCTCTGCCACTGAATGTCTAACTCTTACATGGAACACTATGTCAACCTCCAGTCAAGTCACATATCAGATCACGTGCCAGCTCATCATATCTTGCAATGAGTCCAACACACAAGAGTCAATCACACAACAGCTGCAAGCACAACACAGGACAGACATTTTCACACTTACTGGATACGTCTAGGTCCTCGAATCGAGCCAGTTCACCAATGGTATAGGGGGCTGGTCCACCTGTAAAACATGGAAGGGAGATGTATGCTTAATGTCTAATCACTGTACAAACTTGGGAACAACATATCACAGTGTGTGACATTTTATATGATAGAGCTGCACATCAGGCATGTAGGCATTCCAAAAGACATACCACTGCAAACTTGCATTGACACTGTCACTCCAGTGAGTGATTGACACACATATGTACACATGCACTGGCCCTAACAATCATGTGGTGCTAAACCTGACTACACTCTTTTGTAGCTAATCCATTTCAGATGGTACTCCATTTCATCATTTGTTATTGGGTGACGATTGCAATGCCACTTTCCTGGTGCATTGCAATACCAGTGACTCAGGTACTGTGGCTTGTGCATCAAGGGACAATGAGTAACTGTGTGATGGACATGTGGGTTGATTTGCATTCAGGAATTATTGTGCTTTCAGTGGTCCATTATAGGTGTGCCAGTGCTGTATGTAGGTTACATATGCCCCATTGGCAGTGTCCCCTAAGCCGTATATGCCCCCTACGACAACATGATATCAGGGATCCTGTGTGTGAAATGATGACAACGTAGCGGTAAACATGGATTGGCCACTTTGCTGTTCCAAAACTGTGAAATAATGTATGCTGAAGTGTCTTACCTGATCATCGTTGAAAGAATGCATGGGCACAGGTGTAATCATTGCACCTGAAATGTGTCACTCAGGGCCATGTGTACCTATATCAGGTATTGTGAATCACACATTGCGAGACTCAGCAATTAGCAAGTTGGATGATCACTCAAAATGACACTGTTTGCAAATTACAAATGGGGTAGCAAATGACCTACCTCTTCAATCATGATGAGGTAGGTCTCATTTTGAAAACCCCTTGGGAATGGCGGCACTCACAGGAATGCTGGCCTGCTGAGCTCAGCAGACCACCATGTCTGTGACTGCTTTCATATTGAGATGTTAACATTTGTTGAATGCAGCAATATTTCAGCAGGGGTGTACAGAAGGTATTTGAACAACCTATTTCATTACTAAAATAGATTTTTGGAAGCAGTCAGTGGTCCCTTGCACAACTTCATGCTCAGAAATAGTTTGTGGCCATGCATTCACAAAGAGGAGGGATCCCGTGCTGACCCTTTCCCTTTGAAAATGGGTTGGCACCAATTTGAAACAGATGGTAACTGCAATAGCTCAGTCCAGGCAATTGTGACCAAGAAAAAAAATGTAATAGGCGCCTGAGACTCTATGATAGGATTTGAACGCCTAATCCTAAATGCCAAATCAAATCAAATCATTAACATTTATAAAGCGCGCTACTCACCCGTGCGGGTCTCAAGGCGCTAGGGGAAAGGGGGGGTTACTGCTGCTCGAATAGCCAGGTTTTTAGGAGTCTCCGGAAAGTGGAGTGGTCCTGGGTGGTCCTGAGGCTGGTGGGGAGGGAGTTCCAGGTCTTGGCTGCCAGGAAGGAGAAAGATCTCCCGCCCGCCGTGGAGCGGTGGATGCGAGGGACGGCAGCGAGTGCGAGACCAGAGGAACGGAGGAGGCGGGTGGGGACGTAGAAGCTGAGGCGTCGGTTGAGGTATTCCGGTCCCTTGTTGTGGAGGGCTTTGTGTGCGTGGGTGAGAAGTCGAAAGGTGATCCTTTTGCTGACTGGGAGCCAATGCAGGTGTCTCAGGTGTGCGGAGATGTGGCTGTTGCGGGGTACATCGAGAATGAGGCGTGCAGATGCGTTTTGAATGCGTTGCAGGCGATTGTGGAGTTTGGCTGTGGTCCCGGCGTAGAGGGTGTTGCCGTAGTCCAGGCGGCTCGTGACGAGGGCGTGGGTCACGGTTTTTCTAGTGTCGGCGGGGATCCAGCGGAAGATCTTGCGGAGCATGCGGAGGGTGAGGAAGCAGGCGGAGGACACGCATTGACTTGCTTGGTCATGGTGAGAAGAGGGTCCAAGATGAAGCCGAGGTTGCGGGCGTGGTCTGTGGGGGTCGGTGCAGTGCCGAGGGCCGTGGGCCACCAGGAGTCGTCCCAGGCGGACGGGGTGTTGCCGAGGATGAGGACTTCCGTTTTTTCAGAGTTCAGCTTTAGGCGGCTGAGCCTCATCCAATCTGCGACGTCCTTCATACCCTCTTGTAGGTTGGTCTTGGCGCTGGCGGGGTCCTTGGTGAGGGAGAGTATAAGTTGGGTGTCGTCGGCGTAGGAGGTGATGATGATGTCGTGCTTGCGAACGATGTTGGCGAGGGGGCTCATGTAGACATTGAAGAGTGTTGGGCTGAGCGATGAGCCTTGAGGTACGCTGCAGATGATCTCGGTGGGTTCTGAGCGAAACGGAGGGAGGTAAACTCTTTGGGAACGGTTTGAGAGGAAGGAGGTGATCCAGTCCAGGGCCTGGCCTTGGATCCCGGTGGAGCGGAGGCGGGTGATTAGGGTGCAGTGACAGACGGTGTCGAAGGCAGCCGAGAGTTCGAGGAGAATGAGGGCGACTGTTTCACCGTTGTCCATCAGGGTTCTGATGTCGTCAGTGACTGAGATGAGGGCGGTTTCCGTGCTGTGGTTGGTTCGGAATCCGGTTTGTGAAGGGTCGAGCAGGTTGTTGTTTTCCAGGAAGGTGGTCAGCTGTTTGTTGACGGTCTTCTCTATTACCTTGGCTGGGAAAGGCAGAAAAGAGATGGGGCGGAAGTTTTTTAGGTTGCTCGGGTCAGCCGTAGGTTTCTTTAGTAGGGCGTTGACTTCGGCATGTTTCCAGCATTCGGGGAAGGTAGCAGAAGAAAAAGAAGAGTTGATGACGGTCTGGAGGTGCGGGGCGATGATGTCATCGGCTTTGTTAAAGATGAAGTGAGGGCAGGGGTCCGAAGGGGCGCCGGAGTGGATAGAGTTCATGATGGATTTGGTTTCTTCAGTGTTGATGTGGGTCCAGTTGTTGAGGGTAATGGCCGGGGGTGCGGGTTCGGTGGTGTTATGTCGGGTCTGGTGTCCGAAGCTGTTGTGGAGGTCGCTGATCTTGCAATGGAAGAAAGTGGCGAGGGATTTGCACAAATCCTGTGAGGGCGTGACGGCGTTGGCGTTGGCGTTGGAGAACTCCTTGACGATGCTGAAGAGTTCTTTGCTGTTGTGGCTGTTTTTGTCCAGTCTGTCGGTGAAAAAGGTCTTTTTAGCAGCTCGGATCAGGCGGTGGTGTTTGCGGGTAGCGTTCTTGAGGGTGGTCATGTTGTCAGCGGTGTGGTCCTTGCGCCAGGCCTTCTCGAGGGCGCGACAAGTTTTCTTAGATTCTTTGAGGGTGTCAGAGAACCAGAGAGGTTTTTTGGTGTTGGTCTGTCGATGCGTGCGTTTGAGGGGAGCAAGGTTGTCTGCGCAGTTGGAGATCCAGTTTGTGAGGCTGAGGGCTGCGTCGTTGGGGTCGGTGGTGAGGGTGGGTTTGTTGGCGGCGAGTGCTGAGAAGAGTTGCTCTTCGGGGATCTTGTTCCACTGTCGACGAGGGATGGGTTGAGTGCGGAGGTGGCGGGTCTCGCGTCAGAATGTGAAGTGGACACAGCTGTGGTCGGTCCAGTGTAGAGCGGAGGTGCGAATCTGAAAATGCAGGTGTTCAGCTGCGAGGGGGGTGTCTTCGGTGGAGGTGGTGACGCTGATGGAGTCTTTGAAGACGATGGCGATACCTCCTCCTACTTGGTTGGTGCGGTCTTTTCTGGAGATCTTGTAGCCTTCGGGGATGGCGGTGGCGATGTCTGGAGCAGAGGAGGCGTTCATCCAGGTCTCTGTGATGAAGGCGACGTCCGGTGCTGTGGAGTCCAGGAGGTCCCAGAGTTCAACGGCGTGCTTGTGGACGGATCGAGCATTGACCAGGATGCACTTGAGGTGGTTGATGGCGCGTGGGTTTTTGGTCGTGGTAGTTGCGTGGTGGAAGATGCGTTTGCAGGAGTTGCAGGCGAAGGGTCCATGGGTGCGTTTGGGGTGAGCTTGGAAGCAGGTGTTGGAGCGTCCTGGGTTGAGGGCGAGGAGGGTCGTGGGGTCGTAGCGGATCAGCGGGGTTTGGGAGAGCTGGGGACCAGGGGTCGTGGCGCTGGGC
The DNA here is from genome assembly GCF_031143425.1 of Pleurodeles waltl. Taxonomy (NCBI): domain Eukaryota; kingdom Metazoa; phylum Chordata; class Amphibia; order Caudata; family Salamandridae; genus Pleurodeles; species Pleurodeles waltl. The sequence continues at coordinate 135,721,834 of NC_090441.1, forward strand.
ACGGGCCAGGCGCAGACGGGCGCAGACGGGCTTGCCTCTGTCGCGCCTCCGGCGCGCCAGCAGCGTGTCCGCTGCGCAGTCGCGCAGCGGCCGCCATATGAGGTAGGAGGGGGGGAAGGGGTCAGCTGGGGGCGAATGGGAGCTGGGGGGGCGGGGGCGAGCAGGAGGTCACGGCGGGAAAGCGCGAGGGAGGGGGGACAGGTAGAGTGAGAAGAGCTGGGGGAGGGGGGTTTAAGGGTGGAGGGGGGAGAGTGTTAGGAGGTTTGGGAGATTAGGAAGAGAGATAGGAGTTGGGTTTTGAAGATAGGGGAGGGGGGGTTGTAGAGGTGGGTGAGGGTGAGAGGTAGAGTGAGAGGATAGGAAAAATAGGTAATAGAGGGGGTGGCGGGAAGGGGGGAGAGATAGAGAAATAGATAGAGAAAATGGATAGATAGAGAAATCGATAGATAGAGAAATATATAGATAGAGAGATAGGTGGATAGGAGGAGGTGGGGAGTGAGGGAGTTAGATAGTGAGATAGAGAGATAGAGAGATAGGTGGATAGGAGGAGAGAGGGAGGTAGATAGCGAATGGGTTAGATAGGGGTGATAGAGAGGGGGAGGCGAGTGAGGGAGGGGGATGAGGCAGGAGCAGGAGGGCAGGTGCGGGGAGAAGAAGACGGTGGGGGCAGAGGAGCCGAAGACAGAAGATAGAAGACAGAAGAACAGAAGACAGAAGAACAGAAGACCGGAAGAGCAGAAGAACAGAAGAACAGAAGAGCAGAAGAACAGAAGACCGGAAAAACAGAAAAACAGAAGAACTGAATAACAGGAGAACCGAAGAACAGGAGTCCAGAAGAACTCAGAAGAGCGGAAGTTCACAGAAGAGCAGAAGATCACAGATGAAGATACGAAGAACAGAAGGCAGAAGACAGGCAGAAGACCTCAGAAGAAGATGAAGAAGAAGAGAGGTGACAGGAGAGGCAGAGAAACACACAGAAGAAGAGAGAAGACGGGGAGAAGAAGAGTACAGAAGAAGATTACAGGCGAGGAACGAGGAGGAAGAACAGAGAAGAAGAAAAGAAGAAAAGAAGCAGGAGCAGGAGAGAGGGTGAGTAGCGCAGGGCGAGGGGTTGGGAGGTGGGGGGTACTTACTGTGAGGTGGGTCTCAGGAACTCAGGAACCTGGAGGAGCTGGAGGAGCTGCATGCCCTTATGCCACTAGAAGACCCTGTTTGTGATTGTGCAATCTGATAGCAGAATGGGCCATTTGGGTTTGTCCATGTGAATGAATATTTGTCCTGACGTAAACACAAGAATTCAGTGAAATTAGATATTAGTGAAGGTTATAAAGAGCTTGTTACATATGGCCCTGAATACTGTTCGGACATGGCTCAACAAAACTGTGGACTGTATTGTTACGATGTATTACCATGTGTAATACATCACATTGATGTTACACTTACAGTTTCTTCAACTTGCATTCCACATGGCCATAAACATTGCATGCAGCATGTCACAACATCTGCTACTGTCACTCAGGAGCATTGAACGGTACACATTTGTCAATGTGATACCCACCAACAGGGCCACCAATCACCACACACAGGTGGTTCAGCAGGTCCTGCTCTCGGGCCACCAGGTCAGCCCAGCGATGCTTGAGCTGGTGATTGTTCCGGGCGGTGTAGAATATCCTTCTCAGGTGGAACAGCACCTTTGACCAGCGCAGCCGTCTTGCCTCCATGTGATACCCCTGTATCACACGGCCCACAGCATCCCACATCATGGGAAGGAGGTGGCACACCAGCCACACAAATGCCCCAAGCTCCTCATCACCCATGCACCCAGTTATGCCCTTCCCGATATGGTACAAAACACAATGTTTGACAGTAAATAGGGAAAGAAAGGAAAAGGAAGTAGAAAAAAAGGAAACTTACAAAACTCAATTAAAGACCCAAACTACCCCAACTAATCCTACCCACAAACTGACCCCCAACAGCACAAATACAATTCTAACAACAATAAAAGACACAAAAAGACTTACAGAGGTACAAAATACAGTTAGTGAACACCAAAGAACAAAAGATAGACCACACAGGAGACAAAATACAAAATCCACAGAAGAGCAAACCAACACACAGCCAGACAGTCTAGAAAAATCACAGACTGCAAAGGGAAAGTGAAAGTACACCTACTGTACTGTTTCTGTAAACAGGATATCCTATTACATCACTTGCTGTCTCATTTGCACCCCGTTTTCTGTCTTGTGTGTAATTTTTTGATGCTTACGTAGTTTGTGTCAACATTTTTTATGCATAGGCATCAAAATCCCACGTATTCAAGGAACAATGCATTTTTAATGGATTTTCCGCATGCCTGGGGTGCGCTGTGGAATTAACGCTAGGGACCCATTGATGTAATTTGAGCGTTTGCGTCATTTTCTTATGCATTTAAGTCAAAATTTCTGACTCAAACTGTGTTTGCATCATTTTTCATATTTTAACATGCTTGCAGCCTATAACTAGACAAAGATAGGATGGTATGACCTGCAGTGTGTGTTCTAGTGTTTGGTAACATGTGGTAGACCATGCTACTGCGGCCCACATTACTAATATCGTTGTGCAGGATTAGCTTTAACTGACGCAACAGCAACGCAAACTTTGGAAATTAAAATGGATTTTTTAAGTTTGCACAGATGTTGCGTCAATAGAGGAAAGCAAGGCTACGCTCCAAAAATATATATCATGGCCTGTGTGTTTTGTTTGTGAATATACTGTTAAAACTATTTGTGTGCTTCTGTTGGAATGGCATGCAATACATTATTAGACGGGTCTATAAAATATGGCGTTAAGTTTGCTCCGGATTAGCAACAAAAAAAATGACGGTAATCCAGTGCAAAGGGAATATAAATATGGGCCTAAGTTTCAGTGAATATTTATCATGTGTGCATCACCCAGTAAAGTGTCTTGATTTGTTTGGATCCTATAAAAAGCTTTGTTTGTATCACACTTCAGAATTACAAAAAATGTACTGCATTTGTGCTTTTCTACTGCTGATAATATATTGAAATATTCATAGATTTCATTTGCAGGTATTTACATTTTGCTGTGTTCCAGAAAAAATGATATCCTTCAACCTTTCCTTTCAGACTCTATGTGTCCTTGCAAGATTGTCACATTGTCACATTGTTTACATTACAAAATCCTTTCAGTATGCAGTCAGGTAAAGGTAAACACCAATATCCATGTTAAAAGAGTAAGCAGCAGTTTTTTATGAAGACATAGCCTGATATTTGACCTGTCTTTGAAGGCACAGCAAATGTGACAAGATAAAAACAAAATTTAAAGACATCCTATTTGCCTTCTGAACTCCAGAACGGTTATTTCAGGGGTGGGGGAGGGGGGTTGCAACACCCCTGCACATATTTCCAGCACCTATCTTTAATTCTACTCCACTGGAGCTCTTTAAAGCTCTCAACCTTTGCTTAATCCTGTAGTAGCTTGCACAAATCAGTTTGGCTTAATTTAGAGGCAAAGTGTGAACTATTTATGCAGCACATGGGCCCATATTTATACTTTTTGACGCACAACTGTGCCAACGCAGTTGTGCGTCAAAAATGTTACTGCCAGCTAACGCCATTCCAACGCGCCATGCGGGCGCCTTATTAATGGAATGACGTTAGCCGGCGCTGCGGACTGGTGTGCGTCAAAAAAAATGACTCACATCAGGCAGCGCCGGCGTATGGGAAAATGGGGGTTGTGCGTCATAAAATGGTGCACGTCAGGTCTGAGGCAAAATTCAGGCCTTAAACCGGATTTGCACCATTTTTTTTACGCCCAACCCCCATTGACATGACTCCTGTCTTAGCAAAGACAGGAGTCATGCCCCCTTGCCCAGTGGCCATGCCCAGGGGACTTATGTCCCCTGGGCATGGTCATTGGGCATAGTGGCATGTAGGGGGGCCCAAATCAGGCCCCCCTATGCCACAAAAAAAAATCAGAAAAAAATACTTACCTTTACTTCCCTGGGATGGGTCCCTCCATCCTTGGGTGTCCTCCTGGGGTGGGCAAGGGTGGCAGGGGGTGTCCCTGGGGGCAGGGGAGGGCACCTCTGGGCTTCTTCCGAGCCCACAGGTCCCTTAACGCCTGCCCTGACCCAGGCATTAAAAAACGGCGCACATCAGGCTGTGCGCCATTTTTTAAGGCCCACCCCCTCCTGTGCGTCAAAATGATGCCAGAGTATAAATAAGGGGCACAGGCCCCTTCCACCAAATTCCACCATGTGCGTCATTTTTTGGAAGGGAACGCCTACCTTGCATATAATTAACGCAAGGCTGGTTCCCCCTTCCAAAAAATGGCGCACATGGTGGAATTTTGACGCCCACGTGGTCGGACGTCAAAGTATAAATATGGGGCAGGGTTTGCGCCGATTGTGCGCCAAAAATTTTGACGCACATTCGGCGCAAACAGAATAGAAATATGCCCCATAGTGTGCAGTGTTCCGGTTGTGGTGGAGGAGGCCACAAGGAGCACGGAGAGCATTACAAACTGTTGTCGTTGTAGCGTGAATAGCAGGCAGGGTATGATGAGCTTTAGCACTAACAGCTGGTTGGTGTCATAGACCATGGTTGCTGAAGCTTCGCATTGACGGTCACTGCAGGCTGTTGTTGCTGTTGCGAGAAGTGCAGATCTTGCATTGGCGGTCATCATTTGCGCTCCCTGTAGTACGAAGAGTGGGGTTTACCAAAGCTTTGCATTAATCATTGGCACAAGCAGCAAATTCTTGGCACAAATGGGCCTTTTTGCAGTTGCAAAGAGCCCAAAAATTCAGGACCACCTTTGTTCACAGAAGGTGCTCAACTGTTTCCAGCCAAAGGTCACCTGAAGGTGCGAGGCACTTCTTGGGAATCAGGAACCCACTCTAGCACATCCCTGCAGGGCTCAGGCAGGTCAAGTCGCAGGTCCAGGCAGGACCAGTTCCAGGTCCAGGCAGGGCCAGTTGCAGCAGGTCAGCTGGGCAGTTGCAGGGAGGCCTCTGGAGCTTGTTGTGTCTCGGAACATGACATGAGCCATCTAGCCCTTGGAGTTACTCTGGTAGCCTGGGATGAAGGGAGCAGGTCCAGTCTTCCTTCTCAGACAGCAGGGTAGGCCTCAAGTAGCAAGAAGGCCCTGTGGGGTACAATGTGGTCCTCAACCAGCAGGGCAGTCTTCTGCTAACAGCAGGTCAGTACTCTTGTGTTAGACTTGGCATCCTTGACGTGGTTTCCCCTAACTTTTTGCCTCTGTTTCCCAGGTTGTTGATGTGTGCTGGACTCCGTTTTTGCTGTTTTTGTTACTCTGGGCACTTTACCACTGATATCCCGTTCTAAAGTGCAAGTGCTGCTCTACAAAATGTGTTTGTAATTGGTTAATCCATGATTGGCATATTTGATTTACTGGTACGTCCCTAGTACAGTGCATTGGAGGTCCCCAGGGCCTGTATATCAAATTCGACTAGTGGGCCTGCAGCACTGGTTGTGCCACCCAGAGTAGTAGCCCTGTAATCATGTCTCAGACCTGCCACTGCAGTGTCTGTGTGTGCAGTTTTAACCTGCCAATTCGACTTGGCAAGTGTACCCACTTGCCAGGCCTAAACCTTCCCTTTTCTTTCATGTTAAACACCCCTAAGGTAGGCCCTATGTAGCCCCAGGGGCAGGGTGCAGTGTATGTTTAAGGTAGGACATATACTAATGTGTTTTATATGTCCTAACAGTGAAATACTGCCAAATTCCCACTGTTGCAAGGACTATACCTGTCATAGGTTAATGTGGGGCTGCCTTTAAATATGAGTAAAGTGTAGAATCCCTTTGGGAGCAGATAGACATGTGGAGTTAGGGGTCTTTGAGCTCACAATTTAAAAAGACACCTTTTAGTAAAGTTGATTTTAAGATTGTGTGTTCGAAAATGCCACTTTTAGAAAGTGAGCATTTTCTTGCTTAAACCATTCTGTGACTCTGCCTTTTTGTGGAATCCCTGTCTGGGTCAGTTTGACAGTTGGGCTGTTTGCACCTCTCTATAGACTGTGACATAAAGGGAGCTGGGGTGTAGCCTGCATATCCTGATGTGCCATCTGTGCTAGGAGGGAGGGGAGGAGTGGTCACTCACACCTGAAAGGGCTGCGCCTGCCCTCACACAATGCAGTCTCCAACCTCCTGGTGTGTGTCTGGGGCCTGGCCTGGGCAAGACAGGATTTCACAAACAAGAGATACTTTTCTTTGAAGTAAGCCTACTTCAAAGTGCAAAATGGGTATAAGAAGGGCACCCAAAACCACAGACTTTAGATCACTTCTGGAAATCAAGAGAGACCTCTGCCTGGAGAAGAGCTGAAGAGCTGAGGAAGAAGAGCTGCCCTGCCTGTGACTGTGCTTTGTGGAGCTATCCTGCAGTTTCTGCTTCTGCCTGGTGAAAGGGGAAAAAGACAGGACTTTGCTGTGCATTCCTGCTTGTGAAGAAATCTCCAAGGGCTTGTCCTGAGGTTGCCTCCTGTTGTTGAAGTCTCAGGGCCATCAAATACTTCCCCTGCCAGCACCTGGACTCTCTGCTGAGACTTCTACCCTGCCAAGTGGTGCCCTGCCCAGTTCCTGGGGCCTTGACAGGTGAAGCTGGCAGACCAAGCCTGAAAATCCATGCACAGACCACCGTGCAGGGAAATTTCCGACGCAACCTCCGAGAGCAGCTGAAGAAACGACACGCCACCGGCTCTGCGGCTGAAATCGATGCACGCGGCTGGAGAAACGACGCGATGCATCGCTGACGGAGGCTGGTATCGTCGCAAACCCACACAGTGCGGTTCTGCTATCACTGTGTGGCAGAAAACGACCCAATGACTGCCCGGACCCAAGTGCTGCCCGGATCGACGCATTGACCGACCAGAGAAGGAGAAACGACTCACGAGCTCGCTTGCGGGTGAGAAATCGACACAGCGATTACCTTTTTCGACGCACACTTGCCCGTGCGTGTTATTTTAGTGCAACACAGGTAATTTTCAACGCTAACAGTGTTTTATCTGTTACTAGAGGATTTAAGACTCTTTTTTCTTTTTAATTAATAACCTAACCTGTGTATGGTGGATTTTTGTCATTTTGGTCTTGTTTTGTTTAGATAAATATTTTCTATTTTTCTAAACCCGAGTGGTGTCATTTTGTAGTGTTTTCATTAAGTTACTGTGTGTGTTGGTACAAATACTTTACACCTAGCACTTTGAAGTTAAGCCTACCTGCTCGTGCCAAGCTACCAAGGGGGTAAGCAGGGGTTAGCTGAGGGTGATTCTCCTTTACCCTGCCTAGAGTGAGGGTCCTTGCTTGGACAGGGGGTAACCTGACTGTCAACCAAAGACCCCATTTCTAACATCTAGGGAACAAGGCAGGCCTCAAGTAGCAAGGCAGTCCTATGGGGAACAAGACTGTTCTTTTTCTTTAATGTCCACAGGTCCAACAGTCTGCATGTCTGTATAAATTTAGTAGCCATTTATACCTGGTGCCAGCTTTTAAGGTGTAGGGGGCATTGCTTATAATACCCCCACTTCTGGTTTTGGAAAGCTCTTCCCTTTCTCTGTCAATGCGGGGGTGGCAAAAGACTAATTGCAGGTTACTTTGTGTGTGCTGGAAGCAAAGCCATTTTGAAATGTAAGTGGAGCTGGGTACAGTGGAGCCCCCAAACATCCAGGCAGTATGGCTCATCCTGTCCACATCTAATCCCATTTGTGTCACTGTCTGTAAAGAATACACAAACCTTAACACCAGATCCTGTCACAGTCATGTGACTCAGGGAACTGGCAGAAGGCACAAATGGTTTGGTCAGGAAAATGGCAACTTTTTAAAGGTGACATCTTTAGAACTGTGACTTAAAATCCAACTTTACTATTGAAGAGTATTTAAAATTACAATTTGTTGGAGTATAAACACCATATTTGTATCTGTTCCCAGTCAAATGTTTTCACTTGTTAAATGTAATAAGTTAACCCAGTGTTAGTCAATGGTTAAGATGGGCCTTACAGTAATTAAAAATGACCTAAGGAATTTTTCACTGCTAGGACATGTCAAACTTAAACACAAAACCTACTTTTTTAATACATATATGTGAGCCATTAGAACCTACTTTAGGTGTGACATATGCATTAAAAAGAAAGGTTTAGGCTCAGCAATAGGTTAATTTTGCCAGTTCAATGTGGCAATTTCAAACTGGATTCACGCTGCAGTGGCAGGTCTGAGACATGGTTTAAAAGGCAACTTCAATGGGTAGTTAAATGAGTGCTGCAGGCCACTACTGGCATTTAATTTACAGGCCCTGGGTATATGAAGTACCAGCTATTATGGGCATACAAGTAAATTCAATGTGCCAATTAGGTGCATACAGATCTTACAATTTTTTTGGGAGATAGCGTGAGCACTTTAGCAATGGTTAGCAGTAGTAAAGTGCACAGAGTCCTAAAGCCAACAAAAATAATTTCAGCAAACAGGAAATTGAAGACAAAATGCTTAGGGGAATACCCCGCCAAGGATGTCAAGACTAACAATACATATTTCTATTCAAGCATTTGTGATTGCTGTATGGGCAATAATCTAAGGACAGAGATTGACGTTGGTGGGTGTTTTGGATCGCTTCTGTTTTCCAATTTATGGAAAGGTTTTTCTAAAGGAAGCAGAGTGGTAGTCTTGGTGGAGACGAGTATGTTTACGTTTTGGTTCTGGTGTGCATTTTATTTTGATTTTTTAATAAGGAAACAAATGTAGCAATAATATGTATGTGAGCAGCACCGCTGGTTTGTTTAACTCTGGCAGCATGTGCATTATTGGTTTAGGTGGGGTGTGCGGTGCATGTGTGAGTTTAGGGCATTATTAAGACAGTATAGCCTTCGTCTCTTGGTGCATAGGGAGTGCACGTGCTAGATTTAGGTAGCTCAGGTCGCATCTGAGACCCGGCAATTAGGAGCATTCAGACTAGAATGTGTCATCACATCGAATGAAGGTGGTATATTCTACTGAGTTCGTCATCATTTTTTGGGAGGGAATTAATTGATTAATAGGTGGTTGAGGGAGCTGCTTCTGAAAAGCTGTTTTTGTAAGAGAAAGTTGACATTCTCAAGAAGGGGCATTAGTTGAATTAGAAAGGTTTCTGAGGAGCGGAATAATGTCAAAGGCAGGTGAACCCAATTACTCTGTGTCACGGGAGGCTGTGTAGGATGAGATGCTAAGGAGTCTGATGGGAAGGAAAAATCAGCTTTCTTTCAAAGACATGAAATCATCCTTTTAAAAACGAAGAAAAAGGGAGGATGTCTCATAGTCAGATTTTCGAATTTTTCACACCCAGCAGAGCAGCTTATTTGCACAAGAAGAAAGACACTGTGCAGAGTTATATTTAGTAAGGGCCTGATTTAGATCTTGATGGTATTGCTGACGATCCACATCTGCGGTGGTCCCGAATACTCCGTCAAGAGGATGGTGTTTCCCCACCATATTTATATGTATTGCACCTCGCCAACCATCATGATGGAGTGCTTTTTGTAGCTGTCAGGCTGGCAGGTTCCCGCAGACCAAACTTAGATGTTGTTGCAGGCCTACAAATGGTGCACTGCTGCTGACAGAAGGAGCCCGTCACTATACCCAATGGACATCATACAATGTCAATGGCTATGGAATAGAAGTAAGTCACACACTCACACTGTACCTTTGCATATGTGTCCCCCTGCAAGACAGATGATGTACGACTCAACACACCATATACACACCATTATCCATTGCCATTCTACTGCACCACAACACATACATCCTGAAAACACACATTACCATACATCCATGACACAACCCACACAAACTATTAACACTGCACCCGCACATGACACAACCAGAATAACCAACACAACTACACACATCTACACAAACACAGATGAGGCACAACTGAGAACATCATGACAAAATCTGGCATACAACAACACTCACCTGAATGTTGCACACTGCAACACAATACACAACCAAACATTCACAACACGATTGTACACATACTGACATGTTGTTTTTTGGTTACAGTTGCCTGGCAAGCATTGCTTACATTACTGGAGCGAATGCGCTCAGGCAAATATTTTTTCACATTTTTGCTTGGTTTTTGCAGATTGAGTGTGCGAGTAAGTCTTATTCATCCTAAGACCGGGGGTGCACACTGATTTTTCTCCCCAGCAAGATCCTTGTGAAAGTGCCTTGGTTGCTGACCTCTACAGTTAGCATTTCTTGGTTCGAGTCAGCAACCAGCAGGTCATTGGTCAGTCATGGATTTGGGAGTGGGCACACTATGCGCAAAGCATCCGATCTTTTGTCTACATATATCATTGTCATGACACAATTGTTTTCTAAAGGAACACCTTTTTTAAAAAGGAGCACAGTTTTAAAGGAGCGTGTTTATTGTTTTATTTTTGCATTGGGTTGTTCATCAGTGAATTGATTGCTCACAACATCACAGCTTGGTGCAGTAAAGGAAAGGCTTGACAGATTTGTGGCACTGGATTTGTACAGAGCCATGGGGTTGCTAGGTGTTGGAAGCAGTTTTTTGTATCTAGGTACCAGTGTATATGTCAGGCATTGTGATTACCATCTCTCCTTGTTTCCCATTACTCCTATTTTCTACACTTTAATTTAGAGTTACCCCTGAAGAACGGACACCCAGGTCCCGGGTGCTATTGAAACCTTGAGTTAAACCTAATTGGAAGAATTCTTGGTTATGCATGATGTCGGACTTTTAAGCGCTCATTGTACATGTTGGGACAGAATTGTTTTCTTAAATTGCTTTTTGGATAATCATGCAGTAGCCGTATGAATATATATTCTGTTCAAAACATTGTTGGATTTTCTTTCTTTAACTTTCACAAGCAAGAGTGTAGTTATGTTTTTTAGAGTGCACACTGGGTCCGAGCCACTCTGCTGGTTCGTTTTTTTAATTTCAATTTCAGTCTGTGCAGTAGGCAGAGCACGTTCTAGTGTAGCACCCTACAAACAGTGAAGTGGTGGGTAAATTAATAAGTTTCAGAGGAAATTAGGAGTACATTGTACAATTTTCTCTATTTTTTAAAACACATACTGACACAACCACATCACCCACTCCAGCTCCCTCCATCTCATACAGCCATTTGTATTGCACCCATACATACACATACACATGGACATAGTTAACAAATGTGAGTGTCACATCACTGTGGTGCCAGCATTCACTTAGCAATGAATGCTGACACAAAAATGACATATGTGTATGTGGGCGATATGTGCCATTTGCCAGTGTGTCCCCATCTATGTGTGACACAATTGTGTTCTTGACATATGCATGTCACAGTAATTTCTAAGAAATTCTGTGACATGTATATTACTGCAGTGGTCCTGAGCCTGTGTGCAGTGTCCACGCAACGTACGCATGCAATACGGATTCCCTACCATTGAGTCCGGCGACGAAGGGGGGAGGGTTGTCTTGTTTTCTCCATAGGTCAGGTGCAGAGGCGACATCAGGTCTTGTCCAGCTGTGTCCAGTCAAAAACGGGAGTTGAAACTGGGAAAAAATGTAAGTTATTACCTCATTTCCCCTCCAATTTACCAACTCAGGTAGATAGTTCGGACTGTCATAGTTGGCTTGGCTGAAAGGCACATCCAAATCTGCTGAAAGGTAAAGGGGGCTGGAGTTCTGTCACCAGCCATTATTTTCAATAACGCCACCGATGCAGGTGGAGTTTCTTGACGAAGATGGCGGGACTCGGGTGCTCTATTGTCTATGGGACCGCCAACATCAAAATCGGATGGGTGGACCACCAATGCAGTGGACAGGTTTTCAGTCAGAAAAACAACGGCAGGACTGTTACCGGCAAGATCTAAATCAGGCCCTAAGGGACTGATTTAAGAAAAGTGGTGCTGCATCCAGTGCAGCGCCACTTTCCTTGCGCCCCTTTGCGCCTCCCTACTGCTATCATGTGTGCTCCGTATCATGTGTGCGCCGTATTTAAAATGCAGCGCACCATGGTGCAGGGTAGGGGGCAGTAGCATCAGATTTCCTGGCGCTATTGATGTACTCTGCAGGAGTAGCATCAAAATAGTGGCACCACTCCAGCAGAGTACATAGTGGCCTATTATATTCAATAGCATGCACTTTTTAACGCCTGCTTTGAGCAGGCGTTAAAAGTGCTGAAAGAAATGGCACAAGGAACTCTCTTAGGTTTCCTTATCCCATTTTGTTGCCCCCCCCAACGGAGGAATGCCCCCCTTGCATGCATTATGGCTTGAACAGGCTTAACGTGGCTCAAGGGTTGACGAAGTGACGTAATGCATGTATTGTGCCACTTTGTAAATATGGCACGTGTAAAAATCCACTTTAGCACCGCCTTATTGTAAAACAAATGATGCTATGGTGGCGCTAAGGTGGTGCGAGGGCCTCTTAAATCAGGCCTTAAGATTGGCTAGTGACTAACATCCTTGCAGTGGTGCAGAAATAGTCTGTCTTGTGACATGACATGGAGCCACACAACATGGTGCAGAGATCAGTGTGAACTGTCTAGCAAAAGAGTTGAATGAAGTATACCATTCCAGTACAAATTCCTATGCCTAGACAAACTCAGAAGGAGCCCATTCATTGTATTCGTGCAGTGCACTACAGTACTAATGCAATCTGTTGATTGTTTTTAGAAATGAATATATTTTTCCTTTTTTATGCCTATTTTCAGTTTTAACACAAAACCCGGTCAGGCTATCTTGGCAGATGGGGCATTTGCATTTATCTGCCTGAGTGATGCCCCAGTATTTTCCCCTTTTGACTTGTAGTGATGTAAAGTGATGAATAGCAACTCAAAGCGCAGTGTGTACTCTCAGAAAAGAGAACCTTCATAGAGCAAAACAACTTTTTTACTGGATAGTATATACTATGCAAGACTTTGCACAACACAAAACTTTGTAAATCAGGCTTCTGGTCTTTTGATGAGTGTGACCGTAAGGATGGGAATAACAGAGGTAAGAATCTGTGAAATGAAATACATTTGGATTTCAATCTACACAAAACAAAATTTTAAAGGAACAAGTGGAAGTTGGTCTTAGTACAGAGGAAAGGAATGGTGTCCCTTGTGGGGCAAAGTTAGTATCTTGAAAATCACAAATGAGATTCAGATTTACCAGATAATTTGGAGGAGTAAGAACTTTATAGTAGTAATAGATCTGAGGACAAGGATGCAAAGGATCATGTTTTGTATCTGTCAAGGAAAGGATGGGATTTGTATTGTGAAGATTATGCACTTAGAAGTCAGAATATGAAAGGGGTTCTAAAGAAACACATCAGGAAAGATATGTTTTGTTCTGAAAAAACTCATGACCTTGGAAGTGTGGATTGATGGTCATTAGGTTATGTGTGAGAGCCCTAGAACAATAGCTTCAAATGCCTTTAGAGAAAGAGACTAGCAGTATAATGAGAGCTGAGTGCTGAAGACCAGTTATCGTTTACTCATGACTGGGATATAAATCAATAGATCATAGATTTTCTTTGTGTTTGGTAAGGACCCTAGTAAGTATCTGGACAAGGCACTTAAACAGTGCCAGGGCCAATTGCTTGACATTATTGGTCCATTGGTAACCAGTTTGGACAAACCTAAGTTCTCTGGCTTCAACGGGGCCAGAAAAGACAGTAGTTCACCTGCCGGCTTTATTACACCTGGCCAAAGAAAATATAATTCATTAAATTTACCCTGTGGTGCTCCTGACCCCATAGGTTCCCCAGGGGACCTCCCAAACAAGCAGTGTGGCACCCCCACTCAACAGTTTCAGTATCCCCCACGGAAGGTCAGTGCTGTATTGGAAGAATTGAGTCAGACACTTGTCACATCCTATTTCTGGCAACTTTGATCTTCCCCAGGGAGGGTCAGAGCACCAGGAGCAGTGCTGTGTGTATCCCATACAATCCCAAGCCCGTATCTGGGGGCAGTAAAGAGCAGGTAGTGAAACAGTTCCCAACTATGATGTGGAAGGACAGCTTGCCCATGTAGGCTTGTCCTCTTGCGCTGCCTCCTATCACATTCCTAGGATTCCCAAAGATGGTGAGGGAAGAAACACCTAGTTCTCAAAGAGAAAGATCATGTCTGACAGTGTGTTTGTCACAAACCTAAAAGCAATAGAATTGTTTTCGGAGTGTTGTTGGTTCCTCAGAAAAGTAAGCCTCTCGGCAAAGGCAACAGTACTGTGATTTGCAAAGTTGCGTATTTGCCAAAGGTAGTTTCCCACAAGTAAGAGGGGCACCACCAGCAAATAAATACAGCTCTAGAAGTTGCCAAGAAGGTGGCAGGCCCCTACTGGAGCACTCCCACTAAATTCTCACAAGGTCACTCTAAGTCTGAGGTCTGAAAAATGGTGACCCAATAGAGTTTTCCCTGTTTCTAAGTACACTTGGTGAAGGGCCTTTTGTCTGAAGACTCTTGGGTGCTATGTTACTATGCCCTGGGATTCTTTTGCAACTATGCTAAAGGTAGAACGTAGATTAGTATACTGCATTACGTTACACATTTTGTTCCTGTTAGAAATGGAGTTTCTTGTTTGCTGGGGTATGCATCTAAGCCAGGCAGAACCCACCCACTCTAGTCAGGGCAAGGGAGTTACACGTCCAAGATAACCCCTGCTCACCTCCTTGGTAGCTTGGCACGAGCAGTCAGGTCTAACCTGGAGGCAATGTGTAAAGCGTTTGCACAACACACACAACACATGTGACGCACTATGCACACCACAAAGTAAACCCAACTCTGAGCTATGTAAAAATTAACTGTATTGCACAAAACATAATTAGACCAAACATTACATGTCAATAATACCCTGCTACCTTAGCAGTTGTCAGAACATTACACAAGTTACTAATACTCTGCAAGAATAAGCATTTGCCACATCATAAACACCTCCTAAATGTCCATAAAAGCAACATCAGAGAACATATCCCAAGTCATAAAATACATATCAGTATGTCATGCCCATAAGAGGAACATGTAGCAAGTATATATGGCATTAGAAAAATATGGCACATCATAAAATCAGGTTTGTATAACAATTCTAGCCACTCAAATATAGGCAATTAAGAATCATGTTATGCTTGTGAAAAAGTACCTGTTTTAGAAGAATACTAGGGGGGCCCCCGGCACTCCTAGGCGCGAAGCGGGGGCCACACGTTGATTCTGGGGGGAGGGGTGGAATGCACCCCCTCCGGTGATGTGTGTTGGGCCTCTCTTGGGGCCCGCACCTGAATCGGGTGCCGACACGTTCGGTGGACCCTCCACGGGTCACAACTGAACCTCTTGCCGGGGGGCCACCAAACAAACAGATGCCCAAAAGTTGCTGGGGCATTCACGCCCCTAAGGCAGTGGCCGGAGGAAAGGAACTCCCTTTCTGCCCCCGTTCCCCGCAAGGTAGGAGGCAGCCGCCCTCGTCCTCGGTGGGGCTGCCTGAGAAAAGAAGGGAGCAGGGGCCACAAATGAGACTTCCCTCCTGCTACCCGACACAGTGCGCGAGCTGCTCTTCTGCCCTTCCCGGGCCACTGCAGTGTGCAGGCACCAAGGAAGGTGCCTGCCTGTGCCCCGGGGTGCGTTTCAGAGCGCGCTTCACCCTGGGGGCACGGTTTGAGCACGCACGCTCGTTCCTTTCTTTCCTCTGTTGATGTCCTGGGGGCACTTGTTGGAGCGTGACGCGCTCGTAGCCTAGAAACAACCGGGCTGCGGTGGTGATCTTAGAGCCCCAACAAGCGCTTCTCAGTGTGGGGCAGTTCTCTTAGAGCTCGGGACGTGGCGGTGACTTCAGCAGCAAGGGAGCGTTTTTTCAAAGTGCTAGGGCACTTTTATTAGCCTGGGCCGCGGCAGTGGATTTGTCTTCACAGCAATGTGCCCTGGAAGCACCAGGCGCTATAGGAAGGCAAGACCAGCGCCCTCCAGGCACCATATGCAAAGCTGAAGCACTCCTTGTGCTGGACAGTTTACAGGGGTCAAGGGCCACAGCACCCTGCTCCTGGAGACAAAGAAGGGAGGGGGAGCACAGGGCTAGTAGGCCCAGCAACAGGTCAGTACAAGGGGTGCAGGTGATGGAAGTTCCTCCTAGTGACCAGGCAGGTCACAGGTCAGCACATCAGCAGCAGTCCAAGGTGGTTCTCGTGAGTCCATTCAGCAAAGTCCAGTGTCCAGTTTCAAGTAAGTCTCTGGAGTCCCAAGAATGTCTAAATTGTGGGGGAAATTCCCCTGTACTAATACTCAGTTGTGCAATGTGTTTTTCAAAGAGGGGGAGATGAGGTTCCAACCAGTTACAACTGGTTCTGGGAAGGCCCCCTCTCTCCTGCAGCACAGGTTCCAAACATCAGTGGGGGGTAAACGACCCTACTGTGTGAGGCCAGGGCACAGCCTTTACAAATGCAGGTGTGCCCCGCCTCTCCCTTCTCTCAGCCCAGGAAGACCATGTAATATGTAGATGTACCTCTGTGACACCTCCACAAACCCTGTGTACAGGCTGTCTCAAACCTATGCACAAAGCTCAATTGTCACTCTGCCCAGACATGGATTGGAGTCAAGCTGCAAAACACCAGAGTCATAAGCACAGAGAAATGCTCACTTTCTAGAAGTGGCATTTCTGTAATAGTAATAAAAAATACACCGACAACAGTAAGCAGCATTTCTTACCACCATCACAACCATACCAAACATGCCTTCGCTACCACTCTTAAATTATAGAATACCCCTTCCACATAAGGCAGGGCATTTACAATGCAATCCTATGAGAAGGCAGCACTCAGAGCAGTGAGAAACCAAATAGGCTGTTTGTCACTACCAGGACATGCCATACAACCTGGCACATGTCCTGGCTTCTACATACATGGCACCCTGCCTATAGGGATAGCTAGGATGTCCCTTAGGTGTGACTTACATGTAGTAAAAGCGGAGTTCTGGGCCTGGCAAGTAAATTTAGATGCCAGGTCCCTGTGGCAGAAAACTGCACACACAGGCCCTGCGCTAGCGGGCCTGAGACCTGTTTGAAAGGCTACGTCAGCGCTGCAGGCCCACTAGTAGCATTTAATTTTATAGGCCCTGGTAGAGGGATACCACTTTACAGGGGACTTATAGTTAAATTAAATATGCCAATTAGGTATAAGCCAATCATACCAATTTTACAAGGGAGAACAAATGTACTTTAGCACTGATTAGCAGTGACAAAGTGCTCAGAGTCATAACGTCAGCCAACAAGGGTCAGAAAAATAAGGAGGAAAAAGGCAAAAAGTCTGGGGAATGACCCTGTAAAAGGACCAGGTCCAACAGTTCCTATTCTGAAGTGTTTCAATATTAAATTGAATTTAATTTGACTCTATGGGCCTATTTGCGACCCTGGCGGCCGACGGTACACCGGCAGTAACACCGCCAACAGGCTGATGGTGTACCGCCAGTGTATTATGACCGTGGCGCATTAGCCACGGCCATACCGCCGGCCCCTGCAACTGACCGCCAGGCTTCCACCAGGCGGTCATAATCCCCAGGGCAGCGGTCCAAGTACCACTGCCCTGGGGATTATGAGTCCCCAACCGCCAGCCTCTCCATGGCGGTAAACACCACCATGGAAAGGCTGGCGGTAAGGGGGGACTCGGGGTGCCCGTATGGGCATGGGCAGTGCAGTGGCCCCCAGGCACAGCCCCATCGCACATTTCACTGCCCGAATTCTGGGCAGTGAAATGCCGACGGGTGCTACTGCACCCGCTGCACATCAACATTGCCGCCGGCTCTATTATGAGCCAGCTGCAATATTAATGTGACTTTTCCACTGGCCTAGCGGAAAATTCATAATAGGGAGCCACAAATACCGCCAGCACTGGAGGTATAGTGGTGCCCGCAGTTTCGGCAGTCTTTCTATAAGACCGCCGAAATTGTAATGAGGGCCTATATTTTGTTTTCAATTCTTAGGATGGCAATACGTCTGACTTGTAATTATTATGCTTCTCATGTTGTTAGACATTTTAAGGAGCTGTTGGGCCTGATTACGAGTTTGGCAGTCACAAAACCCGACTGCCAGACCTGTGGTGAGGAGGCCGCCGTGGAGCTGGCGGTTTCCCCACCTGCCATATTACGAGTTTTCAACTTGGCTGACCAGCGGAAACCAAGGTTTCCAGTTGTCAGCCCAGTGGAAAATATGGGGCGGTGTTGGACTCGGCTCCACATGGAAGCGAGTCCAATGCCGTCAAACAGGGGGCCCCCATAACACCCACGGAATGCAGACAGTGCGCATTCCAAAGGTGCTGGGGAGGCGGCCCCCTGTACTGCCTACAACATGGTTGTGGGCTATGCAGGGTTTCCCCTGTGGCCGAGCACATGTTCTCCGCCCGCTTTTTCATGGTAGTTGAACCGCCATGAAAAGACTGGAGGAGAACATGGTTGTAGCCAGCATGGCTGCGCTGACGTCAGCTAATTACAACCATAACGCTGTCATCCCATCGGGATCAGAGATCAGAGATCCTGGTGGGGATGCCAGTCTTTTGGCAGCACTGACTGCCAATCCTGTAATATGGCGGTCAGACCTTCACACCCGCGGTGGTCTGACCTCCACCATGAGTCTGGCGGTCTTCGGACCGCCAGACTCATAATTGGCCCCTTTTTGTTTCAAGGGATGGTTAGTGTGCCAACAGGGGTCCAGGGAACTGTTAGGGGTTACTTGATGTGTGAGACATTTCTTCATTGTGATCCCTGTGCTAGTTGTGAGGACCTTTAAAGGATATCACCATTTTCACTTCCACCTGTCATTCGGTACATATTTGTTATTCATGCATAGTATTTAGTAGTATGTGTAATAACGTACTTTTCCTTTAAAAAAACGAACTGGCTGGACTGTGCTTCATAAGTGATTCATAAGTAATAATTGTTGTGTTGCTGAGTTCTGAATCCCTAGCCCACATCACCTGCCTTGATAAAGCTGCTGTGAGAGTCACATGCTAGAAACAAATACTTGATCCACACTACGGGGGATTCATGACATTAGTGGTGAAAGTTCCCAGTTTCATGCAATTATTTTTTTTTAATAATAATATGATCGCTATTATCTTGATCTGCTTTGAATTAAATTCAAATACATTGATAGTTACATAACATCCTTGTATTTGTATTTTTCTTCTCCTTGACTTTAATTAGACATTAAGCGGGTCATTCTGACCCCCGCCGGCGGCGGATGCCGCGGGCCTGGCGGGAACCGCCAAAAGACCGTACTGCGGTCAAAAGACCGCGGCGGTCATTCTGAGTTTCCCGCTGGGCTGGTGGGCGACCGCCAGAAGGCCGCCCGCCCGCCCGCCCGCCCAGCGGGAAACCCCCTTCCACGAGGATGCCGGCTCCGAATGGAGCCGGCGGAGTGGAAGGGGTGCGACGGGTGCAGTTGCACCCGTCGCGATTTTCAGTGTCTGCCACGCAGACACTGAAAATCTATGTGGGGCCCTGTTAGGGGGCCCCACGACACCCGTTCCCGCGGGAAGGGGGTCGGAATCCCCATGGCGGCGCTGCTTGCAGCGCCGCCGTGGAGGATTCCCTGGGGCAGCGGGAAGCCGGCGGGAAACCGCCGGCTTCCCTTTTCTGACCGCGGCTTTACCGCCGCGGTCAGAATGCCCCCGGAAGCACTGCCAGCCTGTTGGCGGTGCTTCCGCAGTCGTTGGCCCTTGCGGTCAATGACTGCCAGGGTCAGAATGACCCCCTAAGGGCCTAATTGCGAGTATGGTGGTCCTCGGACCACCACACTCACAGTGGCTGTTGGACCATTGCAGTTGTGGCGGTCTGACCGTCACATTACAAGGTTGGCGGGCAACCCCACCAACGTATCGTCGTTTCTGCTGGGATCAGAGATCCCGACGGGATGACGGTGGTGAAGTTGGAATCAGCCAGGGCGGCGCTGAGCTCAGTGCCGCCCTGCTGATTACAACCTGTTTCTCTGCCAGCCGTTTCATGGTGGTTTTCACCGCCATGAAAAGGCTGGCAGTGAACAGGTGCAGGGGGGCACAGGGAGACCCCTGCACTGCCCATGCTTATGGCATGAGAAGTGCAGGGGTCCCCCTGCCCAGTACCCTCGTAATGCGCAGTCTGCTGTGCAGACAGTATGCATTATGAGGGTGCGGGTGGCAGCATTGCCGCTGGCTCAATTAAGGTGTTCCCGTCCACCAAACTCATAATCAGGCCCTAAATTTTTTATAGGGTATATGTGTTACAAATACAAAATATATTTGCTATGTTCCTAACTGTAAATCCTGTGTAAAAATCAATCCACAATTATGAAAATTAAAATCACAAATCTCTCGATTTAAGTTAAAATATGGTCTGGAGACACATTTAGGTTGAATGAAATTGAAAATGATGGGCCCAATTCACAAAATTAATTTTGTAGTATGTTTAGTTCTACTCCTCTCCTACAAATTGTAGTAGATCCGCACCTCCGCCACTGCAATCTTTTCTATGATGAGATCCCCTCTATTTTTCAATGATCTCCAGAAATCAATAAGCAATTAAGGGGCATATTTCTACTTTGCCTGTGCCATTTTAGCATTATTTATTTTTATGCTAAAACGGCGCAAACCTAACGCCATATTTATACTTTGATTCTAGACCCGTCTAGCGTCAAAATATAGGGCTCAGCGCCATATTGCGGATGCAGCAAACTACTTTGCGCTAATGAGATGCAAGGTAGGTGTTCCCGTCCACAATATGACTCTAACCCCCTAACACCAAATCTATA
Organism: Pleurodeles waltl; assembly: GCF_031143425.1. NCBI lineage: Eukaryota > Metazoa > Chordata > Amphibia > Caudata > Salamandridae > Pleurodeles > Pleurodeles waltl. The sequence goes on from NC_090441.1 coordinate 135,742,566, forward strand.
ATCCGGTGCAGAGACTAGCGCAAGGAGTAGGTGGGCACAGATAATGGCGCTAAGCCTGCTTAGCATCATTATCTAATGCCTGGGTCAGACCAGGCGTTAGGGTGGCTGTGGACCCAATTCCATGATTAAACACAATGAAATCGGCCCATAGATGCCCGCTCCAAGTCCCAGGAACATCTCCACCCACACTAGAGGGACACCACAGGATGAGGGACCCGATCATAGGTAACTATAGGTAGGTATTTTTTTTAATTTGTAGGTGTGCCATCGGGGGCCCCTGGCATGGGGCCAACTGCCTGGCATTGGGTCTAATGGCCTTGCCCAGAGGACACTGGTCCCTTGTGCTGGCCATTGGGGTGGTGGGCATGACTCCTGTCTACACTTAGGCGGAAGTCATGTTTGTGGCTGCTTGGGCAAAAGAAAATGGCGCTAGACTGACTAGCAGCTTATATTTTGCCGCTAACCAGCCTCACATCATTTCTGGCCCACTAACACCTTACTCCCTAACGCCATCCCTGTCCGGCTAGCATCTTTTTTTCCAGACACTAGCCATTCCTTAGCGCCATCTTGCATCATTGTATAAATATGGTGTAGAGATGGCCCTAAGAAATGGGATTAGCCAGCGTTAATATTTTTGCTGCTAAACTGCGTTAGCGCAGTTTTGCGGCAAAAACCATAAATATGGACCTAAAGGTCTTTCTGCTCTCTTCTACAGTTTCTTCATCTCGGAAACAGGCCACGGTGACCCCCTGCTCAAAAAAGCTGCAATGGATCCTACTGTATTATCCAACTTTAGACCTATTTCACTTTTGCCTGCTGCAGCCAAAAGGTCTGAGAAACAAACGACTTAACTGCTAATTCTCAAGCTATTTAGGACAGTTTGATCTATTACATGGCAGTCAGCCAGGATTCCACTCTGGAGATGTCGGATTGGACCACGGTATCAATGCTGCCCCTCATATTATTAGACTTATCAGTGTTATTTGATACCGTCTATCTTGTCATTTTCTTACAACATTTTGTAGATGTAGGTGTAGTGGCCTGGCATTAAGTTAAATCCAGACCTTTCTGGTAAATCATCAGAAGGCAGTTTCGTTGGCATCCTACTCTAAAGGTAGCAAACCACTAAATTATAGATTCCACTTTGAGCTCTACTTTTTAGTACCTGCATGCCCCACTTTGCTCCCCTAGGTTAATCTTTTAACTTTAAGGTTGCCTCATATGCAGACAACCCACAACTGCTCTTGTTCATTGAGAATGGATCAGTTGTGGTTCAGGAAACATTTTAAGTCTGGGTATCTTAAGTATTGGACTGGATGCATCAAAGCAATCTCAAATGCAGTTCTTACAAGACTGAATTTCTGCTGTACGGGTCTTGTCAATGCAATTAGTGGGAGAACAGTTGGCATGCTGCTTACCCTCCTCCACCGCAGTATGCCATGAAAGCTAAGCATTTGTGTGTAAAATTTGATAATAAGCTTTCTTTTTACCTGTATGCACGAGTCCAGTGTGTAAAAACAATATTTTCCTTTTTCCACTTGAGACTCTGAAAATAGTGGTTCATGCCAAAGTTACATAAAGATTGGACTTTGCAAATATTCTCTCTATATATTTTATGGATGATTTGATCAAACATCTGCAGGTTGTGCAGAAAGCAGCAGCAAACCTAAAGATAAATATTTCTTGCTTTACTACTATTTTGAATCATCTGAAAGCCCTGCATTGGTTGCCAGTCAAGAGAAGGACTCTACTTTTATACATAAGTACTTAAGTGTAGAAAGACAAAGAAGTTCAGATTGTGAGAAATTGCGTTGCTGGTTGAAGGGTGTGAGCCCTTTACAAGCAGAAGCCACAAGCTATGTCAGGGTGAACTTCAAAAAGTCACTAAATTACCATATGCTTAACACTCTGTTAGCTTGGCACAAAAGCAGGCAGGCTTAACTTAGAGGCAATGTGTGAAATACATATGCAGCAAAGAAACACCAATAAATTGAAAACACAACACAAGAAAGCTCCAACACCAATTTAGAAAAATAGAGTAGAATTTAACAAATTAGTTGACACAAAAATTACAAAAGCTAAATCAGGAGAACTGGAGATATGCATTTTCAAAGATTTAAGGTAAGTATAAGGCTTAAAAGCACAAAGCACCACTTGTGGTTATCTGGTCACGCAAGACCAGGTGAGAGCCACAAGTTCAGGCCAAACACGATGGAGCATGGGCAGGATACAAGAACCAGGTTACTGAAAAGGTTACTTTCTAAAGTTCAGTGTGAAAAATTCTGTTTACAGTGAAGGGGATCGTAAGGAGCAGGGGGAGTGTCGCAGACGGTCAATGTTGTAGCATGTAGATCTTGCTGGACATTGGGGACAGCCATTGCTGGAGCTTCGAGTTGGCTGGCATTCTGACCTTTTGATGCTGTAGTGCAATGGTTCCCAAACTTTTTTGACCTTCGGCTCCCTTGACCTATTGGTTGTTGGCTGTGACTCCCCATTATGTTATGTTTTTTTGGCTGGTGGGGAGTTCATAAACTCGGCCTCTGGAGTACTTCCATTTTTTGCCCTGAAAATAATTGGGATGAAGGTATTATAATCATGTTAGAAATGGGATCTCTAGTTAGCAGAGGTATACATCCTTGTCCAAGTAGGGACCACAATCCTAGTCAGGGTAAGTCACAACACAATCCAAATTATCCTGTGCCCACTCTCTGGTAGCTTGGCACTGAGCAGTCAGGTTTAACTTAGAAGGCAATGTGTAAAGTATTTGTGCAATAAATCATACAGTAACACAGTGAAAACACCACAAAAATACACCACACAGGTTTAGAAAAATAGATAACATTTATCTGAATAGAATAAGGTCAACACGACAAAGATCCAATAAGAACAAGTTGAAATATCACTTTTAAAAGGTTTAAAAGCGTCTCAATCCTTAGAAATAAACAGTTGTGTCTTTGTTACACACAGTACCTGGTATGCATAAAAAATAATGACGCACGGAGACTGCAGAGGAGGAGATACTACGTGGAAAAATAAGGTGTTGAATCTGATTTTCCAACACGGCACAGACGATGCGTTGTTTCTTTCCACGCTGCAAGGGGCTTGCATAATTTTTCGACAAGCAGTGTTGGTTCCTCAAAGGATGATGCGTTGAAAATCTTTGACGCACTGGAAGAAGGCACAAGCGCTGTGTCGATCTGGTAGCCGATGCATCGAATTTTCCATCACAGGGTAGGTGCTGCGTCAAATTTCCAGTTGGGAAGTCGGGACTGCATTGTTCCGGTCGGCTGTGTGGTGATTTCTCAGCTGCAGTGCAGGCTTTGTGTTGATTTCTGCAGGCGTTGCGTCGATTTTTGATGCACAAGGAATTTTTTGAAAAGACGAAGTCTTTGTTGGCCCTGAGATTTCAGAAACAGGAGCCAAGATAAATCCAAGCCCTTGGAGATCACTTTTGGCGAAGGCAGAGTCCTTCCAGCAAAGTCAGAGGCCAGCAGAGAAGCAGGGCAGCAGTCCTTCTTAGCAAAGATGAGTCCTTCGGGCAGCCAGGCAGCTCCTCTGACACCCTTCCTGCCCAGGAAGACCATTCAGTATGCAGATGAATGCAGATGTGACTGAGTGTCCTTTGTTTGTGGCTGTCTGGGTGGAATGCACAAGGGGAGCTGTCAACAAGCACAGTCCAGACATGGATTGGAGACATGTTGTGAGGAACAGATGATAGTAAGTGCAGAGAAATGCCCATTTTCTAAAAGTAGTATTTCCAAAATAGTAATATTAAATCCAACTTCAACTGTGTTAGACCTGGCATCCTTGGCGTAGTCTCCCCTGTCTTTTTGCCTCTGCTTCCCATGTTTTTACTGTGTGTTGGACTTTTTTTTGCTGGTTTTTAATACTCTGGGCACTTAATCACTGCTGACCAGTGCTAAAGTGCAAGTGCTCTCTGTGTAAACTGTATGCGTAATTGGCTTTTCCAGGATTGGCATATTTAGTTTACTAGTATGTCCCGAGTAATGTGCACTAGATATGCCCAGGGCCTGTAAATCAAATGCCTGCAGCACTGGTTGTGCCACCCACATGAGTAGCCCTGTAAACATGGCTTAGACCTACCACTGCAGTGTCTGTGTGTGCAGTTTTAAGCTGCCAATTCAACCTGCCAAGTGTACCCACATGCCAGGCCTAAACCTTCCCCTTTTGTACATGTAAGGCACACCTAAGGTAGGCCCTAGGTAGCCCCACGGGCAGGGTGCAGTGTATGCTAAAGGTAGGACATGTACAGATGTGGTTTACATTTCCTGACAGTGAAATACTGCCAAATTCAGTTTTCACTGTTGCGAGGCCTATCCCTCTCATAGGTTAACATAGAGACTGCCTTTAAATATCTTGTAGGTGCAGTTTTCCATTGGGAGCAGATAGAGATGTGGAGTTTGGGTCTCTGAACTCACTATTTAAAAATACATCTTTTGGTAAAGTTGGTTTTTAGATTGTCAGTTTGAAAATGCCACTTTTAGAAAGTGGGCATTTTCTTGCTTAACCATTCTGTGCTTTCTTGTGAATTCCCTCTAGACAGTGACACAAAGGGAGCTGGGGTGTAGCCTGCATATCCTGATGAGTCTCCTGGGCTAGAGTGGGGAGGGAGAAGCTGACACTTACACCTGAAAGGGCTGTGCCTGTCCAAACACAATGCCTTTTCCAACTCCTTTGTGTGTTTCTGGGGCCAGGCCTGGGCAAGGCAGGATCTTGTGAACAACAGAGACTTCCCTTTGAAGTATGCCTACTTCAAAGGCATAAAGGAGTATAAATAGTGGACCCAAAACCCCAGATTTTTAGATTACTTCTGGATCAAGAGGAATCCCTGCCAAGGAGAATAGCTGAAAAGCTGGAGGAGGAGTACTGCCCTTTTGACTTTGAGTGTGCTTTGCTGGGTTGTCCTGCAGTTGCTGATTCTGCTGTGTTTCCCTGCTTGTGAAGTGTCTCCAAGGGCTTAGACTGAACTTGCCCCCCATTCTGAAGTCTCAGGGCCATCAAAGACTTCCTCTGCCAGCACCTGGACTCTCTTGCTGAGACTCCTACCCTGCCAAGTAGGGCCTAATCCAGTCCCTCGGCCCTGAAAGGAGAAGCTGGTAGAAACAAGTCTGAAATTCATGCACAGGAGCCGTGCTGGAGAAAAATCGATGCAGCACCTGCTTTGCGGAAGACAAACGATGCACCACGTGCATTGTGGCTGAGGAATCGGCACAACACCCTTGTGCGGCTGCCAAAATCGATGCATCACCCACGCAACGCGGCTCTTCACCACAGTGCGCCAGAATTTTGCACACATCATTGCTGGCTGTCGAAATCATAGCGAACCTTCGTGGACCCAAGGTTGCCCTTTTTTTATGCAAACCAGGTACTTTGTGCAAAAACAAACCATCCATTGATTTCTGTGGATTAGGACTCTTTTTACTTTAAAAATTCATAACTTTGGTTGCGTACGTTGGATTTTTGTTGTTTGGTCTTCTTTGATTTAGATAAATATTGGGTATTTTTCTAAACTAGTGTTGTGTCACTTTTGAGCTGTTTTCACTGTATTGCTTTGTGTGTTGGTACAAATACTGTACACATTACCTCTGAGATAAACCTGGCTGCTTGTGCCAAGCTACCAAGTGGGTGAGCAGGGTTATCCTAAGTTTGTATCTCCATTACCCTGACTAGAGTGCAGGTCCCTGGTTAGACAGAGTGCAAACTGACTGCCAACCAGAGACCCCATTTCTAACAACCAGTAAGTTGGATTTTCTATTACCATTCTGGCCATACTAAATATGACTTGGCTACTTCCTCCAGATCAGAATCTACCACTGAAAAGTATATGAGGGCAATTCTAATGCTAGTCTATGAGAAGAGCAGGCCTCACAGCAGTGGAAAATGGCTTTGTGAGTTTCCCATTACCACATGTAAAACACATAGGTACATGTCCTGCCTTTTGCTTACATGGCACCCTACTCTATGGGGTATCTAGGGCCTATCTTAGGGGTGGAAACAGGGGAGTTTAAGGTTTGGCAAGTAGGTTTAAATGCCAAGTCAAAGTGGCAGTGCAACTCCACACACAGGGCTTTCAATGGTAGGCCTGAGACATGGTTAAGGGGCTACTTATGTGGGTGGCACAATCAGTGCTGCTGGCCCACTAGTGGCATTTAATTTGTAGGCCCTGGGCACATGTAGTGCACTTTACTAAGGACTTACAAGTAAATTAAATATTCCAATTGATTAGGAACCAATGTTATCATGTTTAGGGGAGAGAGAACATGCACTTTAGCTCTGGTTAGCAGTGGTAAAGTGTGCAGAGTCATAAAACCAGCAAAAACAGTGTCAAAAAAGTGGAGGGAGGCAGGCAAGAAGTTGGGGGATGACCACCCTAAGGCTCTCTGGTCTAACATGGACCATTACCTTTCTTGCCAACATTTTAATTGTGAAATGAGAACTCAATATATATTATAATTTTTGACTGTGTTATTTATTGTAGCATAATAAGAGATACTTGAAGTGATGGGGTCTCATAATTCACTGATGGATGATAATATAAGGAGTATGATATTTTGAAGTTGAGGCATCAGAAGAGTATGCTTAAAAATGATGGACTGTTTATTGGTACATTCCTTAGGACTTGGTATAAATTGGAGTATCTAATATACACAGAATGAGCCACTGTTATGACATTCATTTGCATTTACATGTTTTCTTCCATGTACCGCACTAAATCATATGTCTTTTCCGTCTACTTGTTACACTTTTCTTTTGGATTTTGTGTGAAATTATGTTGTTTTTCTTTTAAATTAATTTTCTAATTTATGGTAATGGTTAAGTGTTTTATGTATTCTGTTTTGTAGTCCTGATGAAGTCTTTGAATAGGACGAAATGCGTTGGCTACTTGCTGAAGAAATGTTATTCTGAAATTAAATTCAATAAAGAATAAAGGACTTTTTACAGAATTAAACATGTTGAGGGCTTGGTTTTTCTAAGTGGCTGAATTCAAATTTTTCTTTAAAGGTGCTGTGAAAATTGAAGATACGATTGCTGCCCCATAGGATTGATTCAGTTTATATTAATGTATTATTATTATTGATTTCTGTTGGTGTTGGTACTTGAGTAATTTTGTTTAATAATGTTAAATGGGCTCAATGCCCTAAACAAAGGGTTATAGGACTGACCCCCCCTGGTCCAGTGCACTGACCAGGATCTTTGACTTTTCCTATAGTGACAGGAGCGGCTCGAAGCATGCATTGATCCTTTTGTAAATCAATTGTTACATTGTTGGAATAGTAATAATAAGTCCTCTTTACTGTGAAAGTTGAATTTAATATTACTATTTTTAAAATGCTTCTTTTAGAAAGTGGACATTTCTCTGCTCTGTGTGCGTTGTAGCCTCTCTCTAATACACGTCTGAGGTAGGTGATGGCTACACTTTGTGCATTCTTTCTAGACAGCCACAAATACAGGGAAGCTGAGTGTGACAGGGAATTCATCTGCATTCATCTACATTTTGATAGCTTTACCTCAGCAGAAGACAGTGGGGTGGTTGACTCTTACACTTCAATAGGCAGAATCCTCTGTCCCACACAAAGGGCTGATTACCCCCTACTGATAGTCTTGATCCAGGACTGGGATGAAAGGAGGACCTGTGCACTTCAGGAAGCTGCTCTGAAGTCACCCCCACTTCAACAGCCCATTTGGGTATAAGTACTGGGTTTCTTACCTCAGCAAGACATATCACTAGAGAACCTGTGCCGAACTCTGCCACGTGAAAGGACTGCTGTGCTACAAGGATTGCCAATCTTCTTGACTGACTGTTCCGGGAAACTGCCTCAGTGCTTTGCTGAGCTGCCCCTCCTGCCTGCTGATCTCTACCCTGTGGAGGACAAGGACTGGACCCATCTCACTTGAATCCAGAGTGACTCTAAGGGCTTGCTGGCTTGCCCCCTGTTCTCCCGCAGTCTCAGAGAACATTAAAGACTGCCTGCAACTCTGCCCCAGCTGCTGGGCTCTACCATCTGTGAGTCCTACCCTTGCCTGAGGGGCCACCCAAGTCCTGCCTCTCAGAAGTGAGTTTTGCAGCTGTTTTACTGCAAGAATCAATGCATCTGGGCTGCTGCACTGCTCAGAACCGACGCAGTGCCCATTGACACAAATGCAATGTCAATTCGATAATGATGCAGGACCCGAATGTGAGGTTTGAATAATAGCGCAGCACCGATCGGAGGACATTGTTGCAAGGCTCGACACTGACGAATCTACTCGACTGCATGGATCAGAACCAACGCATTGAATCTTCAACACCGATGCTTGCTCCACCCAAGGCACTCTTTCAGTGTGCTCTGCGTGAGTCCTGTAGCTGGCCTGTCCTCTCTTGTAGTGGCCCTGAACTTTAAATTTACCCTGGTCTACCGAGACCTCAAATAATCATTGTTAACGCTATTGATGTCAAAACACTATTTTTGGTTTATTCTTTAAAAATTCATATCTCGACATCTACTTTTTGTCCTTTTGGTCTTGTTTTACTCAGATGAATATCCTTTATTTTTCTAAACATTTTTTTTGTGGTGTTTACATTGCGTTATGGTGTGTATGTGTTACACAAATGCTTTACACATTGCCTCCTTAGATAAGCCGAACTGCTCTGTGCCAAGCTACCATGGGGTGAGCACAGGTATTTCTAAGTGTATATCTGGCTTACCCTGACTAGAGTGGTGGTTCCTGCTTCTACAGGGTGCATACTTTGACAACCAGAAACCTCATTTCTAACAATGGGTCAAATACTAAAAAACAATATTTTGGTTGTGGTGGGTTCTTCACATCTCTGTTCCTAGGTGCCACAGCAAACACGTAAAAGGTAATGGGTGAAATGTTAGCAGATAGTCTCACCACTAGCAATCCGTTGGGGTAGCACTCCAGCCATCGTTTGTTGCCCCAGTATGACATTTCATATTAGCGCCAGAAATGTGGTGTTAGTCCTGCTCTAAAGGAACAGTCCACCCCAAACTGACATTCTAGGGCCACTCTGAACTGGAAGAAAACCAGTTTGGGCCTGATTGGGTGCAACTGGGTTCCTGTGGTACAGTGAGCAGGTGACCAACATATAGGTATATGCTTACCCACTCATGTGTTACACAAAACACAAGAAGATGATGGAAGAATTGCTGGCAAATGGTCTAGCCATTGGCAATAGTTCTGGTTATCATAACAGAGCGCCTTCTACACAAATGATAGCTGGGCCCTTGTGTGCCATCTTCAGTAAGTTCTGGCTTTTTAGCCAACCATATTTTGCACAATGGGTTTTCGAGCCTACTTTTGTATTTTTGAAACTGTACGTAAACGTACTAGATTGTGAAGTGCTGTTGGCTAAAAAGCCACGCTTGGCAGATGTCAGACATAACGTGGGCCAGCTGGCATGGGCGTAACTCAAAATGCCCTCCCTTATATTTCACAGACACCACAGGGACACATCAATTTAACAAAACATCTTCTGTACACATTCCTTTGTGTGTCGTGATAAGCTTCCACAGTTTTTACCACCAGCTCCTGCTTCTAAATAATATGAAAAACAGGTGGTGATTACCGCACCCAGTAAATATAGCTGCCCAGGGATGAGTTATTTACCAGATGCCACATTTTCGTCCTATAACGGGGGAACGCCTCCTTTGCATACATTATACCTGGCGCAGACATAATGTAGCGCAAAGAGTTACAAAGTGGCGCAATGCATGCATTGTGCCACTTTGTAAATATTGCGCAAGGATTTTGGCCTCATTGGGCCACATTAACGTCAAACAAAATGACGCTAATGTGATACAAGGTGGCGCTAGGGGCTTATAAAATTGTCCCAAATTGTCATAAGGCGTTTAGGCCCATATTTATACTTTTTGACGCAAAACTGCGCTAACGCAGTTTTGCGTCAAAAAAATTAGCGCCGGCTAACGCCATTCTGAAGCGCCATGCGGGTGCCGTATTTATTGAATGACGTTAGCCGGCGTTAGCCGCCGGCGCCGTCTGGTGTGCGTTAAAAAAAACGACGTACACCAGGCAGCGCCGGCATAGGGGGATATGGGGCTTGGGCGTCAAGAAATGGGGCAAGTCAGGTTGAGGCAATTTTTTCGCCTCAACCCGATTTGCGCCATTTTTTTTCACTCCCAACCCCCATAGAAATGACTCCTGTCTTAGCAAAGAAAAGGAGTCATGCCCCCTTGCCCAATGGCCATGCCAAGGGGACTTCTGTCCCCTGGGCATGGTCATTGGGCATAGTGGCATGTAGGGGGGCACAAATCAGGCCCCCCTATGCCACCAAAAAAATAAAAAATAAAACTTACCTGAACTTACCTTAATGTCCCTGGGATGGGTCCCTCCAGCCTTGGGTGTCCTCCTGGGGTGGGCAAGGGTGACAGGGGGTGTCCCTGGGGGCATGGGAGGGCACCTCTGGGCTCCTTCAGAGCCCACAGGTCCCTTAACGCCTGCCTTTTGCAGGCGCTAAAAAACGGCGCAAAGGCGGCCGTACGTCATTTTTTTTTACCCGCCCACTCCCGGGCGTGAATTTTGCCCGGGAGTATAAATCCGACGCACATGCCTCGGAGTCGATTTTTTAGACGGGAACGCCTACCTTGCATATAATTAACGCAAAGTAGGTGTCCACGCTAAAAAATGACGCTAACTCCTTGGACTTTGGCGCTAGACGCGTCTAACGCCAAAGTATAAATTTGGAGTTAGTTTTGCGTCTAAATTGCGTCAAAAAAAACGACGCAATTCCGGCGCAAACGGAGTATAAATATGCCCCTTAATGTTGTTTGTCACGACACATCTATGTGTTCATTTGTGCAGTACTTCTCAAATGAAATTTACCTAAACTCATGTAAGTGGGCCATCCATTGTACAGAAAAAAACAATTCTCGTTACCCAGCCTGCATCTGCACCAATCATCAGCAAAATGGACTCTGGAATGTTTCTTTATTTGATGACGTCTACTTGGGAATTTGCCATGTATTGTGGCCCAATGAAGAAGATGGAGGAAGGTGGGGAAGGGGTTAATGAGTGGCCGTTATAACTGTGGTCTTCAAGGCCCTGTTCCCTTCTAAACGTCATCTTTGTAATGCTGTGAATGAGCAGCGTGCTCCCCAAAGGCCACCTAGAGACTTAGCGGGTCCCAAGAATGGCATCATCGAAACATTATTTATTGAACTTTTCATTTGAAATAACGATGACAATTATGTTTTTTTACAGCCGTTCATTATGCGGGGGCTGCCCTTGAACTAGCAAAAATTCATGCAGCGTGAAGTGGAACTTTCCCCTCGCAATACATTCTCCCTGCGCAGCTTACCCTGCCTGGGCCAAATAGGCCCTTCTGATTGAATCGCGTTAGGACGGCTGGTCGGCTACCTTTTTTTCGTTTTGATTGTCGAAATTATGTGGCCGGCCATTTCTAAAGAGATTGCGAGCCATGCCTCACCTGAAAGCTGGCATGTTTATTAATGCCTTTAAGGCACTTAATTTCATGCGGTGGCAACCCAATGAGGCGTGAGACAATGTTATAGAGATTATTGCACGTCATGTGGGAAGCTGTGTCGAACTTGGAAAAGAGAACTGAAGGGCAAACAATTTTAAGAGGCTAGTATGGCAACCCATGTTATCTTTTTAATTCGTTTTTTTATTCTAAGTTGATACTAACAAGGGCGTCAAATAAAGGTCACGAGGGATAGAAGTAGCCGCCCTAGCTTGCTCTTTACTAACATTGGCACTGTCCCTTCTACCCCAGGCCTCCAACATAATGCAACCAGAAGAGGAACAAAGGATAAGCAGGGTTTTAAGACCCTGTCTGCTTTCTGTATTTCCTATTCAGCCCATTCTCCTGTTTTGCAGTCGCAAAACAATACGTTTTTGGGGGAAGTAGTTCTAAGGAGTGTGATGTTTAGGGGATGATAGGGCGTGTGATGCCACTTCTAGGGTTTTGGGGCCATATTTATACTTTTCAACGCACAACTGCGCCAACTCAGTTGTGCGTCGAAAACGTTAACGCCGGCTAACGCAATTCTGAAGCGCCATGCGGGCGCCGTATTTATACAATGACGTTAGCCGGCGTTAGCCGGCGGCGCTGCCTGGTGTGCATGAAAAAAAATGACGTACACCAGGCAGCGCCGCCGTAGGGGAATATGGAGCTTGGGCGCCAAAAAATGGGGCAAGTCAGGCTGAGGCAAAATTTTCGCCTCAACCCGATTTGCGCCATTTTTTTCGACTCCCAACCCCCATTGAAATGACTCCTGTCTTAGCAAAGACAGGAGTCATGCCCCCTTGCCCAATGGCCATGCCCAGGGGACTTCTGTCCCCTGGGCATGGTCATTGGGCATAGTGGCATGTAGGGGGGCACAAATCAGGCCCCCCTATGCCACAAAAAAAATTAAAAAATTACTTACCTGAACTTACCTTATGTTCCCTGGGATGGGTCCCTCCATCCTTAGGCGTCCTCCTGGGGTGGGCAAGGGTGACCTTCCGAGCCCACAGGTCCCTTAATGCCTGCCCTGACCAGGCGCAAAAAAACGAAGCAAAAGCGGCTGGACGTCATTTTTTTTTGACCCGCCCACTCCCGGGCATGATTTTTGCCTGGGAGTGTAAATACGACGCACATGCCTCGGAGTAAATTTTTTAGACGGGAATGCCTACCTTGCATATCATTAACGCAAAGTAGGTGTCCACGCTAAAAAGTGAAGCAAACTCCATGGACTTTGGCGCTAGACGCGTCTAACGCCAGAGTATAAATATGGAGTTAGTTTTGCGTCGAATTTGCGTTAAAAAAAATGACACAAATCCGGCGCAAACGGAGTATAAATATGCCCCTTGATGTCTTGACGTCCATGCGTAATGTCTGTCATGTGAGCCCTTACCGTGGCTGTACACAGGCCTCGTGACAGAGAGACAACCTTCTATCAATCCTGTTTTTTCTGTAAACTACACTAAGCGCATACATCTCCTACTGGCCTGTGTCAAACATAAGAGGCTTATTCACTCGTTTTTTGTTGCAAGGCCGAATAATCTTAGAAACCTAGCTAAAACAATGCTGCCAAAACCAATTACATTAGCCTTTGCGTTGACAGGGAAGAAAACTGGCATTACACCACTCTGAGGTACCTTCTGTCCCCAGAACTTTCAAGCAGAAATATCCCTCCATAAGACGTTTCTAGAGTTGAGTTGTCAACATTTTTAATGCTCACATTTGCAATGTCTACTGTAGAATAGACCGGAATCGTCTGGAAATGTCACTCTACAACCAGGCTTCCCAGAAGAAAGGGACTATGGCACGGTTGACCTTAATGGCTCGAACTACCGCATTCAACGGACGGCATGAGGTTGATTGACGTTCATTGAACACACTTGATACTCGCATGTCTGGAATTTCTTTGGTGTGTTAACCAGCATCTTTTTGAGGACCACTATACTCTTCCATTGTTTCGATGGGCAATGAGGGGGTCCCCAGGGTTCACTCCTGTTCACCCAGTGCAGCACCACTTTTTTTGCACCCCTTAGCGCCCCCCCTTCAGCCACCATGTGTGTGCCATACTTAAAGTACGGCGCACCACGGTGCAGGGTAGGGGGCGATAGCGTCAACATTTTTGACGCTACTGATGTACTGTTCAGGGTTAGAGCCAAAATCTTTTAGGTTTCTTTGCACCATTTTTTTGTGCCCTCCTAACGATGGCATGCCTCCCTTGCATGCATTATGCCTGGCGCAGGCGGAATGTGGCGCAAGGGGTTACAAAGTGGCACAATGCGTGCAATGCACCAGTTTGTAAATCTGTCACGGTGATCTTGGCCTCGTTGGGCCACATTAACATAAAAAAATGATACTTATGTGGCACAAGGAGGCGATAGGCCCTCTTAAATCTGGGCCATTGTTCCATGTCATCATTAACGCTGTGACGTATTACTGCTTCTATCACTCACAATTACTCAGGAAAATGTTGCCTTTCTGCCCATCGACCTTCACGCTAGGGTGGTCCCCTTGTGTTTTATCAAGGCTACAGTAGCATATAAATAATTCCCTTGGCCACTATGCATTTACTATGGTTTAGTTACTGTGCTTGCAGACTTTTGAATCACATATTTTGGCAAAGGTAAAAAATGTATACACATTTGTGGCCCTGTAAAGCCGGCCAGTGAGCCATGTTTAAGAGTTTGGGGCAAGGGCAGGGGGTGTTTTATGGACGTGGGCATTACTTTTTGGAGGACAGTTCCTCTAATCAGAAGACATCCAGGCATTTTCATTTTGGATCTCCGCTGATACTTTTTCTACTCCTTTGTTTAAGAATCAGTAGAAGGAGCAACCTACGTTTCTCAGAGTGTAAGATATAAATACTCTTTGTGAGAAAGTGGCCCTTTTGGTGTGGTCAACACCATTTTTTGTGGACTAGTGCTTACAAAGACTCCGTGTACTTCAAAGTAAGATTTATTCAAATAAGCAGGACGATAAGTCACATTAAGAACAGCCTTCCCTCACCGGACTTTTCCTTCAAGTGACTCCCTTTCGCGCCTCCTCAACTGCCCACATTACATATCCAACATTCCAATCTGCACTCAGTACTTGTTCATACATCAACAAGTACTGAGACCCAATACATCTTCCCACTTAATATAACAACTAAAAATACAATTTAAGAAATAAAAGGTTACCAAAAAATATGAATAGAAAAATAAATTAATACTTACACATAAGAATTGAAAACATTAAAGATAGAACATATGAAGAACATGTGGGAACCCATTCACGTGAGTTAGAGATTCTACATTAAAAATCCAATTTTAAGTTCTTCTAGACACGTTAAGCAAATAATCTTGATATTTGTTAGGTAATTTCATTTCCCTTGAAGATACTCTTAGTTTTAGTCTTTCCTCATTACTGATTGAATTTTTGTTGTTGCATGGATTTATTCCCTTTTTACCTTTATCTTTCATTTCATGAGCTTTTGAAAATGTTTCCTAATTTCATCATTTTCCATCATCCAATTTAACTACATTTTTGGAAACCCTTACAACCATTTTAGGTGATAAAAATGTTGACTCTCCTTTCCGAATTTTGTGTACACCTTTAACTTTTACATAATCCCCCTCCTTCACACAAATTGTCTTTCTCTGCTCCTCTATATACCTGTTCTGAGCTTGTACTCTCCTATCACATACCTTATCTACCATGCATGTATCAATGATGAATTCACCTATCCATTGTCTTGTTAATTTGGTTGCTGGAATCCTGCCTTTCAATAATACAAATGGTGAGACTCTTGTATCTGCATTGGGTGTAGTAGACTCAGCCCATAACAATTTTTTAAGTTCCAATTTGCAATTTAAACCATTTGCCTTTCCTACTTGCACGTTATCTTTAATGACGCTATTGAATCGTTCCACAAGACCATTGCTTCTAAGATGAAGCCTTAAACTCCCCTTTTTCTACATATAAGTCACCCCTAAGGTAGGCCCTATGCAGCTCCTTAGGGCAGGTTGCTATGTAGGTAAAAGGCAGGACATAAACATGTGCGTTCTATATGTCCTGGTAGAGTAAAACGCCTACATTTGTTTTTACACTGCTGTGAGGCCTGCTCCTTTCATAGGATAGCATTAGGGCTACCCTCATATACTGTTTGAGTACTCGATCCTGATCTGAAAGGAGTAGCCAGGTAATATTTAATATGGCCAGAATGGTGATACAAAATCCTGCTTTATGGTGAAGTTGGATTTTATATTACTATTTTAGAAATGCTACTTTTAGAAAGTGAGCATTTCTCTACACTTAAATTCTTCTGTGCCTTCCAATGCAGGTCTGGCTAGGTTTAGTTCACAGCTCCCTTATGCATTCACTCAGACAACACCAAACACAGGATGCTCAGTCACACTTGCATACACACGTGCATAATCTGCATATTGAATGGGTCCTCCTGGGCTGGGAGGGTGGAGGGCCTGACACTTACAATAGCCTGCTCTCACACAAAGGACTGCCACACCCCCTACTGGGACCCTGGCAGACAGGATGGAACTGAAAGGGGACCTTATGCACTTCTAAGCCACTCTTTGAAGTCTTCCCCACTTCAAAGGCACATTTGGGTAGTTAAGCAGGGTCTCTAACTCTACCAACTCAGACACTTCTGGGGTAGACACACTACCTCACAGACACTTCATTGAGAGGAGAACCTGAACCAGAACCTGTAACCTGCAACCTGCCAAGAAGAACTGCCTGGCTGCCCAAAGGACTCACCTGACTGCTTTCTGTGAAGGACTGCTGCCTTGCTGTTGCCCTGCTGCCTTGCTGCTCTTTGGCTGTGCTGAGAAGTGCTCTCCAAGGGCTTGGATAGAGCTTGCCTTCTGTTCCCTGAAGTCTCAGGACCAAGAAGACTTCATCTCTGCAAGAAGAACTCCTTGTGCAGCAAAAATCAACGCACAGCCTGCCAGAAACGACGCACAGCCTGCATCGCGGTGACAAATTCACTGCACGCTGAACCAGAACGACGCAGCCCTACTTCTCAAAGAGAAGGTCGATGCAGCACCAGTGTAGTGAGAGGGAATTCAGTGCCCGGCCCACTGGATCGACGCATAGCCGAGCCGGAATGACGCAGCCCGACTTCAAGAGAGGAATCGACACATCGCCTGCCGTGGGTTAGAAATTTCCACTCAATACCCACCTAAACGACGCAGCCCCTGTGACTTCGTCCTGTCAGTGCCGGATTTCAACGCATATTCCCCAGGGCATCCAAAAACCCTGCAACCCAAAGAGGATCCATGACCGAGCGCCGGAAATCGATGCACAGCTGTCCCTGCATGGAAAATAAACGACGCATTGCCGTGTGCGGCCCAAGAAATCGACGCACACCTCCCTGTTTTCCACACATCTCCTCCTATGCAGTTCTTTGAAAGATTTTGAATACAAACCAGGTATTTTGTGCTTGCAAGAGACATTTATTGCATCAAGAGACATTTATTGCTTTTAAGAGACTAAAGACACTTTATATCATTTTTACAGTGATATCTCAACATATACTTATTGCACTTTAATCGTTTTGACCTGCATCTTATCAGATAAATATTACATATTTTTCTAAACACTGTGTGATGTATTTTTGTGGTGTTCTACAGTGCTATTGCATGACTTATTGCACAAATACTTTACACTTTGCCTTTTAAGTTAAGCCTGACTGCTCAGTGCCAAGCTACCAGAGGGTGGGCACAGGATAATTTGGATTGTGTGTGACTTACCCTGACTAGAGTGAGGGTCCTTGCTTGGACAGGGGGTAACCTGACTGCCAACCAAAGACCCCATTTCTAACACATGTGAAGATTAAATGATACAAGATCAACTAGTTGAGAAAACGAACAACAGGAAGGTACAAGAAACACTATCATCAACCCCAAACTTGAGAAAGCAGTTGAGATAGCTATCAGAATAGAAAACACAGTGTCATTACTGGAACAAATGAACATTTCAGATGCAAAATCTTCGCAACAAAGTCTATCTTGGTTAAAGGGAAGAATAAGAAAAGTAAAATGAAAGAAATGTCCAAGACATCCTGCAAAAAAGAAAATTTCAGGAAATTAGAGTGGTATAGATTTGGCAGCATGTTCCATTTAGGTAATGCGAATGCATGACCAGCTATGGATAAAAAATGTTCCAAGTGTTTGAGAAAGGGGCATTTTGCAGAAGTATGTAGCTCAAAAGGAAAATCTGCACCTAGCAAAATTCGGAGAGTGGTTAATGATAATGTAAGTGGTAACGGGCCAACTACCAGTGATGAAGATGAAATCCTAACTATTACTGACATATCTGGACAGCATGGGTAAAATGTATGTGGTGTAACTTCTAATAGAGCTAAAAGACCTTTTTATAAGTTAGTTCTAGATGGAAGTGAGGTAAGAGTAATGGCTGATTCAGGTTCACCATTCACTCTTCTGGGTGAGCAAAAATGGAGAGAATGTTTTAATCACATTAGACTCAAAGATTCTTGTATAAAACCTGTTGGTTAGGGGGGGAACCAACAGAAGTATTGGGTGAATACGAAGCTGAATTCAATTTTCAAAAGTATTGCAAAAGGAACTGTGTATGTTGCAAAAGACAATACCTGTTTGTTTGGGTGGAATGATCAAAAGAAACTAGGAATTTTACCTGATCCTAACACTCTTGCCCAGGTAATTTTAAGCAAGGATTACAAGAAAGTACTTTCCATGACTTGGGAAGTTCAAGGGTTTTACCCACAAAATGGAATTGAGAGAAAAAGCTAATCCTATAATACATAAAGTTCAGAGAGTATCTTTAGCTTTACGGGTGGAATTAAGGAAACAGCTTGATAAGTTTTGTGAACAGGATGTAATAGAAAGAAGAGAATCTTCTGATTGGGTTGCTCCAATTGTTATCGCTCGTAAAGCTAATGGGACTATTTGTATGTGTGTAGACTTGCAAGATCTTAATGGGAAAATTTGGATAGATCATCATCCTTTACCTAACATCACTGAGGTGAAGGTTTTAAAGAAAGCCAGTAGATTTAGACCATATTAATGCTTTTTTTTGCGCCACATTTGGGTCATTTTTTGATGCAGAAGTGGCCAAATTTACAAAATCTAATTGTATTCTGTAAATTTGCACCACTTTTGCATCAAAAAGTGACGAAAATGCAGCACTAAAAAAGTATAAATATGGGCCTTAGTTTATTAAATATGGCTTCTGCGTACCATCAGACTAATCTACACCCTGACTCTAGGCACGTATCTTTGTTTATTACACCTGAAGGTTTGTTCCGATTTAAACGCAAGCCATTTGGTCTGGCTTCAGCCTCTGCTGTATTCCAGAGGGTTCTGGATAATTTGTTTAAAGATCTTGGTGGAATTGTTCTATTCCAGGATGATGTCTTAATTTTTGGAGAGGATCAAAGACAACACGATGAAAGTTGACACAAGCTTTGTCCATTTTAAAAGAAAAAGGCAAACAAATGCAAATTCAATGCAACATGTATTCATTACCTAGGATAAAAAATATCAGAGCAAGGAGTAGAATCTAAGGCAAGCTTAGTTAAAGCAATAGGAGATTTCCAATCTCCTGCAAACAAAGATCAAATAAGATCGTTTATGGGATTGATAGAATTATATGCCAGATTTATCCCTTAATGTGCTGAAAAGACTTATAATATAAGGAATCTTTTGAAGAAGTATGTCAAATTTGAATGGATTTTTAAATTGTAAACAAGAATTCTAGATAATGAAAAAATAAATAGCAGTTGCCATTCCGTTAAAACCATTCAACACTAAGGATGAAACAATAATCATGACTGATGCCAGTCAAAAGAGATTAGGTGCTGTTTTATCGCAAAGCAAACTAGGTAAGGATGAAGTGATTGCATTTGCTTCTCATAGTTTGAGGGGCGCAGAATCTACTTACTCAACTATAGAAAGAGAAGCTCTTGCGTGCTGGTGGGGAATTATGCATCTTAAAGCTTATTTGTGGGGGGTGCATTTTGCAGTCCGGGTGGATTACAAACCTTTAGTGCAGCTGTTGTCTAAAAAAGGAGGGCAACATGCTACTCCCAGATTAGATTACAAGCATATGATTATCATATTGAGTATGTACCAGTAGTACAGTCCCCACAAACTTGGGGATTGTCTTTGTCGTCTTCCTAGTTTGAGCATAAGTAATGAAGGTGAAGAAGATATTGAGGATGATGATGAATTAGTGTGCACAGTAGACTGCCATCTGGAAGGTGCTGTGACAAAAGATGAGTGGAGGAAAGCATGTGATGCTGATGAACAGATAAGCAAGATAAAACATGGCATATCACAAGGATGAACAGAATGGAAACTCAATGGAAAAATAAGTGAGGCATACAAACAAGTTTCTGAAGAATTATTGGTGGTCAATCATATTTTAATGTGATCAAATGTATTGGTTGTGCCAGAGAGCATAAGGAACAAAGAACTAACTCTTTCTCATGAAGGGCACCTAGGTATGTGAGCTATTAAGAGGAGAATCTGCGAAAATGTTTGGTGGCCAGGGTTAGATAAGAGTGTGGAACACTTTGTGAGAGATTGTTTAATGTGTGCTGTGAGTGATAAATCTCAGATCCCATTACCTAGTCCTGTTGAGGCAATACGTGTACCTAATAAATACCTAATAAACCATGGAGAAAGATTGCAATTGATTCTATTGGCCCTCTGGTGCTATCTAGTGGGGTAGAAGAATATGGTGTAGTATTAATAAATGTCTCCAATCTTTGGCCTCAGCTCAAATTTGTAAAAGTGCCTAATACTACAAAAGTTACTGAATTCCTTGAATCGCTTTTTGATAAGGAAGGAACCCCTGATGAAATTAAGATGGATAATGGCTATTTACTTCAACTCAATTTTCTAATTATTTCGTGCACATGGGCATCAAATTACTTTTAAATGCCGAGCCACAGTGGCAGTAAAACTGTACACTCAGGCACTGCAGAGGCAGGCCTGAGACATGGGTAGGGGGCTACTTATATGGGGGGTAAAACCAGTGCTGCAGCCCACTAGTAACATTTATCTTACAAGCCATCAAAAATGAGGTCAGAAAAAGAGAAGGAGGAAGACAAAACGTTTGGGGATGACCCTGCAGAAAGGCCATTTCCAACATATCCCCCTTCCAGCCTAGAGCCAGGGTAGGCTAATCAACACTCTGATGAACTTCCCTGCTTAAGGCGATAGAACATGGACAATGGCCCACTAATGCAGGGGCACTTGCCAGTTCTATGCCTTTCTGACTCAGTGACGCTCCCCTGTCTATACTCTGTGAGGCCACTGAACTGACCCATGGGGAACCCTTCTCCTCACCTGCGGACCCCATCTGTGAAGCTCCTAACTTTAATTTGCCCACAGATGCATACAGTACCACCATGGCCAACAAAGTGATGTAGCCCGTTCCATCCTTTGGGTCTGACTTCTGTCCCCAACCCAGGGAAAACGCACCACAGGATACCACTGACAGCTGTCAGTGTCAGTGTCAGGAGCCAGGCCCCAGACCATTCACTGCTAAGTGAAGACCCTGACTGGAGCCTTTGAATGAGCTTCCCCTCCCACTGGGGAGCAGGTAGGGGGCTCCGAAGGGGTTCCTGAGGCATCTCAGAATGGGGGGCAGAAGCCCCAGGGGTCTTGCACCCCTTTGCCATTCTATCTCCCACCAGTTCAGGGGTGGTACCCTGACACTGGTCACTTAGTCCAGGGTCTGTACCCTGAGGCTGAACAGGGGACAAGGGTGAGTCCTTCCTCACCTTGCCCCTCCCTTTGGACTTCCGTGCCCTCCTCTGAGGAGTGGTACTGCCAGACAACTGAACTGTCAAGGGGCCCTTAGAGGGCACCCCTCTCAGCTCACCTGACACTGGGGAGCTTCCATCTCTTCAGAGATGGTCTCTTGGTACAGACTATGTTACCCTGCTTGGGTCCCTTGGCGGAACAGTCCAATCACTCGGGGCTGGGAATAGGGTTTCCTGGGCCTCTGCCCACCCCCACCTCTCCTCCTATCTTTAGAAGGGACATGGACATGGGACCTTTTTGCCCCCTTACCATTATGGGACCTATCTGGGTCACTGGGTACCTCCCCCCCCAACTCTGTTGAGGGGAACCTAAACCACTCTCCTTAGGATCACTCCCAAATGCCTTTTCAGACACTCTGGTGCTCACCCAGAGGGCTGCCTCCTTTGCAAGTTCCCTGGGGTCAGAGAACTTACAATCAAAGTGCTGGCGTAGCTCTGGAAAACAGTGACTGAACATGGGCTCTCTGGCCATCAAATTGTACAGCGTGTTAACCGTATTACCCTTCACCCAGCCATCCAGTGCCTTACAAAAGTGTCCTTCAAAATCCCCCCATGACTGATGAGGCAGTTTCATACTGCCCCTGAATCTCAACCTGCACTCCTCTGGGGTGAAACCATATCTCTTGACAAGGGTCTCCTTCATGGCTGGATAACTCAATCTGTCTCTCCCATCCAGGGCCAGAAGGGCATCCCCCCTATTACCAGGTATATGCCCCCATAGGACAGCCCCCCAATCTTCCTTAGGGATCCTGTGCGCTACTGGGGTGACCTCATACACTTCAAACCACTTGTCTATGTACTCCCCCTCTCTGAAGTCAGGTACCAAATCTCTGGGTAGTTTGTCCTCTTTCTCAGCACTGGACACTGTAGTTTTGCTGCCACCACTGGACTCTACTTGCTGTGCTTTTAAGTCCAGTTCCTTCAGACTCAGTTCATGAGCCATCTTTCTTTCTGCCAAAGCCCTCTCAGCCTCAGCTCTTCTCTCCTCTGCCAGGGCTTTGTCAGCATGAGCTCTTCTCTCCTCTGCAGCCAGTTGAGGTAGCTGCAGCTTCAGGTCCCTCTCAGCCTGTCTGTCCCTAAGCTCCTCAGGGGACAGGGCACAGGAAGGGACACTGCTTCCCTCATAGGATCCAGTTGGGGACTCAATCCTCTGTGGGTTCCCTCTTCTCCTCTGGAGCCACTGCTAAATCATTTTTCTCCTCCTCCTCCTCCTCAACATAATTCTCAGAGCCATCACCCCTTTGGTCCTCAGCTGTCTGTTACTCTTTCCAGCTTGCTTCCTCAAAGTCTACAAAGGCATCCAGCAGTTCCTGCTTAGTGGATCTCTTTGACACAGTAAGGCCCCTCTGCAGAGCTCCCTCAGCTCAGCCTTTGTGAGGGATTCAATGGGGACTATATGTGACTCGTCGTAGTCTTCTGTGAAGCTGGAATCCATTTCCAAGCTGTACTAAGGTATCACAGGCACAACACAAAGTTCCAAGTTTACGAAGGAGAGGTAGGATTCAATAAAAAAAAAAAAAGACCAAATGGAGAGAAAAAAGGAGCAGATAAAAGCAACTTGTAATGACCTTTAACTGTGGGTAGGTAGTGAACACATAGCTATTGTATGTTACTGCACAATACAAGTCCTATACTCATCGCTGATCACCAATGTTAGAAATGGGGTCTTTGGTTGGCAGTCAGGTTACCCCCTGTCCAAGCAAGGAGCCTCAATCTAATCAGGGTAAGTAACACACAATCCAAATTATCCTGTGCCCACCCTCTGGTAGCTTGGCACTGAGCAGTCAGGCTTACCTTAGAAGGCAATGTGTAAAGTATTTGTGCAATAAGTCATGTAATAACACAGTAGAACACCACAAAAATGCACCGCACAGAGTTTAGAAAAATATATAATTTTGATCTGATAAGATGTAGGTCAATACGAATAAAGTGCAATAAGTATATGTTGAGCTATCACTGTAAAAATAATATAAAGGGGCTCTTTATGAACACAGCGGGATTCTTCACTGTGTTCATGCTGGCAGTCTAAACATAGACCGCCAGCTCCTTTGAGACCCTGCCAGCCATATAATCAACATTCCACTGGGCCGGCAGGTGGAAACAGTGTTTCTGCCAGCCGTCCCAGTGGAATGCTGGGCCTGGACATTTCCGTCGTCAATGCCACAGTGCTGGAAATCGGGCAGTGACCTGCGCGACAGGGCTGTGGACGGGGGCCCTTGCACTGCCCATACCAAGTGCAAGGGCAGTGCAGGGGCCCCCATGGGGCCCCCAGAGCACCCCTTCCACTAGCCTTTTCCTGGCGGGTGAAACCACCAGGGAATGGCTGGTGGAACACAGGTTCTTTATCCGGAAGGCAGCGCTGCTTGCAGCAATGCCCTGTTGGATGAAGAATTCCGCCATTGTCAGTCTGCCTGTCGGTGGTAGCCTGGTGGTGGTGGAGGGCCACCTGTGGCGGTCCTCCATGTGTTCATTATGTGGCGGTCGAGACCGCCATGCCGGTGGCGGTAATTTCCGCTGCCGCCGGCCTCGCTGTCTCGACCGTCATGTTCATAATGAGCCCCAAAGTGTCTTTATTGTCTTAAAAGCAATAAACGTCTCTTGAAAGCAATAAATGTCTCTTACAAGCACAAAGTACCTGGTTTGCATTCAAAATCTCTGCAAAGAACCGCAGAGTAGGAGATGCATGGAAAACAGGGAGGTGTGCGTTGATTTCTCAGGCCGCACATGGTAACGTGTAGTTTATTTTCCATGCAAGAACAGCTGTGCGTCAATTTCCGGCGCTCGGTCAGGGATCCTTTTCGGGTTGCAGGGTTTTCAGACGCCCCGGGGATGATGCGTTGAAATCCGGCACTGACAGGACGAAGTCACAGGGGCAGCGTCGATCCAGTGGGCATTGCGTGAAAACTTCTACTGCACGGCAGGCGCTGTGTCGGGCTGCATTATTCCAGCTCGGCTGTGCGTCGATCCAGTAGGCTGTGCGTCGATTTTCCGGTTGCTACGCTGGCACTGCGTCGATCTTCTACTTGCAAAGTCAGGCTGCATTATTCCGGTTCAGCGTGCAGTGAGTTTTTCACCACCATGCAGGCTGTGCGTCGTTTCTGGTGGGCTGTGTGTTGTTTTTGCAGCACAAGGAGTTCTTCTTGCAGAGATGAAGTCTTTTTGGTCCTGAGACATCAGGGAACAGGAGGCAAGCTCTCTCCAAGCCCTTGGAGAGCTCTTCTCAGCACAGCCAGAGAGCAGCAAGGCAGCAGAGCAACAGCAAGGCAGCAGTCCTTCACAAAAAGCAGTCAGGTGAGTCCTTTGGGCAGCCAAGCAGTTCTTCTTGGCAGGTTGCAGGTTCTGGTTCTGGTTCAGTGCCTGAGTTGGTAGGGTCAGAGACCCTGTTTAAATACCCAAATGTGCCTTTGAAGTGGGGGAGACTTCAAAGAGTGGCTTAGAAGTGCACAAGGTCCCCTTTCAGTTCCATCCTGTCTGCCAGGGTTCCAGTAGGGGGTGTGGCAGTCCTTTGTGTGAGGGCAGGCTACTGTCCTTTGGCATGTAAGTGTCAGGCCCTCCACCCACTCAGCCCAGGAAGACCCATTTAATATGTAGATGTATACAAGTGTGACTCAGCATCCTGTGTTTGGGGTTGTCTGAGTGAATGCACAAGTGAGCTGTCAACTAAACCTAGCCAGATGTGAATTGGAAGTCACAGAAGGATTTAAGGGCCAGATGTAGGAAAATCCTGCATTGCGACTCACAAATTGCGAGTCTGAGCGACTCGCAATTTGCAAGTCGCAATGCAGGATGAGTCACAAGTGGGTCGCAAAGGCCCACCTCATTAACATTAATGAGGTGGGTTGCAATTTGCGACCCCCTTGCGACTCGCAGCACTCACAGGGATGGTGGCCTGCTGGAGACAGCAGACCACCATGTCTGTGACAGCTTTTAAATAAAGCAGTTTTTTTTTTGTAATGCAGCCCGTTTTCCTTAAAGGAAAATGAGATGCATTACAAAATGAAAAAATGAAACGTGTCACTTTCATTTTTTCAGAGCAGGCAGTGGTCCATAGGACCACTGCCTGCTCAGAAAAAATGTTTTCAATGCCATTCACAAAGGGGAAGGAGTCCCATGGGGACCACTTCCCTTTTGCGAATGGGTTACCACCAGTGTGACACTGGTGGTAACTGCGATTGCTTTGCGACCGCGTTCGCGGTCACAAAGCAATCCTGCATCGCGCTGCGACTCGCAAATAGGAAGGGGAACACCCCTTCCTATTTGCGACTCGCAGTCCCGTTTTGCGAGTCGGTAACCAGGTTACCGACTCGCAAAATGGGAATAGGGCATCGCGATGTGGGCTTTGCGTGTCTGCGTAAAACGCTTGCTACATCTGGCCCTAAGTGTAGAGAAATGCTCACTTTCTTAAAGTAGCATTTCTAAAATAGTAATATAAAATCCAACTTCACCATTAAGCAGGATTTTGTATCACCATATTGGCCATACTAAATATGACCGGGCTACTCCTTTCAGATCAGGATCTAGCACTCAAAGAGTGTATGAGGTTAGCCCTAATGCTATCCTATGAAACGAGCAGGCCTCACAGCATTGTAAAAACGAATTTAGGAGGTTTACACTATCAGGACATATAGAACACACATTTTCATGTCCTGCCTTTTACCTACATAGCATTCTGCCCTATGGGCTACCTAGGGCCTACCTTAGGGGTGACTAATATATAGAAAAAGGGGAGTTTAAGGCTTCGCAATTACTTTTAAATGCCAAGCCTAAGTGGCAGTGAAACTGCACACATAGGCACTGCAGAGGCAGGCCCTAGGCAGATGTAGTGCACTTGACTAGGAACTTACAAGTATATGAAATAAGCCAATGGGGTGTGAGTCAATGTCACCATGTTTTAAGAGAGAGCATTTGCACTTTAGCATTGATTAGCACTGGTAAAGTGTGCAGAGTCCTAAAGGCAGGAAAAATGAGGTCAAAAAAAGAGAAGGATGAAGGCAAAAAGTTTGGGGTTGACCCTGAAGAAAGGCCATTTCCAACAACATGCTTTATAATCGCATGACACTGCTAAAATTCTCAAGGCGCCCACGAAGTTTGTAACAGGTTCACCTGATATTTGAGCTCTTTTGTAAATCTTGTGTCTTTCCATAATGACATTCGTACATGCCTTAAATGTAGTGTCAAGAGATGTAATATTCATCAATTCCTCCACCTCCCTCTCCTTCTCATAACAGAACAACTTCTTGGGGTATGTGTTTTAAAAATTTGCTGACCTTCTGATCCCAAACTATGTCGAAAAATAACTTTGTTTGTGAGTGCAAAAATCACTATCCAAAGCGTCAAGATATGCTTCAAACCCCTCTTTCCAAACTTCCCAGTCTGATTCAGAAGCAGCAGGATCCGGTGTAAAAACAAGTGGTGGAATTATTGAATATTGCATGTCAAAAGAACACTAGATTCATTATCTAAAATAAACTAACTATGGTAATTGTGATATAAATGAGAGATAAATGCTACAATCCTCAATTAATCGGTTTCCTAAAGTGGTATTTATTGTAAAGTACGAGGCACACTGTGAGATTCAACCAATGCAACAAAAAGGAGTGTGTATCTCCATTCCTTTATGTAAAATATGTGGCACACTAAACTTGTTATCAGCTGATGCAACAAAATATGCATGTCACCACTCCTTAATGTATAAAAGTATGTGACAGGCTTAATATAACACAGGTGTACGTGCCACTGTTTCTATACTCGAAGAGAAAATGCCGGAATAAAAATAATTTACACCGCATAGCTAAACAACCAACGACACTGTGTGAGTTGCTTAGAGCAGAAAGGCAATAATGACGTGTCACCATTCCTTAAATGTATTAAAGACGTAACACGTTCAATATAACAGAGGTGTGCGTGTCACCATTCCCATACTTGAAGAGAAATGCCGGAATGTCAATAATTTACACCACATTGCTAAGCAACCAACAACACAGCATGCATGCATTGCTTAGAGCAGGAAGGCAACAATGATGTGGGTTGCGTAAGATTGAAGTGATCCTTTGACATCCGGGCACAGGTGCAACTTTGCTGCACTTGCCAGAGAAACAACAGTGCTCTCCAATTTAATTAAGAAAAAACTTTGTAAAGTGGAGCACTGGAACTTCATGTAAATGCCCCCAACTCCTGGTCGATTCCAGCAGAAATGGCAAATAGATCCAGTCAAACACAGCCTCATCTGGAACAAAAGACTGTCTGAACCAGTGCAGACTGCACGCATGGAAAATCGGCCTGCTTGCGAAGTCCCTCATCACTAATACAAAGACTCAGGCCCTCATTTCGACCTCATCGGTCTTTTTTCATGACCGCCGAGGTACCGCCGTACTGAAGACCGCCAGTGCAGGCGGTTTTCCGTGCGGGGTATTTTGACTGCTGGCAGCCCTCTGTCCTTTTTCATACGGAGAGCCGCCAGCAGCCATACTGGCGGTCGGTGGGGAAGTGGAGGTTGCTCCACCTCCACCGCCACGTCATCAGAACACCGCCCACCGAATCACATCCCATGATTCGGAGTGGCAGTGTTCTGGTGACGGGGTGCTGGCGGCAGAGCAGCCCCCATGGATCCCGTCCCCTCCCGGAGGATCAACGGACAAGGTAAGTTGATCGTCCGTTAGGGGAGGGGTGTGGGGGGGTGTTGTGTGCGTGCATGGGGGTGTGCGTGTGAGTATGTAGAGGAGATGTTTGAGTGTGTGTATGCATGAGGGGAGTGTGTTGTGCGTATGGGAAATGTGTGCGGGTTGGTCTGTGTGCATGTCTGTTTTTATGTGTGCGGGTATGTGTTGTTGTAGTGTATGTGTGCATGTAGGGGTGTCTGTATGTGCATGTTTGGGGTGGGGGGGAGGAGGGGGTGTGTGTATGTGCATGTTGGGGGTGGGGGTGGGGAGTGGGGTCCTGCCGCTTTTGGGGGGTGACAGGGGGGTGGAGATGTAGAGGGAGGACTCGGGGTGGGGAAGGGGGGTGGGGGAGACCCCTATCAGTGCCAGGGAAAGAATTCCCTGACACTGATAGTGCCTACCGCCATGGATTTCGTGGCGGTTTCAAACCACCCGAAATCCATGGCGGTATGCAGGGTCCTGATACCGCCAGCGGTCTGGTGACAGCCGCCGGGCTGGAGACCGAAGTCTCCAGCCCAGCGATTGTCACCGACCTGGCGGTGGGAGTGGAGAAGTGGCGGATGACCATGGCGGTACCCGCCATGGTCATAATTCCTTTTTTTTTGCCGGCCTGTTGGTCGTATTACTGCCACTTCTCCCCCGTCCACCAGGGTTGTAATGAGGGCCTCAGTGTACTTCAAGGTAAGATTTATTCAAATAAGCATGACGATAGGTCACATTAAGAACAGCCTTCCCTCAACTGACTTTTCCTTCAACTGACTCCCCCGCCACTCCTCCTCAACCGCCCACATTCCATTTCCAACATTCCAATCTGCACTCAGTACTTGGTCATACATCAACAAGTACTGAGACCCAGCAGTGCTGCTGTGTTTTTTTTTACTGTACACACTGTGGCACTGCTGTCCAGTCTCCAGTGTAGGTTTTCTGATCTGTAAAACAGGTCAGAAATGGCTAACTCTCAATTCACATATTTAAGTTTCCTGCAAGACCATAGTGTATGGTATAGAAAAATACACCAATGGCATGGAAATGTTTAATGTCACCTATGGACTTTAACACATGTTGTGCCATCCAGGAGGCTGACAAAAAGCACATGGCTTCAGGCCTACCCGTGTAGTCTTTCTCCTGCAACTTCAAAACCTGCAGGCTAACCTGTCAAAATAGTCCTTCTGTCAAGAATGAGCTATACTTTTCAACAACAAAGTCACGCTAAAGTTGGCTGTGTGCCTAGTATTTAAAAGTGGTGCATGCAAGAATTTAGGCGGTCATTCTGACCGCCGCGGGCGGTGGTCGCTGCCCGCCATGCGGTTACCGCCGAATGGCCGCTCTGCGGTCAGGAGACCGCGGATGCCTTTCTGGCTTTCCCGCTGGGCCGGCGGGTGACCGCCAAAAGGCTGCCTCCGGCCCAGCGGGAAAGCCCCTGCAACGAGGAAGCCGGCTCCGAATGGAGCCGGCGGAGTTGCAGGGGTGCGACGGGTGCAGTGGCACCCGTCGCGATTTTCACTGTCTGCAAAGCAGACAGTGAAAATCTGTATGGGGCCCTGTTAGGGGCCCCACGACACCCGTTCCCGCCATCCTGGTTCTGGCGGTGAAAACCAGAAACAGGCTGGCGGGAAGGGGGTCGGAATCCCAGCGCCGCCATGGAGGATTCCCTGGGCCAGGGGAAAACCGTCGGGAAACCGCCGGTTCCCCTTTTCTGACCGCGGCTTTACCGCCGCGGTCAGAATAGCCCTGGAAGCACCGCCAGCCTGTTGGCGGTGCTTCCGCTGCCCTCCGCCCTGGCGGTCAGAGACCGCCAGGGTTGGAATGAGGGCCTTAGTGTTAGCATGTTTTTACAGTGACTAGCTCTGAGAAGTTATTTTCACAGTGGATGGCTGTAACTGTCCTGTGGGAAAACTAACATTCAGATAAACTAATAATTCTGTTAACTTTGCTTTGGGATAAGTTAGAGAAAGGGGTCAACGACTAGTTGATTTTTTTTTTTAAATCTAATCTACTGGTAAGGAGGGATTTTTAATAAATATTTACAGAACATAAGCTTTAAAATGTTATACTTTGTCTGAGCAACCAGAAGACTTAGCATTAGTCTGGCAGAAGCTGGCCCTTGTCAGTGCTTACCCTTAATCAGGTGTGAAAAATGTTCCAAGAGCAGAAACAATGGTTTAGGCTTTTTGACAGGGAGACCTGGGCGGGAGGTATGCATCTCCCTTCAAGTCAGGCACGGCAGGTAGGGAGGGTTTAGGAACTCCATTACCTTAAAAGGAGCCAGGGCATGCCTATACATTCAAAGTTATATTTAAAGAGAAACTTGTGTAAGAGAAGCCTTTGTAGCTCCAGCCATCTATAGCCAGCTTGGCACTAGCCCAGTTAGAGGGGAAGCTGGTCCTAGAAATAGTTTATGGTAGTCAGGAGTAGGGGACCTCTCAATTCCTTAAATATACCCCTTGCTGTCACAGCAGCAGCCTCCAAGGGCAGTAATGCGCTGCCACCTTGGATGTGCCTAAGAAACGTGCTCTGTGGTTTAGTTTGCAGTACAACAAACACAATGTGCTAGAATAGTGGGACGGTTTGCCCCTAGGCATTTTCTTCTCAATGGTTAGGAAGTGTTCAGGTGTCACCCCTCTACCCCCGTTCAACATAGCACATCTCGACCTGTGGAAGACCTGAAGGGCTGGACCTGCATCCAGTCGTAATCTGGAGTAATGGTCTCCAAGGTTTAGTTGGCTTGCCTTCTATGTGAATACAGGGACAAAAAAGCTCCAAGGGCCTTTTTTTAAAGTGGCCAGTTGACCAGGGACAACTGAACCTAGACTGGACCCTGCTGCTGGTCTCCGCTGCGTGAGTCCAGGACCCCAAGTGTTGTCCCTGAGGTCCTGGGGGACTTCTAAGTGACCAAGAGGAGCTGTTCCAGAAAGCCAGCTCACCCCACTGGAGGATAATGTGCTCTGTAAATATGCTTAATCTAAAGATAATAAATTGTGACCAGGCAAAAGAGCAAAAGTATTCACCTGATGAGCAGCCTGGGGGGGCAGCAGCATTTTGAATTTCTTCCAGTAGTAGCTTTAGAATGAAAACCAATGGCTTCAGAGGGACCTTAGCCAAAATCCGACGTTGTGATGACTTTGCCAGATACAGACCAGTTGGAAGATTCTAACAACCATTCTATGTTTGATCAGGATATCCCACTTTCAGTATGAGGCCCATGGTCCATAACAGCTGGCCTCAAATCATGCCGATATCCCAGTCAACTGTGAACAGTAACTTTTGATTGGCACTTTCTATTTTTTTGTTGCTTTTTACTTCATTCTTTTATAATGTATATCTCCTGTACTCCTTATTGGATTTTTGTTGTGGAGTCATTTTGTTCATTGGCCGTTTCTCTATTTTTAGAAATGGACTTTGATATTTTTATTGTGTTGTGCTTCGACTATGTAACTGTTTTGTTACTGCTAATAGTGTACATATCTTCCTAGACTAGGCCTCTCTGCTTTGCCATATCTACCAGCTATGTTTTGCCCTGACAAGAGAAGATCCTAGTAATGGCCAGCCAGCACAACCAACTGATATTTCATGGCAACACTATTACTGTATACCAGGATGTGTCAGCTCACATGCTGGCACTATGGAAGGACTTTCGCAAAGTTACCCAATATCTGCAAAAGGAAAAGATATCATATCACTGGGGCTTCTCTTTTCACCTCCTCATCACTTAGAATGACAAATGCTGAGTGGTGAGAAACATGCAGGAGGCAAGGGAGATTCTCACCCCCCCCCCTCCCGGCCACAAGACAAGAAACATGGTCAGGGCCCTTTGAACCTAAGAGAAAAGGAGGCAGGTGGCGCTTTCAAACATCAAGGTCACCCCTGGGATCAGCTCTCAAATCATGCCAACATAGAAGCAAAGAATATCATCCCTCTACTTCGGAGGGCGATGCCCTGCCCTGAAATCAAGGACATGTGCCTTTCAAACTTCCCTTGCAACTAAAAGCTGATTATTTTATGCTGGGAATGTGGGGGTCCAATGATGATAATGGAGCCTGCCCCACCACTCATGGCTTGTGAACTACTGCCCTTGCTATTAAGTTACTTATTAGACATAATAACGCTTCCTCTACCAGGGGACCAGTTCTTCATGACCTTCATCTTTCACTTTCCTCTTTTTTTCCCCTTCACTTAATCTAAGTCTATATCACACATAAACCATATACAATTTCATCAAAGGACACAAGACAACAATGAAACACTGTTGCTCAAGTGTTATATAGCTGAGTGCCACTGGCAGGCCATCCATAAGCTCACTATGTTATATGGTTCCTATGAATTAAGAAGGTCTGTGTATCTGGTCAACATAAACTTCAGGTTATAGGGACTCAGTCCATCTATACCATCAGGAAATATTGGCACAATTCCTAGGTAGCTCACAGTGCCTCATCTGAACCCCTAAACGTAGTAGTGTACCAGATGGCATCTGCAACCTCGTACATGACTACTCAGCTTCCCAAGGCAATCATGGAAACAGATCTACCCTTTCGTTGTTACTCTGTGTACCCAAGATAGGACACAAACATTTATTTTCAAACATTTATCACAACTATTGACTTCTTGTATAAAATAGATGAGCTATGATTATTAGGCAGATAAAACAAAGAATGGTAACCAGCATTACAATAATGTTATTGTGTTGGTACACTCCTATCTTTTATTACCTACACAATCGAGAGCATATTGGGAGTACCCTCAACCAGATCAATTGGGCTGGCCTATCCCTCCCATACCTCAGTAAGATGTATCAGGAAGCAAGTCTGGTGTGGTGCAGGTGGTCGTCCCTTGCAGGATGGAGGTCTGAGTCAGCAGGGCTGCATCTTGGTCACAGTGCACTGTGTTCCAGGATAACTTAGGCAGAAGTGCACCACTGCTGAATACAGCACAGAGACAATTTTTATAATGAAAGCTCTGTTCTTATTGCACTGTGTCAGAGGCAAAGAACTGATGCTATGATGTGTCTGCACATACGGAGCTGTCTCTGACGGACAATTGGGATTCAAGGGTATCACTTTTAGTGTGCCTAGCCTCAGACGGGGTGTACAGACTGCATGGCAGCAACACTTACAAGGAAAAGGCTGCATTTACAGTGTTTACTCACTACACAATCGCATGAGTAACAAAACATGTAAGAAGTCACCATCAGAAAGAAAGGCTAAGTTAAAAATGACCGATCTAAAATGGCAAATCTAGGCAGGACGCTGTCATGCTTTTCCACACCAATTGCACCAAAACTATAGGCATATAGCTGTATCACATTGATCCTTAACCCAATAAGGACACTATACCACCTTTGAGGACAGGCTTACTCAATGCACAATGCCTAAATTCACAGTTGAAACAATGGTTACTTAGCCAACAGCTTAAACACAAAGGGGCATGTTTATACTATGTTTGTGCTGAATTAGTGTAATTTTCTTTTACGCGAATTCAGCGCAAACTCAACGCCATGTTTATATTTTGATGCTACACCCATCTAGAGTCAAAATATCGGTGTTTACGTCATTTATTGGATGCGTGAAACCTTCTTGCATCAATGAGATGCAAGGTAGGCATTCCCGTCCAAAAAATGACTCTAACCCCCTAGCGCATATTTAACCACCCGGGCAAAAAAGACGCACAGGCGGGAGGCAGACCCAAAAAATGACATTAACTCCGATTTGCATCAACCCCGGCATTAAAATGAGGCAAACTCATTCCTACTTAAGGAAAACACACAGAAGCAACATTACCAACCCACAGGAGAAGATGTAGGTGATACTGATCCAGCTTGCGAGACAACGCAGAGGACAGCAAGAACTACATCAATCACACCACCACAACGCGGCCCACAAAGGCAACGCAGAAGGCAGGAAAGGGTCTTCAGAACCAGGACAACCCTCCTTGGCCTCAGGGACCAGGACATCATAAGGACCTACAGACTGAACTGGCAAGCCATACTACACCTGCTGCACCACATTGGGACACAAATTACAGCCAGCCTGCAGACCCCTCATAACATACAACCTGTGACAAAGCTGATAGCTGTCCTGCACATGCTGGCAAGTGGCTCATTCCAAACAACGGGTGCCCTGGTTGCTGGTGTCTCACAGCAGTCATTTTCTGCATTCCTGCCAAAGGTGTTAGATGCTATAATCTCCCTGACACCCTGCCACATCAGCTTTCCCAACACCCAGCAAAAGCAGCAGGAGACAAAACAGGGGTTCTACCAAATCCATTGCTTCCCACATGTGCTCGGTGCAATTGACTGCACCAATGTCCGGCTCGAACCACCTGCAACAACTGAGCACTTATACCGGAATCGTAAGCACATACATTCCATTACTGTGCAGGGCATAATGGACCACCTGGGCCTATTCATAAACATTTTGGCCGAGTATCCTGGGAGTGTCCATGACGCCTTCATATTCCGGCACAGCAGGATCAATGAACAATTCCAGGATGGACAATTTGGAAATGGCCTACTTGTGGGTAAGTCAACAAACCTAGCAATGTACACACAACACACCAACCCTGTAGGACACACAATACATACACCACTACATTAACACATGGCCAGGGTAACACAGATGTGCAGGTAACAACACATATAAACCATGTTGTAGTACAGCACAATCAATGCAAGAATACAGGACATCACTGACCTCACATGCACTGTGCCAAGGGACACATTTGCTTAGCTCCATCGCATAGCCTGCACTGTGCATGTGTTGACAATATAAATGCTGAATCATGTTTTGGAAGATAGGAGAGACACTGGTAGTTATGTTGATTATCCTGAAACTATGGGATACACACCCTTGGACATCTGATGGCTGCCACAAACATTAGCTGCCACTCTGCATCACCAAGCGACCTATGTAAAAGCACACAGTACCATTGCCATGGCCTGCACTGTAAGTAGAACTTGGCAGATGACCATTTTTTAAGGACTTGAAGCCACATTGTAAATCAGCCACTCTCCCATGTAGTATGAGGCGTGGAAGGGGTGTGCAATGTGTGTTGCTGCAGGTCTGTCACCACAAGACACATAGCATGATGATGCTGACTCAGATGTAGGTGTCACCTAAAACCTGAGGCAGTGGCAACATCAAACACCACCACAGGGGTGCGATTTGCAGGTTGCAATAAGGAAGCAGACTGTGCTTTGAACTCATATGAATGTGCCACCAATGCATGCTGCATACTTCTGCACACACAGGAAGAGCCAATTGTCCATCAAAACAGCATATTTATAGGGAGGTGTCCCTTCCTACACAGATACATTCACCTCCACAGGACAGCTAGCCAAGTACCCTGGTGCAAGGTTGGTATTGTAGGTGCATGGCTGCATGTGAGCTACTGGTGCAGGGGACAACAAAGGGTTGCCTAGTAAGTTGTCACACATGGGGCATTCTTGCATAGTCAAAATGTTGCCGGACAGTGCTACCAATGTTGGAGACGTGTTGTGCATTGCCATTTACCCATTTCAATGGGCCTAAGTGTCGCACATCATCTGCAATGACACAAGTCAAAGTGGATGGGATGTTCAGGCTCTGTAATGCTACCATGTTGCCACCACATCTGACCCCATTGTGTTGTGAGGATGTGTCATGTCCCCTCTAGTGATAGCACACTGATACAAAGGTACACTACACAATGCATGGTACATACATACTGACCATCAGGTAGGAATCCAAATCATGTGTCCCAAGTCATTGAGCCAAACATCAAGATTGTCATGTCCAATAACCCAGTGATGAGAAGACCTTACACAAGGCCAGGAACTCACACCATACCACAAACACATATGTGTCACAATGTGTGAGGAAACAGGGCTGCTTGCAGAGGCCCCCTAACTTTTTGCCCCCATTTTCCACTGGTGTTTTCCTGACTCTGATGGTGCCCTGGGTACTGCTAACCAGTCCCAGGGCCTGTGCTCTGTGTAAAATGGATATGCAAATTAGGCTAATTATAATTGGCTAAGTCAACCTACCTATACGTCCCTAGTATATGGTAGGGCATGTACGTTTAGGGACCACAGCATAGGTAGTGCACCCATAGATGCACTGCTGAGGTGCCCAGTGTCATTTTAAAGGCAGGCCTGCCTTGCTGGCTGCTTTTAAATTAAAGTTATATGCAAATTCGACTTTGGAATTAAAAGTAGTTCCAAAGTCTTAAACAACCTTATTTTTACATATAAGTCACCCCTAAGGTGTGCCCTATGTGCCCCTAGGGCTGGGTGCCATGTAACTGTAAGCAGGGACCTTATAAACATAGTTTTATATGCCCTGGTGAGGTAAAAACAGCCAAATTCATTTTCCCCTCATTGTAGTAAATGGCCTTTATAGGCTAGAATGGGGAGACTTTTTAAAGTCTCCTTAAATGATGGATTCCAAGAGTTTGGTATCAAATTAATTGTAATAAATCCCACAACTTCCAGTTGTTGGATTTAATATAACTTGTTCAGGTAAAGAGTTTTAAACTTTACCTGAAAAGTTGCCAATTTCAGCCCTGCATTGTTTTTGCTGCTGTGCTCTGATTGACCAGCCTCTAGCAGCCTGGCCAGGCTGCCTTGATGAGGTGTGAAGTGGTCTGGCTTCACACAAAGGAATGTGCCTGTGGGAGGGAATCTCCCCTCAGCAGATGGTGAGGCAGGAAGGGGGAGGGCTGCCAAACTGGTCTTCAAAGTCAGAGAAGGACATTTGGAGCAACCAGCAACACCCCCACATCCTGCAACCCCAGACAACTAGGTGCCCCCTTGATTAGATTAGGAGAGGGCAGGAGAGAGGTGTGTTTATGATTTATAGCCACACCAGTGGGTGGGCTCAGCCAGATGTAACCTCCAAAAATCAGATTCAGCCATGATGGATTTTTGGAGAATGTTGCCTCCTGGGATTGATTTTTGCCACACTTCCCAGGAAGTAGTCATCACAGGGGGAAGGACCCTGCACCTGATTGGAGAACCAGGACCCCCCTGCTTTTCCCCCAAGAGCAAGGATAAAACTGGCAGACCTGCAACCACACCTCAGATCCCCATCAGATTCCAACAAGGAAGAACCAAAGGAGAAGAAGGACTGCCCTGCTGGACCCCTGGCCTGCACCTGGAACCTGCACTCAGAAGGACTGCACCAGCTGCACACTTGGGCTTCACCACAAGAAGGACTTTGCCTGGCTTCAACTGGTTCAAGGAGGGACTCCCAGTTTGCTACAGGTGAAAAATTGCTAACCAGAGTCCCCTGCACCAACTCCTGAAGAAAGCGACCAGCTGACCACTGTCCAGTGGCCAGAAAGGAGTTTGCGCCAGGTGCATTATGGGAGTTGTAGTCTGCACCCCCAAGGACCATCTCAGAACTTCTGGACCCTTGGGGTGAGCTGTGGACCTCAAAAGAACCTTAAAAGGACATCTGGGAGAAGCCCCAGAAGTTTGGAGAAGTTTGGAGAACTTTTGTAAAAAAAAGCTCCATAGAGGGACCGACCCGCCGCGGCAACTCTAGCCGGCTTGCCTCAACCGCGACCCGGCCTGATTTGCTGGTTCGTCCCGGTAAAGAAAATCTCAGAAAAAGAGACTAAGTCCGAAGGTAAAAAGTTGACCGGGACCTCCCAGCCAGCGTATCCGAGGAGGGCTCAAGGGACGTCGGATCAAGATCCAGGTTTATCCCGGTCGAAGGATTTTCACCTCGAAAAAACGACTAAGTACGAAGGTAAAAATCTCCACCGAGGATTCCCGCGACGCATATCCGAAGAAGGGCTCAAGGAGGTCGGATTGGACTGGCAGGTTCGTCCCGCTGAAGAAAAATCTTCTAAAAAGAGACTAAGGGGGTCATTCTGACCTCGGCGGTAAAAGGCGCTTACCGCCGGTCAGAAGACTGCCATAACACCGCCGCGGTAAACCGCCACGGTCATTCTGACCCGCAACTGGCAAACCGCCAAAAACCCGACATCCACAAAAGTCCGCCACACCAAAGGTCAGCGCAAAAATGGCGATGACCAAACCTCCACCGTCACGCCAACAGAAATACGCCCATACCATTCCGACCCACAAATCCACGCGGCGGTCTTTCAAACACGGTATTCCATTGGCGGTACACACCGCCGCGGTCAAAATACACACACACATAGAAAACTCAGCCACATTGGTCAGTTTGAAATACACACACCTGATACACATACTAACACCACTCCCACACACCCAACACAATATAAAACACCCACCCACATCACCCACAAGCCCCTACGACCCGAAATCATTGACGAAGGCTAGAGAGAGAGCACAGAATAGACAATCCCACAACACAGAGGCACACAACACCATCACCCACACAGAATCCACGCACCAAACACCACACACCACCACACGCACCACACTCATCACCACAAACGCCACCCCACACCTCAATCACACCACCCCATGGCACCCCAAAGACACCCCAGGTTCAGTGACGCCGAACTCAGGGTCATGGTGGAGGAAATAGTCCGTGTAGAGCCCCAGCTCTTCGGGGCACAGGTGCAGCACACCACAATTGCCAGGAAGATGGAGCTATGGCAAAGGATAGTGGACAGGGTTAACGCGGTGGGACAGCATCCACGCAATCGGGAGGACATCAGGAAGAGATGGAACGACCTACGGGGGAAGGTGCGTTCCATGGTATCAAGGCACAACATTGCAGTGCAGAAGACTGGCGGCGGACCCCCACCTACTCCCCCCGAATTTACCGCGTGGGAGGAGGAAGTCTTGCACATCCTGCATCCTGAGGGCCTCGCAGGAGTAGGCGGAGGAATGGACTCTGGTAAGGCAAATCTTCACTACTGCTTCCCACCCCCACCCCACCTGCATGCCAAATCATACCCCCACCCTCACCCCCTCCCCCATCACACCAACACCTAGCAAAAGGCTCACCATCACAACCCACCCATCCCAACACCAAGCCCTGCATGTGACCACAAAGCATGGACACCCATCACCAAAGCATGCCCACTGCACACACACATCACCCCCACAAGCCACCCTCACAAAAGCCCCCACAAGGAAATGCCTGCACATGGGTACACGGACACCCACCCATCACACGAAATGCCACACACAGAAGCAATAACCATACCTTTATACCCCTGCAGGACCCGAACGCCACCACATCACCACGGAGGGTCCAGCGATGTCCATCCCACCCCCAGAAGAGGCCCCCAGCGATGACAGCAGCTCTGTCTCCCTGGAGCCAGATGACCAGCCCGGCCCATCGGGGACCTCTGGACAGTCGGTTCCCCACAGACAGCCACAGGCTACACCAGACCCAACCCCCTCTGGGAACACCAGCACAGCTCCCACCCAGCGGGCCCATGCCTCTGTCTCCAGGACACGTAAATCAGCGGTGTGTCCACCACTACAGGGCACCCAGGTTGACCCACCACCCCAACAACAACAGGGACCTGGGGGCAGTGGTAGTGGGCACACCGTCCAGGGGACAGAGGCCCAGGAACACAGGGGAATGGGAGGGCTGCTGTGCGACAAGGGGGGGGACAGGCCCGGGGAACCGACTCTCCAAGAGGCCCTCTCCTCCATCATGGGAGCATACCACCGCTCCCAGGAGACGATGGCGACGGTACTGGCCCGGTTCCAGGAGATCCAGGAACTGCAGGAGGAACGGTACATGGGGTTCAGGGAGGAACTGAGGAACATCGGTTCCCCAATGGGGACCATCGTCGTGGCCCTTACCCAGATCGTCACCACATTGCGGGACCATGTGGCACCCCAAAGGGCCCCTGTCACTAGCCCAGGCCAGGAACAGCCTACCACCTCCGCCGGCGCTAGTGGACAGGAGGCCCCCACACAACGACAGGTCACCAGAACCCCACCTCCTGCAGAAGAAGAACCACCCCGCAAGCGGAACCTGAGATCTCACAAGAAGACAGAGTAGGATTGCAAGACCCCGGCCAACCTCAGATACCCCCAGATGTCATCCCACTGTCCCACATTGTCACCCTGTCCAACCTTGAACTGCCCCTGCTCCATCCTTCCCCAGGCATATGGACAATGCACCTGTGCGACTGAGAACTGGACTCTGCCATGGACATTACTCCACCCCCACCCATCACCGTTTCCCAATCATGTACCTATATGTAGCACTTAAAATAAATCACTTATTCCACTTAAAAAAACAGGAGTCTGCTTGTATTCTTAACAAATGTGTTACACATAACGGTGCAATAATGTCCAGTTACTTTGTGATGACAACATACCAATTCCAATAAGCTTTAGTCCATGGGCAAACAAAGCTGAAGTCAGGCAGTGGGTCATACAGCTCTGAAAAGGGAAGGGAAAGTCACAAATCAGTTAACAGGAACTGGGGGGAAACACAGACAGTGGAGACGCATGAGGCCTTAAGTAAATGTAAAATGGGGTGGCTGATTCTTACCTGTGTGCTACTGAAAATATTGTTGTATGACTGTATCCCTGTTGTCCGTGTCGTCCCCGTCGTCTTCCTCCTCTTCACTCTCCACAGGCTCCACAGCTGCTACAACACCACCATCTGGACCATCCTCCTGCAGAAAAGGCACCTGGCGTCGCAATGCAAGATTGTGAAGCATACAGCAGGCCACGATGATCTGGCACACCTTCTTTGGTGAGTACATGAGGGATCCCCCGTCATATGCAGGCACCTAAACCTGGCCTTCAGGAGCCCGAAGGTCCTTTCTATGATCCTCCTAGTTCGCCCATGGGCCTCATTGTACCGTTCCTCTGCCCTGGTCCGGGGATTCCTCACTGGGGTCAGTAGCCACAACAGGTTGGGGTAACCAGAGTCACCAATTAGCCACACACGGTGTCTCTGTAGCTGTTCCATCACATAAGGGATGCTGCTATTTCGCATGACATACGCGTCATGCACTGACCCAGGGAACTTGGCATTTACATGGGAGATGTACTGGTCAGCCAAACAGACCACCTGGACATTCATCGAATGATAACTTTTTCTGTTTCTGTACACATGCTCACTTTCTTTGGGGGGAACCAAAGCCACATGGGTCCCATCAATGGCACCAATGATGGGGATATGTCCAAGGGCATAGAAATCACCCTTCACTGTAGCCAATTCGCCCACCTCAGGGAAAATAATGTAGCTCCGCATGTATTTCATCAGGGCAGACAACACTCTGGACAAAACCTTAGAAAACATAGGCTGAGACATCCCAGATGATATGGCCACTGTTGTCTGAAAAGACCCACTTGCCAAAAAATGGAGTACTGACAGAACCTGCACCAGAGCGGGAATCCCTGTGGGTTGGCGGATGGGGGACATCAGGTCTGGCTCCAGCTGGGCACATAGTTCATGTATAGTTGCTCTGTCAAGCCTGTATGTAAGTATGATATATCGTTCTTCCATTGTCGACAGGTCCACCAGCGGTCGGTACACAGGAGGATTCATCCTTCTCCTCGCAAGTCCCAGCGGACGGTGCCTAGGAAGGACAACATGGAGCACAGAGTCAAGCAACCCACAGGTTCGTTCACACAGCTTGCACAGTACACGAATCGCTATGCATTGAAAGGCTTGTATGAGTGGCAATGCAAGGCCTAGGCCTGTGTGACGCAGTCGAAATCATGCCATGTGGGCCCTTGAAATGGCGGCTGCCTGACCTGTGAAGTGTGACAGTGGGATGTGAGGTCACTGCGCTGGCGTGGCACACCGTGGCGGTAGGCGGTCGAAGACCGCGGCGCAAAGCAGCATTGGTTAACATTGAACCCTATGGGTCTCAGGAGCCAATGACGATGTGCCCCGATGGTCGCGGTACGCACCGCCGCGGTACGCACCGCTGCGGGCGTGACCGCCATTTTCTATCTGATTAATCACTCGAGACCTGATCATCCACAGGAGAGGACCTATACTGCAAGTGCTGCTGTGACCTCGGTCTGGGAGATACAATGGCTGCTGCGACTGGGGAAAGGGCCCCTGCCTTCACTTCCGAAGAATAGGAGAGACTTGTTGATGGGGTCCTCCCCCAGTATGCGCTACTCTACGGTCCTCCAGACCAACAGGTTAGTACACAGGGTGCACGTTGAATGGGCTATGCCTGTGTTGAGTGGGGTGTATGTAAGATGGTGGGGAGGGGAGCGAATGAGGAGTGCAACGCACG
Source organism: Pleurodeles waltl (assembly GCF_031143425.1). Classification (NCBI taxonomy): domain Eukaryota; kingdom Metazoa; phylum Chordata; class Amphibia; order Caudata; family Salamandridae; genus Pleurodeles; species Pleurodeles waltl. Next base: position 135,784,684 of record NC_090441.1, read on the forward strand.
AAAGATGAGAGCATGTGCCACATGGCAAGGTTGGGGAGGGGGGGGCCACTCACATTGACCAGGCAGAAAACTGATGCGATTTCTTTTACCACCCTGTACATGTCACATAGGTCAGTGCCCATCAGAAGATCGACATTTGGCGTGCCATCGCCAAGGACGTCCGGGCCCTGGGGGTCCACAACAGACGGGGCACCCACTGCCGAAAGAGGTGGGAGGACATCCGCACGGGACCAGAAAGACCGCCGAGTCTCTGCTGGGGATGGCCTCCCAACGTAGGAGGGGTGCCAGCCGCCAATTGACCCCCCTGATGTCCCGGATCCTGGCAGTGGCCTACCCCGATTTGGATGGGCGCCTGAGGACATCACAGCAGACACAAGGGGGTGAGTATCAGCACATTCTGCTATCTTTGCGCGCAGTGAAGGTGTCTGGGTGGGGGAGGAGGGCTGTGGCTATCTCCAGGCCAGGGCGCATTCTGTAGGCTAGGCCCCTCCGTTAGACACGGCCCTGTGCCCCCGCCCCCCACCTCTGTAGGGTGGCAAGTACAGCTATCCATGGACCGGCCTCACCCATGTGTGCATTTGTCGTCCATAGACCTGTAGGCCTAGTCACAATAACTGAGTAGTGTACCCCCATTGCGCGGCCTAGTTCAGGGGGCTTCTGTGTCTGTCCTCTCCGACAACGGTGTTGCCAATGCATGCACTCAACCTGTCTTCATTTCTCACCCCCCCCCATTTTCTTTGTCTTCCTGTTCATGTGTGCATTAGCATCATCAGGCGGAGGAGAAGTGGCTTCGGCGCACGAGGGAGCTGCATCTCACATGGCCCCGGAGGGCCATACAACAGACTCTGAGTACATCAGTGAGACGGAGGGCGAGTGAAGCTCCACAACGGGGACCCGTGGAGACGTCAGCGACACCGACACGTCCTCGGAAGGGAGCTCCCTAGCGGTGGCGGCAATATCCGTGCCAACCGCCACAACAGGTACAGCCGCCACCCAGCGCACCAGCCCCGCCCTCCCAGCAGCCCCTCAGCCTTCGCTCCGTGCCCGCTCGGCCAGGAAGGCGGGCATCTCCTTCGCCTCAGGCACCTCAGGCCCTGCCCCAGTTACCCCTGCTGCCCTCAGTGAGGAGGTCATTGACCTCCTCAGGACACTCATTGTTGGGCAGTCTACCCTTTTGAATGCCATCCAGGGTGTAGAAAGGGAGGTGCATCGGAGCAATGCATACCTGGAGGGCATTCATTCGGGTCAGGCTGCCCATCAGCCATCGTTCAACGCTCTGGCCTCAGCACTGACGGCAGCCATTGTCCCTGTCTCCAGCCTCCCTCTTCTGACTCCCTCCACCCAGTCCCAGTCTCCCGTTCCTCTGCCTATCCCATCCACACCATCAGACCAGCCTGCACACACCTCTACACCCAAGGGCAGCTCATCCAGACATAAGCACCACAGATCCCACAAGCATTCACCCAAGCAACATCCAGAGGCAGACATGCCAACAGTCACTACCACCTCTGTGTCCCCCACCTCCTCATCTCCCTCCTCCCTCCCTGTGACGTCTTCACTCACACCTGCATGCACACCACCATCTGCCAGTACTTCCATCACCAGCACACCCTCCATTACAGTCCGCACACGTGCAGTCACCACCCCCACTGCCATTTACACGTCCCCTGTGTCCTCTCCCAGTGTGTCTGTCACCCCCTCTTCCAAAGCACACAAACGCAGGCAGCCACCCACCCAACAGCCATCCACCTCACGACAGCCTCTGTCAGAAGCACCTGCACCCAAAGACAGCACACTTGACTCTCCTACAACCACATCCTCTTCCTCCACTCCCATACCCACTACACCTACCCGTCCCTGTCCTTCCAAAGTCCTTTCCCTTTCCAACCTTGAGCTCGTTCCAATCACTGACCCACCCCCTCCTTCTGGTAAGAGTAAAAAAAGCACCTCAGCCACCACCAGCCCTGCATCTACTGTGACCATAGTGCAGGGCTATTGGAGTCCACCAGATCCTAGGGCAGGAACATCGGCCAGCAGCAAGGGGACAGCCAGCCCACCCCCTGGAAAGAGGACAAAAAAGAAAAAGGCCCGGCGCGACAAGACTGAGACGGCTGCCACCAAGGACAGTAGCCTTGCCCCGTCACCTGCCACATCATCCAAGGGAGGCAAGGCCACAGAGCTTCAGCGAAGGAGGGCAAGGGCAGCAGGGCGGAGAAGTCAGGCAGCAGGCGAGCTGCCCAGGAGGGCCCCACCAGCCCCATTCCGGTTGTGACGGACGACACCCACGGGCCCAGGACTCCATCACAGGAGGGCGCCGCGACCGCAAGTTCGGATGGCGAATGAGCGGGAAGTCTTGCCCAGGTCTGGCTCCCTAGACACACAGGACAAGCACCGCTGAACAGGGCCCCGCCGGGAGGAGCACCGCTGAACAGGGCCCCGCCGGGACAAGAACCGCTGAACAGGGCCCCGCCGGGAGGAGCACCGCTGGACAGGGGCCCGCCGGGAGGAGCACAGCTGAACAGGGCCCCGCAGGGAGGAGCACCGCTGAACAGGGGCCTGCCGGGAGGAGCACCGCTGAACAGGGGCCCGCCGGGAGGAGCACCGCTGAACAGGGGCCCGCCGGGACAAGAACCGCTGAACAGGGCCCCGCCGGGACAAGAACCGCTGAACAGGGGCCCGCCGGGACAAGAACCGCTGAACAGGGGCCCGCCGGGACAAGAACCGCTGAACAGGGCCCCGCCGGGACAAGAACCGCTGAACAGGGCCCCGCCGGGTCAAGCACCGCTCCGCTGGGCCCTTCATCTCAAGCACCGCTCCGCTGGGCCCTTCATCTCAAGCACCGCTCCGCTGGGCCCCGCCATCTCAAGCACCGCTCCGCTGGGCCCTTCATCTCAAGCACCGCTCCGCTGGGCCCCGCCGTCTCAAGCACCGCTCCGCTGGGCCCTTCATCTCAAGCACCGCTCCGCTGGGCCCTTCATCTCAAGCACCGCTCCGCTGGGCCCTTCCTGTCAAGCACCGCTCCGCTGGGCCCTTCATCTCAAGCACCGCTCCGCTGGGCCCTTCATCTCCAACACCGCTCCGCTGGGCCCCGCCGTCTCAAGCACCGCTCCGCTGGGCCCTTCATCTCAAGCACCGCTCCGCTGGGCCCTTCATCTCAAGCACCGCTCCGCTGGGCACTTCATCTCAAGCACCGCTCCGCTGGGCCCTTCCTGTAAAGCACCGCTCCGCTGGGCCCTTCCTGTCAAGCACCGCTCCGCTGGGCCCTTCATCTCAAGCACCGCTCCGCTGGGCCCTTCATCTCAAGCACCGCTCCGCTGGGCCCTTCCTGTCAAGCACCGCTCCGCTGGGCCCCGCCGTCTCAAGCACCGCTCCACTGGGCCCTTCCTGTCAAGCACCGCTCCGCTGGGCCCCGCCGTCTCAAGCACCGCTCCGCTGGGCCCTTCCTGTCAAGCACCGCTCCGCTGGGCCCTTCATCTCAAGCACCGCTCCGCTGGGCCCTTCCTGTCAAGCACCGTTCCGCTGGGGCCTTCATCTCAAGCACCGCTGGCCTATTGACAGTGCCGGTTCTGTATCGAGCAGGGCTTCAGGAAGCACTCTGGGCACCATGCCTCCTCCATTAACAGTGGAGTCAGTAATCCATCTGATGGACTGTGGCTTGGCACTTCCCAGGATGGTCCAGTGGGCAACCCACCCACTGTAGAGACTTGAGAGACTGTGGCTTTGCACTCCCCAGGATGGGACAGTGGGCAAGCCACCCACTGTAGGGACTTGAGAGACTGTGGCTTTGCACTCCCCAGGATGGTACAGTGGGCAAGCCACCCACTGTAGAGACTTGTGAGACTGTGGCTTTGCACTCCCCAGGATGGGATAGTGGGCATGGAGGCCCCTCGTGGATCTGATGTCGTGGACTCATGTGGCTGAGGTGCCCCCCCTTCCCTTCCCCCTGAGGTGCCTGTAGTTTTATCATCTGATGCCCCTGCAGTGTTCTCTCCAATGGTATCTGGTCTCCTGTGTGGGCTTTGCCTATATGTTTGTGCACATTGGCCCACGGACTATGGAACTTTGACGGAATGTGCTGGACTTATTGCCTATGTATATATTGTTGACTATGTTCATTCCTTTTTTTTGTATCTTTTATATAGCATATTTTCCATACCTTCAATGGAGCTATTTATACATATATTTTATAGATCATTTTAATTGTGTCTTTGCATTAGTCCGGGGGGTTTGGGTGGTGTCACTCTGACTTGTTGCTCGGCATTGGGGTGTAGGTATTTGTGGTGGGGGGGTGGGTGTATGGCGCATGTGTGTGCCCGTAAGCTTTCCTCCTCCCCTCTCGCCTGTGTCGTAGGTGCAGTACTCACCGTTGTCGTCTGCGCCGGCGTTCGTACTCCTGGTAGATGAGCAGGTAGACAATAGCTGGTAGGATGTGTAATTCGGGTTCCATGCTGTCCAGATTCCTCGTGGAGTGTGTATAGGTGAGCGTTTTCCCGTTCGTAGTCTGTTTCCGCCGTGTTTTTATCGGCGGGGCTCCCGCCCCGGAAAAGGTGGCGGATTGGTGAGTTGTGATAGGGTGGGCGGTACATTGTCTGCCGCCTGCCTGTTGGCGGTGACCGCCGCGCTGTTTGTCTGTCCCGCCGTGGCGGTCGGAGTGTTAAAGTAGCGGGCTGTGGAGTCGGTTCCCGCCAGGGTCAGAATTCCTTTTTTTTGACCGCCTGCCTGTTGGCGGGTTGGCCGCCGCTTTATCACCGACCGCCAGGGTCAGAATGACCCCCTAAGGGTGAAGGTAAACTTTTAACCGAGGCCTCCCGTGGCCTGTAGCCGAGCAGGGCTCCATCGCGGTCGGCCTTAAAGTTTGACTTTGCCCCGGTGCAACCGGATGACCCGATTGGCGCTTTTTGTTTCTAGGCGCTAAAAAATAATAATTCTTTAAAAATTCATATCTCCCGTTCCCCTTATCCGATTTTATTCGTTTTGGTGTCATTTTAAAGATAAAAATACAATCTATTTTTATAAATTGGTTTAGGATTTTTTAACTGTTTCCTGTGTTTTATTTAATTACTGTTTTGTGATATTTGAATGCTTTACACTCTGTCTCCTAAATTAAGCCTTGACGCTCGTTGCTAAGCTACCAAGGGTTGAGCTGGGTTTAATTTACTGAGACCTAACTGGACCTAAGTGGAGGTTAGTGGCCTATTGCTAAGTGTAGGTACCTACCTGCCCTTACCAATAACCCATTTTCCAACAACAACCAGCTCAAAATGTCAACTGCCATGCTACATGACAAACCTGTTGCAAGCCTTAACAGCAACTTACTCCTTTAATCTTTTTCAGTGGATCAGTGTTCTGGCATACCGCCATGGATAATGACCCTATTTCCCGACCCAAGCACAGCAGCAGAGCGTGCACATAATGAGGGACATCGGAGGACACAGAATATTGTGGAGAGGACATTTGGCATCCTGAACTCAAGATTCAGGTGCCTGCACATCACAGGGGGCAGCTTCCTATATGCCCAACACATCGTCTGCAAGATCATAATGACCTGCTGTCCTGCACAACATATGTATGTGGATGAATGTCCCCTTGTATGAGCAGGTTGGTGACCTGCCTGAGGAGGAGTAGGAGGATGGTGGTGAAGAACATGAGGGGAAACAGCACAACACAGCTGCTGGGATATGCCACAGACTGCACATAGTTGATACCATCTTCACTTAAAAATCACTGAACTCACCTTGTACATTTTGTCAATAAGGACCTCACTTATTCAGACAATCCTGCTTTGGTCTCTTCAATCTCCACAACATATACCTTAAGATTGTGTCAAACCTCAGGGAGCATGTTACAAATACTAATCTGAAAAGTACTGTTGCAACATCACATGTGATGCGTAGGATTGTACTGCTACCATCACACACATCACAAATAGCCTCATAATTTGAATGTGACAACCGAAGGACACAATCTATGGGCCACAACATATCAGTTACATCCACGTTGCCAACTTGTTCATCAATAGCTTATTACTACAACGTGTCCAAATAGGAGGTAAACAAGGGCCACACACACGAGGTAGTGGATGTCAAAATTTAGAAAGACAGTAATGTTGGAACAGACCACTGTCACGGCTCAGTGTGAGAGTCGCAATGGCTACATGGACCATGTGTGACCAGGGGGGATATCATTGGTAAAAATGGTCATCATGATTAGCCCAGGTATGACAAGCAATGGAAGAATTTGGACCAGCGCGGTACATCCATGGTAATCAGTCCTGCCTCTGCCATGGGGCCCAATCCTGACACAGGGTACACATGACCTCACACTGTTCATGGACACGTCTGTGGAATGCACATCAGAATGGATGAGAACATATGCCGCTAGGGCTGCAGGTCCACCACACAAAAACAAGAACCATTGCTAAATGTAATGGGTTTAATCAAACATTTGTGCACATAACATAATCTGGGTGGAATGTAGGCAGATTGTGTCAAACACATTATGTATCAAAAATGTACACATGTCAGACATATGTGTAGTCCACACACAAGTCACCATAAACTCAAAATCTACATACAGAGACAGTTGTTGGGTAACATTACCTAGGTAGCATTGATCAGCCATCATCAACAATGCCTGAGCTGTGTATGTTGTCTTAAATGTTATGCTCTGTAAGACAACTATGCATATCACATAAGTAAACACAATTCACAATTACAAACCAGAACTATTGCATTGTGCTGTCTGCCATACATATGTGGATACACTGTTGTCACACATGCACACATTTGTTGACTCTGTAACACACACATTGGTGTGTTGTGTAGCTATGTTAGCTATAGTTTTATACACGTTATTTTAGCAAACTAGGCCTGCTGCTGTGCACTTTAACCTAGATATATTTTATTCAGCTTTGTTTTTATTATTTTAACAATAGCCACATTTGCAGTCTTGTTTTATTTTCTCTATCTAGCTGTTCTTTGCCTAGGCCAGCACTGCGTTCTTAAAAACAAGACATTGCTTTCACTCTGTGCTTCTTCAAGGCTGCAGTAAGATAGGTTGCCAGCAAATGTGGTACGCTTTGTCTCTAATGTTCACAGAAATATACGCACTCTTACTTGGAGATCCTTTCTTGGAACATCAGCTGTTTATTATAAATACACTACTTTGACCCATGTACGTTGGAGGGAGATTCCAGCCAGATGACCACGACTGTATGCTGATTGCTGAGTGCTTCTCTGCAGCTGCTTATGTAGACTACAGGCCTCTTGCTCAGGTGTGAGGGATGATGTCTTCCCAGGGGAACCTGAAGTGCAGAATTAGATTTTAACATGCTGTGCTCTAACATTGTCTAGGTAGGAACTATTATAAAAAACTGTAGTGACACTATGGTAGTGTTATTTTTAATGTTTACTCTCCTTGTCACAATTTTTATCCTGTCATGCTTCATCGTCCTAGTTATTGCAACACATGCTTCATTATCTAAGCTGCAGTTACTTCAATAAAACCTTACTGAACTATATTCTGCCTCTGATTGTCCTTGCATACGTGAGACTAATGTAACTGAGAGAAACAAATTAGATCTGAGTGACCACAATTTCCCTGAGGAGTCATTTGTGTCATGCGCTCAGTCTCCAAATCATCCCTGCTCTTGTGTGGAGATGAGGCACTGCTAGTTACCAGGAAGAAAACCTGGATTAGGCCGCCAAGTGTCACCTGGTGTGGGTTCAGACTCAGTCCCCCGCAGTACAAGTGATTCTGCCACCCAAATCCAGTAGTCTCATTAGGACAATGAGAGTCTGCACGACATGGCCCCACCAACGTTTGGTCAGGTACTAATTTTCAGGTCCTCCTGAGTATCTCAGTCTCACTACATGCAAATACACCTCAGTATTATATACGGAGACGTCCGTGGTATTGAGGATTTTCCTCCTCAGCTAAGTAGGGAGCACCTAACTAACGCTGTAGGTTGTTCAAGCTTGAACCCTAAAAGGATAATCCCCATTTGGTTTGTTATCTCTGAACAAAATTTACCATTCATCATGGCGAACCCGCATCGGGTAGCAATTGCAGAGAATATGCAACCACCCCTTACTGCACATTCATTGGCACATAGCCTAACAGCCCAGGGGGTTCCTGTTACATTTGTTGTTGAGGCTTATCCAGCCTATAGGACAGACATTTTCTATTCTTGGGTCACATTTCCAGCAGCTGATGGGAACACAAATACATCACCTTGTGTGTACTCAACCTAGGAGAAATGTTAATTGTGCTGGAGATTTGTGCATTTTGTTTCATGTAAAATTTCTGAAATTAGTTTAAAGTTTACATTACTCAGGTGTACATAATCGCAAATGAGACATGTTCACACAAAATCTCATTGGGAATTTTTTGCTCAAACCAGTCTCCTGACATCGTGCAATCCTGTGAAAAAAATCAGGCAAGGTACCAGCAAACCACATTTTGCCATGAAAGCATTATTCCACGAAATTGTATGGTAGTCGTAAAATTGAATAGAAAAAAGTATGTGACAGAAGGGAGGTGGTGTTTGTGTGTGTATACTGCAGTTGTATCTCTATAGCGCTTACTACCCCTTGATGAGGAGTCAAAGCGCCTTTTGGCGAATAGCACTTTACTACCTAACCCACAAGGATTAGTGGTGGATTAGTATAGGGAAATATGAGTATAGTATTTGTATAGGGAGGTATGAGTTAATTAAGGGTAGGGCATGCCAGTCTGTTAGCTGGATTGAAATTGAATAATGGAGGGATAGAAGAGGGAAGAGTCTAGAACGTATAATTTGGGAGATCATAGTAGTAAGATGAAGTTTGGGATGAGTCAAAGGAGAGATATGAGGCAAAATATAGTAGGGTTGTTTGGGAGATCATAGTAGTAAACTGTGGTTTGGAGTGAGTCAGGAGGGAAAGAGGAGGAAAGAGTCTAGGAACGGTTATTTTGTAGATCATAGTAGCAGAATGAGGCTTGGGATGACTCGAGAGTGGAGGTAGAGGATAGACTGATAGACATAGGGTGAGACAGAGTAATACATTGGAGAGAGTGAATTTCTGATTTTTTTTTTTAACCTTTTTTTTCTCCTATACAGTACGACTGTAATGGTTGCACACACACACACATATATATATATATTGTTGGACCTGGCTTTTTTTGAAGGGTAATCCCCAAGCTTTTTGCCTTATTCCTCCTATTTTTTCTGCCCTGTTTTTGTTGGTTTTAGGACTCTGGGCACTTTACCACTGCTAACCAGAGCTAAAGTGCATATGCCCTCTGTCTAAAATGTATTGGTGATTGGTTTCTTCATGATTGGCATATTTGATTTACTAGTAAGTCCCTATTAAAGTGCACTATGTGTGCCTAGGGCCTGTAAATCAAATGCTACTAGTGGGCCTACAGCACTGATTGTGCCACCCACATGAGTAGGCCTGTAAACATGTCTCAGACCTGCGACTGCAATGTTTGCGTGTGCACTTTTAAACTGCCATCTGACCTGGCAAGCGCACTCACTTGCCAGTCCCAAACCTTCCCTTTTACTACATGTAATTCACCCCTTAAGTAGACCCAAAGCAGCCCCATGGGCAGGGTGAAGTGGTAGCACATGGTGTGTTTTACATGTCCTGATAGTGAAATACTGCTAAACTCATTTTTCTCTATTGCAAGGCCTATCTCACCCATAGGGTAACATGGAGATTGCCTTGAATTAGCTTTTAAGTGTAATTTCCTGTTAGGAGCAGGTAGAGGTGTGAAGTTTGAGGTCTCTGAACTCACAATTTAAATATACATCTTTTGACAAAGTTTTTCTTTGATTTCTAAGTTTGAAAATGCCACATTTAGAAAGTGGGCATTTCTTGCTTAACCATCCTGTGCCTCTGCCTGTCTGCTGAATACTTGTCTGGGTCAGGATGACTGTTGGGCTGTTTGTGAATTCACTCTAGATTGCCACACAAAGAGAGCTGAGGTGTACTCTGTATATCGTGATGGGCCATTTCCAGGCTGATGGGTCTTCCTAAGCTGGAGTAGGGGGAGGAGCGGACAATTTCACCTGAATAGGGGTGTGCCTGTCCTCACACAAAGCAGTCTCCAACCCCCTTGAGTGTGTCTGGGGCCAGAGCAGGGAAACAAAGGGTCTTGTGCACTACAGAGACTTCTCTGCCTACTTCAAAGGCAGAAATGGGTATAAGTATTGGACTTCTGACCCCACATAGTTAGAACACTTCTGGACTGAAGACATTCTGCTAGGAAGGAGAGTTGGGTGCTGTAGGAGGGGCTGCCACTCTGCCTGTTGCTCTATTGTGCTGGCTTGCTGCTTCTGTCCTGGGAGTGAAAGGACTGGGCTTTGCTTTCTCCATCCTGCTTTCCAAGGTTCTCCAAGGGATTCATCCTGCTAAGTCTCAGGGCCATCAAAGACTTCACCTGCCATCACCTGGGCTCTCTTGCTCAGAGTTCTGACTTGCCAGGTGGAGCCAAATCCAATCCCTGGGCCCTTGGAAGTGAGTTCTGGTGTTCTTAAGGAGAAAATCCATGCATCAACTCCCTGTGCCGCTGTAAATCCATGCATTGCTGGCAGGATTTAATGCAGCCCCTGCTTCACCAATGTAGACCAACAGAGAGTATCTGGATTTTAGACACATCATCCCTGGGCACCAATTTCTTCATCTGCCTGCACCTAGGCTGCGTGTCTGGTAACTGACACATTACCTCCCCTGACTGTAAGGAACCAACACATCAACTCCTGCGACAGTAAGAATCCAACTCATCACCTCCTCTGGCAGTAACGAAACAACACATTGCTTGCTTTTTTGGCACCTCACCTCCCCTGCTCATGTTCTTGTCTTTGATTTTTGACACGTCTAAGGTACTTTGCCCTAAAACAAAAACACCCATTGATTTCTATGGGCTAAGCATGCGTAAACTTTTAAAAAGTGATATCTTTATTTGTGTATGTTGGGTTTTTGTAATTTTTGGTCTTGTTTTACTTGGATAAATATTAGACATTTTTCAAAACTTATGTGGAGTATGTTTGTGGTGTTTTTACTCTGTTATTGTGTATGTGAGTTGCACAAATACTTATCACATTGCCTCTGAGATAAGCCAGACTGCTCGTGCCAAGCTACCAAGAAGGTGAGCAGGGGTTATCTTAGTTGTGTGACTACCTTACTCTGACTAGAGTAAGGGTCCCTAGAAGGACAGGGTGCAAACCACAGACAATTAGGGACCCCATTTCTAACATGTATATTTTTATTCTATCTCTGGGGCCAGGTGTGTCTCAAGGGTTTCCTGGTCCATAAACCGACACCTGAGCCTAGAGCACTAGGGGGGTCATTACAACATTGGCGGTAAAAGCCGCTTACCGCCGTGCAGAAGACCGCCAACACACCGCCGTGGCAGCGGAATTCCGCCACGGTCATTATGACCCAAAGCTCGGAATCTGCCAAAATGTAGACACCCACACAAGTCCGCCACACCAAAGGTCAGTGATAAACTGGCGATAACAAAACTTCCACCGTCACGCCAACAGGAATACGCCCACACTATCACAACCCACGAATCCATGCGGCGGTCTTTCAACCACGGTATTCCATTGGCGGTACACACAGCTGCGCTCAAAATACACACACACTTACAAAACACTACCACATTGGACAATTCCAAATACACACACCTGATACACATACACACACCACTCCCACACATCCAATACAATATAAAACACATACCCACATCACCCACAAACCCCTACTGCCACAAATCCTGAAAGAAGGCCAGAGAGAGACACCACAATCTACAAACAAGCATCCACATGCACTCAACACCATCACCCACATAACATCCACGCACCTCACACAACACACTACTAAATTTCACCCCACACATCACAACACACACCACCCCACACATCACCCACACCACCCCATGGCACGGCAAAGACACCCCAGGTTCTCTGAGGAGGAGCTCAGGGTCATGGTGGAGGAATCATCCGGGTAGAGCCACAGCTATTCTGATCACAGGTGCAGCACACCTCCATAGCTAGGAAGATGGAGCTATGGCGAAGAATCGTGGACAGGGTCAGTGCTGTGGGACAGCACCCAAGAAATAGGGATGACATCAGGAAGAGGTGGAACGACCGACGGGGGAAGGTGCGTTCTGTGGTCTCAAGACACCACCTTGCGGTTCAGCCGACTGGTGGCGGACCCCCACCTCCTCCCCCACAACTAACAACATGGGAGGAGCAAGTCTTGGCCATTCTGCATCCTGAGGGCCTCGCAGGTGTAGCTGGAGGAATAGACTCTGGTAAGTCAAATCTTTACTATTACATCCCCCACTCTACCTGCATGCCCTCACATACCCCCACCCTCGCCCTCACCCCCATCACTCCAACTCCTCACAAATGTTACAATATCACAAACCACACATCCCAACACCAAGCCCTGCATGCAACAACAAAGCATGGACACCCATCACCAAAGCATGGCCACTGCACATACCCATACACCCCCTAAACCATCATCACACAAGTCCCCATACAGGAATGCAAGCACTGGGGTACACGGTCACCCACCCATTGCACACCATGGCACACACAGATGCAATAATAATGCTTTTACACCCCTGCAGGACCCTTACCCAACGTCACCGGACAGGAGGGTCCAGAAATGTCCACACCACCAACAGAAGAGGCCCACAGTGATGACAGGAGCTCTGTCCAACTGGATCTAGACGACCAGCCCGGCCCATCTGGGACCTCGGGACAGTCGGTTCCCCTCACACAGTCACAGGCCACCACAGAGCTTCCCCCCTCTGGAAACACCAGCACAGCACCCACCCAGCAGGCCCATACCTCTGTCCCCAGGACACGTCAATCAGCAGTGTGTCCACCACTACAGGGAACCCAGGCTAACCCACCACCCCAACAACAACAGGGACCTGGGGGCAGTGGCAGTGGGCACACGGTTCAGGGGACAGAGGCCCAGGGAAACAGGGGAACTGGGAGGGCTGCTGTGCGACAGGGGGAGGACAGGCCCAGAGAACCCACTCTCCACGAGACCCTCTCCAACATCATGGGAGCCTACCATCATTTCCAGGAGACGATGGCAACGGTTCTGGCCAAGTTTCAGGAGACCCAGCGGCTGCAGGAGGAACAGTATTTGGGCTTCAGAGAGGAACTCAGATCCATCAATTCCACCCTGGGCACCATCGTAGGGGTGCTGAAGGAAGTCCTTAACACCAGGAGGGACACTGTGGAACAACAAGGGGCCCCTGACACTAGCCTCAACGAAGAACTGCCCATCTCCTCCGCCTGCGCTAGTGGACAGGAGGCCCCGCCACAGGACTACCACACCAGCACCCCACCCCCTACAGATGGAGAACCACCCCGCAAATGGTCCCTGAGATCCAAGACAAAGACAGAGAACGATGCCAAGACCCCCGCCAAGAAATGAGACCACCCTGATTGTCATCCTTTTGTCCCACCTTGTCACCTTGTCCATCCTCAAGCTGCCCCAGCTCCACTTCCTATGCCCCTTTGGCAATGCACCTGTGAGACTAATAGCTTGGACTCTGCCATGGACATTCCTCCACCATCACCCCTCACCATTTAACAACCCCCTCCAATATTGAGCACTTAAATAAACACCCTTAAAGCACAAAACAATCTGGAGTCTGTCTGTGATTTCGAATTAGTGTATTAGCAATTACAGTGACAAAATTCTCTTTCAATTATAATGTCAACATACCTATGTCACACAGCTCTAGTCCATGAGGAAACAAAGCAGAGGTCACACAGTGGGACCCACATCTGTGAAATCGTAAGAGAAAGTGACAACTCAGTGACCATACACTGGGTGAAAAGGACAGACAGTAGAGAGGTAGTAGTGTTAAAGTACATGTAGTAGGCAGGTTTGTCTTCTTACCTGTGTCTCACTGGAAGTATTGCAGGATCACAGAGTTCCTGTTGTCGATGTCCTCTTCTTCTGCTTCCTCATCTTCACTGTCCACAGGCTCCACAGCTGCCACAACACCTCCATCTGGACCATCCTCCTGCAGAAAAGGCACCTGTCATCGCAAAGCCAGGTTGTGAAGCATACAGCAGGCCACGATGATCTGGCACACCTTCTTTGGTGAGTAGAATAGGGAACCACCTGTCATATGGAGGCACCGGAACCTGGCCTTCAGGAGGCCGAAGGTCCACTCTATGATCCTCCTAGTTCGCCCATGGGCCTCAGCGTAGCGTTCCTCTGCCCTTGTACTGGGATACCTCACTGGGGTCAGTAGCCATGACAGGTTGGGGTAACCAGAGTCACCTGCAAATTGCAAGGGACAACTGTTAGACACACACTAACTCTTAGGGATATCCCCAGACCCAGACAACTATTCACACTGATTTGGTTCCAGGTGCTCACATAGTAGCCACACACGGTGCCTCTGTAGTTGCCCCATCACATAAGGGATGCTGCTATTCCGCAGGATGTAAGCTTCATGCACTGAGCCAGGGAATTTGTCATTAACATTGGAGATGTACTGGTCTGCCAAACACATCATCTGCACATTCATCGAATGGTAACTCTTCCGGTTTCTGTACACCTGTTCACTCCTGCGTGGGGGGACCAAGGCCACATGTGTCCTATCAATGGCACCTATGATGTTGGGGATATGTCCCAGGGCATAGAAGTCACCTTTCACTGTTGGCAAATCCTCCACCTGAGGGAAAACGATGTAGCTCCGCATGTGTTTCAGCAGGGCAGGCCACACTCTGGACAACACGTTGGAAAACATAGGCTGGGACATTCCTGATGCTATGGCCACTGTTGTTTGAAATGACCCGCTTGCAAGGAAATGGAATACTGACAGCACCTGCACTTGAGGGGGGATTTCTGTGGGATGGCGGATAGCTGACATCAGGTCTGGCTCCAACTGGGCACACAGTTCCAGGATTGTGGCACGATCAAGCCTGTAGGTGATGATTACATGCCTTTCCTCCATTGTCGACAGGTCCACCAGCGGCCTATACACCGGAGGATGCCGCCATCTCCTAATATGTCCCAGCGGACGGTGCCTATGGAGGACAACAGCGAGCACAGAGTCAACAAACTCAGATGTAGGTAAACACAACTTACTCAGAAAACTATTCATAATCTGAAAATTGCCTGTTTGAGTGTTGAGCCAAGGCCTAGGTATGTGTGACGCAGTTAAAAATAAAGCCATGTGGGCCCCTGAAATGGCGGCTGCCTGACCTGTAAAGTGGGACAATGGGATATGAGGTAACTGCGCTGGCGTTGTACACCATCGCGGTAGGCGGTCGAAAACCGCGGCGAAATTCTGCATTGGTTAACATTGAACCCTATGGATCCCAGGAGCGAATGACGATGTACGCCGGCGGTGACGGAATGCACCGCCGCGGACGTGACCGCCATTTTCTATCAGTTCAATCACTCAGTACCTGATCTTCGACAGGAGAGGACCTACACTGCAAGTGCTGCTGTGACCTCAGTCTGGAAGAGACAATGGCTCGTGCGTCTGGGGAAAGGGCCCCTGCCTTCAGCACGGAGGAGTTGGAGAAACTCGTGGATGGGGTCCTCCCCCAGTACACGCTACTCTACGGTCCTCCAGACAAACAGGTAAGTACACTGTGAGCATGCTGTAGGGGCAATGCCTGTGTGGAGTGAGGTGGATGAAAGATAGGGCGGGGGGGAATGAGGCGTGCATGAAACGACGGTGAGTGCATGTGCCACATTGCCAGGGTAGGGATGCGGGCCAATGACTGTGACGGTGCAGTTGGTAATAACTTTTCTTTTTCCCCTATACAATTCCTGTAGGTCAGCGCCCACCAGAAGAAGGATATGTGGCGTGCCATCGCCAAGGACGTCCGGACCCTGGGGGTCTACCACAGACGGAGCACCCACTGCCGTAAAAGATGGGAGGACATTCGCTGCTGGAGCAAGAAGACGGCAGAGGCCCAGCTGGGGATGGCCTCCCAACGTGGGAGGGGTGCCCGTCGCACCATGACCCCCCTGATGTTCAGGATCCTGGCGGTGGTGAATCCGGAGTTGGATGGGCGATTGAGGGCATCACAGCAGCAACAAGGGGGTGAGTACACTCTCATTCTTCAGATTCAGCGTGCAGTGGAGGTGTCTGGGTGGGGGAGGTGGGCAGAGGGTTCCCCTAGGCCAGGGCGAGTGTGCTAGTTAAGTCCCCTTTTTCAGGCAGACCCTGTGGCACCCCACCCCACCTGGGTACAGTGCCAACTACACCCAATCAGGCTCCTGTGACATCCATGTGTGCCGATATCGGCCATAGCCTTGTAGGCCATGTCCCAGGGATTGAATAGTGGACCCCAAGTGCGCAGCATAGTGCAGGGGGCTTCTGTGTCTGTCGTGTCCGCCAACGGTAGCGGTAATGCATGCACTCAACATGTCTTTCTTCTGTCTTCCCCCACACCTTTTTGTGGTCTCCCTGTACTTGTGTGCATTAGCATCATCAGACGGAGGAGCAGTGGCACCGGAGCAGGAAGGAGCTGCATCCCACATGGCCCTGCAGGGCGATATTCCGGACTCCGATTTCACCAGTGGGACGGAGGGCGAGGGGAGCTCGACGGCGGGCACAGGAGCCGACACCAGTGATACGGACTCGTCCTCTGATGGGAGCTCCAGAGCGGGGGCGAGCCCATCTGTGCCACCCGCATCTACAGGTACAGCCGCCACCACCCCCTCCAGCACCGCCCTCCCAGCAGCCCCTCAGGCTTTGCCCCGTGGCCGCTCACCCAGGAGGGTGGGAATCACCTTCGCCCCAGGCACCTCAGGCCCTGCCCCAGTCACCCCTGCTGCCCTCAGTGAGGAGGCCATTGACCTCCTCAGGTCCCTCAATGTTGGGCAGTCTACCATTTTGAATGCCATCCAGGGTGTGGAGAGGCAGTTGCAACAAGCCAATGCATTCCTGGAGGGCATTCATTCTGGTCAGGCAGCCCTTCAGCGAGCTTTTCAGACTCTGGCCTCAGCACTGATGTCAGCCTTTGTCCCTGTCTCTAGCCTCCCGCCTCCAAATTCCTCCACCCAGACCCAAACCCCTGTACCTCAGCCTATCCCAAGCACACCATCAGACCAGCATGCACACACCTCAACAGACAAAGGAAGCTCTGGTAAACATAAGCACCACACATCCCACAGGCACTCACACAAGCATCACACACATGCAGACATACCAACATCCACTGCCTCCACTGTGTCCCCCTCCTCGTCATCTCCCTCATCCCTCCCAGTCTCGTCTCCACTGAAACCTGCATGCACTACATCTTCAGCCACTACCTCCATCACTAGCACACCCACCACCACACCCGCTCATGTGCAGTCACCACCCCCACTACCATTCACGCATCACCTGTGTCCTCTACCAGTGTGTCTGTGAGGCCACCTCCCAAGGTACACAAACGCAGCCACACACCCGCCCAACAGCCATCCACCTCATGACAGCCTCCAGCCCATGCACCTTCACCCAAAGTCAGAAAATGGACACCTCATACGACCACTACCTCTTCCTCCATTCCCAAACCCCCTCCATCTACCCGTCCCAATGTTCCTAAGAAACGTTTCCTGGCCAGCCTTGACTTCTTTCCCTCACCTCCCCCACCCCGTCCATCTCCTAGGACCCGACTCTCCAGGTCCCAACCTAGCACCTCAGCCACAACATTGGCGGGACCAGTGGTGCCAGTAGTCACCGGATTATGGAGTGCACCAGGCAGCAGGGCAGGCAGTGTGGCAAGGAGACACAGCACAGACAGGCCCCCACCTATCAAGCATTAAAAGTTGTTTAGTGCCCGGCGTGAGAGGGGGAAGACACCAGCCACCAAAGCCCCTCCCAGGGGTACAGGTGGGAGTGTGGAGTCAGCTGCGACACCTTCCAAGGTGGGGAAGGGGCACAAGAAAACCGGCAAGTCTGGGAAGATCAGCAGGGCGGAGAAGACCGCCATCAGCCCTGCTGCCAAGAAGCCGACCGCCAGCAGCCCCACTGCCCCAGACAGGACCACCATCAGCCCCGCTGCCAAGGAGCCGACCGCCAGCAGCCCCACTGCCCTAGACAGGACCGCCAACAGCCCCACTGCCCCAGACAGGACCGCCAGCAGCAGCCCCGCTGCCCAGGACAGGACTGCCAGCAGCAGCCCTGCTGCCCAGGACAGGACCGCCAGCAGCAGCCCCGATGTCCAAGACAGGACCGCCAGCAGCTGAACCGCTGCCAAAGACACCGCTGCCACAAGCACCGCTGCCAAGGACACCGCCGCCACAAGCACCGCTGCCAAAGACACCGCCGCCACAAGCACCGCTGCCAAGGACACCGCCGCCACAAGCACCGCTGCCAAGGACACTGCTGCCACAAGCACCGCTGCCAAGCATACCGCCGCAACAAGCACCGCAGGCCCATGAGCGCCAAAAGCTCTGACGCTACTGAGGCCGCCATGAGCAGGATGACTCACTCTGGGCACAAGGCCCCCTTCAGAACCAGTGGAGAGATACATCCACTACCTCTGTCCTTGGCAGAATGAAACACTCTGGGCAAAAGGCCCCCTCCAGAACCAGTGGAGAGATACATCCACTACCTGTGTCCTTGGCAGGATGCAGCACTCTGGGCACCATGCCCCCTCCTGAACCTGTGGAGAGATACATCCACTACCTCTGTCCTTGGCAGGATGAAGCACTCTGGGCACCATGCCCCCTAGAGAACCAGTGGAGTATCACATCCACTACCTCTGTCCTTGGCAGGATAACTCACTCTGGGCACAAGGCCCCCTCTAGAACCAGTGGAGAGATACATGCACTACCTCTGTCCTTGGCAGGATGAAGCACTCTGAGCACAAGGCCCCCTCCAGAACCAGTGGAGTATCACATCCACTACCTCTGTCCTTGGCAGGATGAAGCACTCTGGGCACAAGGCCCCCTCCAGAACCAGTGGAGTATCACATCCACTACCTCTGTCCTTGGCAGGATGAAGCACTCTGGGCGCCATGCCCACTCCAGAACCAGTGGAGTATCACATCCACTACCTCAGTCCTTGGCAGGATGAATCACTCTGGGCACAAGGCCCCCTCCAGAACCAGTGGAAAGATACATCCACTACCTCTGTCCTTGGCAGGATGAAGCACTCTGGCAACCATGCCCCCTCCAGAACCAGTGGAGAGATACATCCACTACCTCTGTCCTTGGCAGGATGAAGCACTCTGGGCACCATGCCCCGTCCAGAAACAATGGAGTATCACATCCACTACCTCAGTCCTTGGCAGGATGAAGCACTCTGGGCACAAAGCCCCCTCCAGAACCAGTGGAGACTGTTATCCACTTGAGAGACTGTGGCTTTGCACTCCCCAGGATTGAACAGTGGGCAAACCACCCATGGTAGAGACTTGAGAGACTGTGGCTTTGCACTCCCCAGGATTGAACAGTGGGCAACCCACCCACTGTAGAGACTTGAGAGACTGTGGCTTTGCACTCCCCAGGATTGAACAGTGGCCAAACCACCCACTGTAGAGACTTGAGGGACTGTGGCTTTGCACGCCCCAGGATTGAACAGTGGGAATGGGGCCCCATCGTGGATTTGGCATTGTGCACTCAACCGGCTGAGGTGCCCACCCTTTCTCTTCCCCCTGAAGTGCCTGTTTTATTTCTATCTGATACCCCTGCAGTGCTCTCTCCATCTTGTTTGGGTATCTTGTGTGGGCCTCGCCCATGCATTTTGGGCCCAGTGGTCCACGGACTTTAATGGTGGAATACCTTGGACTAATATTATTGGTGTATATATTTGTAAATAGTGTAAGTATATTTTTTGAATACTGAATTTTAATAAATTACAATCGTTCACCTCATTTCCTTTTGTCTTTGCATTCTTCCGGGGGGGTTAGGGGGTGTAATGTAATGTATGTATTATGTGTGTGTGTTGTCGTGGGTGAGGATGGGGGTGGGGGTGTTGCGTGTTGCGTGTGTGTGTCACTGTTTTTTCCCTCCCCCCTCCCCTGTGTCATAGGTGCAGTACTCACCGAGGTCTTCGCTGCCGGCGTTCATGCTCCTGGTAGAGGAGCAAGAAGATAAAGGCTGGAAAAATGTGGAGCTCTGGTTCCATGGGGTCCTGGTTCCTTGTGGGGTGTGCAAAGGTGAGCGTTTTCCATTCGAAGTCCGGTTTCCACTGTGCTTTTGTTCGCGGTGAATCCGCCCCGGAAAAGGTGGCGGATTGGTAGGTTGTAATTCTGTGGGCGGTACATTGTCCTCTGCCTGTCTGTTGGCGGTGACCGCCGCTGTGTTTGTTTGTACCACCTTGGCGGTCGGAGTGTTAAAGTGGCTGTCTATGTTGGCGGTTTCCGCCACGGTCGTAATTCAATTTTTTTTACCGCCGGCCTGTTGGCGGTCTTACCGCTGCTTTAACACCGACCGCCAGGGTTGTAATGACCACCTAGGTGTCATTGTGGAAGTGGATTAATGGAGGAAGATATGTTTTGACAAAGTCTAACTTGGTGTCTCAGAGAAGCAGGTCTAATATGCCAGTTTCAACTTTTACATTGTTTATTTTTGCTTCCCTATACTCCTGCCTTATGTCTTATTCTGAAACTCTGACAATACTTAGTTGTGAAATCAAAAGCATAGGCATATCCTTATGAAGCAAGTTGTGGGGTACTATGCCTCCACTCCACTTTGATTAAACGTGGCTGTGAAATTAGAAGTTTCCAGAGAAAAGAACATCTTCATTTAGGCCCTCATTTCAATATTGGCGGGCGGCAAGCGGCGCCCGCAAAGTTGAATCCGCCACGCGGCCGCCAATGCGGCCGCACTCCAGCGGTGGCAATTTGGAGATCCCCGCTGGGCCGGCGGGCGGAAACCTAGTTTCCGCCCACCGGCCCAGCGGGGATCTCGGCCGCAACACGGGAGCCGGCTCCAAATGGAGCCGGTGGTGTTGCGGCAGTGCAGTTGCACCCGTTGCTATGCAGACAGTGAAAAGCTCCATGGGGCCATGGCAGGGGGCCCTGTGACTCCCCTTTCTGCCAGCCTTTTCATGGCGGTTCATACCGCCATGAAAAGGCTGGCGGGAGGGTGACTCACAATCCCCTGGGGGATTACAACCGTCGGGACCAATGTGGTGGGGAAACCGCCGGTCCCGGGGGTCAGAATCCCATGGGAAGCAACGCCAGCCTGTTGGCGGTGCTTCCGTCGAAACAGCCCTAGCGTCTTTGACCGCCAGGGTTGTAATGAGACCCTTAGGGGGTCATTCTGACCCCGGCGGTCTCAGACCGCCAGGGCCAGGGTCGGCGGGAGCACCGCCGACAGACCGGCGGTGCCCCGCAGGGCATTCTGACTGCGGCGGTTCGGCCGCGGTCAGACTAGGAAAACCGGCGGTCTCCCGCTGGTTTTCCGCTGCCCTACAGAATCCTCCAGGGATTCTGACTCCCCCTACCGCCATCCTGTTCCTGGCGGGTCTCCCGCCAGGAACAGGATGGCGGTAGGGGGTGCCGCGGGGCCCCTGCAGTGCCCATGCCAATGGCATGGGCACTGCAGGGGCCCCCGTAAGAGGGCCACAAAAAGAATTTCAGTGTCTGCCTAGCAGACACTGAAATTCGCGACGGGTGCTACTGCACCCGTCGCACTCCAGCAACTCTGCCGGCTCCATTCGGAGCCGGCTTCATCGTTGCTGGGTCTTTCCCGCTGTGCTGGCGGGCGGCCTTTTGGCGGTCGCCCGCCAGCACAGCGGGAAAGCCAGAATGGCCGCCGCGGTCTTGTGACCGCGGTGCGGTCATTTGGCGGTAACCGCATGGCGGGCGGCGACCGCCGCCCGCCGCGGTTAGAATCACCGCCTTAGTGTCTTAATATGTAAGTACCCCATATGTTGTTTTTATATCCTTTATTTAGTAAGACTATAATTCACACAACTCATGTTGCAGTTAATTTTCTTTCTGCACTTGGTACAAAAAAGCTTTATTTATAACTTGCATCTGTATGCATACCGTACTTTATATGCATGACCAGTTCTTTACGCTATACATTGACTAAACTTTGGTTCACCCAGAAGAGTATCGCCTCCTGCTGTAGCTGTTCAGTGTATCCTTCATACAAGCTCAGACCCTTTCCACAAACATTGCATTGGAAGACCAGCCCTTTAGATACACAGTTAGAGTAATAGCTGAAGTAATGTCTTGCAGAAGGCACCACAGTACATTGGTTTCCCAAAATAACTCACTGTGTAACAGTCGAAAGTACAGAGCTCAAACTATAGAACCATAGTGCTGGCAAAACTGTGTCTGACCTCTTCAGACAGATGGTGATGGCTGTCTCACTGCCCAGGATAAGCAAGCAACGTAGCACTTAGGAAACTTACAAGATGACCAGATCCAGCTGATGGTGGTACTGCTGGAAAAACAAGGCACTACCATACACCGCCTGGTCAGAGGACCTACCCTGAGCTGTTCACCAGTCTTCCATGGGATCGTCTAGATTGTTTGTCGATGTTGGTGACCCCAGTTTCTGGGAAATCATATTATTTGTTTTAAAGTGTTTTTTACTGCTACCCATGCCTGTTTACTGTAGGCTCTCTGTGTTTCAGGCAGCTTGGCCTTTTAAAGTGGCGATTTTTTAGCCGTGACTGTGTGAAATTTCCCTCCTAGTTTGTGGCACAATAATGCATAAAAGCCCTCCCCCTCTCTTTTCTAAGTAAAAAGGCTACATACATCTTGCAGAGTGTGTTTATGAGACTGCTTAATATGTTTCTGTGATTTAAATTGTGTTTAGAAACTGTCTGCATTCCCTGTTTTTGCCTTCAAAAAGTCACATTTCAGAGTGCGCGACAAGCAGTATTTCAGTGTTGTTTTTTTTACAATCCCTCCTTTACCTGGAATGTAGACTCTGCTAGCTTGGAAGTGTGGATTCAGCCTGTCTGTATCCAAGGAGATTCTGAACAGAGCAGAAGCCTCCTCCCTTCCCACAGGGACTGGGCTTCAGTTAAATTGGCCCTTATATAAGTTTCTATTGGTTGTTGCAAATGGTGTTGTGGTAGGTTGTTGGGGGCTGGTCTTTCTATTGGCGTAGGGATTAGAGTTGGGCATGTGATTGGTAGTAGGGCTGAGATTCTGATTGGTTCCTGGTTTTTAGGGCTGGGCTTGTGATTGGTAGTAGGGCTTAGATTCTGATTGGTTACTGGTTTTTAGGGCTGGGCTTGTGATTGGTAGTAGGGCTGAGATTCTGATTGGTTCCTGGTTCTAGGGCTGGGCTTGTGATTGGTTGTCAGGATTAGGGGTATGATTGGTGAATAGGGATGGGTCTCCCATGGGTTGTTTGAATTAGGGTTACGAATCTGATTGGTTAGGGTTAGGACTAGGTTTCTATTGGCCAGTAGGGCTATTTAAGCCAAGGGCTCAGGGTGTCTCAGCCCGGACGTCGAGGCTAAGGGCAGAGAGGACAAGAGCAGTTCCCAGTTTGGGCCAGTACGGGACTGGTAGGGCCAGAAATGCTGCCCAATTTGCCATTTACCAAAAAGGACTTTACACCCTCCACATTCATCAATATGGAAACACATTATCTGCAAAGACATCCAACTCCTGCATCACAAACTGACTGCATACAGATTCCAATATCCCATCATCCAACACAATACCCCATTTACAACCCCTATACACATATCCACCACAACTAAAACAGTAAAACACCTTCATTCTCACAGCAAACACTACTCTGTCCACGCCCACTAACTGAACCATCACCCACACAACACAAAACCACACTTTACATTACTTTCAGCCTTCCAGATACACACTCCCTGTTCATACAAACCAACAACACTATCCTCTATTTGCTCCACACAGACCACCTTTCATCATGACAATTCCTAAACCCAGCCTTCCAACGCACCATCTACAAACGCCCTTCCCCTCTCTTCACCAATTACGCTCAACCATACAATCCTCACACTCCACTCCACCACACATATTACCTCTTCTGGTCAACACACAACTAACACGAACTCCCCTGACACACACCCATCCCCTCTTACACACCTCATACATTAATCTCCAAAACACATCAACACCCTTTGTAATACTCTAATACCATTCACCAGCACTAACTCACATGCAAATCCCTCACCGAAAACAACAACATCAATATCCCCTCTCACTATTCCACAAAAACAACACAGACCACACACATCAGCACATCAACACAAACTTTCATCATACTTATCGTCACACCCACTCCCATCCTCATGATTACACAAAGAATACAAATTCCATCCAACCTTTACCCCACAGCCTCACTCTTCACAAACATCTACCACAAGCACCCCAACACAGCAACATTCATTCACCCGCCTCTTCTCCATTACACAGTTTAGAGCCTTACATCGTGATCCACATGCTCCTCCACCACCCCTAACCCATACTCCATCCACACTAAACAGACGCAAACAAAATAAACAACATGCCACTCTTAACAACTTCGCATCCCCTTGTCTATTTCATAATAAGGCAACCCTACAAAAAACAGTACACTCTTCATGTCTTTCTCAGCCAGCAAGTCCACCACTCACACACACAGACCCAACAAAATCCCTCCTAAACCTCCTGGAAGAGGAACACTACATTAAAAAACAAGACTATTGTGACCCTCACAGAGTTATCACAACTAATAACACATCTGCTACAAGCTCAAAATGTACTGCTTACCCTTCTCCTAAGCAAAACAACACCGCCACTAAAGCACTTTATCTAAACTGCCAGCTCTTAAATGCTCGGTCACTCTAAAAAAACAAGCACCACATCTACGACCTGCTCACAGACACACAACCTGACTTACTATTCATAACAGAATCATGGTTGGGAGATGACATGGCCCCAGTGTTGCATGAAGCCATTACTCCAGGCTATAAAACCATCACACAAAACCGTATAGGCAATAGAGGAGGCGGACTAGCTATTATATTCAAATAGGCACAAATCTCAGTAAAACAGACAACATTTCCATACAAGGTTGTGAAGCCCTCCTCACCAGAAGACACCCTACTCCAACTTCGTCCTGTAACTTTCTCCTCCTTTGCAGACCTCCACCTAACAATTCAACATTCCCAGAAGCTTTTCTAGATACAGTCTCAAACCTTATTACATTACACTCAAACCTATGCATTCTTGGGGACCTAAACATTTGGTTTGACAAACCCAATATGCTCCATCCAAAAGCTATCACCACTAGCCTAGTCACATTGAATCTACATCAGATTGTACACAATCCCACACACATCGCTGGACACACCCTAGATGTCATTTTTGCTAAGCCTGAACTAGTTGCCGCTCATAGCATCACGCCAATCACAAGGTCAGACCACCATTTGATAACTTTCCGACATAAAACTCCACAAATCAACACACCTCACAACTACTTACACACATGCACCTATCGACCTTGGAGCAAACTCAATTTTGATGACTTTGAAACACAACTAACTGCCAACACAGATCTAGATACAAATAATTATGTTCCAAAACTTTATGAGTGGCTACAGGAAGCTTTTGATATCCTCATATCACTCAGAAAAACTAAACATGACAAAAGAAAACCAACACCTTGGAGAAACACAGAACTTAAAAAGACAAAGCAACAAATCAGAATGCTGCAGTGGACCTGGCTCAAAACAAACAACAGTCAAGACAAACTGCAGCTACACAAACCTAACAGATTATACAAATCATCAATCAAAAAAGCTAAAAAAAGGTACTACTTAGACAGAATTAAAAATGCTAAATCTGCAACCAAAGAATTTTATAAAATTCTCAATGAATTTCGAAAACCTACATGTTTGGAAGGGAGTCATCACACTACTCGAGATTTCACAAACAAACTGGCAGCTCATTACACAACCAAGGCAGACACTTTGGACTCCAATTTAAAACAGAACAAAACCATCAGCCCAAACCCCTTTCCTAAAATACCCTCTAAGAATAAACCAACCCAGCCTTCAAACAAATATCACAAGGTGAATGTAAGGATTTGATCTAGGCAAGCATACCCTCCGGTTGCCCTTCTAACCCTTGCCCACCACACATCTTCAAGACCATTCTTTTATCTACTTCTGCTGCCACACCTGTAAGAAGAATCATCAACAACTCTTTAACTACATGAACTTTTCCTGTAGACCTGAAAAAGGCATACCTATGACCGTTATTAAAGTAAACAAACCTAGACCCGCAAGACCCCAACAACTACAGACCAATCACAAATGGACCTTTCCTGGGCAAACTGATAGATGACCCAGATGTCATAATTCATTGAAGACAATTCTATACTTTCAGACTACCAAACTGGATTACGCCCAGGAAGAGGCACTGAATCAGCACTCATAGCAATCTGGGATGATCTTAAAAACACAGTCGAACACAATGGAGTTGCTGCACTACTTCTCATGGACCTCTCGGCTGCCTTTGATACGGTTGACCATGACACCCTAATTCAAAGACTCCACGAAGCTAGCATAGAAGGGACTGCTCTCGACTGGATTACATCCTACCTTCAAAAAGTAACTAATATCATCTATTCACCCCCCTTCTCGTCCAAACCGTACCTCACAAAAGCATGGGTCCCCCAAGGATCAATCATCGCACCTTTGCTTTTCAACAGCTACATGATATCATTACCAGAACTGATCAATGATTTTCATCTCACATGCTACAACTATGCAGATGACACACAAATACTACTTAAAGTAGAATGCCCCAAAAACATTGAAAACTCACTAATCTTCAGTTGCCTCAGAGCCGTTGATCAGTAGATGACTTGGAGCCATCTCAAACTAAATGCCTCCAAAACAGAAATACTCATATGTGGTGACTGGAAAAATTATGACCCACTGTGCGCCTGGCCTGACGATCTCGGACCACTTCCTCAATTATCCAACGAAGTTAAAAACCTTGGAATCACCATGGACTCCTTGAAGACTCTACAACCCATCTTCCCCCACCTCAGATTTCCACACAAGGTGCAAGCTACTATCTTGCTTGTACTATCCAAACTGGATTATGCCAATGGCCTCTACCATGGATCATCTCTATCTACTATGAAAAAGCGCAGGCAGGATACTATTACATGTAAAGCCACAAGCCCACATCTCCCTTGCCTTGAGAGCACTACACTGGTTACCTGTTGCCAGAAGATGCACCTTCAAGCTGCTTTGTATCACCCACAAAGCTATACATGGAACAGGACCGCTTTTTATCAGAAACAAAATAACCAAATACATTCAACAAAGAAATTTCCGCTTAAGATTGGCACCCCACCTTAGAACAACGCCATACAAGAAAAAGACTAGAGGTGGTACATCCTTCTCTGTTCAAGCAGCCAAACTATGAAATTCATTACCCCCAACTATAAGCGCCACAGAAATCTATCTTGTCTTCAGAAAACTACTCAAAAGTTGGCTACTTCCTTCATAACCACCACGGCTATAGACTGCATATGCCTATGTTGATAAATATTTTTTATATGATTATGTGTATATTCTAGTTATATATAGTTCTTTAGAAAATATGGATTGCTACTATGTCATAACATTACAATACACAAATACTCTTTAAACCTGTTTACCTAATGTATATTTACTCATGGTTTAAATATGTATGTACATATATGTGTGCATATGTGTGTGTATGTCTGTGTGTGTGTGTATATATATAGATGTACACACATACATATACGTTATTCTATGCTCTATGCTTAACATGTTCATAGGTCATATAGGTCATTACATAACTCCTTGATAATTTGTTACATTAGATACTTATGAATCCCTGCTCTCATTTTATATCACACTTTGTCTACCCATCACCATATGTCATGTCTCTATCAATCTATCCTCCATTCCCACTCTGACTCATCCCAAATCCATTCTACTACTTTCATCTCCTAAATAACCCTGCCTAAGCTCATCCATCGTCTTCCACATCTAACTCACCCAAACCTCACTTTACTACCATGATCTCCCAAACAACCCTACTAAATTCTCCCTCATTTATCTCACCCTGCTACTATGATCTCCTTAACCCTTTCCACAGACTCTTCCCTCCTCCATCCCCCCTTTACTCATCCCAAGCCTAAATCCGATTACCATAAACTCCCAAAAAACACTTCTGGATTCTATCCTTCTCCACCCCTCCATTACTCCAGTCAATCCTACTAACAAAATCACATATCTGCGTCTCAAATTAACTCATAATATTACTAAAACTGTACTCATATTTCCCTATTCTAATCTACCACTAATTCCTTTTGGGTTCCAGAGTAGTGTGGTACTCGCGGAAAAGCGCTTCAATGCCTCTCTTGGGTAGTAAGCGTTATATAAATACTATACTATTACAATACACCACTACACATCTGCAAACACACCTGCACAATATAGAGCATATGCATATCTAGAAATACCTCTATCTTATCAAGAACATAATAATTGGCTTGATGGTGTCCTACCACATACAATTCTACACGTTAGGTTAGGTCCTCTAAGTAATGATGGTCCTACCTGGCCTCCATTGGCCACATATACACTGCACCCTGATGCAGCAACCTTGACGGTAGCTGAAGTCCATTGCTTATATGGTGAGCTGATTAGTACAGTTTGTGATGCAAACATTAAATACAAACCCAGCGTGTGCTGCCCAGGTGCAACCACATGCAGTAACGCCAGGTATTAATCCTGCGACTGTACATTCGACCATGGGTAAAGCTCCAGCCAAACAAGAAGAGATTTTGTTTTGGTTAGCTCAACAAATAAATGCACTGGAAGCAGTATTTCCCCATACAGGAACTCAGGATAAGCATAGACTATTAACTATTTGCTTGCCATTTGGGATGGTTCCCAAGAACGTGAGCTGCCAAAGATTATCGCAGAGACCTACTCGAGTATTGGTCAAAATAGTCACAAAACCAGTTTCAGGGTAAATCTAATAACGATTCTACCAAGCAAGCACCTGAGGGTTCTAAAAAACGCTGGGAAAAAAAACAACAAACACCTCAAAAAGAAAGGGGAGAATCTCTGCATACAAAGACCCCACAGAATGAATATAATCTCAGAAAAATAAATAATATTAAAACGCCTGACAGATATCAATATACTGATATACGCCATACTCGTTCCTTTCAGGACTCAACAGAAAAAAGCAGTGAGAGAGGTAGGCGGTCAGAGCGAATATGTGAAACCGAGACAGGAATCACAACGCTCTACAGAAGTTTCTTTTAAAAAGAAGAGAAACTTCCCCAACAAGAAAGTGGCAGCAGTTGCGATTCGTCATGCCACTCAAGAAGAGGGATCTATTAAAGAACAAGAAGTGGGCACTAGCTCTGCTAGACAGCCCAGCAGAGGTCACAATAGTTCACCGGAATCTTCAAGAGCATCTGGAGGTGAAAGCAACTGATGACTTCTTACAAGTTGAAACTGCGGACATGCGTGTCTCCAAGCCTGACAGGGTGTACAAAGTAACATAACAGTTAGAAGGAGACATTGATCGCACAATTGACGCAATCTTTTGGTACCACGTCATAAATATATATCATATTCTACTGGCCAAAAAGGGTTGGCCACCAGAATTTATCCGTACTTGCCCATATGGGGAAGAGGTTATTAAACCATCTTTCTCGCCCCTTGTTCCAGATGAACTCGCAGAATCCTACACCATTGATTGGGCATTGGCACAGGCATCCGCGTTATATCGCAACCACATAGCGTGGGATAAAGATTCCCCCTAACATATAATTCCAATTAAAAATCAACCCCAACCTCAACCCCAATACCCAATAAAATATGATGCTAAAGCACCCGTGAGGAAAATCCTCACACAACTAGAGTACCAGGGAGTAATCTAACCCTGTGTCTCACCAATGAATAACCCTTTATTCCCAGTAGCTAAACCAGACCAATTGTACAGAATAGTCTTAGACTACAGACACTTAAACAGTCATACACGCACATGCGCTATACAAAACTCTCACAGCACAGCACTTATGAACAACAGAGTGCACAAAAAAATACAAAACAACACTGGACATTTCCAATGTTTTTTTCTGCCAAAATATAGCGCCTGAGAGTAGAGACTTCACAAGTTTTAGTGCACTAGGCTCCAAGAAAAAATTCAGAAGAACAGTCCAGCACTATTCGTGGCTCGTGTAACTTCAATATTGCACAACATTGACCCTGAAGCATTTTCCTATGTAGATGACATATAACGCACAGATGATGAATTACTGCAACATCTAAGACAGGTAGCCAGCATTGTTGTGGGAGTTGCCAAATTCGGTTATGAATTCAACTTAAAAAAAAAAAAAAAAAAAGCCTTCCTTGGCATCTTGTTTCTGGGATACGAGCTATCAAGTGAAGGAAAGAGCCTAGCGCCACAATTCTTGGAAATTGCGCACAGTTACAACCTCCAAATACCATTAAGAAACTCCAATCCCTATTGGGTTTCCTAAATTTTGGCAGAATTTATATCCCAGATTACGCATCACGCATAAAATCTTTATATGACTTAATACGTCCTGACTTTTCCAGTAAACTCTGGACAATTGAACATACACTCATTCTCAGAGCATTGCAACAAGACATGCTTGCAGCACAACCCTTACACACAAGGGACAATAAAAAACATCTGGTCATCAGAGTAATTGCTCGTGCCATTGTTTTCACCTATGCAACATTCAATGAAGGTGAGACAGTCCCGATTGCATACAAATCACATCTATATTCAACAGCAGAACAACGTTTTGCTCCTATTGAGAAAATTCTCACTGCTGTTCAGATGACTGTCATTAAAGAAAGACCACTAGCCCAGGTGAAACGCATTACTGTTGTATCTCCAATTCCAGCCCTTAAGGCTGTTACCAAAGCCAGTGTTCCAAACGCTAAAGCATTACATGCACGTTGGATTCAATGGGCAACGTCTCTGACAGCCACTGATGTAGATTATATTTTTGACCCAAAGTTACAAACTGAACTAGAAAACCCAGTTCCGGCAAATATATTGCCTATTGATCAATAACAAAGAGTCATGTACACCGATGGCTCAGCACAACCTGCAATAGGCACAAAGCATCAATACTCGGCTGCTTGCGCAGTCGTAAGTGACTACTTAGAGGGCAATAAGTTTTATCCACAACATACCTTCACGCAAACCCTAGGTAATTGAACTGCACAACTAGCAGAGCTAAAGGCTGTGGTGATGGCACTAGAACGCTGATCGTCTGTGATTCGTACTATTGTGTCCAGTCCTTCAATGAATATCTGCATTACTGGCGCCAGAATGGGTTCAGAGATTCAAAAGGTAACACCATCAAACACAGACTTCTTTAGGGGAAACGCCACCAAATGTCCATGTTGTAAATACACTTGGACACCAGTAAGTTGGAATACACGTTGCTGGAAATACACTGGCTGATGAAGCAGCCAAATCAGCAGTAACTATGGTTTCTGTTGCTGCAGTAACCCGTTCTAGAACAAAACCGGACGATGACATATGGGCTGCCGTGAAAGCCACGGCTGAAGGCATGCCTTTACCTAAAGCATTTCCTGCTAAATATTCCTACTGAATGGGAGGCTTCCTTGACGCAGAAGTAAAAATACCAGGTGTGGGAGTTCGAGTAATTCCCAATAAAGACCTAAGACCAGAGTTGATTAAAGCAGCACATGAGGGGGTTACCTCTGCCCATGCTGGTGTGGCAGCTACAATATTATTATTGCAAGCACGTTATTGGTGGCCAGGTCTATATAAACAGACTAAGCAGTATGTCCTTTGTTGTGATATCTGCCAACAAATTAAGGGATCCAACATCAAGCGCCCACCGCAGACACCCCTCCTAATTTCTAACAAACCAATACAATGTGTGTACTTGGATCCATTGTGTACCCTAACACCGGACAGTACATACAAATACATTTTAGTCGCTATTGACTCCTACTCCAGATTTCTATGGTTATGGACACAATGCTCGGCTGACGCTCGGACTGTTATTAAAGATTTGCAAGCCCATAAGCAGTTGCAGCTTTCCACTCGGATCAGGGCCCTGCTTTCGCCTCAAGGGAATTCAGGGATGCCCTGGCTTCATTAGGGGTCCAACTCCATTACTCGTCTCTATTAATTCCCAAGGGAAATAGTGTTGTGGAGCAACAGGACTGAGATTTAAAGCAATCCTTAACAGCCAGAGTATTAGGTATGGGTTGTAGTTAGCTTAATCACCTGTATGGAGTCCAGAGAGCACTTAATAATCTGCCTAGAAGGTCCCCAGGGGGGTTGTACTTCATACGAGTGCCTGTTTGGAACTCAAATGTATATTCCAGATCTTGATGGTCCTGGCGTGGAGGTGGCAGAAACACCTTTTGACATAAATGAATGTGTCACTGTCTTGCAGGAATTACAACATTTCAGTGATGGCAATGCTTCTGCCAGTGCTGCCTCCCTAGGAATTAAGGATGTACCAATAACATCTACCAGCTGGATTCCAAAGTTTGGGGATCTAGTACATGAAAATGTTCTTGTGAAAAGAGAGTTCGGTCCTTCTTATCGTGCACTGGTCCCAGTCCTGGGAATACACGGTACCAGAACTGTCATACTACCACTGCTGCCTGGTTTTAAAGAAAACCGCTTAGTGTCCATCGACAATGTCAAGTTACACCATGTGGCCGATCCTGCACAGCAGACCAAGAGTGTTAGACTTGGCATCCTTGGCGTGGTCTCCACTAACTTTTTGCCTCTGTTCCCCATGGTTGTTGTTGGGTGCTGGACTCTGTTTTTGCTGTTTTTGTTACTCTGGGCACTTTACTACTGCTATCCAGTGCTAAAGTGCAAGTGCTCCTATGTAAAAGGTATGTGTAATTGGATTTCCATAATTGGCATATTTTATTTACTGGTAAGTCCCTAGTGCAGTGCACTAGAGGTGCCCAGGTCTTGTAAATCAAATGCTACTAGAGGGCCTACAGCACTGGTTGTGCCACCCACATTAGTAGCCCTGTAAACATGGCTCAGGCCTGCCACTGCAGTGTCTGTGTATACAGTTTGAACCTGACAATTCAACTTGGCAAATGTCCCCACTTGCCAGGCCTAAATCTTCCCTTTTTCATGTAAGACACCCCTAAGATAGGCCCTAGGTAGCCCCATGGGAAGAGTGCAGTGTATGTTTCAGATATGACATATACTAATGTGTTTTATAGGTCCTGACTCAATTACTGCCAAATTTGTTTTTCACTGTTGCAAGGCCTATCTCTCTCATAGGTTAACATGGGGGCTACCATTAAATATGATTAAAGTGGAGATTCCCTTTGGGAGCAGATAGACATGTGGAGTTTGGGGTCTCTGAACTCACAATAAAAAACAAAAACATATTTTAGTAAAGTTGGTTTTGAGATTGTGTGTTTGAAGATGCCACTTTTGGAAAGTAGCCATTTTCTTGCTTAAACCATTCTGTGACTCTGCCTGTTTGTGGATTCCCTGTCTGGGTTAATTTGACAGTTGGGCTGTTTGCACCTCTCTCTAGACATTGATACAAAGAGAGCTGTGGTGTAGCCTGCATATCAAGATGAGCCATCTGTGCAAGGAGGAAGGGGAGGAGTGGTCACTTACACCTGAAAGGGCTGTGCCTGCCCTCACACAGTGCAGTCTCTAACCCCCTGGTGTGTGTCTGGGGCCTGGCCTGGGCAAGAAAGGATCTCAGAAACAAGAGAGACTTTCCTTTGAAGTAGGCCTACTTCAAAGGCCAAAATGGGTAGAAGAAGAGCACCCAAACCCCTGAATAATTAGATAACGTCTGGAAATCAAGAGGAACCTCTGCCTGGAGAAGAGCTGAAGAGCTGATGAGAAGTGCTGCTCTGCCTGTGACTGTTCATTTTGGAGCTATCCTGCAGTTGCTGCTTCTGCCTGTGCAAGGGCACAAAGACTGGACTTTATTGTGCATTCCTGCTTGTGAAGAAAATTCCAAGAGTTTGTCCTGAGCTTGCCTCCTGTTGTTGAAGTCTCAGGGCCATCTAAGATTTTCCCTGCCAGCACCTGGACTGTCTGCTGAGACTCCTGCCCTGCCAAGTGGTGCCCTATCTAGTTCCTGGTCCCTTGAAAGATGAAGCTGGCAGACCAAGACTGAAAATCCATGCACTGGCCGCCGTGCAGGGAAAATTTTGAGACGTGGCTGAGAAACGACACGCTGCCGGCTTCGCGGCTGAAATCTACGTTCCACCTGTATCGCGGCTGGGTGATCGATTCACGCGGCTGGAGAAGCAACACGCGACTCCCGGTGACTGAGGCTGGTTTTGCTGATACCGTGCGGCATGCCGACCCGACCAGATGCAGAATGATGCACGGTCTTGCGTGCGAGTGAGAAATCGACGCATCGCTGGCCTTTTCCGACCCACTCTTGCCCGTGGGGTGTTATTTTTATGCAACCCAGGTACTTTTTCACGCTAACAGTGTTAGCACTGTTTTCTAAGGATTTAAGACTCTTTTTGCTTTTTAATTCATAAGTTGACTTGTGTATGGTGGATATTTCTCGTTCTGGTCTTGTTTTGTTTAAATAAATATTACCTATTTTTCTAAACCTGTGTCGTGTCATTTTGTAGTTATTTCACTTAGTTACTGTGTGTGTTGGTACAAATACTTTACACCTAGACTCTGAAGGTAAGCCTGCCTGCTTGTGTCAAGCTACCAAAGGGGTCAAGGGGGTTAACAGAGGGTGATTTTCCATTACCCTGACTAGAGTGAGGGTCCTTGCTTGGACAGGGGGTAGCATGACTGCCAACCAAAACCCCATTTCTAAAAAACAGGAACAACCAGTAGTACCCGAATCCCTCTCACTACTGGTCAAGATGTTCCTCTACAAGTTTTGAGCAGCAACGCTGACACCTCTCCGAGCTTGGGGAGGGTGGAAAATTATCTTGCATTAGTTCCACTAACAGCTATTACAACAGGCAACACAGAAATTGCTGATCAATTTGATTCGACTTCTACACAAACGTATGGCATCATTTACAGTGAACCTCTGTGGGTGACCCCTAACAGTTCTCCTCCCCCAAATACGGCTTCAGTTTTTGCACAAACTGCTTCTGGATACTTTGCTGACATCAATGACACCTTTTCGGACTCATTTGCCTCTTCTACACCCGAACTGCCAAAAACACATAAGCTAACAAACTGGCTTAAAACAAATTACTTTATTTTCCCATGGAACTATCTGTGGCTTTCTTTAACCGTATTAGCTTTCCTCCTTTTGATTGGCTTTGTTCTCACTTTCTTTCTATTAATACATGGTAATTTCCTTCCTGAAAGATGAATAGTTGAACTGGTGTATGAGGTCCTTAAACCCCATTTTTCTTCTCACAAGGACCACAGAGACTTGTCTTTCTTGAACATTTCTGCTATACTAATTCCTGATGGGATTGTTTGGGGTAAAGTCACATTCTATATTTACGGCACAACAGAGGTCATTCAAATACCATATGTGTTTAAACTTTCTCTGAACAATGTAATAATACCCTGAGTTGTTTCGGATGACTGGGATGTGGAAACAATTGATTCTATGATGACTAAATTGCAGTATTTTACTGTAAGTGAGGATGTTTATCAATCCAAAAAGGATTATGGTAACATGTTTTTCTATAATTATTATGGACTTCATTTCATTCACAGAGCAAGTATCCCAAAGACTATTTTTATTTACACACAATGGGAACATTGTCCGACTCCACCACGAGGGAGTTGTAAAATGTATTCTGAAAAATGTACATATTTTTCCGGGAACAATGTTAAAAATGTTGAGTCATATTATTTCAAATTCCCATATATGGAAAATATACATATATTATTTACGATACAAAATGCATTTATTCTGATTCCTTTGTTTCCTGGTCGGTTATAGAAGACTATGGATATTGGTTGAAGTCGATTGACTTAAAAAGTGTGTGGGGAACAAAAATTGGCAAATAAGGGGAAAGAAAGCTTTGTTTAGAGCATGCCTCATACCTGTTCAAATGATATTTTTAAATGAAACTGTATAACAGACAACCTGTTCAGGCTTAGCAAAAATTAAGGATTTGAATGTGCTCAGTATTCCTGCTCCTGCAAAGTTTTACAAATGACAAAAGTATGTAATTGCAACTGAAGATCAGCTCGATGAATGGGTCCAAAATGGCATGTTTAATGCTTCACTTTCACGTCCTAGTGGGTGGTTATTGTGGCCAATGGATACCAATGGGTGTCATAAACGTTTTATCAACTCCACGGGGGGTTTTAGAACAAGTAGGCCTGACCCTCGCTATGTGTCATCTGAACATGCTGGTATAGTAACCACATACAGTGTAGGGAAACTATGCCAGCAATGGCTGAAGAGTTCCTCACTAGATGCTGTTAGAGATCACCTCAGTCTCCTGTCTAATAACACTGACTTACAGCAGAAAGCTCTTCTTATGTGCAGTCTATAATGACATTTGGAAGCTTTCTCAACAAGAAGCTGCTGCTCGGTTAAGGCAAATAGATCATGAAAATTTAGAGAAAGCATTAGCTGTTGTAGATAATGGGATTAATTCCTGTCCGACCGGATATACACCTTAAACAACATAGGACCTCATTACAACCCTAGTAGTAATTGCCGCCTACGCCCATGCTGATGGCCGCCAACATACAGTGAACGCGGTGGAAATCCTCTACGGGTGTTATGACCCACATAGAAAAATCCACCACTATACAGGCACCCACACAAGTCCGCCACACTAAAGGTCAGTGATAAACTGGCGATACCAAAACCCACACCATTACGCCAACAGGAACACGCCCAGAGTATCACGACCCACGAATCACTGCGGCGGTCTTTCAACTGCGGTAAACCATTGGCGGTACACACCACAGTGCTCAAAATACACACACACTTACAAAACTACACCACATTGAACAATTCAAAATACACACACCTGACACATATACACACACCACACCCACACACTCATACCACTATAAAACACACATCCACATTACCCACAACCCTTTACAACCCCAAGGATTTGACAACTGAGGGAGAGACAAGGCAGGAGCACCCACTCAGAGGCACAGAACAGCATCACCCATACACCTCACACCACACACCACAACACATCACCCCACACCCCACCCCACACATCCTCACACCTACCACTCACACCACATCCATGGCACCCCAAAGACATCCCAGGTTTTCTGAGGAGGAGCTAAGGGCCATGGTGGAGGAAATCATCCGGGTAGAGAAACAGCTATTCGGATCACAGGTGCAGAAGACGTCCATTGCAAGGAAGATGGAGCTATGGTGGAGAATTGTGGACAGGGCCAACGCTGTGGGACAGCATCCAAGAACAAGGGATGACATCAGGAAGAGGTGGAATGACCTACGGGGGAAGGTGCGTTCCGTGGTTGCAAGACACCAGGTAGCAGTACAGAGGACTGGCGGTGGGCCCCCACCTCCTCCCCCACAACTAACAACATGGGAGGAGCAAGTCTTGGCAATCATGCATCCTGAGGGCCTCACAGGAATAGCAGGAGGACTGGACTCTGGTAAGTCAAATCTTTACTACTATATCCCCCACCCTACTTGCATGCCATCACAAACTCCTACCCTTACACTCACCCCATCACTCCACCACCTCACATATACCCAACCATCACAACCCACCCATCCCAATACCAAGCCCTGAATGCAACACCTATGCATGGACACCCATCACCACAGCATGCCCATCACAGCGATTTACCCAGCCCACAAAACCACCAAGAACACAAGGCCAAGCTGACAGGGAAATCACAATCATAAAGGGAAACACACCCATGCACAAGATGGCACACACAGATACATTAACACTGCATTTGCATCCCCACAGGACCCCTACTCAATGTCACCGGATAGGAGGTGACAACTACAACCAGTCCACCCCATGAAGAGGCCCACAGTGTTGACAGCAGCTCTGCATGCCTGCATCAGGATGACCAACCTGGCCCATCAGGGACCTCTGGATAGTTGGTTCCCCTTCCACAGTCCCAACCCACCACAGAGCCTCCCCCCTCAGGAAACACCACCACAGCACCCACCCAGCGGGCCCATCCCTCTGTCCCCAGGACACATCAATCAGCAGTGTGTCCACCACTACAGGGACCCCAGGCAACCCCACAAACTCAAGACAAGTAGATTGCCTCCTCTCCTCCTGCTCATGGGTTGGGGATCCCTTAACCTTCCTTACATGGGTGGATGGGCTCTTCCCCCCCCTACCAGCTGGTACAAGCTCCTTCCCTTTTTTCGTAGCTGGTGCAGGCTCCTTCCCTTTCTCCACAGCTGGTGCAGGCTCCTTCCCTTTCTTCGCAGCTGGTGCAGTCTCCTTCCCCTTCAGTAGTGTTGGTCTGGAATCTCTGCCACCACGAGCAGGTGGTGCTATCACTGGGCCCATGGACTGTTTGGCTGAGGTGCTGGGCTGGGTCCTTGCTACCCTGTCAATACGTGCGGGACAGGGGGAGGGGTATGGAAGAGGTCACGTTGGGCAGGGAAAAGCTTTTTAGGTACATCGGGGCGGGAAGTGGCAGGAGTAATGGGAGTGGAGGATGAGGGAGTGGTTGTTGGAGGTGTATGTCTGCTGGATTTGAGTGCAGGTGCATGGGCTGTATGCTATTGTGAGGTGGATGGCTGTTGGGTATCTGAGTGCTTGCACACAGCACCCTCACACACAGGGAACAGGCCTACGCACTATGCATGGCACTACCAGTGAAATGGCTAGTTACCAAGGAATGAGGAGGAGCATACACCGCCAACTGCAGCACACCTGGGACCCCTGTAGCCCTTCCCAGAAGTGCATACTAACAAGCTAGGTAAGCAGTATTTCACATTCAAACCCTTAGCCACCAGAGGACATACACTGCTATGCCTGGCCTAGGGGCACCCCAGGATACACAACCACCACCCGGATACCACACCCACCAGCTGTAAGTTGTAATGATAGCCAATGTACTCACCCCACTGTGGCTACTGTGATGCCCTCAAGCGCCGATACAGCTCAGGGTAGGCCACTGCCAGTATGCGGACCATCAGGGGTCAGGATCCGACGGGCACCCCTTCCTCATTGGGAGGCCATTCCGCGGTCTTCT
Source organism: Pleurodeles waltl (assembly GCF_031143425.1). Taxonomy (NCBI): domain Eukaryota; kingdom Metazoa; phylum Chordata; class Amphibia; order Caudata; family Salamandridae; genus Pleurodeles; species Pleurodeles waltl. Next base: position 135,823,811 of record NC_090441.1, read on the forward strand.
GTGCTCAGCGTCTCAGGTCCTCCCTCCGTTTGCAACAGTGGGTGCTCCGTCTGCCATAGACCCCCAGGGTCCGCACCTCATTGGCGATGGCATGCCATATTCCCTTATTTTGATGGGCGCTGACCTGCAGAGGCAATACAGACAGGAGAGCTACATTAGACAAACAGTCCAGCCTGTCACACAAATGGCCCACCAAACCCGTTTGCATTACCACTGGCACACACATAGCCCAGCTCACAACATGTACACCGCCAATAGGACATCCACACACCCCCTTACAGGAGGCCTTCACACACAACTCCATGCATTCATGCCACATGCATCGTTCCCACAGTGTACTCACCTGTTGGTCTGGAGGCCAATACAGCAGTCCGTACTGGGGTAGGACCCCATCCAGCATTCGCTCCAATTCCTCAGAAGTGAAGGCTGGGGCTCTTTCCCAAGTCACATGGCCATGGTAGGTTCCAGACACAGGTCACAGCAGCGCATGCAGTGTAGGTCCTCTCCTATGGATGGTCAGGAAACAAGCGAGGAATCAGATAGGAAATGGCAGTCACGTCCATGGCGGTGCATGCCGTCACCACCGGCGTAGATCAACATTGGCCACAGTATCCCATAAGACCAAATATTAACCAATGAGGAATTGCACGGCAGTTCACAACCACCTGCAGCCACGGCGCCCAACATCAGCGGGATTACCTCACTTCCCCCTATCCCTACACACAGGACAAGCGGTCGTCATTTCGGGGGGTGAACAGGCCCACCGATAATTGCTGCTTCACTGGATAAAAAGGCACATACTTCACTAATTACACTGTTCCATAACATATTTGCACATTGTGGAGTGCTGCTGTGGCTCCATTGTTCAGTTTGTGACAGCCTACTCACTCTTGTGTCCCTCAGGTACCTATCGCTGTAGATGAATAGGAGATGGTGACATACCCCCGTGTACAGACCCCTGGTGGACTTGGCTACACAGGAGGACAGGCACATATTACTCGCCTATAGACTGGACAGGGCCACATTCACAGAGCTCTGTGCCCAATTGGAACCTGACCTGATATCAGCTTGGATCCCCACTCTTGTGCAAGTCCTATCAGTGCTTCATTTTCTGGCAACTGATTCTTTCCAAGTGACAGTGGGTTTGGCAGCAGGAATGTCACAGCCAATGTTCTGAATCGTGCTAACAAGAGTGTTGTCTGTCCTGATAAAACACATGTGCAGCTACATTGCTTTCCCCCAGGTGGAGGATGTGGCCACTGTGAAGGCTGGTTTTTATGCAATGGGACATATCCCCAATATAATTGGGGTGATTGACGGAACACAAATTGCAATTGTCCCCCTGCCAGAATGAACAGGTGTTCAGGAATCCTAAGAGTTTCAACTCCATGAATGTGCAGATGGTGTGCTTGGCGGACTAGTACATCTCCCACGTCAATGCTAAGTATCCTGGGTCGGTGCATGTTGCCTTTGTCCTGAGAAATAGCAGCACTCCAAATGTGATGGCCCAGCTACAGAGGCACAGGGTGTGGCTAATAGGTGAGCCCTGGTTCCCACCCAGTATATGTTGGTGTATGCCTATGGTATTGGCCATATAGGATAGTGCGTGGCTAAATGTTGTCCCTCAATATTTGCAGGTGACTCTGGTTACTCAAACCTATCATGGCTGCTGACCCCTGTGAGGAATGCCAGGACAAGGGCAGAAGAACGTTATAATGAGGCAAATGGCCAAACCAGAAAGATCTTTGAAAGTACCTTTGGCCTCCTGAAGGCCAGGTTCAGGTGCCTCCATCTGACAGGTGGATCCCTGTGCTACTCACCCAAAAAGGTCTGCCAGATAGTAGTGGCATACTGCATGTTGCACAACCTGGCCCTCAGACGCCAGGTACCATTTTTGCTGGAGGATGAGACTGGAGATGCCCCTGTGGCACCGGTGGACCCTGAGGACAGTGAGGATGAGGAGGCAGAGGATGAGGATGTGGACATCAGTGATACGTCAGTACTTCCAATAACACATAGGTGAGACAGTGCAACTTCACATTTCTATGAGTATTGGTGTATTCTGTGTGACATTGGCATGTTGGCATTACACACTTCTTTCCCCTACTTACTGTTACCTATGGATATTCATTTTGCAGATGTTGGTGATATGACAACATTCTCCTGGTGTGATCACAACAGACAGCTACAGGTCATTTGTTCTATACTCATTCTATGAACAGTTCATTTGCAATGGTTGTAGCTGTTTCAATCAATACAAATTTGTAATACATGAAATACTAGTAGTCGAGTTTTTTCCAAAGGTGTTTATTGTAGTGCTAAAATATAGAGGGGAAAGTGCAATGGAATGTGGTTATAATGGAGGAAAGTCCAGGGTGTTGTTCCAGTCTGTTTGTAGCACAGGTGCATTGTCCAGGGGGACATAGGAAGGGGAGCAGAGGCAGCTCAAGGTGGACAAGGTGACTGAGTGCGACACAAGGGGGACAATCAGGAGAGTCTCATTTCCTGCCAGTGGTCTTGGCAAGTGTCTCTGGCTTCTGTCTGGTTCGCAGGGAAAGTTTGTGGGTTGGTTCACATTCTGCAGGGGGAGGGATGCTAGTGGCCTGTTGGTCCTCTGGCAGGGATTCCGGCCACTAGCGGCAGTGGAAGTGGAGGGCTGTTCAGATGACTGGCTAGTGGCAGGGGCCCGCTGCTGTGCTGTTGCCTCCCTCATGAAGTTGGCCATGTCTTCCAGCTCCCCTGCTATGGAGATCAGGGTGTTGTTAATGGCCTGCAAGTCCCTCCTGATCCCTTGATACTGTCCCTCCTGCAGCCACCTGTTCTCCTGCACGTTGTCTAGGATCTGGCCCATCGTGTCCTGGGAATGTTTGTGTTCTCCCAGGATCTCGGAAAGTGCCTCCTGGAGAGTCGGTTCCCTGGTCCAGTCCTCCCCCTGGCACACAACAGTCCTCCCTGTGTCCCTGTTGGCCTGTGTCTATGTCCCCTGAACGATGTGCCCACTGACCCCAGGTCCCTGATTGTCTTAGGTATGAGGTGTGGCCTGGGGTCCCTGTACAGGTAGGCACACTGCTGATTGACATGTCCTGGGGACAGAGGTGTGGGTATGCTGGGTGGGTGCTGTGGTTTTGGATCCTGATGGGGGAGGCTGTGTGGTGGTCTGTGACTGGGCTTGGGAGACCGACTGGCCGGAGGTACCTGATGGGCCAGATAGATAGTCCAGATCCTGAAGTCCAGACTTACTGTCATCACTGTGGTTCTCTTCTGTTGGGGGACTAGATAGTGATGGCACCTCCTCTCCAGTGACATTCGCTGGGGTACCTGTGGGGATATAAATAATGTATTATGCTTCAGGTGTCTGACATTTGTACTTCTGTAGCTTCCCCTCTATGGTTTTTGTTCCCCTGCCAGCTTTTGCTTGTGTATGTTGGGTATGGGTGTCAGGTGTGTGTTGTCTGAATTGGCCAATGTGGTGTTGTTTTGTCTGTGGGTGTCCATTGTGAGCCCGGCAGTAAGTTCCACCAATGATTTACTGCCGTTGAATGTCCACTGTGGTGATTCATGGGTCATAATGTTATGAGCATTGTTCTGCTGGCATAACGGTGTGGATTTTGGGACCACCAGTTTATCACTGACCTTTGGACTGGCAGATTTGTGTATGTGGCTGTGTTCTGTCGGATTGGTGTGTTTGTCTTAATATGGTGAACGGATATTCACCAGCCCGGCGGTGTTGGCGGCCATCAGCACGGCAGTAGGCGGGATTTACCGCCAATGTCATAACAAGGGCCTTTGTCTCTAATGTTCACAGAAACATACACGTTCCTACGTGGGAATCCTTTCTTGGAACATCAGCTGTTTTATTATAAAATCACTACTTTGACCCATGTTAGTTAGAGGGAGACTCCAGCCAGATGACCACGACTGTATGCTGATTGCTGAGTGCTTTGCTGCAGCTGCTATGGAGACTACAGCCCTCTTGCACAGATATGAGGGATGATGTCTTCCCAGGGGAACCTGAAGGGCAGAATTAGACCTTAACATGCTGTGCTTAATATAGTGTAGGTAGGAACTATTCTAAAAAACCATAGTGACAATATGGTAGCGTTATCTTTATGTTTTACTCTCCTTGTCACAATTTTCATTGTCATAGTTATTGCAATACGTGCTTTATTATCTAAGCTGCAGTTACTGCAATAAAACCTTATTGAACTATACTCTGCCTCTGATTGTCCTTGCATATGTGAGACTAATGTAACTGATAGAAAAGGATGAGCTCTGAGTGACCACGATTTCCCTGAGGAGTCATTTGTGTCATACGCTCGGTTGCCCAATCATCCCTGCTCTTGGGTGGAGATGAAGCATTGCTAGTTAGCCTGACGAAAACCCGGATTAGGGTGACAGGTGTCACCTGGTGTGGGTTCAGACTCAGGCCCCCGCAGTACATGTGATTCTGCCACCCAAATCCAGTAGCCTCATTAGGACAATGAGAGCCTACGGCACAGGTGTAACAGACCAATCACACCCTCATCACATTGTTGCATGTACTAACACATGTGGCTATACACAATATGCCACACTGCAGCACAGCAAATTTCATTTGTATGTTGATACAGGGTGCATCCATAGACAATGGAAAAAATGACACAATCAGGAATTTAGTAACAAAAATTGACGCAAATGCGTCTAAAACATTCGCAAAGTATATGACACATGGGCCCTTAGCATGAATTCCACCTTCACACTCTTCTCTATGCTGATTTCCAGTGAATTAGACGCATAAATGTAATGCATCAATAAAAGCAACACACGTAGGTCATGCGTCCAAAATACTCACGCAAATATCACACGTGTGAAATAAATACACGCATAACAGAAAATGTGACGCACGGGGACACGAAGTGATGTAATAGGAAAACCTGTTTACAAGCATGGTACAGTGGGTGTACTTTCACTTTCTCTTTACAGTCTGTGCCTCTTTTGACTGTGTGGTTGTGTCCTGGAGTTGGTGGTGTTATTTTCCTGCATTTTGTATCTTGTGGTGTCCCTCCTGTCGTGTTTTTGCTATTTTTGTCTGTACTTTGTCCAAGTGTCTGTAAATTTGTGTGTCTTTTGTCTATAATTATCCTTGTACTGTGGGGTGTCTGTCCGGAATAGTTGTTAAGTTGTGTTAGTTGGGATTAGTTATTGGGCCTTAAGTTTCCTTTATATATATATATATTTTTTTTACTTTAATACTTGTGGTCAACCTGAACCTGGATAATATGGCGGTCATTCTGACCGCCGCCCGCCATGCGGTTACCGCCATTTGGCCGCTCCGCGGTCAAAAGACCGCGGCGGCCATTCTGGCTTTCCCGCTGGACCGGCGGGCGCCTGCCAAAGGAGCGCCCGCCGGTCCAGCGGGAGCCCGCCAAAGGAGCGCCCGCCAGCCCAGCGGAAAAGGCCCTGCAACACAGAGGCCGGCTCCGAATAGAGCCGGCGGTGTTGCAGGGGTGTGACGGGTGCAGTGGCACCCATCATGATTTTCACTGTCTGCAAAGCAGACAGTGAAAATCTGTATGGGGCCCTGTTAGGGCACCCGACACGACACCCGTTCCCGCCATCCTGGTTCTGGCGGTGAAAAGCGCCAGAAACAGGCTGGCGGGAAGGGGGTCGGAATCCCCATGGCGGCACTGCAAGCAGCGCCGCCATGGAGGATTCCCTGGGCCAGGGGAAAACCGGCGGGAAACCGCTTGTTCCCCTTTTCAGACCTGGAAGCACCGCCAGCCTGTTGGTGGTGCTTCCGCTGCCCTACGCCCTGGCGGTCAGAGAAAGCCAGGGTTGGAATGAGGGCCTATGTCTGGTAGGGGGAGGTTGACCAGGATGGGAAAGGAGGAGTTGGGTGGCTTCATGTGGCTGGTAGCCCACTATCTGCCGTTGATGTTGGAGATGGGGGGCCCAGGTAATTCAAGGTTACCGGACCGCGGCGAGGTGGCTGTGGTGGGACAAGGTGCTCCACCACCTGAAGAGGGCATTTCGGAGCACCAGGAATGAGCACCAGCTGAAACATCGCTGGGCAGATCTGGTGGCCAGGGAGCAGGATCTGCTTGATCATCTTGGTGTGGTGATCGGTGAACCTGTTGGTGAGTCTCCCATTGGCATACTATTTGCTGTTCACCGCTCTTGAACGACAATAGCCGATTTGTTGGAGTGCTGCATGCAATGCATGTGGACAGGTTGCATGCAACCACAATAAAATGTAACTGCGCCAGTCTAGACATGAAGTTCACATGACCTACCGTTATACCAATGCAGGTCAGATGTCTGGTGAGTCATGCACAACCATCACTAAGTCACGCATTTCAGGGGCCATGGCAACACCTGTGCCCTGGAATAGTCTCATGTATGATACGGCAAGACACCACCAGCCTACCTTATTTAACTGGATTGTGTCAACAAAGTAGGGCAATGCATGTATAGCGCTACATTGTCATCATTTCACACACATGATCCCTGCCATCATGTTAGCAAAGAGGGCTTAACTGCCTTACGGGGAAATGTAAATGGGGTATTTGATATCATCAGACAACTTTGCCACATCAGTCATGGATTACTCAATGCATGATTATTGCAGACTAATAATTGAGCAGCATGTCCATCAGAAAATGCCTCTTGGTGCCTTGCAGGATAAGCCTGAATACCTGAGTCAATTGTCTTGAAAAGCACCAGGGTAGTGTCATGTATTTGCCACCCAACTCCCCCTAATACCAGGGAGTTCCATCTTCTATAGATTGTCCACATATGGTTGTTGCAGGGTGTAGCACTACATGAGTCTCAGGCCCAATGTAAGTGTGCATATGTGTGGCTCTCACTCACCTGAGTGTCAGTGTCATTGTGAGTTTGCAGCAATGTGTCTGTTACAGTGTTTTATACCAGGATAACTTGCTCACTCCTCTAAAATAGTACACACTGTAATATGTTGTCCACAGTGACGGTGATATGACACTAAGCATGGTTTTCCATCCATATCTTACTGGTGGACCTGCCACCTACACCATTGGCGAAGTGGCAAGATTTGAGGACCCAGATGTACCCAGCAAGTATGATAATATGCATCCTGTGTAGTAATCTAGGGTTTGGTGTGAGTGAGTCATGTGTGTTGCACACAATGCTAGATGTGATAAGCTGTCAAATGATCAGATATCACAGTAGGCTGGATGGTGACATTATGTCCCATTTAAAGGTTCCCCATGCACGAGCAGAGTGTCATATCTTGTGAGGCTTGTGGTGCTCAATGGGCAGCATTGTGTAAATAAGGTGAAGACAAGCCACATGTAGGGCCATATGTGCCTAAGAAGTGCAACGCTGTGAGAATATTGGCACTGGGCCACTCTGTCATTCTCACAACACAGTGATGCACCATTTTGAACCCAATTTGGTGCATCCCAGCATTGTAATGTATGTGTAGGACTGGGTGGGCAATTGTCCCCCAGCATGGTGCTCCATATTTTGCACTTCATTTACGTGACACTTATGTGGAATGTAATAGGCGTGCATGCAGGTCAAGGCCGGACATGTGCTGGCATGGATATGGGTTTGTAAGGAATTGTATTGGCAGATCAGGTATTGATTGGTTTCTACACCTGGACACATGAATATAGATTTGATAGACCTATGGATGCCAGCTCCCTAGTTGGCAGCCCTCCTAACATATGGTCCCCTCCCGGACTCCATATATGAGTGGGCATGCCTTGGTGGATGACCAGTTGAGATGATGGATTGCATCCCATCCCCCCTTAGGCACAGGGAGAGAGGAACAGCTAATTTGTAAGTAGATGTGATGCTCACAGTGTAGGAGACAGTCATACTGATCAGGCTTGCATGTGTACCTATCAACACTGACCCCTATGGTTACCAACTGCATCTCATACTCCCAATAACATATTCAAGTTACTTTTGATGTATGGTTGGAAATTGACACAATGCCCACCTAATTTGATTTGGTTCCTAATCTTGTGCGTCGCTTTGGTGTCAATGAAATGATGCTAAGGCAGCGTTGTCATTACAATTATCAGGGCCATTGTCTTTTCCGGAATGTGAGTTGGAGTGCATGTGCAATTAGATGTAGAGTGTAAGCTAATGATCTGTACACACACCACACAATGCTGACACCGATGGTTGCCTGTCTCAATTTAACAGCTGCCAACATGAACAATGAGGAACTAGATGCCTTCCAGAAGAGGGCAGCCCTCTATAGACACGCCCTGGCAGTGGAATCTGGGTTCCGGAGGATGGCACACCGCTATCACAGAGAGAGATCCACCGAGGAATGGCGGGCATTCACACAAGGGGGACACACCATTTAACCCCATCCATGTCTGTTCTACTGCCCACACCACCTGCTGCCATGGACCAGAAAATAATCCAAGATCTACAGAGGGATGTGACACTGGTCCTGAAAAGGTTGGACAGTTTGGAGAAGGAGGTGGCGGCAAACACTCAAAGACTTAAGTTCATTAAAAAAAAACTCAAGAGGGGTAAGCTGTGATTGGCTTTGTGACTGTCACCCCCGGTTCTGTCTCCTCCCTCCTCATTTGTTTTAATGTTTTATAGTGGGTTTAGGGGGTTAGTGTCAGGTTAGATTAGGTTAGTAGTTTAGTTAGGATAAGTGGGTTTGGGAGGTGGGTTTTCTACTTTTTACATGTTACTGGGTGGGTGGGGGTAATGTTGGGGTAGATCTGTGTAGAAAACAATAAACAAAAATATATACATTTTAAAAAAAATACTAAAATATATATATATTTATTCAGATATAGTTAGTATATGTGTAGTTTAGTATATGTTGTCATGCATGTGTCTCGTAATATAAGGGGGGATGGGGGCCAATGTTTAGAGTGTGTTGTTAATTGTGTTAGGTAAGTTTAGGATAGGGTAGTTAGGGTCAGTTTGTTAAGTACAGTTAGGATAGGGTAGGTTAGGATAGGTTTTCTTCATTCTCATTTGTTAAGTTTCATTCTTATTAAAAATCTTTGGATACTCCCTCACTTCATGTGTCTTATGCTTGGGCCTCAGGGTCTTCCCAGAGTGAACAGTGAACATTGTGTGTTGACCTACTATTGGACCTGGCCCTATTTGCAGGGTCATCCCTAAACTTTTTGCCTCCTTCCTCCTATTTTTCCTGGCCTGTTTTAGTTGGCTTTAGAACTCTGAGCACTTTAACACTGCTAACCAGTGCTAAAGTGCATATGCTCTCTGTAAATTGTACTATTGATTACTTTATCCATGATTGGCATACTTGATTTACTACTAAGTCCCTAGTAAAGTGCACTGAGATTATGGGGGTCATTCTGACCTCGGCGGTAAAATGCCCTTACCGCCGGTCATAAGACCGCCATAACACCGCCGCGGCCGCGGTCAACCGCCACGGTCATTCTGACCCACAACGGCCAAACCTCCAAAAATCCGTCCTCCACTGCAGCCCGCCACATCGGCGGGCAGCGATAAACTGGAGATGACCAAACCTCCACCGTCACGCCAACAGAAATACGCCCATGCCATTACGACCCACGAATCCACACGGCGGTCATTCAAACGCGGTATTCCATTGGCGGTACACACCGCCGCGGTCAGAATACACACACATCACCAAAACACAGCCACATTGGACAATTTGAAATACACACACCTGATACACATACACACACCACTCCCACACAATCAACCAACTATAAAACACACACCCACATCACCCACAAACCCCTGCGACCCTAATTACTGAGAGAAGGAGAGAGAGACACAGCAGACAATCCATAGCAAGACACACTGAGGCACACTACACCATCACACACACCACATAGTAGCACAAAGCACCACTCACCAACACACTCCTCATCACATACACCACCCCACACCTCACCCACACCACCCCATGGCACCCCAAAGGCACCCACGCTTTTCGGACCAAGAACTCCGGGTCATGGTGGAGGAAATCTTAAGAGTGGAACCCCAGCTCTTCGGCTCGCAGGTGCAGCACACCAGTATAGCCAGGAAGGCGGAGCTATGGCAGCGGATCGTGGACAGGGTCAACGCGGTGGGACAGCATCCCAGGAATAGGGAGGACATCCGCAAAAGATGGAACGACCTACGGGGGAAGGTCCGATCGATGGTCTCCAGGCACAACATCGCGGTCCAGAAGACTGGCGGCGGACCCCCACCCACCCCTCCCGAATTTACATCGTGGGAGCAAGAGGTCTTGACCATCCTGCATCCTCAGGGCCTCGCTGGAGTAGCCGGAGGAATGGACTCTGGTAAGTCCCATCTCAACTACTATATCCCCCCCACCCCACCAGCATGCCAACCCACACCCCCACCCTCACCCTCACCCCCAACCCCCCAGCACACATCCTCCCTGACAATGTCTCACCAGCACAACCCACCCATCCCAACACCAACTCCTGCATGCCAACACAAATCATGGGCACCCATCACCTAAGCATGACCACTGCACTAACCCCTCCCCCCCACTAAATACCCTCACAACACCTCCCTCCAGGGAATGCCTGCACTGGGGGACAAGGGCACCCATAACACGCATTCTATTGCACACACAGAAACAATAACCAAACTCTCTTACCCCATGCAGGACCCGAACGACAACACACCAGCCAGGAGGGTCCAGAAGTGTCCATCCCACCACCGGAACAGGCCCACACTGAGGATAGCAGCTCTGTCGACAGTGAACCTGATGACCAGCCCGGACCATCGGGGACCTCTGGGCAGTCGGTTCCCCTCAGGCAGCCACAGGCCACACCAGACCCGACCCCCTCTGCCGACACCAGCACAGCTCCCACCCAGCGGGCCCATGCCTCTGTCTCTAGGACAGCTCAATCAGTGGTGTGTCTGCCACTACAGGGCACCCAGGCTAACCCAACACCCCAACAACAACCTGGACCTGGGGGCAGTGGTAGCGGGCACACCGTCCAGGGGACAGAGGCCGGGGGAAACCGGTCAGCTCGGAGGGCTGCTGTGCGACAGGGGGGGGTGGAGAGGCCCAGGGAACCCACTCTCCAAGAGGCCCTCACCACCATCATGGGGGCATACCACCACTCCCAAGAGACGATGGCGACGGTACTGGCCAGGTTCACGGAGATCCAGGCACAGCAGGAGGAACGCTACATGGGGTTCAGGGAGGAGCTGAGAATCATTGGGACCGCAATGGGGACCATCGTCCTGGCCCTCAACAGGATAGAAGAGGTGTTGCGGGACCATGTGGCACCACACAGGGCCCCTGTCACTAGCCCGGACCAGGAACAGCCTACCACCTCCGCCGGCGCTAGTGGACAGGAGGCCCCAACACCACGGCAGGCCACCAGAACCCCACCTCCTGCTGAAGAACAACCACCCCGTAAGAGGAGCCTGAGATCCAAAAAAAAGACAGAGTAGGATGTCAAGACCCCCGCCAGCAGGACATACCCCCTGAACTCTTCCCACTGTTCCACATTGCCACCCTGTCCAACCATGAACTGCCTCTGCTCCATCCTTCCACAGGCAAAAGGACAATGCACCTGTGAGACTGAGAACTGGACTCTGCCATGGACATTACTCCACCCCCACCCATCACCCTTATAATCACATGTACCAATATCTAGCCCTGTAAATAAATCACATATTGCACACAAATCAGTTTGGAGTCATGCTGTATTATTAGCAAATGTATTACATATTACTGTTCAATATCTGTTCTGTCAATTAGTGATGACAACATACCAATGTCAATACGCTGTAGTTCATGGGCAAACCAAGCAGAAGTCAGGCACTGCGTCATACAGCACTGAGAAGGGAAGGGAAAATCAAAAATTACCCTAAAATATCTGGTGGGAACTACAGAAAGTACAGATGCAGGAGGCTAGAAGCAATTGGGAAATGGCGTGGGTGATTCTTACCTGGGTGTTACTGGAAATACTGTTGTATCACTCTGTCCCTATTGTCTGTGTCGTCCTCTGAGTCTTCCTCCTCTTCACTCTCCACAGGCTCCACGGCTTCTACAACACCACCATCTGGACCATCCTCCTGCAGGAAAGGCACCTGGCGTCGCAAAGCCAGGTTGTGAAGCATACAGCACGCCACGATGATATGGCACACCTTCTTTGGGGAGTACATTAGGGATCCACCTGTCATATGCAGGCACCTAAACCTGGCCTTCAGGAGGCCAAAGGTTCGCTCAATCACCCTCCTAGTACGCCCATTGACCTCATTGTAGCGTTCCTCTGCCCTTGTCCGGGGATTCCTTACTGGGGTCAGTAGCCACGGCAGGTTGGGGTAACCAGAGTCACCTACTAGCCACACACGTTGTCTCTGTAGCTGCTCCATCACATAGGGGATGCTGCTATTTCGCATCACATACGCGTCATGCACTGACCCAGGGAACTTCGCATTTACATGGGAGATGTACTGGTCAGCCAAACAGACCACCTGGACATTCATCGAATGATAATTTTTTCTGTTTCGGTACACCTGCTCATCGTCTTTTGGGGGTACCAAAGCCACATGGGTCCCATCAATGGCACCAATGATGTTGGGGATATGTCCAAGGGCATAGAAATCACCCTTCACTGTAGGCAAGTCACCCTCCTCGGGGAAAATGATGTAGCTCCGCATGAGTTTCATCAGGGCAGACAACACTCTGCTCAAAATCTTAGAAAACATAGGCTGAGACATTCCAGATGACATGGCCACTGTGGTCTGGAATGACCCACTGGCCAAAAAATGGAGGACTGACAAAACCTGCACCAGAGGGGGAATCCCTGTGGGTTGGCGGATGGGGGACATCAGGGCTGGCTCCAGCTGGGCACACAGTTCATGGATAGTGGCACGGTCAAGTCTGTATCGAAGTATTATATGGCGTTCTTCCATTGTCGACAGGTCCACCAGCGGTCGGTACACGCGAGGATTCCTCCTTCTCATCGCAAGTCCCAGCGGACGGTGCCTAGGAAGGACAACATGGAGCACAGAGTCAGCCAAACCACAGGTACGTACAGACAGCTTGCACAGTTAAAGAATGGCAATGGGTTGAAAGGCGTGTATGTGTGGCAATGCAAGGCCTAGGCCTGTGTGTCGCAGTCAAAATTAAGCCATGTAGGCCCTTGAAATGGCGGCTGCCTGACCTGTGAAGTGGGACAATGGGATGTGAGGTCAATGCGCTGGCGGGGCACACCGTGGCGGTAGGCGGTCGAAGACCGCGGCGCAAAGCCGCATTGGTTAACATTGAAGCCTATGGGTTTCAGGAGCCAATAACGAAGTGCGCCGGCGGTCGCGGTACGCACCGCCGCGGTACGCACCGCCGCGGGCGTGACCGCCATTTTCTATCTGCTTAATCACTCGAGACCTGATCATCCACAGGAGAGGACCTATACTGCAAGTGCTGCTGTGACCTCGGTCTGGAAGATACAATGGCTGCTGCGACTGGGGAAAGGGCCCCTGCCTTCACGTCTGAAGAGTTGGAGAAGCTCGTGGATGGGGTCCTCCCACAGTATGCGCTACTCTACGGTCCTCCAGACCAACAAGTGAGTACACCGGGTGCTAATGGAATGGGCTATGCCTGTGTGGATTGGGGTGGATGTAAGTTGGTGGGGTGGGGGGCGAATGAGGAGTGCAACGCCCGACAGATGAGAGCATGTGCCATATGGCAAAGTGGGTGGGGGGGGGCCAATTACATCTAACATGCAGGTCATTGATGATTTCCTCCTTTCCACCCTGTACATGTCTAATAGGTCAGCGCCCATCAGAAGATCGAGATTTGGCGTGCCATCGCCAAGGAAGTCCGGACCTTGGGGGTCCACAACAGACGGGGCACCCACTGCCGCAAGAGGTGAGAGGACATCCGCCGCGGAACAAGGAAGACCGCAGAAACACTGCTGGGGATGGCCTCCCAACCTAGGAGGGGTGCCAGTCGCACCATGACCCCCCTGATGTCCCGGATCCTGGCGGTGGCCTACCCTGAATTGGATGGGCGCTTTAAGACCTCACAGCAGACACAAGGGGGTGAGTATCAGCACATTCTCCTATCTTTCTGCGCAGTGGAGGCGTCTGGGTGGGGGAGGAGGGCTGTGGGTGACATTAGGCCAGGGCGCTTTCTGTAGTGTAGTCCTCTCCCTTAGGCATGGCCCTGTGCCCCCGGCCCCCACCTCTGTAGGGTGACAAGTACAGCCATTGAAGGTCCAGCATCTCCCATGTGTGCGTTTGACGTCTCTTGGCCTGTTGTCTTAGTCAGTAGTACTGAGTAGTGTACCCCGAATGCGCGGCTTAGTGCATTAGGCACCTGTGTCTGTCCTCTCCGCCAACGGTGTTGACATTGCATGCACTCAACCTGGTCTTCTTTTTTCTCCCCCCACCCTTTCTCTTCATCTTCTTGTGCATGTGTGCATTAGCATCATCAGGCGGAGGAGATATGGCATCGGAGCACGAGGGAGCTGCAGGACACAAGGCCCCGGTGGGCCCAGGAACAGACACCGAGGGCACCAGTGATCCGGAGGGCGAGGGGAGCACCACGACGGGGACCGCTGGTGAGAGCAGCGAAAGCGACACGTCCTCGGATGGGAGCTCCCTAGGGGTGGCGGCAACATCCGTGCCCCCCGCCTCTACAGGTACAGCCGCCACCCAGCGCACCAGCCCCGCCCTCCCAGCAGCCCCTCAGTCTTCGCTCCGTGCCGGTTCGCCCAGGAAGGCGCGCGTCTCCTTCGCCCAAGGCACCTCAGCCCCTGCCCCTGTTGCCCCTGCTGCCCTCAGTGCGGAGCTCATTGACCTGGTAAGGACGCTCATTGTTGGGCAGACGACCCTTTTGAATGCCATCCAGGGTGTGCAAAGGGAGGTGCAACAGAGCAATGCGTACCTGGAGGGCATTCATTCGGGTCAGGCTGCCCATCAACGAGCGTTCACTGCTCTGGCCTCAGCACTGACGGCAGCCATTGTCCCTGTTTCCAGCCTCCCTCTTCTGACTGCCTCCAGCCTGTCTCTGTCTCCTGTTCCTCAGCCTATCCCATCCACACCATCAGACCAGCCTGCACACACCTCAACACCCAAGAGCAGCTCATCCAAACACAAGCACCACAGATCCCGCAAACACTCACCCGAGCAACACCCAGATGCAGACATGCCAACAGCCACTGCCACCCCTGTGTCCCCCTCCTCCTCGTCTCCCTCCTCCCTCCCTGTGACGTCTACACTCACACCTGCATGCACCCCAACATCAGCCAGTGCTTCCATCACCACCTCACCCTCCAGTACAGTCCACACTCGTGCAGTCACCACCCCCACTGCCATGTACACGTCCCCTGTGTCCTCTCCCACTGTGTCTGTCACCCCCTCTTCCAAGACACACAAACGCAGGCAGCCACCCACCCAACAGCCATCCACCTCACAACAGCCTACAGCACCAGCACCTTCACCCAATGACAGCACACCTGACTCTCCTACAACCACCTCCTCTACCTCCACTTCCATCTCCACTTCTCCTACCCTTTAACTTGGCCCTAAAAAACTTTTCCTGGCTAACCTTAACCTCTTTCCCCCCGATGACCTCCCCCATCCATCTTCAAAGAGTCCCAAGAGCACCGCAGCCACCACCAGCCCAGCTTCGGGTGTCACTGTTGTGCCTGGGTTCTGGAGCCCACCCTTTGCCAGCAGTGACACATCGATCAGCAGCAAGGACACGTCCAGCCCCCCCCCGGCAAGAGGACCCGCAAAAACAAGGACCGCCGTGCGAGGACCGACAGGGCTGCCCCCAAGGAGCAATGTGCGGCCACTTCACCACCCACACCATCTAGGGGAGGCAAGGGCCCGAGAGCCCCATCAAAGGAGCGGAAGGGCAGCAGGAGCGCGGAGAAGGTGGACCCCACATGTCACATACCAGCTGGGAAGGAGGACACTAAGGAGGCCAGGAGTCCGTCCCCGAAGGGTCCAGAAACGTCACGGTCCGAGGGCGACTGAGCAGGGAGTCGAGGCCAGGTCTGGCTCCCTTGACCTGCTGGATGAGCACCGCTGAACAGGGCCCGCGGTGCAGAAGAGCACCGCTGAACAGGGCCCCGCCGTGGAGAAGAGCACCGCTGAACAGGGCCCGCGGTGCAGAAGAGCACCGCTGAACAGGGCCCGCCGTGGAGATAGGCACCGTTGAACCGGGCCCCGCCGTGGAGATAGGCACCGCTGAACAGGGCCCCGCCGTGGAGAAGAGCACCGCTGAACAGGGCCCGCGGTGCAGAAGAGCACCGCTGAACAGGGCCCGCCGTGGAGATAGGCACAGCTGAACCGGGCCCCGCCGTGGAGAAGAGCACCGCTGAACAGGGCCCCGGCGTGGAGAAGAGCACCGCTGAACAGGGCCCGCGGTGCAGAAGAGCAGCGCTGAACAGGGCCCGTCGTGGAGATAGGCACCGCTGAACCGGGCCCCGCCGTGGAGAAGATCACCACTGAACAGGGCCCCGCCGTGGAGAAGAGCACCGCTGAACAGGGCCCGCGGTGCAGAAGAGCACCGCTGAACAGGGCCCCGCCGTGGAGATAGGCACCGCTGAACAGGGCCCACGGTGCAGAAGAGCACCGCTGAACAGGGCCCGCCATGGAGATAGGCACCGCTGAACCGGGCCCCGCCGTGGAGAAGAGCACCGCTGAACAGGGCCCCGCCGTGGAGAAGAGCACCGCTGAACAGGGCCCGCGGTGCAGAAGAGCACCGCTGAACAGGGCCCCGCCGTGGAGATAGGCACCGCTGAACAGGGCCCCGCCGTGGAGAAGAGCACCGCTGAACAGGGCCCGCGGTGCAGAAGAGCACCGCTGAAAAGGGCCCGCCGTGGAGATAGGCACCGCTGAACCGGGCCCCGCCGTGGAGAAGAGCACCGCTGAACAGGGCCCCGCCGTGGAGAAGAGCACCGCTGAACAGGGCCCGCGGTGCAGAAGAGCACCGCTGAACAGGGCCCGCCGTGGAGATAGGCACCGCTGAACCGGGCCCCGCCGTGGAGAAGAGCACCGCTGAACAGGGCCCCGCCGTCTCAAGCACCGCTCCGCTGGGCCCTTCCTCTGAGGCACCGCTCCGCTGGGCCCTTCCTCTGAGGCACCGCTCCGCTGGGCCCTTCCTCTCAAGCACCGCTCCGCTGGGCCCTTCCTCTCAAGCACCGCTCCGCTGGGCACCGCCGTCTCAAGCACCGCTCCGCTGGGCCCTTCCTCTCAAGCACCGCTCCGCTGGGCCCTTCCTCTGAGGCACCGCTCCGCTGGGCCCTTCCTCTCAAGCACCGCTCCGCTGGGCCCTTCCTCTCAAGCACCGCTCCGCTGGGCCCTTCCTCTCAAGCACCGCTCCGCTGGGCACCGCAGTCTCAAGCACCGCTCCGCTGGGCCCTTCCTCTCAAGCACCGCTCCGCTGGGCCCTTCCTCTCAAGCACCGCTCCGCTGGGCACCGCCGTCTCAAGCACCGCTCCGCTGGGCCCTTCCTCTCAAGCACCGCTCCGCTGGGCCCTTCCTCTCAAGCACCGCTCTGCTGGGCACCGCCGTCTCAAGCACCGCTCCGCTGGGCACCGCCGTCTCAAGCACCGTTTATGGTTCCCTGTGCCCACCATGCCTCCTCCTTGACCAGTGGAGACTGTCATCCACCTGATGGACTGTGGCTTTGCACTCCCCAGGATGGTACAGTGGGCAGCCCACCCACTGTAGAGACATTGAGAGACTGTGGCTTTGCTCTCCCCAGGATGGTCCAGTGGGCAATCCACCCTCTGCAGAGACTTGAGAGACTGTGGCTTTGCACTCCCCAGGATGGTCCAGTGGGCAGCCCACCCACTGTAGAGACATTGAGAGACTGTGGCTTTGCACTCCCCAGGATGGTCCAGTGGGCAGCACACCCACTGTAGAGACATTGAGAGACTGTGGCTTTGCACTCCCCAGGATGGTCCAGTGGGCAGCCCACCCACTGTAGAGACATTGAGAGACTGTGGCTTTGCACTCCCCAGGATGGTCCAGTGGGCATGGTGGCTCCTCGTGGATCTGGCGTCGTGGACTCATGTGGCTGTGATGCCCCCCCCTTCCCTTCCCCCTGAGGTGCCTGTAGTTTTTACATCTGATGCCCCTGCAGTGTTCTCTCCAAAGGACTCAGGTCTCCTGTGTGGGCTTTGCCCTTGTTTCTCAAGACTTTGGCCCACGGACATGCTGAATTCGTAGGATGTGCAGGACTTGGTACTTCAGTTATACACTGATGTGTATGTCATTAGTTTTGTTGTGAATATCTTTCATGGTTGTACGCTAATTTTCTGGAGCTTTTTGGTACATAAATATTTATTCCAAACATGATTATGTCCTAGCATTTTTCAGGGGTGTTTGGGTGGTGTCACTGTGACTTGGTGCTCTGCATTGGTGAGTACATAGTTGGGGGGGGGTCGCATATGTGTGTGCCCGTAACCTTTCGTCCTCCCCCTCCCGTGTGTCGTAGGTGCAGTACTCACCGTTGTCGTCTGCGCCGGACTTCGTACTCGTGGTAGATGAGAAGGTAGACGAGAGCAGGTAGGATGTTTAATTCGGGTTCCATGCTGTCCTCCTTCCTCCTGGAGTGCGTAGTGGTGAGCGTTTTCCCGTCCGTAGTCTGTTTCCGCCGTGTTTTTATCGGCGGTGCTCCCGCCCCGGAAAAGGTGGCATATTGGTGAGTTGTAATAGTGTGGGCGGTACATTGTCTGCCGCCTGTCTGTTGGCGGTGACCGCCGCGCTGTTTGTTTGTACCGCCGTGGCGGTCGGAGTGTTAAGGTGGCTGTCTGTGTTGGCGGTTCCCGCCAGGCTCAGAATCCCATTTTTTTTACCACCAGCCTGTTGGCGGGTTGGCCGCCGCTTTAACACCGACCGCCAGGGTTAGAATCACCCCCTATGTGTTTGAAAATGCCACTTCTAGAAAGTGGGCATTTTCTTGCTTAAACCATTTTAGTGATTCCCTGTCTGGGTTAGTTTGACAGTTGGTCTGTTTGCACCTCTCTCCAGACAGTGACACAAATGGGACTGGGGTGTAGCCTGCATATTCTGATGAGCCATCTGTGCTAGGAGGGAGGGGAAGAGTGGTTACTCGCACCTGAAAGGGCTGTGCCTCCCCTCACACGATGCAGACTCCAACCCCCTGGTGTGTGTCTGGGGTCTTGCCTGGGCAAGGCAGGATTTCACAAACAAGTGAGACTGTCCTTTGAAGTAAGCCTACTTCCAAGGCCAAAATGGGTATAAGAAGAGGACCCAAAATCACAGACTTTAGACACTTCTTGGGGTAGACACTCTACCTCACAGACACTTCTGGACAAGAAACCTGCTGGTGAAGAATCCCTGAACCAGACCTGCCAAGAAGAACTGCTTGGCTGCCCAAAGGACTCACTGGGACTGCTTTTCTAAGAAAGACTGCTGCCTTGCTGTTACCCTGCTGCCTTGTGGCTCTCTGGCTGTGCTGGGAAGTGCTCTCCAAGGGCTTGGATAGAGCTTGCCTCCTGTTCCCTGAAGTCTCAGGACCAAAAAGATTTTACTCCTGCAACTGGACTCCTTGTGCGGCAAAAATTCTATGCACAGCCTGCTAAAAACGACACACAGCCTGCCCAGCGGTGAGAAATTCACTGCACGCCGAACTGGAATGATGCAGCCCGACTTCGCAAGGAGAATATCAATGCAGCACTTGCGTTGCAACCAGAACTTTGACGCACGACCCACCTGATCGACGCACAGCTGACCCTGGACGATGCAGCCCGACTTCCAGAGAGGAATCGACGCAGCCCCTGCCGTGCGGGAGAAATTTCTACGCAAAGCCCACTGGATCAACACAGCACTTGTGACTTCACTCTGCAAGCCCAGGATTCCACACACCATCCCCGGGGCACCAGAAAACCCTGCAGCCCGAAGAGGAACCAAATCTGCGCGCCGGAAATTGACGCAAAGTCTTCCCTTGCGTGAAAAATAACAATGCAAGTGGATGTGCGAATGGGCGAAACCAACACATACCTCCCCGTTTTCCATGCATCGCCTCCTCTGCGGTCCCTTGCGGAGATTTTGAATGCGAACCAGGTACTTTGTGCTTGCAAGAGACATTTATTATTTTTAAGAGACATTTATTTGTTTTTCAAAGACTTAAGACACTTTGGCCCTCATTACAACCCTGGCGGTTGGTGTTAAAGTGGAGGTAATACCGCCAACAGGCCGGGGGAAAAAAAAATGGAATCACGACCATGGCAGAAACCACCAACATAGACAGCCACTTTAACACTGCGACCGCCACGGCGGTAGAAACAAACACCGCGGCGGTAACCGCCAACAGACAGGCAGAGGACAAAGTACTGCCCACCCTATCACAACAGGCCTATCCGTCACCTTTTCTGGGGCGGAACCAATGCCATCAAAAGCACGGCGGAAACAGTACACAGAAGGGAAACCCCTCGACACCCAATGAAGAACCAGGACGCCATGGAGCCCGAACTACAGGTCCTGCCTATGCTGCTCTTCCTCCTGCTCTATCAGGAGCAGGACAGACGCCATCGACGACCATGGTGAGTACTGCACCTACAACACAGGGGAGGCGGGACGGAAAAGAGAGTGACACACACACGCAACACGTAATACCCCCCCACCCTCACCCACAACACCATACACATAAATACATTTAGCAACATTACATATCCATCCCCCCCTCACCCCTGGAAGAACCCAAGGACAAAACTAAATGATTGTAATGATTGTAATCATGAAAAATCTGATAGTCAAAGTTCAAAATTCAGTATACACAAATATGTACACCAACTACACAAGTCCGGATAGTGTACCAATCATTATCTGTGGATCACTGGTCACAAAATGCATGGGCGAAGCCCACACAAGATACCTGACTGGAAACGGAGAGAACACTGCTGGGTCATCAGATTGAAAATAAACAGGCACCTCAGGGGGAGGGGGAGGGGGGCACCTCAGCCAGATGAACTCACGACGCCACTGCTGCACGAGGGGGCTCCATGCCCATTGATGTATCCTGGGGAGTGCCAAGCCACAGTCTCTCATGTCTCTCCAGTGGGTGGTTTGCCCACTGCTTTATCCTGGGGAGTGCAAAGCCACAGTCTCTCAAGTCTCTCCAGTGGGTGGTTTGCCCACTGCTTTATCCTGGGGAGTGCAAAGCCACAGTCTCTCTAGTTTCTCTAGTCTTTCCAGTGGGTGGTTTGCCCACTGCTTTATCCTGGGGAGTGCAAAGCCACAGTCTCTCAAGTGGATGTCATTCTCCATTGGTTCTGGAGGGGGCCTGGTGCCCAGAGTGCTTCATCCTGCCAAGGACTGAGGTAGTGGTTGTCAATCTCCACTGGTTCTGGAAGGGGCATTGTGCCCAGAGTGCTTCATCCTGCCAAGGACTAAGGTAGGGGATGTCAATCTCCACTGGTTCTGGAGGGGGCATGGTGCCCAGAGTGCCTCATCCTGCCAAGGACTGAGGTAGTGGATTTCAATCTCCACTGGTTCTGGAGGGGGCATGGTGCCCAGAGTGCTTCATCCTGCCAAGGACTGAGGTAGTGGATGTCATTCTCCACTGGTTCTGGAGGGGGTATGGTACCCAGAGTGCTCCACGTGCAGTGTGGCTGGTACCATTCCCTCACCTGGGTGTGTGTGCCATGAGATTGCAGAGGAACAGGTAACATGATATGCCATGGAGGCAGCGACATACCCCACACTGCTGCGGCTTCGCCTTCCACTTGCAGGTGCAAAAAGTGATGGAAGTCATGCCTCATGGAAGCTGGCCAGGGTCCAGGAAGTCTCCTCCAGCCTCGGAAGACTGACCACTGGGGATGGTAGCCATGTCAGCGGTGGTGACACTGTCCGAGCACGTAGTGGGGCTGGTGGCGGTGCTTGCGGCGGTGTCTATGGTGGCGGTGCTGGCGGTGGGGCATGGGTCAGCACCTGCTGAGGGACACAGCCGGACGTCTCCTGCAGCCTCGGACAGCTGCCCACTGGGGAAGGTGCTCGGGACTGTCACTGAGGCTGCAGACGTGCCGGTGGCTGTGCAGGTGGCGTGCTGGTGGCGTGCTGATGGCGGGGCAGCTTGCAGTGTTCGCCGCCGGACAGGTTGGAATTGTCGTTGACAGAAGGGGTGACACTGGTCCCTCAGTCGGTGCCACCGTGCCCTGTCCTGACCTGCTCTTCTGCTTTTTTCCCTTCCCCACCTTTGATGGTGCCGCAGGTGTATTGCCACTATCCCCTTTTGTTTTTGCGGAACCCATGGTGGCTGGTGGGTGTGGCTTCTCCCTCTGGGATGTGGGCACCTTCTTCACCTTGGCAGGTAGTGGAATGTCCTTGCCCTCGCTACGTGGCACACTGGCAGCCCTGATGGGTGGCGCACTCGATGACCCCGCAGCTACTGGCACCACTGTGCCTGGATAATTGGTGGCTGAGGTGCTGGGCTGGGACCTGGAAAGCGTGGCCCTAAGGGAAGGAGAGGGGGGGAGGTGAAAGGAAAAGGTCAAGATTTGCCAGGAAAAGTTTTTTAGACACACTGGGACGGGAAGATGGAGTGGGTTTGGGAGTGGAGGAAGAGGTAGTGGTTGTAGGAGGTGTTCGTTTGCTGAATTTGGGTGAAGGTGCATGGGCCGGAGGATGTTGTGAGGTGGATGGCTGTTGGGTGGGTGTGTGCCTGCATTTGTGTAGGAGGGCTCACAGACACACTGGGAGAGGACACAGGGGATGTGTGCATGGTAGTGGGGGTGGTGATTGCATGTGAGCGGT
This sequence comes from Pleurodeles waltl, assembly GCF_031143425.1. Taxonomy (NCBI): domain Eukaryota; kingdom Metazoa; phylum Chordata; class Amphibia; order Caudata; family Salamandridae; genus Pleurodeles; species Pleurodeles waltl. The sequence continues at coordinate 135,846,518 of NC_090441.1, forward strand.
GTGTGGTGATGGGCGTGCTGGTGATGGAGGCAGAGGATGAAGATGTAGTGCATGCAGGTGTGAGTGGAGACAAGACAGGGAGGGAGGAGGAGAACATGAAGGAGGGGGACACAATGGAGGCAGTGGATGTTGCTGTGTCTGCATGGGTATGGTGCTTGTGTGAGTGCTTGTGGGATGTGTGGTGCTTATGTTTGCTATGTCCACTCTTGTGTGTTCATGAGTGTGCATGCTGGTCTGATGGTGCTTGGGATAGGCTTAGGTACAGGGGATTGGGTCTGGGTAGTGGAAGTTGGAGGGGGAGGCTGGACACAGGGACAATGGCTGCCATCAGTGCTGAGGCTAGAGCCTGAAATGCTCTCTGTTGGGCCGCCTGCCCAGAATCAATGCCCTCCAGGTATGCATTTGTTTGTTGCAAATGCCTCTCAACACCCTGGATGGCATTCAAAATGGTAGATTGCCCAACAGTGAAGGATCTCAGGAGGTCAATAGCCTCCTCACTGAGGGAAGCAGGGCTGACTGGGGCAGGGCCTGAGGTGCCTGGGGAGAATGAGATGCCCACCCCCCTGGGTGAGCGGGCACGGGACACACGCTGAGGGGCTGCTGGGAGGCCGGTGCTGGTAGGCGGTGCTGGTAGGGGGGTTGGCAGCTGTATCTGTTGAAGCGGTGGGCACAGAGGTGCCCGCCACCGCAAGGGAGCTCCCATCAGAGGAAGAGTTGCTGTCACTGGTGTACGCTCTTGTCCCCATACTCTGTTGCTTCACCCTCCAGGGCCAAGTGGGTTGCAGCTCCCTCCTGCTCCGGTGCCACTGCTCCTCCGCCTGATGATGCTATTGCACACAAGAACAGGGAGACAACAAAAAGGGGGGGGGAGACAGAAGAAAACCATGTTCAGTGCATGCAACACCACTACTGTTGCCGGACACAACACACAGGGAGCAGCCCTCAGCATTACGCCATGCACTAACAGTTCCTAGCAAATTCACATGCCCATGGGGTACGAAGCCTAAGCCCAATTGCTGCACACCTGAAAGTCACAGGAGCCTGACTAGGTGTAGATGGCTCTTACCACTAGTGGGGCTGGGGTGCCACAGAGCCTGCCTCACAAGGGGCCTTGCCTACCAAGTTCGCCCTGGCCTAGGGGAACCCCCTGCCCACCTTCCCCACCCAGACACCTCATAATGCACACAGAGTCAGCTGAATGAGAGTGTACTCACCCCTTGTGGCTGCTGTGATGCCCTCAAGCGCCCATCCAACTCCGGATAGGCCACCGTCAGGATCCGGTACATCAGGGGGGTCATGGTGGGACGGGCACCCCTTCCACGTTGGGAGGCCATCCCCAGCTGGGCCTCCGCCGTGTAATTGCTCCAGCGGCGCAGGTCCTCCAATCTTTAACGGCAGTGGGCGCTCCGTCTGTGGTAGACCCCCAGGGTCTGGACGTCCTTGGCGATGGCACGCCAAATACCCTTCTTCTGGTGGGCGCTGACCTAGAGGAATGGTACAGGGGGAAAGGAAATTACTCACCCGTCCGGACCGTCATACTCATTGCCCACCAGTTCCCACCCATGCCCTGACGCACATACACTCACCATCCACACATGCAGGCCTCAGCCCCCCCATGTATCTTCCATCCACACCAGTCAAAACAGGCATTGCCCACGCAGCATGCTCACAGTGTACTCACCTGTTTGTCTGGAGGACCGTACAGTTGCGTTTACTGGGGGAGGACCCCATTGACTAGTTTCTCCAACTCCTCTAAAGTGAAGGCAGAGGCCCTTTCCCCAGACACTGTAGCCATCGTCGCTTCCAGACACAGGTCACAGCAGCACTTGCAGTGTAGGTCCTCTCCTGTTGAAGGTCAGGTATCAAGTGAGTGAACAGACAGAAAATGGCTGTCACGTCCGCAGTGGTGGGTAACGTCACCGCCGGCGTACATCGTCATTGGCTCCTGGGACCCGTAGGGCCGAATGTTAACCAATGCAGAATTGCGCCACGGTCTTCGACCGCCCACCGCGACGGTGTACAACGCCAGCGCAGTTACCTCATTTCCCCTTGTCCCACCTTACAGGTCAGTAAGCCGCCATTTCAGAGGGCCACATGAGATGGATAAAAACTGCGTCACACCTATCTAGGCCGGGAATACTGACAGATACCGGCACATTGCGAATTACAAACGTTTCTGCAAATAACACATTGTGATACCTCAGTGTTGGATGACCCTCTGCTCGCTGCTCTCCTTCATAGGGCACGTCTGCTGGAGCAGGTGATGAGATGGCGGCATCCTCCAGTGTACAGACCCCTGGTGGACCTGTCGACAATGGAAGAGAGACACATCATGATCACATACAGACTTGATCGTGCAACAATCCTGGAACTGTGTGCCCAGTTGGAGCCAGACCTGATTTCAGCTATCCACCATCCCACAGGAATCCTCCCTCTAGTGCAGGTCTTATCTGTACTCCATTTCCTGGCCAGTGGGTCTTTTCAAACTACAGTGGCAATGGCATCAGGGATGTCCCAGCCAATGTTCTTTAACGTGTTGTCCAGAGTGTTATCTGCCCTGCTTAAACACATGCGCGGCTACATCGTTTTCCCTCAGGTGGAGGATTTGCAGACAGTGAAAGGTGACTTCTATGCCCTGAGACATATCCCCAACATCATTGGTGCCATTGATGGTACACATGTGGCATTTGTACCTCCCCGCAGGCATTAACAGGTGTACAGAAACCGGAAAAGCTAGCATTCGATGAATGTGCAGATGGTGCGTTTGGCAGACCAGTACATCTCCCATGTCAATGTCAAGTATCCTGGCTCTGTGCATGACACTTACATTTTGAGGAATAGCAGCATCCCTTATGTGATGGGGCAACTCTAGAGGCACTGTGTATGGCTAATAGGTGAGGCCAAGGTCCCAATACAGTTGACATAGGTGTCTGGGTATGGGGTTGTCTCTAAGGGTTAGTGTCTGTCTAACAGTTGTCACTCGACATTTGCAGGTGACTCTGGTTACCCCATCCTGTCATGGCTACTGACCCCAGTGAGGAATCCCAGGACGAGGGCAGAGGAACGCTACAATGAGGCACATGGGCAAACTAGGAGGATTGTAGAACGCACCTTCGGCCTCCGGAAGGCCAGATTCCGGTGCCTCCATCTGACAGGTGGATCCCTATACTGCTCGCCGAAGAAGGTGTGCCAGATAATTGTGGCTTGCTGTATGTTGCACAACCTGACTATGTGACGGCAGGTGCCTTTTCTGCAGGGGATGGGCCAGATGGTGGTCTTGTGGCAGCTGTGGAGCCTGTGGACAGAGAAGAAGAGGAGGCAGAAGAAGAGGATGTCGACAACCAAAACAACATCACCATGCAATACTTCCAGTGAGACACAGGTAAGAGGATGGAACTGCTTTACACATCTCATACTATTGTTGGAGCTAGCATAAGTCTGTCATTTTCACTCAGTGTATGGACACTGACTTGTCACTTTGACTTTCCATTTCACAGATCTGGGTCCCATTTTGTGCCCTCTGCTATGCTTACTGCTGGCCTACAGCTGTGTTACATTGGTATGTGAACAAGTACATTGACATTGATATATTCCATAGATATTGAAACAACACATTTGTGAAAGCACAGACTGACTCCAGATTGTTTTGTGATTGAAGTGTGTTTATTTCTGTGCAAATAAGTAGAGGGGGGTGTAAAATGGGCTGGAGTGATGGTGGAGGAATGTCCATGGCAGAGTCCAGTCTATTTGTTTCACAGATGCATTGTCCAAAAGGACATAGGAAGTGGAGCAATGGCAGTTTAAGGTGGACAGGGTGACAAAGTGGAACAGAAGGGTGACATTCAGGGGGTCTTATTTCCTGGCGGGGGTCTTGGCAATGTTCTCTGTCTTGTTCCTGGATCTCAGGGACCGTTTGTGGGGTGGTTCTCCATCTGCAGGGGCTGGGGTGCTGGTGGCCTGTTGTTCCTGTGGCAGTGCCTCCTGTCCACTAGCGCCGGCGGAGGTGGAGGGCTATTCATCGTCCAGGCTAGTGTCAGGGACCTGTTGGTGTGCCACTGTGTCCCTCATGGTGTTGACGAGGTCTCCCAGCACACCTGCAATGGTGACCAGGGTGGTGTTGATGGACTTCAAGCCCTCCCTGATCCCCAGGTAGTGTTCCTCCTGCATCCGCTGGGCATCCTGAAACTTGTCCAGTACCGTGCCCATGGTCTCCTGGGAATGGTGGTAAGCTTCCATGATGTTGGAGAGTAACTCGTGGAGTGTCGGTTGCCTGGGCCTGTCCTCCTCCTGTCGCACAGCAGTCCTGCCATCATCCCTGTTATCCTGTGCCTCTGTCCCTTGAACCGTGTGTCCACTGCCACTGCCCCCAGGTTCCTGATCGTCCTGTGTTAGTGGGGTTGCCTGGGTTCCCTGTAGTGGTGGACACACTGCTGATTGACATGTCCTGGGGACAGAGGGATGGGCCCGCTGGGTGGGTGATGTGGTGGTGTTTCCTGAGGGGGGAGGTTCAGTGGTGGTTTGTGACTGTGTCAGGGGAACCGACTGTCCCGAGGTCCCTGATGGACTGGGCTGGTCATCTTGATCCAGGTGTGCAGAGCTGCTGTCGTCACTGTGGGCCTCTTCTGTGGGGGGACTGGATATGTCTGGCATCTCCTATCCGGTGACGTTGGGTAGGGGTCCTGTTGTGGTGTAAATGCATAGTTATTGTATCTGTGTGTGCCATCTTGTACAATGGGTGAGTGACCCTCTACTCCTATGCTTGCATTATTGCCGTGGCCCTTGTGTGATTGGTGATTTTAGGGCATGAGTGAGTCTCTCTACTGGACATGCTTTGGTGATGGGTGTCCATGCATTGCTGTTACATGCACGGCTTGGTTTTGGGATGTGTGGGTTGTGTTAGTGGGGTATCTGTGGGTTGTTGGGCTGCTGGGAGTGAGGGTAAGGATGGTGGTATGTGATGGCATGCAGGTGGGGTGGGGGGGATAAAGTAGTAAAGATTTGCCTTACCAGAGTCCAGTCCTCCTGCTACTCCTGCGAGGCCCTCAGGATGCATGATCGCCAAGACTTGCTCCTCCCATGTTGTTAGTTGTGGGGGAGGAGGTGGGGATCCACCACCAGTCCTCTGTACAGTAATCTGGTGTCTGGATACCACGGAACGTACCTTCCCCTGTAGGTCGTTCCACCTCTTCCTGATGTCATCCCGTGTTCTTGGATGCTGCCCCACTGCGTTAACCCTGTTGACAATTCTACGCCATAGCTCCATCTTCCTTGCAATGGATGCCTGCTGCACCTGTGGTCCGAATAGCTGTGTCTCTACCCAGACCATTTCCTCCACCATGACCCTGAGCTCCTCCTCAGAGAAACTGGGGTGTCTTTGAAGTGCCATGATGTGGTGTGGGTGATGTGTGAGGTGGTGTCTGTTGTGATGTGTGAGGGGATGTGTTGGTGTGTGTTGTTTGAGGTGTGTAGATGTTGTGTAAGTGATGGTGTTGTGTGTCTGTGGATGCTGGTGTTGTTTTAGGTAGTCTCTCTATCTGGCCTTCTTTCAAATGTTTGGTTGTAAGGGTTTGTGGGTGATGTGGGTGTGTGCTTTATATTGGATTGGGTGTGTGGGTGTGGTGTGTGTATGTGTATTAGGTGTGTGTATTTTGAATTGTCCAATGTGATTTTGTTTTGTTAGTGTGTGTGTATTTTGAGCGCAGCGATGTGTACCGCCAATGGTTTACCGCGGTTGAATGACCGCCGCGTTGATTCGTGGGTCGTGATAGTGTGGTCGTATTCTTGTTGGCGTGACGGTGTAGGTTTTGCTATCACCAGTTTATCACTGACCTTTAGTGTGGCGGACTTGTGTGGGTGTCTGTATTGTGGCGGATTCCGAGCTGTGGGTAGTAATAGCTGTAGTGGAATTCCGCGGCCGCAGCGGTATGTTGGCAGGCTTCTGCGCGGCGGAAAGCGGGATTTACCGCCAGGGTTGTAATGAGGGCCTTTATATCACTTTTACAGTGATATCTCAACATTTACTTATTGCATTTTAATTGTTTTGACCTGCATCTTATCAGAGAAATATTATATATTTTTCTAAACACAGTGTGGTGTATTTTTGTGGTGCTATATGGTGTTATTGTATGATTTATTGCACAAATGCTTTACACATTGCCTTCTAAGTTAAGTCTGACTGCTCAGTGCCAAGCTACCAGAGGGTGGGCACAGGATAATTTGGATTGTGTGTGACTTACCCTGACTAGCAGTGGTGGCTGGTGAGGTTTGTGAGTGGTGGGGCTGGGCTTGGCGGCGAGGGAGATGGGCGTGCGGATTTTTTCGGGAGGTTAGTAGCAATTTCTCTTTCTTCTGCAAATCTTATTTAACAAAATTGAGACACATTTTTTAAAATAAAAAGAAACAAAATAGCTTTCATTGGCCTGGCTTGGTAGGCAAGCCTGACTTCCTTCTTTAGCAATGTGTACAGCATCAAGACTTTTTGGGGTTAATATCTCACTCATCTCCAAACCTATCAATCCACTCTTCCATCATTTCACCTATCCATCCCTCGATCCACCCATCCTTTTACTCAGCCATCCATCCTTTCAGGCATCCATTCAGCCTTTCCCTCGTCCATCTATTCAGCTTTTCACTCATCATCCATCCATCTAACTTTTCACTCACCCATCTTCCCTTTCACACATTCATCCATTCTTTCACTCATCCATTTTTACATCATCCTTTCATTTATCCATCCTACCTTGTACTCATCCATCCACACTTTTAGACAGCTATCTATCCTTTCATTCATCCATCCACTCTTCCATTTGCCCTTTCACTCACCCATCTTTTTACTCACTCATCCATTCATCTTTTCACTCATCCTCCAACTGTTTATCCACCCTTTCACTCATCCACCCACCCTTTCATACAGTCAGACATACACCCATCCATCCTCCCTTTCGCTCATAGACCCAATCTTCCACCCATACATTTAAGCTTTCAATAAACCATTCATCTTTTCACTCATCCATGCATTAATCCTTTCATTCACTCATCAATCCATCCAGTGGTCATCAATCTATCCACCCACCCTTTCAGTGCTTTACTTCCTCTAGGAGAGCCTGCAGCTTCCCTCCTCTGAAACTCTGTGGTGCGCTAGAGGGGGAGACATTGGCACCCAAACTCCCAATGTCTGTACAAGTGTGTAACACAACACGTAGTACTCATGACTGCGACATTTTATAAAAACACTACATCGGCAGAACTCGCTGGCATGTCTAAACCCGCCTTAAAGGGCTCCTTGCACGGCACCGCTATATCATAAATATATATATTTATAGATATCTTCACCGATCTCCCTTCTTGTTTCACCGGCGCGTGATTTAAGGTCTTCAAAAGCCCTGAGTCCGAGGTGAACACTGAAACCACGGTCTGTACATCATAGCATGTGTCAGAGGCGAGCGTGTAACTCCGCCAGCCGCCCAGCCCTTGAAAAATCTTCATATAAAACAGGCCTTTTAAGCAACTTAACCTTGCAAACTGTGGCAATAATCTACTGGATGCGGGACATATCGGACACACAAGTCCTGGACAAACATCTCTTGGCTGCCACAAGCAACAATAAGCCATGTGCACTGAGCATCACTAGATAACCCCATGGCCAGAGCTGCCCACCCTGGAGCTGGGGAACCAGTTTCGAGTCTCGGCATCGGGTCAGCAGCCGGTGATTCTGGGCAAATGACTTAATTTCCCCGTGCCTGAATGCGCCCATGTTTAATATAACTGGTGCTCATGGAAAGCGCTCCAATACCTGCGGGTCTAGTTAGCGCTGTATAAAACTGCAACGGAAAAAAAAATGAAACTCGTATTTACTTTTAACAAATACATTCTGGGACTAGGGAGGTGTCTTGGTCGGCTTTGTTGGAAGATGGTGACCCCTCCAAACTGGGAGTCACCTGGTAACTACTATCCACGCACCCACGGGATCACCAGCCCTGAGACTGGGAGTGAACTCACCTTGGGGTCTCAGGTGCAACACCACCGACCGACGACGAGGCAGGAGAAGAAGGGGCTATAGCCTTGGTTGAAATCAGGAGATGGCGATGGTGCAACTTGGGGGGGGTCGTCAAATGAGCAAGACGCATGAGGGTGAAATTAGGAGACGAGTCACGAGGGTGAAATCAGGAGACTGTAAAGATGCAGCCAGGGAAGCTCTAGACGAGTCACCAGGATGAAATCGGGAGACGAGGGTGAAATCAGGAGACACTGGGGGAACCCTCAACGACTCTGTGGCAGTCTGTCTTCGTGACCATACATATATCTATTGACTAATAACAAGGCTTTCTGCTGAAAAACGTTAATGCAAAGTTTCATAATGACTCATCGTAGAGGAAACTGTGAGCAGAAAAGAAAGGGAGAAAAAGCCGAGACGACCTGCGAAAGCGCATTCACAGAGACATTTATGGCTAATATTGATGATATTCACATACCTCCATTCAGTGATTCAGTCAATTCATTGATGCACTGTTTTTCTCGTGAAAGATGGATGCGAAGCGAGTCTTCCCGCATGCCACACCCTTTCTCAGCTCGTCAAGGGGTGAGAGGTCCCACCAAGCCCTCTGCCTCTGGCAAGTTGGGAAAGCGTGGGGTGACAAATGCTCTCCACTACCTGATTGACGTGGAGGCTAAGCGCTTCAGGGCTTGAATAAAATCTCCCGGGGCTAACTTAGCTTCTGCGTCATCAGGGGGTGGAGACTAGGCCTTGATGCTGGGTCTTTGCTGAGCTGATGACCTCACAGGCCTCAGCGCTGTGAGATTATCAGCCCGGCAATAGACTCACTTTGGGCTGGCCTACACGTACACGGGAGCAGTTGAAGTGAGCACGTGACGTCACTTCACTTGTCCAGCAACAATAATGCTGGTGTTGGGTGAGTGGGGGAGATAGTGTTTTATAAAGTTTTATAGAGCTATTATTTTTTAATTTAAAAAAAATGATCGCTTTGTTTTTAAAGGGGGCGGAGCCCCGACACCCATGTACAGAAACCGCCACTGTGACTAGAGTGAGGGTCCTTGCTTGGACACGGGGTAACCTGACTGCCAACCAAAGACCCCATTTCTAACACCTAGGGATTCTGTCCTGCCTCCAAATCACTCTCTTGACATGCTCATCACCTGTTTACAACTGAGCTGTCACACTGGCAGCTACAACACATCTACTTGTCTATGCATCTGCCATCCAGTGTACCCACCGCTCAAGGTGACTATGTTAACTTTGTATTGGACAGGGAGCTGTAGTAATTCAGCTGTCATTGTTTGGGTCCTGTGTAGGAATGTTGGACGCTGTGGGACATCTGACAACAGCCTACATTTTCTATCTATCATGGTAAACTGACCAATGGCAATTACAGATGAGATTAAGTACCTCTGTTTCACACCAATGTGTTCTACTGGAACTCCCAGCTGACGATATTGCCCAAGAACTGTTTCACAGCCATCCCTGCTGTATGTAGTGGGTAAAGCATACAGGTATTCAACATTTTTGACATACTCAGTGAATTGCTTGTAGGGGATGAGACCAGCATTGTCGTTCATCATGTAGGAACCTTGTGCTTAGATATGTGCCACCTTAGTACTACGTTCCTGTACTGACACTTTGGCCCTCATTACAACATTGGCGGTAAACGCCGCTTACCGCCGTGCAGAAGACCGCCAACACACCGCTGTGGCCGCGTAATTCCGCCACAGCTATTACGACCCACAGTTCGGAATCTGCCAAAATTCAGACACCCACACAAGTCCGCCACACCAAAGGTCAGTGATAAACTGGCGAAAACAAAACCTCCACCGTCACACCAACAAAAATACGCCCACACTATCATGACCCACGAATCCACGCGGCGGTCTTTCAACCGCGGTATTCCATTGGCGGTACACACCGCCGGGCTCAAAATACACACACATTTACAAAACACAGCCACATTGGACAATTCGAAATACACATACCTGATACACATACACACACCACTCCCACACACCCAATACAATATAAAACACACACCCACATCACCCAAAAACCCCTACTTCAAAAAATTCTGAAAGAAGGCCAGAGAGAGACAGCACCAGCAAGAACAACAGCATCCACAGGCACACAACACCATCACCCACAGAACTTCCACGCACCTCACACAACACACTACTACATATCAGCACACTTATCACCACACACTCCACCCCACCCATCACCTACACCACCCCATGGCACGGCAAAGACACCCCAGGTTCTCGGAGGAGGAGCTCAGGTTCATGGTGGGGGAAATCGTCCAGGTAGAGCCACAGCTATTCGGATCACAGGTGCAGCACACCTCAATTGCAAGGAAGATGGAGCTATGGCGAAGAATCGTGGACAGGGTAAACGCAGTGGGACAGCACCCAAGAAATCGGGAGGACATCAGGAAGAGGTGGAATGACCTACGGGGGAAGGTGCGTTCCGTGGTCTCAAGACACCACCTGGCGGTTCAGCGGACCCCCACCTCCTCCCCCACAACTAACAACATGGGAGGAGCAAGTCTTGGCGATTCTGCATCCTGAGGGCCTCGCAGGAGTAGGTGGAGGAATGGACTCTGGTAAGTCAAATCTTAACTATTACATCCCCCACCCTACCTGCATGCCAGCAAATACCCCCACCCTCACCCTCACCCCCATCACTCTAACTCCTCACAAATGTCCCAACATCACAAACCACAAATCCTAACACCAAGCCCTGCATGCCACAACAAAGCATGGACACCCATCACCAAAGCATGCCCACTGCACACACCCATACAACCCCCTAAACCATCATCACATGGTCCCACACAGGAATACAAGCACTGGGGTACACGGTCACCCACCCATTGCACACCATGGCACACAAAGATGTAATAACCATCCTTTTATACCCCTGCAGGACCCCTACCCAACGTCACTGGACAGGAGGGTCCACACATGTCCACACCACCAACAGAAGAGGCCCACAGTGATGACAGCAGCTCTGTCCAACTGGATCTAGATGACCAGCCCGGCCCATCGGGGACCTCTGGACAGTCGGTTCCCCTGACACAGTCACAGGCCACTACAAACGTTCCCCCCTCTGGAAACACCAGCACAGCACCCACCCAGCAGGCCCATACCTCCGTCCCCAGGACACGTCAATCAGCAGTGTGTCCACCACTACAGGGAACCCAGGCTAACCCACCACCCCAACAACAACAGGGACCTGGGGGCAGTGGCAGTGGGCACACGGTCCAGGGGACGGAGGCCCAGGAACACAGGGGAACTGGGAGGGCTGCTGTGCGACAGGGGCAGACAGGCCAAGGGAACCCACTCTCCACGAGGCCCTCTCCTCCATCATGGGAGCCTACCACCACTCCCAGGAGACGATGGCAACGGTACTGGACAAGTTTCAGGAGACCCAGCGCCTGCAGGAGGAACAGTATATGGGCTTCAGGGAGGAACTCAGAACCATCAGCTCCACCGTGGGCACCATCGTAGGGGTGCTGAAGGGACTCGTGAACACCAGGAGGGACACTGTGGCACTACAAGGGGCCCCTGACACTAGCATGGACGATGAACTGCCCACCACCTCCGCCGGCGCTAGTGGACAGGACGCCCTGCCACAGGACCACCACACCAGCACCCCACCCCCTGCAGAGGGAGAACCACCCCGCAAACGGTCCCTGAGATCCAGGACAAAGACAGAGCACAATTGTGAGAAAACAGGGCTGATTGCAGAGGCCCCCTAACTTTTTGCCCCCATTTTCCACTTTTTGCTGGTGTTTTCCTGACTCTGATGGTGCCCTGGGTACTGCTAACCAGTCCCAGGGCCTGTGCTCTGTGTAAAATGGTAATGCAAATTAGGCTAATTATAATTGGCTAAGTTAACCTACCTATAAGTCCCTAGTATATGGTAGGGCACACAGCATAGGTAGTGCACCCATAGGTGCACTGCTGAGGTGCCCAGTGTCATTTTAAAGACAGGCCTGCCTTGCTGGCTGCTTTTAAATTAAAGTTATATGCAAATTCGACTTTGGAATTGAAAGTAGTTCCAAAGTGTTAAACTACCTTATTTTTACATATAAGTCACCCCTAAGGTGTGCCCTATGTGCCCCTAGGGCTGGGTGCCATGTAACTATAAGCAGGGACTTTATCAAAATAGCTTTATATGCCCTGGTGAGGTAAAACAGCCAAATTTGTTTTTCCCTCATTGTAGTAAATGGCCTTCATAGGCTAGAATGGGGAGACTTTATTTTAATTTTTAAAGTCTCCTTAAATGATGCATACCAAGAATCTGGTATCAAATTAATTGTTGTAATATATCCCACAACTTCCAGTTGTGGGATTTAATATAACTTGTTCAGGTAAAGAGTTTTAAACTTTACCTGAAAAGTTGCCAATTTCAGCCCTGCATTGTTTTTGCTACTGTGCTCTGATTGGCCAGCCTCTAGCAGTCTGGCCAGGCTACCTTGATGAGGTGTGAAGTGGCCTGGCTTCACACCAAAGGAATGTGCCTGTGGGAGGGAATCTCCCCTCAGCAGATGGTGAGGCAGGAAGAGGGAGGGCTGCCAAACTGGTCTTCAAAGGCAGAGAAGGACATTTGGAGCAACCAGCAACACCCCCACATCATGCAACCCCAGACAACTAGGTGCCCCCTTGATTAGATTAGGAGCGGGCAGGAGAGGGGTGTGTTTATGATTTTTAGCCACACCAGTGGGTGGGCTCAGCCAGATGTAACCTCCAAAAATCAGATTCAGCCATGATGAATTTTTAGAGAATGTTGCCTCCTAGGATTGATTTTTGCCACACTTCCCAGGAAGTGATCATCACAGGGGGGAGGACCCTGCACCTGATTGGAGAACCAGGACCCCCCTGCTTTTCACCCAGGAGCAAGGATAAAACTGGCAGACCTGCACCCACACCTCAGTTCCCTACCACATCCAACAAGGAAGAACAACAGAAGAAGAAGGACTGCCCTGCTGGACCCCTGGCCTGCACCTGGAACCTGCACTCAGCAGGACTGCACCAGCTGCACACTTGGGCTTCACCACAAGAAGGACTTTGTCTGGCTTCAACTGGTTCAAGGAGGGACTCCCTGTTTGCTACAGGTGAAAAATTGCTAACCAGAGTCCCTTGCACCAACTCCTGAAGAAAGCGACCAGCTGACCACTGTCCAGTGGCCAAAAAGGAGTTTGCGCCAGGTGCATTCTGGGTGTTGTAGTCCTCACTGCCCAAGGACCATCTCAGAACTTCTGGACCCTTGGGGTGAGCTGTGGACCTCAAAAGAACCTTAGAAGGACATCTGGGAGAAGCCCCAGAAGTTTGGAGAAGTTTGGACAACTTTTGAAAAAAAGCTCCATAGAGGGACCGACCTGCCGCGGCAACTCTAGCCGGCTTGCCTCAACCGCGACCCGGCCTGATTTGCTGTTTCGTCCCGGTAAAGAAAATCTCCGAAAAAAAGACTAAGTCCGAAGGTAAAAAGTTGAACGGGACCTCCCAGCCAGCGTATCCGAGGAGGGCTCCATGGACGTCGGATGAAGATCCAGGTTTACCCCGGTCGAAGGATTTTCACCTTGAAAAAACGACTAAGTCCAAAGGTAAAAATCTCCACCGAGGATTCCAGCATTGCGTATCCGGAGAAGGGCTCCAGGAGGTCGGATTGGACTGGCAGGTTCGTCCCGCTGAAGAAAATCTTCGAAAAAAAGGCTGTGTGAAGGTAAACTTTTAACCGAGGCCTCCCGCGGCCGATAGCCGAGCAGGGCTCCATTGCGGTCGGCCTTAAACTTTGACTTTTCCCCGGTCGAGGTGCAACCAGATGACCCGATTGGCGCTTTTTGTTTCTAGATGCTAAAAAAAAAAAAAATCTTTACAAATTCATATCTCCGGTTCCCTTTATCCGATTTTATTCGTTTTTGTGTCATTTTAAAGATAAAAATAGAATCTATTGTTATAAAATGGTTTTGGATTTTTAAACTGTTTCCTGTGTTTTATTTAATTACTGTTTTGTGATATTTTAATGCTTTACACTCTGTCTCCTAAGTTAAGCCTTGACGCTCGTTGCCAAGCTACCAAGGGTGGAGCTGGGTTTAATTTACTGAGACCTAACTGGACCTTAGTGGAGGTTAGTGGCCTATTGCTAAGTGTAGGTACCTACCTGCCCTTACCAATAACCCATTTTCCAACATTTTTGGTGAGCAGTGGTGGGATCCTGTACTTGTGTTCAGTATCACATTGCAGTTTTAAGTAAAACAAATTAAAAATCCTTTAAATTGTCCTAGTGCAAAATTTGTTTTTGATTTTTCATTTGGATTAATTACAATTATTGAATTTTTGTGATTTTTCTAAATTATTGTTTCCAATTTTTGCAAAAAGGTTTTGTTGACACAAAACTAGGGAACCATGGAGCTTGATCTGGCTAGCCTACCCACACTGACAGTAGTCCAGCTTAGGGTGTTGTGTACTGAAAGAGGGTTGCCTGCAACCACTGACCTCAGGAAGCATGTCCTGATCAAATCCCTGACAGCATGGGCTGAGGCCCAAGAGGTAGACCCAGAGGAAGCTCCAGAGGAGGGAGAAGTAGGGGAGGATGCTAGCTCTAAACACTCAGGGGAGGGAGAGCATCTGAGCCTAAGTGAGGATGAGGAAGACCGGTCCTCATTACATACAGTCACTAGGGGCAGTCCCAAAGCTAGTTGGGGGAAGGGGGTCCCTTCAGGAGGAGAGAACCTGTCCCTCAGAGAAAGAGAGCTGGAGGCCCAGCTAGCATTTATAGCTTTGGAAGCACAGAAGCTGGCCCTAGAAAAGAAGAAGTGGGCAAAGAAAGAGAAAAGAGATGGTGGCAGCGACAGAGAAGTTGAGGTGTCCATGGGTGGGGGGGTTTGCCCCAGATTACCCAAGGGGGTGGTTCCTGCTTATGTAGAGGGGGATGATATAGACAAGTGGTTGGAGGCCTTTGAGAGGGCACTCCAAATGAGAAGGGTTAGGCCTCAATACTGGGGTTCCATTTTGTGGGAGTTGGTCCCCAACTCAGGGAGGGATAGGCTTCTGACCTTAAGGGGGGAGGAGGAGGCAGATTCATACCCTGGTATGAAGAGGTGCTTAACCAAGAAGTTTGGTCTGACCCCAGAGCAGTATAGAATAAAGTTCAGGGACACCCAGAAGGTCAGTACCCAGTCTTGGGTTGACTTTGCAGACACCTCACTTAAGGCACTAGAGGGCTGGATTATTGGTAACAAAGTAAATACTTATGAGGGGTTATACAATCTGATCATGAGAGAGCACATCTTGACCAATTGTACCCAAGAAAGGTTACGCCAGCATCTAGTGGACTCTAAGCTGACCAACCCTAGAGAGCTAGGGGAGGCAGCTGATGAGTGGTTGAGAACCAGGGTGGTTGTCAAGTCCCGGGGGGAGACTCCAAGAAGGGGGGGTCAGGTCCCCAAAAACCTAAGGAGGGAGGCGGTAAGCCCACCACAGATACTCCCTCTGTACCCCAGAACCCTAAGAAGGAGGAGAGTAAATCCCACTCCCACTCTGACAAGCAGAGACAGGGAGACCCAGGGTTAAAAAAGCTCTTGGACAGTAAGGCTTGCTTTGACTGTCAGCAGACAGGTCACTTCAGACGAGATGCAGCCTGTCCAAAGAAGGTGGTTAGCACTGTGCTGTCCAGTGTAGCCATGGAGGAGGACTCCTCAGACGATGAAGTCCTCCTAGCATTGAGCTGGGAGACAGGACCAGATGGTAAGCTGGTGATCCCTGATGGTGGGAGTAGGCACTTCCACCCCATTCAGGTGAATGGGATCCCTACCACTGGCCTGAGAGACACCTGTGCCAGTCACACTATGGTGAGTGACCGGTTAGTGACCCCAGACATGTATGTCCCAGGAGAGACCAGGAAAGTCAGGATAGCCACAGGGGAGGTCAACTCCAAACCGGTAGCCATAGTGCCCCTAGAGAGGGAGGGTATCCTTGACTGGTTTAGGGTGGTAGTCAGTGCTGACCTCCCCCTAGATTGTATCCCGGGCAATGACCTCCCAGAGGTGAGTCTGGTCCCAGATGGGGCGGTCACCCAGGGTGCCCCCCCAAACCAAGGTCCTGGGGAGTCAGTCCCCCCAGTTAGGAGACAGGGGTCCCCAAGAAAAGGAAAGAAGAAAAGGAAGGGTATGCCACTCTTAAAGAGAGTTCCAGGGAGCCAAAGGCCTTCTGCCCCAGTAGGGGGGGAGCCCAGAGTTGGCACTGGTGAGGCCTTACCTGACCCCAAAGAAGTCCTGAGTAGTCAGGCAGCTGTCCAGATGCAGGGTGTTGCCCCTGCACTGACAGAAAGGAGAGTGGAAGGAGGGTGTCTGCCACAGGAGGTGGTAGCCCCCCACTCTAGACAGCAAGAGGGGTGCCAGGACCCCACAGTTGCCCCTAAAGCAGCTCAGCCACCTGTCAGTGGAGAGCTTAGGGTGTGGTTCTGGGTACTGACAGCTGTCAGTAGCCTCTGCTGGGTGCCAGCATTCCTGGCAGCACTGCACTTGGCCTGGGAGGTAGAACCCAGGGCCAAAAGCAAAGTAGGCCCCCTGACCCTGTTGGCCATGGTGGGGTTGCTCAAGTGTTGGGTGACCTCTTTGGGTAACCTAGGTGTTGCCCTAGCAAAGTTAGGAGTAGGGGAGGTGGGCACCTCACTACCCAAGTTGGCAGAGAGAGAGGAGGAAGACCCCCCTAGAGGGAAGTTTCAGTTTGAGATGGGTCCTTTCATTGCTGGGATGGCTTCACTACCCAGAGGGAGTGGCCATTGCAGGAGGATGTAAGGCAGAGTAGGCCCTGCAAAGGGACAGCCAGTTTTCTTCACTGTCTTCCTCGCCTAACAAGCCAGGAAGACTCTCCCAGGGTTGGGCGGAGTCTCCTGGGCATGTGGGCTGGGGGGGGGGGGGCTTGTGTGAGAAAACAGGGCTGATTGCAGAGGCCCCCTAACTTTTTGCCCCCATTTTCCACTTTTTGTTGGTGTTTTCCTGACTCTGATGGTGCCCTGGGTACTGCTAACCAGTCCCAGGGCCTGTGCTCTGTGTAAAATGGATATGCAAATTAGGCTAATTATAATTGGCTAAGTTAACCTACCTATAAGTCCCTAGTATATGGTAGGGCATGTAGGTCTAGGGACCACAGCATAGGTAGTGCACCCGGTGCACTGCTGAGGTGCCCAGTGTCATTTTAAAGGCAGGCCTGCCTTGCTGGCTGCTTTTAACTTAAAGTTATATGCAAATTCAACTTTGGAATTAAAAGTAGTTCCAAAGTGTTAAACGACCTTATTTTTACATATAAGTCCCCCTTAAGGTGTGCCCTATGTGCCCCTAGGGCTGGGTGCCATGTAACTATAAGCAGGGACTTTATAAAAATAGCTTTATAAGCCCTGGTGAGGTAAAAACAGCCAAATTAGTTTTTCCCTCATTGTAGTAAATGGCCTTCATAGGCTAGAATGGGGAGACTTTATTTTAATTTTTAAAGTCTCCTTAAATGATGCATACCAAGAATTTGGTATCAAGTTAATTGTTGTAATAAATCCCACAACTTCCAGTTGTGGGATTTAATATAACTTGTTCAGGTAAAGAGTTTTAAACTTTACCTGAAAAGTTGCCAATTTCAGCCCTGCGTTGTTTTTGCCGCTGTGCTCTGATTGGCCAGCCTCTAGCAGTCTGGCCAGGCTACCTTGATGAGGTGTGAAGTGGCCTGGCTTCACACAAAGGAATGTCCCTGTGGGAGGGAATCTCCCCTCAGCAGATGGTGAGGCAGGAAGGGGGAGGGCTGCCAAACTGGTCTTCAAAGGCAGAGAAGGACATTTGGAGCAACCAGCAACACCCCCACATCCTGCAACCCCAGACAACTAGGTGCCCCCTTGATTAGATTAGGAGCGGGCAGGAGAGGGGTGTGTTTATGATTTTTAGCCACACCAGTGGGTGGGCTCAGCCAGATGTAACCTCCAAAAATCAGATTCAGCCATGATGGATTTTTAGAGAATGTTGCCTCCTGGGATTGATTTTTGCCACACTTCCCAGGAAGCGGTCATCACAGGGGGAAGGACCCTGCACCTGATTGGAGAACCAGGACCCCACTGCTTTTCACCCAGGAGCAAGGATAAAACTGACAGACCTGCACCCACACCTCAGTTCCCTACCACATCCAACAAGGAAGAACAACAGACGAAGAAGGACTGCCCTGCTGGACCCCTGGCCTGCACCTGGAACCTGCACTCAGAAGGACTGCACCAGCTGCACACTTGGGCTTCACCACAAGAAGGACTTTGCCTGGCTTCAACTGGTTCAAGGAGGGACTCCCTGTTTGCTACAGGTGAATAATTGCTATCCAGAGTCCCCTGCACCAACTCCTGAAGAAAGTGACCAGCTGACCACTGTCCAGTGGCCAAAAAGGAGTTTGCGCCAGGTGCATTCTGGGATTTGTAGTCTGCACCCCCCAAGGACCATCTCAGAACTTCTGGACCCTTGGGGCGAGCTGTGGACCTCAAAAGAACCTTAAAAGGACATCTGGGAGAAGCCCCAGAAGTTTGGAGAAGTTTGGACAACTTTTGAAAAAAAGCTCCATTGAGGGACCAACCCGCTGCGGCAACTCTAGCCGGCTTGCCTCAACCGCGACCCGGCCTGATTTGCTGGTTCGTCCCAGTAAAGAAAATCTCAGAAAAAGAGACTAAGGGGGTCATTCTGACCTCGGCGGTAAAAGGCGCTTACCGCCGGTCAGAAGACCGCCATAACACCGCCGCGGCCGCGGCAAACCGCCACGGTCATTCTGACCCACAACTGGCAAACCGCCAAAAACCCGACATCCACAAAAGTCCGCCACACCAAAGGTCAGCGAAAAAATGGCGATGACCAAACCTCCACCGTCACGCCAACAGAAATACGCCCATACCATTCCGACCCACAAATCCACGCGGCGGTCTTTCAAACTCTGTATTCCATTGGCGGTACACACCGCCGCGGTCAAAATACACACACACATAGAAAACTCAGCCACATTGGTCAGTTTGAAATACACACACCTGATACACATACTAACACCACTCCCACACACCCAACACAATATAAAACACACACCCACTTCACCCACAAGCCCCTACGACCCGAAATCATTGACGAAGGCTAGAGAGAGAGCACAGAGTAGACAATCCCACAACACAGAGGCACACAACACCATCACCCACACAGAATCCACGCACCAAACACCACACACCACCACACGCACCACACTCATCACCACAAACGCCACCCCACACCTCAACCACACCACCCCATGGCACCCCAAAGACACCCCAGGTTCAGTGACGCCGAACTCAGGGTCATGGTGGAGGAAATAGTTTGTGTAGAGCCCCAGCTCTTCGGGGCACAGGTGCAGCACACCACAATTGCCAGGAAGATGGAGCTATGGCAAAGGATAGTGGACAGGGTTAACGCGGTAGGACAGCATCCACGCAATCGGGAGGACATCAGGAAGAGATGGAACGACCTACGGGGGAAGGTGCGTTCCATGGTATCAAGGCACAACATTGCGGTGCAGAAGACCGGCGGCGGAGCCCCACCTACTCCCTCAGAATTTACCGCGTGGGAGGAGGAAGTCTTGCACATCCTGCATCCTGAGGGCCTCGCAGGAGTAGGTTGAGGAATGGACTCTGGTAAGGCAAATCTTTACTACTGCTTCCCACCCCCACCCCACCTGCATGCCAAATCATACCCCCACCCTCACCCCCTCCCCCATCACACCAACTCCTTGCAAATGGCTCACCATCACAACCCACCCATCCCAAAACCTAGCCCTGCATGCGTCCCCAAAGCATGGACACCCATCCCCAAAGCATGCCCACTGCACACACACATCACCCCCACAAGCCACCCTCACTAATGCCCCCACAAGGAAATGCCTGCACATGGGTACACGGACACCCACCCATCACACGAAATGCCACACACAGAAGCAATAACCATACCTTTATACCCCTGCAGGACCCGAACGCCACCAGACCGCCACGGAGGGTCCGGAGATGTCCATCCCACCCCCAGAAGAGGCCCCCAGCGATGACAGCAGCTCTGTCTCCCTGGAGCCAGACGACCAGCCCGGCCCATCGGGGACCTCTGGACAGTCGGTTCCCCACAGACAGCCACAGGCTACACCAGACCCAACTCCCTCTGGGAACACTAGCACAGCTCCCACCCAGCGGGCCCATGCCTCTGTCTCCAGGACACGTAAATCAGCGGTGTGTCCACCACTACAGGGCACCCAGGTTGACCCACCACCCCAACAACAACAGGGACCTGGGGGCAGTGGTAGTGGGCACACCGTCCAGGGGACAGAGGCCCAGGAACACAGGGGAACTGGGAGGGCTGCTGTGCGACAGGGGTGGGGACAGGCCCGGGGAACCGACTCTCCAAGAGGCCCTCTCCTCCATCATGGGAGCATACCACCGCTCCCAGGAGACGATTGCGACGGTACTGGCCCGTTTCCAGGAGATCCAGGAACTGCAGGAGGAACGGTACATGGGGTTCAGGGAGGAACTGAGGAACATCGGTTCCGCAATGGGGACCATCGTCGTGGCCCTTACCCAGATCGTCACCACATTGCGGGACCATGTGGCACCCCAAAGGGCCCCTGTCACTAGCCCAGGCCAGGAACAGCCTACCACCTCCGCCGGCGCTAGTGGACAGGAGGCCCCCACACAACGACAGGCCACCAGAACCCCACCTCCTGCAGAAGAAGAACCACCCCGCAAGCGGAACCTGAGATCTCACAAGAAGACAGAGTAGGATTGCAAGACCCCCGCCAGCCTAAGATACCCCCTGATGTCATCCCACTGTCCCACATTGTCACCCTGTCCAACCTTGAACTGCCCCTGCTCCATCCTTCCCCAGGCATATGGACAATGCACCTGTGCAACTGAGAACTGGACTCTGCCATGGACATTACTCCACCCCCACCCATCACCGTTTCCCAATCATGTACCTATATGTAGCACTTAAAATAAATCACTTATTCCACTTAAAAAAACAGGAGTCTGCTTGTATTCTTAACAAATATATTACACATAACGGTGCTATAATGTCCAGTTACTTTGTGATGACAACATACCAATTTCAATAAGCTTTAGTCCATGGGCAAACAAAGCTAAAGTCAGGCAGTGGGTCATACAGCTCTGAAAAGGGAAGGGAAAGTCACAAATCAGTTAACAGGAACTGGGGGGAAACACAGACAGTGGAGACGCATGAGGCCTTAAGTAAATGTAAAATGGGGTGGCTGATTCTTACCTGTGTGCTACTGAAAGTATTGTTGTATGACTGTCTCCCTGTTGTCCGTGTCGTCCCCGTCGTCTTTCTCCTCTTCACTCTCCACAGGCTCCACAGCTGCTACAACACCACCATCTGGACCATCCTCCTGCAGAAAAGGCACCTGGCGTCGCAATGCAAGATTGTGAAGCATACAGCAGGCCACGATGATCTGGCACACCTTCTTTGGTGAGTACATGAGGGATCCCCCTGTCATATGCAGGCACCTAAACCTGGCCTTCAGTACCCCGAAGGTCCTTTCTATGATCCTCCTAGATCTCCCATGGGCCTCATTGTACCGTTCCTCTGCCCTGGTCCGGGGATTCCTCACTGGGGTCAGTAGCCACGACAGGTTGGGGTAACCAGAGTCACCAATTAGCCACACACGGTGTCTCTGTAGCTGTTCCATCACATAAGGGATGCTGCTATTTCGCATGACATACGCGTCATGCACTGACCCAGGGAACTTGGCATTTACATGGGAAATGTACTGGTCAGCCAAACAGACCACCTGGACATTCATCGAATGATAACTTTTTCTGTTTCGGTACACCTGCTCACTTTCTTTGGGGGGAACCAAAGCCACATGGGTCCCATCAATGGCACCAATGATGTTGGGGATATGTCCAAGGGCATAGAAATCACCCTTCACTGTAGCCAAATCGCCCACCTCAGGGAAAATAATGTAGCTCCGCATGTATTTCATCAGGGCAGACAACACTCTGGACAAAACCTTAGAAAACATAGGCTGAGACATCCCAGATGATATGGCCAATGTTGTCTGAAAAGACCCACTTGCCAAAAAATGGAGTACTGACAGAACCTGCACCAGAGGGGGAATGCCTGTGGGTTGGCGGATGGGGGACATCAGGTCTGGCTCCAGCTGGGCACATAGTTTATGTATAGTTGCTCTGTCAAGCCTGTATGTAAGTATGATATGTCGTTCTTCCATTGTCGACGGATCCACCAGCGGTCGGTACACGGGAGGATTCATCCTTCTCCTCGCAAGTCCCAGCGGACGGTGCCTAGGAAGGACAACATGGAGCACACAGTCAAGCAACCCACAGGTTCGTTCACACAGCTTGCACAGTACACGAATCGCTATGCATTGAATGGCTTGTATGAGTGGCAATGCAAGGCCTAGGCCTGTGTGACGCAGTAGAAATCATGCCATGTGGGCCCTTGAAATGGCGGCTGCCTGACCTGTGAAGTGTGACAGTGGGATGTGAGGTCACTGCGAGGGCGTGGCACACCGTGGCGGTAGGCGGTCGAAGACCGCGGCGCAAAGCAGCATTGGTTAACATTGAACCCTATGGGTCTCAGGAGCCAATGACGATGTGCGCCGGCGGTCGCGGTACGCACCGCCGCGGTACGCACCGCCGCGGGCGTGACCGCCATTTTCTATCTGATTAATCACTCGAGACCTGATCATCCACAGGAGAGGACCTATACTGCAAGTGCTGCTGTGACCTCGGTCTGGGAGATACAATGTCTGCTGCGACTGGGGAAAGGGCCCCTGCCTTCACTTCCGAAGAATTGGAGAAACTTGTTGATGGGGTCCTCCCCCAGTATGCGCTACTCTACGGTCCTCCAGACCAACAGGTTAGTACACAGGGTGCACGTTGAATGGGCTATGCCTGTGTTGAGTGGGGTGTATGTAAGATGGTGGGGAGGGGAGCGAATGAGGAGTGCAACGCACGAAAGATGAGAGCATGTGCCACATGGCAAGGTTGGGGAGGGGGGGCCACTCACATTGACCAGGCAGAAAACTGATGCGATTTCCTTTACCACCATGTACATGTCACATAGGTCAGCGCCCATCAGAAGATCGAAATTTGGCGTGCCATCGCCAAGGACGTCCGGGCCCTGGGGGTCCACAACAGACGTGGCACCCACTGCCGAAAGAGGTGGGAGGACATCCGCCGCGGGACCAGAAAGACCGCTGAGTCTCTGCTGGGGATGGCCTCCCAACGTAGGAGGGGTGCCAGCCGCCAATTGACCCCCCTGATGTCCCGGATCCTGGAGGTGGCCTACCCCGATTTGGATGGGCGCGTGAGGACATCACAGCAGACACAAGGGGGTGAGTATCAGCACATTCTGCTATCTTTGCGCGCAGTGAAGGTGTCTGGGTGGGGGAGGAGGGCTGTGGCTATCTCCAGGCCAGGGCGCATTCTGTAGGCTAGGCCCCTCCGTTAGACACGGCCCTGTGCCCCCGCCCCCCACCTCTGTAGGGTGCCAAGTACAGCTATCCATCGTCCGGCCTCACCCATGTGTGCATTTGTCGTCCATAGACCTGTAGGCCTAGTCACAATAACTGAGTAGTGTACCCCCATTGCACGGCCTAGTTCAGGGGGCTTCTGTGTCTGTCCTCTCCGACAACGGTGTTGCCAATGCATGCACTCAACCTGTCTTCATTTCTCCCCCCCCCTTTTCTTTGTCTTCCTGTTCATGTGTGCATTAGCATCATCAGGCGGAGGAGAAGTGGCATCGGCGCACGAGGGAGCTGCATCTCACATGGCCCTGGAGGGCCATACAACAGACTCCGAGTACACCAGTGAGACGGAGGGCGAGTGGAGCTCCACAACGGGGACCCGTGGAGACGTCAGCGACACCGACACGTCCTCGGAAGGGAGCTCCCTAGCGGTGGCGGCAACATCCGTGCCCACCGCCACAACAGGTACAGCCGCCACCCAGCGCACCAGCCCTGCCCTCCCAGCAGCCCCTCAGCCTTTGCTCCGTGCCCGCTCGCCCAGGAAGGCGGGCATCTCCTTCGCCCCAGGCACCTCAGGCCCTGCCCCAGTTACCCCTGCTGCCCTCAGTGAGGAGGTCATTGACCTCCGCAGGACACTCATTGTTGGGCAGTCTACCCTTTTGAATGCCATCCAGGGTGTAGAAAGGGAGGTGCATCGGAGCAATTCATACCTGGAGGGCATTCATTCGGGTCAGGCTGCCCATCAGCGATCGTTCAACGCTCTGGCCTCAGCACTGACGGCAGCCATTGTCCCTGTCTCCAGCCTCCCTCTTCTGACTCCCTCCACCCAGTCCCAGTCTCCTGTTCCTCTGCCTATCCCATCCACACCATCAGACCAGCCTGCACACACCTCTACACCCAAGGGCAGCTCATCCAGACATAAGCACCACAGATCACACAAGCATTCACCCAAGCAACATCCAGATCCAGACATGCCAACAGTCACTACCACCTCTGTGTCCCCCACCTCCTCATCTCCCTCCTCCCTCCCTGTGACGTCTCCACTCACACCTGCATGCACACCACCATCAGCCAGTACTTCCATCACCAGCACACCCTCCATTACAGTCCGCACACGTGCAGTCACCACCCCCACTGCCATTTACACGTCCCCTGTGTCCTCTCCCAGTGTGTCTGTCACCCCCTCTTCCAAAGCACACAAACGCAGGCAGCCACCCACCCAACAGCCATCCACCTCACGACAGCCTCCGTCACAGGCACCTGCACCCAAAGACAGCACACTTGACTCTCCTACAACCACATCCTCTTCCTCCACTCCCACTCCCAAACCCAATACACCTACCCGTCCCTGTCCTTCCAAAGTCCTTTTCCTTTCCAACCTTGAGCTCGTTCCAATCACTGACCCACCCCCTCCATCTGGTAAGAGTAAAAAAAGCACCTCAGCCACCACCAGCCCTGCATCTACTGTGACCAAAGTGCAGGGCTATTGGAGTCCACCAGATCCTAGGCCAGGAACATCGGCCAGCAGCAAGGGGACAGCCAGCCCACCCCCTGGGAAGAGGACAAAAAAGAAAAAGGCCCGGCGCGACAAGACTGAGACGGCTGCCACCAAGGACAGTAGCCTTGCCCCGTCACCTGCCACATCATCCAAGGGAGGCAAGGGCCACAGAGCTTCAGCGAAGGAGGGCAAGGGCAGCAGGGCGGAGAAGTCAGGCAGCAGGCGAGCTGCCCAGGAGGGCCCCACCAGCCCCATTCCGGGTGTGACGGACGACACCCACGGGCCCAGGACTCCATCACAGGAGGGTGCCGCGACCGCAAGTTCGGATGGTGAATGAGCGGGAAGTCTTGGCCAGGTCTGGCTCCCTAGACACACAGGACAAGCACCGCTGAACAGGGCCCCGCCGGGAGGAGCACCACTGAACAGGGCCCCGCCGGGACAAGCACTGCTGAACAGGGCCCCGCCGGGAGGAGCACTGCTGAACAGGGCCCCGCCGGGAGGAGCACCGCTGAACAGGGCCCCGCCGGGACAAGAACCGCTGAACGGGCCCCGCCGGGACAAGCACCGCTGAACAGGGCCCCGCCGGGACAAGCACCGCTGAACAGGGCCCCGCCGGGAGGAGCACCGCTGAACAGGGCCCGCCGGGAGGAGCACCGCTGAACAGGGCCCCGCCTGGACAAGAACCGCTGAACCGGCCCCGCCGGGACAAGCACCTCTGAACAGGGCCCCGCCGGGAGGAGCACCGCTGAACGAGCCCCGACGGGAGGAGCACCGCTGAACAGGACCCCGCCGGGAGGAGCACCGCTGAACGGGCCCCGCCGGGAGGAGCACCGCTGAACAGGTCCCCGCTGGGACAAGAACCGCTGAACGGGCCCCGCCGGGAGGAGCACCGCTGAACAGGTCCCCGCTGGGACAAGAACCGCTGAACGGGCCCCGCCGGGAGGAGCACCGCTGAACCGCTGAACGGGCCCTTCATCTCAAGCCCTTCCTCTCAAGCACCGCTCTGCTGGGCCCTTCCTGTCAAGCACCGCTCCGCTGGGCCCTTCCTGTCAAGCACCGCTCCGCTGGGCCCTTCATCTCAAGCACCGCTCCGCTGGGCCCTTCATCTCAAGCACCGCTCCGCTGGGCCCTTCCTGTCAAGCACCGCTCCGCTGGGCCCTTCATCTCAAGCACCGCTCCGCTGGGCTCTTCATCTCAAGCACCGCTCCGCTGGGCCCTTCATCTCAAGCACCGCTCCGCTGGGCCCTTCCTGTCAAGCACCGCTCCGCTGGGCCCTTCCTCTCAAGCACCGCTCCGCTGGGCCCTTCATCTCAAGCACCGCTCCGCTGGGCCCTTCATCTCAAGCACCGCTCTGCTGGGCCCTTCATCTCAAGCACCGCTCCGCTGGGCCCTTCATCTCAAGCACCGCTCCGCTGGGCCCTTCATCTCAAGCACCGCTCTGCTGGCCACCGCCGTCTCAAGCACCGCTCCGCTGGCCACCGCCGTCTCAAGCACCGCTCCGCTGGGCCCTTCCTGTCAAGCACCGCTCCGCTGGGCAACGCCGTCTCAAGCACCGCTGGCCCATTGACAGTGCCAGTTCTGTGTCGAGCAGGGCTTCACGAAGCACTCTGGGCACCATGCCTCCTCCATTAACGGTGGAGTCGGTAATCCATCTGATGGACTGTGGCTTGGCACTTCCCAGGATGGAACAGTGGGCAAGCCACCCAGTGTAGAGACTTGAGAGACTGTGGCTTTGCACTCCCCAGGATGGCACAGTGGGCAAGCCACCCACTGTAGAGACTTGTGAGACTGTGGCTTTGCACTCCCCAGGATGGGACAGTGGGCATGGAGGCCCCTCGTGGATCTGGCGTCGTGGACTCATGTGGCTGAGGTGCCCCCCCTTCCCTTCCCCCTGAGGTGCCTGTATTTTTATCATCTGATGCCCCAGCAGTGTTCTCTCCAATGGTATCTGGTCTCCTGTGTGGGCTTTGCCCATGTGTTTGTGCACATTGGCCCACGGACTATGGAACTTTGACGGAATGTGCAGGACTTTTTGCCTATGTATATATTGTTGAATATGTTCATTCCTTATTTTTGTATCTTTTATATGTCATATTTCCCATACCTTCAATGGAGCTATTTATACATATATTTTATAGATCATTTTAATTGTGTCTTTGAATTATTCCGGGGGGTTTGTGTGGTGTCACTCTGACTTGTTGCTCGGCATTGGGGTGTAGGTATTTGTGGTGGGGGGGTGGGTGTATGGCGCATGTGTGTGCCCGTAAGCTTTCCTCCTCCCCCCTCGCCTGTGTCGTAGGTGCAGTACTCACCGTTGTCGTCTGCGCCGGCATTCGTACTCCTGGTAGATGAGCAGGTAGACAATAGCTGGTAGGATGTGTAATTCGGGTTCCATGCTGTCCTCCTTCCTCGTGGAGTGTGTATAGGTGAGCGTTTTCCCGTTCGTAGTCTGTTTCCGCCGTGTTTTTATCGGCGGGGCTCCCGCCCCGGAAAAGGTGGCGGATTGGTGAGTTGTGATAGGGTGGGCGGTACATTGTCTGCCGCCTGCCTGTTGGCGGTGACCGCCGCGCTGTTTGTCTGTCCCGCCGTGGCGGTCGGTGTGTTAAAGTGGCGGGCTGTGTTGGCGGTTCCCGCCAGGGTCAGAATTCCATTTTTTGGAATGCCTGCCTGTTGGCGGGTTGGCCGCCGCTTTATCACCGACCGCCAGGGTCAGAATAACCCCCTAAGTCCGAAGGTAAAAAGTTGACCGGGACCTCCCAGCCAGCGTATCCGAGGAGGGCTCCATGGACGTCGGATGAAGATCCAGGTTTACCCCGGTCGAAGGATTTTCACCTTGAAAAAACAACTAAGTCCGAAGGTAAAAATCTCCACCGAGGATTCCAGCATCGCGTATCCGGAGAAGGGCCCCAGGAGGTCGGATTGGACTGGCAGGTTCATCCCGCTGAAGAAAATCTTCGAAAAAAAGACTGCGTGAAGGTAAACTTTTAACCGAGGCCTCCTGCGGCCAGTAGCCGAGCAGGGCTCCATCGCGGTCGGCCTTAAATTTTGACTTTGCCCCGGTCGAGGTGCAACCAGATGACCTGATTGGCGCTTTTTGTTTCTAGGCGCTAAAAAAAAAAAATCTTTAAAAATTCATATCTCTGGTTCCCTTTATCCGATTTTATTCGTTGTTGTGTCATTTTAAAGATAAAAATATAATCTATTTTTATAAATTGGTTTTGGATTTTTAAACTGTTTCCTGTGTTTTATTTAATTACTGTTTTGTGATATTTGAATGCTTTACACTCTGTCTCCTAAGTTAAGCCTTGACGCTCGTTGCCAAGCTACCAAGGGTTGAGCTGGGTTTGATTTACTGAGACCTAACTGGACCTTAGTGGAGGTTAGTGGCCTATTGCTAAGTGTAGGTACCTACCTGCCCTTACCAATAACCCATTTTCCAACAACGGTGCCAAGAGCCCTGCCAAGAAATGAGACCACCCTGATTGTCATCCTACTGTCCCACTTTGTCACCCTGTCCATACTTAAACTGCCCCAGCTTCACTTCCTATGCCCATATGGGCAATGCACCAGTGAGACTAATAAACTGGACTCTGCCATGGACATTCCTCCGCTATCACCCCTCACCATTTTACTACCCCCTCCAATATTGAGCACTTAAATAAACACACTTAAAGCACAAAACAATCTGGAGTCTGTCTGTGATTTAGAAATAGTGTATTAGCAATTTTAGCGACAAAATGCCCTTACAATTGTAATGTCAACATACCTATGTCACACAGCTCTAGTCCATGACGAATCTAAGCAGATGTCACACAGTGGGACCCACATCTGTGAAATCGTAAGGGAAAGTGACAACTCAGTGGCAACACACTGGGTGAAAAGGACAGACAGTAGAGAGGTAGTAGTGTTAAAGTACATGTAGTAGGCAGGTCTGTACTCTTACCTGTGTCTCACTGGAAATATTGCTGGATCACTGAGTCCCTGTTGTTCATGTCTGCTTCCTCTGCTTCCTCGTCTTCACTGTCCACAGGCTCCACAGCTGCCACAACACCGCCATCTGGACCACCCTCCTGCAGAAAAGGCACCTGTTGTCGCAAAGCCAAGTTGTGAAGCATACAGCAGGCCACAATGATCTGGCACACCTTCTTTGGTGAGTAGAATAGAGATCCACCTGTCACATGGAGGCACCGGAACCTGGCCTTCAGGAGGCCGAAGGTCCGCTCGATCACCCTCCTAGTTCGCCCATGGGCCTCATTGTAGCGTTCCTCTGCCCTTGACCTGGGATTCTTCACTGGGGTCAGTAGCCATGACAGGTTGGGGTAACCAGAGCCACCTGCAAATGGCGAGGGACAACTGTTAGACACGCACTAACCTGTAGGGATATCCCCAGACCCAGAAAACCATTCCCACTGTCTTGCTCCCAGGTGCTCACCTAATAGCCACACACGGTGCCTCTGAAGTTGCCCCATCACATAAGGGATGCTGCTATTCCGCAGGATGTAGGCGTCAAGCACTGAGCCAGGGAACATGGCATTCACATGGGAGATGTACTGGTTGGCCAAACATACCATCTGTACATTCATTGAATGATAACTCTTCCTGTTTCTGTACACCTGTTCACTCCTGTGGGGGGGGGACCAAAGCCACATGGGTCCCATCAATGGCACCTATGATGTTGGGGATATGTCCCAGGGCATAGAAATCACCTTTCACTGTAGGCAAACCCTCCACCTGAGGGAAAACGATGTAGCTCCGCATTTGTTTCAGAAGGGCAGACAACACTCTGGACAACATGTTGGAAAACATAGGCTGGGACATCCCTGATGCTATGGCCACTGTTGTTTGAAATGACCCACTTACAAGGAAATGGAGCACTGACAGCACCTGCACTTGAGGGGGGATTCCTGTGGGATGGCGGAGTGCTGACATCAGGTCTGGCTCCAACTGGGTACACAGTTCCTGGATTGTGGCACGGTCAAGCCTGTATGTGATAATCACATGTCTCTCCTCCATTGTCGACAGGTCCACCAATGGTCGGTACACTTGAGGATGCTGCCATCTCCTCACTTGTCCCAGTGGATGGTGCCTATGAAGGACAACAGCGAGCACAGAGTCAAACAACTCAGAGGTACGTACCTACAGTTTACACAGAACACAATTCATACACAAAAGGTGGCCTGTATGTGTGGTGAGTCTAGGTCTAGGTATGTGTGACGCAGTAGAAAATTAATCCATGTGGGCCCCTGAAATGGCGGCTGTCTGCCCTCTAAAGTGGGACAATGGGATGTGAGGTAACTGCGCTGGTGTTGTACAACGTCGCGGTAGGCGGTCGAAGACTGCGGCGCAATGCTGCATTGGTTAGCATTGGACCCTATGGGTCCCTGGAGCCAATGGCGATGTATGCTGGCGGTGACAGGACGCACCGCCGCGGACTTGACCGCCATTTTCTATCTGTTCAATCACTCAATACCTGCTCTTCGACAGGAGAGGACCTACACTGCAAGTGCTGCTGTGACCTCGGTCTGGAAGAGACAATGGCTCGAGTGTCTGGGGAAAGGGCACCTGCCTTCACATCGGAGGAGTTGGAGAAACTCGTGGATGGGGTCCTCCCCAGTACACGCTACTCTACGGTCCTCCAGACAAACAGGTAAGTACACTGGGAGCATGCTGTATGGGCTATGCCTGTGTGGAGAGGGCTGGATGTAAGAAGGAAGGCGGGAGAGTGCGGCGTGCATGAAACAACGGTGAATGCATGTGCTACATGGCAAGGGTAGGGATGGGGGCCAATCACTTTGACGGTGCAGTTGGTAATAACTTACTGTTCCCCCTGTACATTTCATGTAGGTCAGTGCCCACCAGAAAAAAGATATTTGGCGCGCCATCGCCAAGGACGTCCGGACCCTGGGGGTCTACCACAGACAGAGCACCCACTGCCGGAAAAGATGGGAGGACATTCGCCGCTGGAGCAAGAAGACGGCGGAGGATCAGCTGGGGATGGCCTCCCAACGTGGGAGGGGTGGGGTGCCCGTCGCACCATGACCCCCCTGATGTTCAGGATCCTGGCGGTGGCCTACCCGGAGTTGGATGGGCGCTTGAGGGCACAAGGGGATGAGTACACTCTCATTCTGCTGACTTTGCGCGCAGTGGAGGGGTCTGGGTGGGAGAGGTGGGCTGTGGGTTTCCCTAGGCCAGGGCGAGTTCCGTAGGCAAGGTCCCTCCGTAAGGCAGGCCATGTGGCACCCCACCCCACCTCTGTAGAGTGCCAAGTACACCTACTCATGCCCCTGTGTCATCTATGTGTGCAGATGTCATCCATAGCCTTGTAGGGCATTTCCCAGGAATTGAACAGTGGAGCCCCAGAGCGCGGCGTAGTGCAGGGGGCTTCTGTGTCTGTCATGTCCGCCAACGGTAATGCATGCACTCAACATGTCTTTCTTCTGTTGTCGTCCCCCTTTTTGTGGTCTCCCTTTCTTGTGTGCATTAGCATCATCAGGCGGAGGAGCAGTGGCACCGGAGCACCAGGGGGCTGCATCCCACATGGCCATGGAGGGCCACACTACCGACTCGGATTTCACCAGTGGGACGGAGGGCAAGGGGAGCTCGACGGCGGGGACAAGAGCTGACACCAGTGACACGGACTCGTCCTCTGATGGGAGCTCCCTTGTGGTGGCGGCAACCTCTGTGCCACCCCCATCTACAGGTACAGCCGCCACCCCACCTTCCAGCACCGCCCTCCCAGCAGCCCCTCAGCCTTCGCCCCGTGCCCACTCACCCAGGAGGGTGGGCATCACCTTCGCCCCAGGCACCTCAGGCCCTGCCCCAGTCACCCCTGATGCCCTCAGTGAGGAGGCCATTGACCTCCTCAGGCCCCTCAATGTTGGGCAGTCTACCATTTTGAATGCCATCCAGGGTGTAGAAAGGCAGTTGCAACAACAAATGCATTCCTAGAGGGCATTCATTCTGGTCAGGTGGACCTTCAGTGAGCTTTTCAGACTCTGGCCTCAGCACTGATGGCAGCCATTGTCCCTGTGTCTAGCCTCCCCCCTCCAACTTCCTCTACCCTGACCCAATCCCCTGTACCTCAGCCTATCCCAAGCACAGCTACAGACCAGCATGCACACACCTCAACACGCAAGGGAAGCTCAGGCAAACATAAGCACCACACATCCCACAGGCACTCACGCAAGCATCACACACATGCAGACACACCAACATCCACTGCCTCCACTGTGTCCCCCTCCTCCTCGTCTCCCTCCTCCCAGTCTCATCTACACTCACACCTGCATGCACTACCTCTACAGCCACTACATCCCTCTCCAGCACACCCACCACCACACCCCGCTCACGTGCAGTCACCACCCCCACTACCATTCACACGTCCCCTGTGTCCTCTCCCAGTGTGTCTGTGACGCCCCCTCCCAAGATACACAAACGCAGGCACACACACACCCAACAGCCATCCACCTCACAACAGCCTCCAGCCCATGCACCTTCACCCAAAGTCAGCAAACGAACACCTCCTACAACCACCACCTCTTCCTCCACTCCCAAACCCCCTCCAGCTACCCGTCCCAGTGGGTCCAAAAAACTTTTCCTGTCCAACCTTGACCTCTTTCCCACACCTCCCCCACCCCGTCCGTTTCCTAGGTCCTGAACTAGCACCTCAGCCACAACATCTCCGGGACCAGTGGTGCCTGTCGTCACCGGAATCTGGAGTGCACCGGCCACCAGGGCAGCCAGTGTGGCACGGAGCCACAGCATAGACAGTCCCCCACCTGTGAAGCATCAGAAGTTGTCCAGTGCCCGGCGGGAGAGGGGGAAGACTCCGGCCAACAAAGCCGCTCCCAGGGGTCCCGGTGGGAGTGTGGAGACAGCTGTGACACCCTCCAAGGTGGGGAAGGGCCAGAAGAAACCAGGAAAGTCTGGGAAGAGCAGAATGGTGGACAAGACCGCCATCATCCCCGCTGCCCAGGAGGCCACCTCCAGCCCACCTGCCCAGGACAGGACCGCCAGCACAAGCCCAGCTGCCCAGGACAGGACCGCCAGCACAAGCCCACCTGCCCAGGACAGGACCGCCAGCACAAACCCAGCTGCCCAGGACAGGACCGCCAGCACAAACCCACCTGCCCAGGACAGGACCGCCAGCACAAACCCAGCTGCCCAGGACAGGACCACCAGCACAAGCCTACCTGCCCAGGAGGCCACCGCCAGCAAAAGCCCCGCTGGGCCATGAAGGACAGCCAGCAGCTAAGTCCCTGCAATGGAGACCGCCGCCTCAAGCACCTCTGCACAGGGCACCGCCATCTCAAGCACCGCTGAACAGGGCACCGCCGTCTCAAGCACCGCTGAACAGGGCACTGCCGTCTCAAGCACCGCTGAACAGGGAACCGCCGTCTCAAGCACCGCTGAACAGGGCACCGCTGTCTCAAGCACCGCTGAACAGGGCACCGCCGTCTCAAGCACCGCTGAACAGGGCACCGCCGTCTCAAGCACTGCTGGCCCATGAGCGGCAAGGGCACTGACGCAACTGAGTCCGTCACGGGGTGAATGATGCACTCTAGGCACCATGCCCCCTCCAGAACCAGTGGAGTATCACATCCACTACCTCAGTCCTTGGCAGGATGAAGCACTCTCGGCACAAAGCCCCCTCCAGAACCAGTGGAGACTGTCATCCACTTGAGAGACTGTAGCTTTGCACTCCCCAGGATTGAACAGTGGGCAACCCACCCACTGTAGAGACTTGTGAGACTGTGGCTTTGCACTCCCCAGGATATGGCAGTGGGCAACCCACCCACTGGAGAGACTTGTGAGACTGTGGCTTTGCACTCCCCAGGATTGAACAGTGGGCAACCCACCCACTGGAGAGACTTGTGAGACTGTGGCTTTGCACTCCCCAGGATATGGCAGTGTGCAACCCACCCACTGGAGAGACTTGTGAGACTGTGGCTTTGCACTCCCCAGGATTAAACAGTGGGCAAACCACCCACTGGAGAGACTTGTGAGACTGTGGCTTTGCACTCCCCAGGATATGGCAGTGGGCAACCCACCTACTGGAGAGACTTGTGAGACTGTGGCTTGGCACTCCCAAGGATTGAACAGTGGGCATGTGGCCCCTTCGTGGATTTAGCATCGTGCACTCAACCGGCTGAGGTGCCCCCCCTTTCCCTCCCCCTGAGGTGCCTGTTTAGTTGCTCTCTGATGCCCCTGCAGTGTTCTCTCCGTCATGGTCGGGGATCTTGTGTGGGCCTCACCCATACCGTGTGATCCCAGTGTTCCACTGACTTTATTAGAGCACTACCTGGACTACTATGCTTGGTATATATTTTGTACATGGTGTATTTATATGTTTCTGCCTACTTTAATATATTACAATGGTTACACTCATTTTCTATTGTCTTTGCATTCTTCCAGGAGGTTTGGGGGGTGTAACTGTGATGTATTGATATGCATTAGTGTGTGTGTTGTGGTGGGTGAGGGTGGGGGTGTTGCATGTTGCGTGTCCCTGTTTTTTCCCTCCTCCCTCCCCTGTGTCGTAGGTGCAGTGCTCACCGTGGTCTTCGCCGCTGGCGTTCGTGCTCCTGGTAGAGGAGCAGGAAGACTATTGCAGGTAGAATTTGGAGTTCCGGATCCATGGCATCCTCGTTCCTCGTGGGGCTTGTAGAGGTGAGCGTTTTCCCTTTGGAATTCCTGTTTCCGCCGTGTTTTTATCCACGGTGAATCCGCCCCGGAAAAGGTGGCGGATTCGCCTGTCATAATAGTGTGGGCGGTACATTGTCTCCCGCCTATCTGTTGGCGGTGACCGCCGCGCTGTTTGTTTGTACCGCCGTGGCGGTCTGAGTGTTAAAGTAGCTGTCTTTGTTGGCGGTTTCCGCCACGGTCGTAATTGCAAATTTTTTACCACCGGCCTGTTGGCGGTCTTACCGCCGCTTTAACACCAACCGCCAGGGTTGTAATGGCCACCTTTGTGTCTAAAGATATGTTACACACATCGCAATTCCTAAGCATAGTAGATGTGTCATAATACACAAAGACATGCTGGTTGTGTAGGCGGTGTTTATTTACAAGTGTCGTAGTGCAATATTTACAATGTCCAGGTCTGTGACCCCATTAATGAAATCCATACAATTGTAACACAACATAAGTCCAGGGTTGAGGGATGTGTCATGGGACATGCTTGGGTAAAGTGTTGATAAGTGCAGGGGTACATGAATTGCTGATTGAAAAGTGAGAGACGATTACAGTCCATAGCAGAAAGGTGAACAGTGTGTCCGTGAAGAGTGCATATCTCCAACTGTGCTAACCCTGGAATGATGTCAAGCACAGGACAAAGGAAAATCACTGCCCATGTGGCATGGGCTGGTGCTACCGGGAACTCCTATTGGTGAACATGATGTGTGTGGTGTCTGCTCTGGCCTTGATGGTGGTGGTGGGGACGTAGAGGGGGCCACACACACTTCAGTGGTTGGAGATGCGGACTCCCAATTCCTGGCAGCTGCCATCTGTGGAATTACATATGGCATCACTGAAGGAAGAGGATCTGCTGGTTTTTGAGGATAGTAGCAACATCCCTGTGTTAGGCAGCCATGTCTGCCCACCGGGAGGCCACTTCCCGGTGCACGGTGCCCAGCTTGTCCTCAATCCCTCTGCTGCCAGTTTGGGAGGGCAGTTGTGGTGGCCTCTCCCTCATGGCAGCTGCTATGTCCCTCAGATACTGCTGGACTCCATGCATTGGGAAGTGTGTGCCTCGTTTGGCTGTTGTCTGTTCAGTGGCTGTAACGATGCACGTGCGCATAACCTCTAGGCTGGCTGCTATAGTTTGCATCCCCACCCGCACCTCCTTGGCCTGCTCCCACTGGACTCCTACCACTGTCCCCTCAAAGCTGGTCCCTGGATCCTCTGAGTCCTCAACTGTGTTAGTGCTGGCAAGTCGTACTATCGGGGTGTTGGGTTGGGTCTCTGGGATGGCTACTACATTAATACTCCTCCTTGTGACTGGAGTTAGTGTCTGGAGGGATACGAGGACTTGTTGGAGGGTCTCTTGGCTGATGGTTGTCATCTGGTCATTCTGGTCATCCTGGTCATCGGGGTACTCTAGGACAGGCAGATCCGCAGGAAAGCCCTCATCCTCTGCAATGAGATGGTGAAAAATCAGTCACTGACTTGCTGTTGGAGGCTCATTGTCATCTTAGTTCCCAAACATTGTTCCTGTACATAATGGTTGCAGTCTCTCAGCTCTATTCCCCACCTGCATGTCATATGAAGGGAAGCCCAGATGGTGCAATTGGCTGCGTCATATCTTCTAGGTGTGATGTATATCCTTTTTGTGGCTTGACACCATCTTGTCATTGTCAACCCTCCCTATGCATCCATTTGAATGGTGAGGCCTTGCAATGGGTGTTGCTGTGCTCATGCCACAGCCCCACACATTGCAATTTTTCCCTGTCCCAGTTTTACATGTTTCACATACACCTGTATGGTGCTGAGACCAGGCACCAACCCAGGAATGGCATTGCCAGGACATTATGCTCTTGTTACCTTTGATAGCTTCTCATGTTGACGTTTGTGTACGTGTGGCCAGCATGGGTACAAGATTTCTGTTGTGTACATCATTATGTATGTGACAGTGCCTGATGGTAAATGAGTCTATGGTCATAGCCAGTTAACAGGAGTTGAACGTAGGTCAGGGCCTGAAGCTAGTTTGATGGTGATTGTGCAGGTGGTCATACTGGTCCCTCATTTCAAGTGCATCAGTACTATGGGCACCTGACTGCCATTGTCTATTTGACCAGCCCCAACGGCCCAGGTGGTAGTGGCAACTGTTGTCAATGGGGAATGCCCCATGGGCTAATGGCCTAGAACTGGCAGGTTTCCAGCAGCTTACAGACTGGCAATGCCAGCTGTCCTGTGACGTTCAGCGCTATCCTCCAGGTCTGTTTCTGCATTTCCACCAGCCTTTGCATTGCAGTAAAACTCCCATGCAAAGGTTGGTGGTGATGTGGTGTGGTGTGCCCCTGGGCGCCCCTGCACAGCCCATGCACCTGGCATGGCCAGTGCATGGGGCCCCATGACCTGGCCCTTTGCCCTTTCCACTGCCTGATTTGCAGGGCTAAGTGCAGCGTGTCCTGTCACACCCAATGCACCCCAAAACTAGCACTGACTCTATTTGATCCATCAACAATGTTGCACTAAGTGCGCCACAGAGCTACCATGAGCAGACAGATTTCCACCCACCATCCCAACGTGTGATTCATACTGCCAACCGCAAAGGGTACACTGCACTGGCAGTCTTACCAAAACCGGACTCGCCCATACACCATCCCCGCCCCTTGATGTGTAATTCTACACTATTATATTTACAGTCACACCCCATTTGTTGCAAGTGTGTGTTTAATTTCCCATTCATATGTGTCCCACATATTTGTGTCAG
The DNA here is from genome assembly GCF_031143425.1 of Pleurodeles waltl. NCBI lineage: Eukaryota > Metazoa > Chordata > Amphibia > Caudata > Salamandridae > Pleurodeles > Pleurodeles waltl. The sequence goes on from NC_090441.1 coordinate 135,883,972, forward strand.
AGTAGTTGTGGTCTCAGCCTGTGACTGCTGTGACCTACTGTTTGCCATCTGTAGTACATATTTTCTGTAGTGGTACATTTTTGTTCACCATAAAGATGTGTGGTTCAACACTACACTAGTTTAGTTAGTCTGGGTAGTGGCATGCTGCACTGTCCTGTCCTGCGATTTCTGTGACAAATTCCTCTGGGATGACCGCTGCAACCATCTTTTCCACCTCATTCAAGTCCTCTTGTGGTGCTGGACTCCCACCTCCAGTTTGTAATGCTGCCTTCCTGTTCCTTGGCATTTTTTCCTTTGTCCTTCACTTGCAGTTATGCCAGCATTTCTTGCACTCAGTTACGGTTATACTGACCTCTGCCAAACTGTTAATCTTGTCTACTATCTGCTGCCAAATTGCCTCTCTTCTTCCAATTGGCAATTTAGAGGTGATGAAAAGTTGATGTTGATGCTCTGTTACCTCTCTCACAATTTTGAGGTGATGAAGAGTTGATGTTGATACTCTGTTACCTCTCTCACCAGTATTTCATGCTCCTCCGCACTGAAACAACACTTTCTCTTTTTCTTCTCCCTCCCCTGGGTCTTGTCTGTGTCCTCCGTGCTGGTTCCTGGTTGATTGGGGTCTCCCTGGGCTCTCTTTTGGCTTCCTGGGTCCATTTTGCCTTTCCTTTGCACTGTTTTCTCCGTTAGCGTCTGTATTTGACACTCTTGCAGGCAAAAATGATGCATCACATTTTGGAACATATTCACGTGTCGTAAATTGGATTAGAGTAATTTTTCCGGTGATAGCGTCATCTTGCCGTACAACAAGGCACAATGATTAACATCGAGAAAAATGACTCAAAACTATTTTTAGTGCCACCCAGCATCATAGTATAAATATGACCCCCGGGTGGCGTTAAATAGTGGCACTAGTTAACACTAAACTTTATGATGCCAAACTGCGTTAGCGCAGTTTTGCATCAAAAAGTATAAATCATGGCCAAAGAATCAGATATAGCTCGGCTCCAAGAAACCCAAATTTTGAAGACAATGCCCGACACCTCCGATCCTATTTGTATCCTGTGCATGGAGGTTTCAGAATATCTAATGATGCAACATCTTTCATGAGATTTTTCAGGTAACTTCAAATAATGCAATACAATTTAGCATTGGATGTGGTTCTTTGTCATTTTTAGATCTTCCGTACCTTTGGACTTTACTTCATGTTGTGGAAATACATGAGAATGATCCATCTAAAGGAGAGAAATACTGCTGATTAAGGATTTCCTGCAATAATTAATTGTGTCTCAGTTCAAGATTATTGAATAGAAATTTATTGAGAGGAGGACAATATTAGTTGTTTTAGGGTAGGTACTACGGCATGTTTTTACATGGTGTTTTGTTCTTGTTTATTATCGGCACCTCTGACTGTATTCTTATATTTATATTTCACCACTCTCGCATTCTGTGAGTTTGCGGTGATAACCAAATGAAAGAATGTTCAACTTTAGTTGGAAGGGAGAAAGATACACTTTTGCAAAGGTAAGTTTTATTTGAAGTAATAACTGATAACTTAGTTACCTTTTCCCCCTTTTTTCGAACAGACAAAGGAACTATTCATTCAGATTGATAGTCAAGACATAGGCCCTCATTATGACCCTGGCGGTGAGTGATAAAGCCAATGAACCACGACACCTGCCAGGGAGGAAACAACACTCACCATGGTGGTAGCCGTCAACAGCCAGGCGGAAGACAAAGTACCGCCCACCATATTTTGACACATCAATCTGCCATGTTTTCCGGGGCAGTACCAATGCCATCAAAAGCCTGGCAGAAACGCATCACAGAAGAGAAAGGACTCACCATCGGAGACACAGGGAAGAACAATGCCCCCATGGAACCCTGAACTGCAAGTCTTTCCGATGCTCCTCTACATTATGCTCCACCTGGAACACCAACGCCGACGAAGAGGATGACGGTGAGTACAGCCACCTAGCACACAAGGGAGGGAGGGAGGAAAACGAGAATGACACACACATGCACAACACACACACCGACACACACACACAGCATACACACAACCAGCTGCACACGAAAAACAATGGCACAAGATACACGCCACAATAATTCAAGGACAACAAGAATGCACTAATGAGAATGTATTGATATAAACAGTTATTAAATAATCCAATTGTAATGTACACAAAGGGTCACTGCCCAGTCCATTGTACTAAGGGTCCACATGGCCACAGGGTACAGTCCAAGGCCCAACTCGAAACTTGACTTCATCTGGATAGAACTCTGCAGGGGCATCAGTTTGCAAGTGGGCAGGCACCTTAGGGGGATGAGGGTTGAGGGGCACCTCAGCCAAAGTCAGGAACAAGCCCACTGGTTCTGGAGGGTGCTCCATGCCCACATCTCTGTGCAGGGTAGTGCAAGGCCACAGTCTCTGGAGTGGGTGACTTTCCCACTGGTTCTGGAGGGGGCTCCATGCCCACATCTCTGTGCCGGGGAGTATAAGGCCTCAGTCTCTCAGGTGGGTGACTTTCGCCACTGGTTCTGGAAGGGGCTCTATGCCCATTTGTCAGTGCTGGGGAGTGCAAGGCCACAGTCTCTCAGATGGTTGACTTTCCCACTGGTTCTGGAGGGGGCTGCATGCCCACATCTCTGTGCTAGGGAGTGTAAGGCCGCAGTCTCTGGAGTGGGTGACTTTGCCACTGGTTCAGGAGGGGTCTCCATGCCCATTTCTCTCTGCTGGGGAGTGCAAGGCCACAGTCTCTGGAGAGGGTGACTTTCCCACTGGGTCTGGATGGGGCTCCATGCCCATTTGTCAGTGCTGGGGAGTGCAAGGCCACAATCCGTCAGGTGGGTGACTTTCGCACTGGTTCTGGATGGGGCTCCATGCCCATTTGTCAGTGCTGAGGAGTGCAAGGCCACAATCCCTCAGGTGGGTGACTTTCGCACTGGTTCTGGAGGGGGCTCCATGTCTATTTGTCAGTGCTGGGGAGTGCAAGGCCACAGTCTGTCAGGGGGGTGACTTTCCCACTGGTTCTGGAGGGGGCTCCATGCCCACATCTATGTGCTGGGGAGTGCAAGGCCACAGTCTCTGGAGTGGGTGACTTTGCCACTGGTTCTGGAGGGGGCTCCATGCCCATTTGTCAGTGCTGGGGAGCGAAAGGCCACAGACTCTCAGGTGGGTGACTTTCCCACTGGTTCTGGAGGAGGCTCCATGCCCATTTGTCAGTACTGGGGTGTGCAAGGGCACAGTCTCTCAGATGGGTGACTTTCCCACTGGTGCTGGAGGGGGCTCAATGCCCACATCTCTGTGCTAGGGAGTGCAAGGCCGCAGTCTCTGGAGTGGGTGACTTTGCCACTGGTTCAGGAGGGGGCTCCATGCCCATTTCTCTCTGCCAGGGAGTGCAAGGCCACAGTCTCTGGAGTGGGTGACCTTCCCACTCGTTCTTGAGGGGGCTCCATGCCCATTTGTCAGTGCTGGGGAGTGCAAGGCCACAGTCCCTCAGGTGGGTGACTTTCGCACTGGTTCTGGAGCGGGCTCCATGCCCATTTGTCAGTGCTGGGGAGAGCAAGGCCACAGTCTCTCAGGGAGGTGACTTTCCCACTGGTTCTGGAGGGGGCTCCATGCCCACATCTCTGTGCTGGGGAGTGCAAGGCCACAGTCTCTGGAGTGGGTGACTTTGCCACTGGTGCTGGAGGGGGCTCCATGCCCATTTCTCTCTGCTGGGGAGTGCAAGGCCACAGTCTCTGGAGTGGGTGACTTTCCAATTGTTTCTGGAGGGGCCTCCAGGACCATTTGTCAGTGCTGGGGAGTGCAAGACCACAGTCTCTCAGGTGGGTGACTTTCCTACTGGTTCTGGAGGGGGGCTCCATGCCCATTTGTCAGTGCTGGGGAGTGCAAGGCCACAGTCTGTGGACTGGGTGACTTTCCCACTGGTTCTGGAGGGGACGTCATGCTAATTTCTCTCTGCTGGGGAGTGCAAGGCCACAGTCTCTCAGGTGGGGAACATGCCCACTGCTCCTGGAGGGGGGCCCTCGTACAGCAGCCCCTGGAGGGTGGCCTACAAGCCCTCTGCTGGTGGTGATGGCTGTACTTTGTCATCTGGAGGTGAGGACTGAACAGTAGTGGCCGGTGGAGGTGCCTCCTGGGCAGCCTCTGCTGGTGGTGAGGGCTGAACTGTGGTGACAGGTGAAGGTACCTCCTGGGCAGCCTCTGCTGGTGGTGAGGGATGCACTATCTCAGCTAGTGGTGGGGGCCCCATGACCACTGGTGGTGGTGGAGGTGTCACCCTGACAGCCTCCACGGTAGTTGAGGGCTTCTTACCCTTCATGGCATGAGGCGTGGGATCCTTACGCTTCCTGGCAGGGGTTGAGGGCTTCTTCCCCTTCATGGTAGGTTTTGCGTGTTCCTTAGCCTTCTGGGTAGGAGTCAAGGGCTTCTTCCCCTTCATGGCAGGAGGTGCAGGCTCCTTCCCATTCATGACAGGAGGTGTGGGATCCTTCACCTTCTTGGCTGGTGGAGTGGGATCCTTCACTGACTTGCCACCACAACTAGGTGGTGCCACCACTGTCCGCGTGGACTGCTTGGCTGACGTGCTGGGCTGTGATGTTGGGACCCTGCTCTAACGGGCAGGATGGGCGGAGGGTGAGGGAAGAGGTCAAATTGGGCAAGGAAAAGCTTCTTAGGGACGGTGGGGTGAGAGGAGGGAGAAGGGACGGGAGTGGAGGTTGAGGGAGTGGTTGTAGGAGGTGTATGTCTGCTGGATTTGGGTGCAGGTGCATGGGCAGTATGCTGAAGTGAGGTCGATGGCTTTTGGGTGTGTGAGTGCTTGTGTTTGTGTCCTTTGGGGGGCGACAGACAGAGTGGGAGAGGACACAGGGGACCCTTGCATGGATGTTGTGGAGGTGTCTGTTAGTGAGGTGTGTGTGCTGCTTGGTGTGGTGATGCTGGTGGTGGATACTGATGCAGTGCATGCAGGTGTGAGTGTAGATGTGACTGTGAGGGAGGTGGAGGAGGAATGAGGAGAGGGAGACAGTGGAGGCAGTGGATGTGGTTGTGTCTGCAACTGTCTGGTGTTTGCGTGAGTGCTTGTGGGATGAAGTGTGGTGCCTGTGTTTGCCTGTGCCACTCTTGGATGTTGTCTTGTGTGTACGCTCATCTGTGCATGTGCATGTGATGGGTTGGGGTTGAGGAGACTGGGACTGGGAAGTGGAAGTTGGAGGAGGGACGGTAGGAACAGGGACAATGGCTGCCATCAGAGAGGAGGCCAGAGCCTGAATCAATCTCTGTTGGGCCGCCAATCCACAGTGGATGCCCTCCAGGAATGCATTGCATTGCACATCTGGGATGCTAGCCCCTGAATGGCATTCACAATGGTTGACTGCCCTACAGATATGAATCTCAGGTCAATAACCTCCTCACACAGGGCAGGGGCTCACTGGGGCAGGGCCTGAGGTGCCTGGGGCGAAGGCACAGGCAACTCGCTGAGTGGCTACTGGGAGGGCGGTGCTGGTACAGGGGTGGCGGCTGTACCTGCAGATGGGGTGGTAACAGAGGTGTCTGCCACCACCAGGGAGCTTCCATCAGAGGAGGTATCTGAGTCTGTGTTGTCTCGTGATGCTCCCCTCGCCCTCAATCCCACTGGTTCCCTTGGCATCGGTGGACTCTGCCTCCTGGGACCTGTGTAATGCAGCTCTTTCTATCACCGGTGCCCCTGCTCCTCCGCCAGATGATGCTAATGCACACATGGACAGGATGACAGAAGAAAAAAGGAGGGGGAGAGAAAAAGGAAAAACTGGGTCATTACTGCACTAACACCACAGTTGGCATACACAGCACCGTCACACACAGGGATCAGGCTTCAGCACTATGCATTGCACTGACGGTGATTTTGGTAGATGCCACGGCAAGATGTGGGCCACACACCGCCAACTGCACCAATTCTGGGACCCACAAAGCCCTGACTGACATGGAAGGCTGAGAAGCTAGGTTACCTGCATTTGCCATACACCCATTACCCTAGAGTTAACTCACGCTGCAATGTCTGGCCTGGCCTTAGGGGCACCCACTAACTCACATCCACCACCCGGATCCCATGCCACATGCCAAATTTTATAATAATGCCCACTGTACTCACCCTCTTGTGGCTGCTGTGATTCCCTCAAGCGCCCATCAGCTCTGGGTAGGCCACTGCCAGTATGCAGGCCATCGGGGGTCAGGTTCAGACGGGCACCCCTTCCTCGTTGGGAGGCAATCCCCAACTGGGCCTACGCGGTCTTCCATGCCTAGTTTCTCAGGTCGTCCCACCGTTTCCGACAGTGGGTGCTCCGCCTGCCATAGACCCCCAGGGTCCGCACGTCCTTGGCGATGGCACACCATAATCCCTTCTTTTGATGGGCGCTGACCTGCAGAGGTAATACAGACAGGAGAACACCATTACACATACAATCCAGCCTGTGAAACATATGAACCACCAATCCCGTTTCCAGCACCATTGGCACACACATCACCCGGCGCACACCATGTATACTGCCACAAGACATTCCCTCCCCGATGACACGATGCTTGCACACACATCTCCATGCATCCTTCCCACATGCATCGTGCCCAAAGTGTACTCAGCTGCTGGTCTGGAGGCCCATCCAGCAGTCCGTACTGGGGTAGGACCCCATCCACCAATCGCTCCAACTCCTCCGAAGTGAAGGCAGGGGCCCTTTCCCCGGTCACACGGGCCATGGTAGGTTCCAGACACAGGTCACAGCAGCACACGCAATGTAGGTGTTCTCCTGTTGAAGGTCAGGAAACAAGTGAGGAATCAGATAGAAAATGGCAGTCACGTCCGCGGCGGTGTACACTGTCACCGGCAGCGCAGATCCTAATTGGCCACTGTACTCCATAGAGCCCCATATTATCCAATGAGGAATTGCACGGCAGTACAAGACCGCCTTCCGCCACGACGCCCAATTTAGGCGGAATAACCTCACTTCCACCTGTCCCTACATACAGGACAGGCAGTTTCCATTTCATGGGGGAGGACAACGGTCATATCGACATTAACTACGTCACAGCCTAGATTAGCACATACCTCGCCATTCCCACTGTCCCATCACATAAATGCACTATGTACACTGAAGCTGTGGTTCCATTGTTCAAATTGTGACAGCCTACTCACTCTTGTGTCCCTTAGATACCTATCACTGCGGATGAATAGGAGATGGAAACATACCCCCGTGTACAGACCCCTTGTGGACTTGGCTACACTGGAGAACAGGCACATTATACTTAACTATAGACTGGACAGGGCCACAATAACTGAGCTGTGTGGCCAATTGGAGCCAGACCTGATATCTGCTACCCGACATCACACTGGGCTCCACCCTCTTGTGAAATTGCTTTCAGTGCTCCATTTCCTGGCAACAGGTTCTTTCCAAGTGACAGTGGGCTTGGCAGCAGGAATGTCACAGCCAATGTTCTCAATCGTGCTGGCAAGAGTTTTGTCTGCCCTGGTAAAACACATGTGCAGCTACATTTCTTACCCCCCGGTGGAAGATTTGGCCACAGTGAAGGCTGGATTTATGGAATGGGACATATCGCCAATATTATTGGGGCTATTGACGGAACACATATTGCGTTTGTCTCCCCCCCCAGCCAGAATGAACAACAGGTGTTTAGGAATCGTGAGAGTTTCCATTCACTGAATGTGCAAATGGTGTGCCTGGCAGACCAGTACATCTCCAACGTCAATGCTAAGTATCCTGGGTCGGTGCATGATGCCTTTGTTCTGAGGAATAGTAGCATCCCAAATGTGATGGCCCAACTACAGAGGCACAGGGTGTGGCTAGTAGGCGAGCCATGATCCCCACCCGCTGTATGTTAGTATATGTGTCATCCCTATAGCATTGTGTGAGGCTAAATGTTGTCCCTCAATACTTGCAGGTGACTCTGGCTACTTAAACCTATTGTGGCTGATGACCCCTGTGAGGAATGCCAGGACAGGGGCAGAGGAACGATATAATGAGGCACATGGGCAAACCAGAAGCTTAATCGAGAGAACCTTCGGCCTCCTGAAGGCCAGGTTCAGATGCCTCCATCTGACAGGTGAATCCATGTGCTACTCACCCGAGAAGGTCTGCCAGATAGTACTGGTATGCTTCATGTTGCACAACCTGGCCCTCAGACGGCATGTACCCTTTCTGCAGGAGGAAGAGACTCAAGATGCCCCTGTGGCAGCAGTAGACCCTGAGGACAGTGAGAATGAAGAGGCTGAGGACGAGGATTAGGACAACAGAACATCAGTTATCATACTTCCAATGACACACAGGTGAGACAGTGCAACTGACCAGTCTTCTGACTATTGGTGTATTCTGTGAGGCTGTTGCAGGATGGCATTAACTTCATTTGCAACTCAATTTACTGTCACCTTTGGCTTCTCAGTTTACAGATGTTGGTGATATACCAACTGTGTACTGATGTGCTGACTACAGACACCTACAGGTCATTATTTCTATGTTCTCACAGTGTTCAGATCATTTGCACTAGATGTGACTGTTTCCATAAATGCACATTTTCAAAACATAAAATAGTTTTGTTCAAGGGTGTTTATTTTAGTTCTATGAAACTGAGTGAAAAGTGCAATAGAATGGGGGAACGATGGAGGAAGGTCCAGGGTACTGTTCCAGTCTGTTTGTAGCACAGGTGCAGTGTCCAAGGGTCCATAGGAAGGGGAGCAAAGGCAGTTCAAAGTGGAAAAGGTGACAGGGTGGGACAGAAGGAGGACAATCAGGAGAGTCTCATCTCCTGGCAGTGGTCTTGGCAAGTGTCTCTGGCTTCTGTCTGGTTTGCAGGGAACGTTTGCAGGGTAGTTCACCTTCTGCAGGGGGATGGGTGCTGGTGGCCTGTGGGTCCTGTGGTGGGGCCTCCTACCCACTAGCTGCAGCAGAGGTGGAGGGCTGGCCAATGGACTGGCTAGTGGTAGGGGCCCGCTGCTGTACTGTTGCCTCCCTCATGATGTTGGCCATGTCTGCCAGCACCCCTGCTATGGAGATCAAGGTGTTGTTAATGTCCTGCAAACCCTCCCTGATCCCCTGATACTGTCCTTCAATCCTGCAGCTGCCTGTTCTCCTGCACGTTGTCAAGGATGTGGCCCATCGTGTCCTGGGAATATTGGTAGGCTCCCAGGATCTCGGAGAGTGCCTCCTAGATAGTCAGTTCCCTGGTGCAAAGCAGTCTTCCCAGTGTCCCTGTTGGCCTGTGCCTATGTCCCCTGAATAGTGTGCCCACTGGCCCCAGGTCACTGATTGTCTTAGGTATGAGGTGTGGCCTGGGTCCCTGTACAGGTGGGCACACTGGTGATTGATGTGTCCTGGGGACAGAAGTGTGGGTTCGCTGGGTGGGTGCTGTGGTGTTGGATCCTGATGGGGGAGGCTCTGTGGTAGTCTGTGACCGGGCTTGGGTGACCAACTGTCCAGTGGTCCCTGATGAGCCAGGTTGTTGGTCCAGATCCTGAAGTCCAGAGTTACTGTCATCATTGGGATCATCTTCTGTTGGGGGACTGGTTTGTCATGGCACCTCCTCTCTGCTGACATTGGCTGGGGCACCTGTGGGGATGTAAGTGATGTATTATGCTTCATGTCTGTGACATGTTGTACATCCCTGGCTTCCCCTCTATCGTTGCTGTTACCCTGCCAACTTTTGCTTGTGTATGGTGATGTATTGTGTGATTGTTAGTTTCCCTATGCTGGGCATGCTTTGGTTATGGGTGTCCATGCAGGGCTGGGAGGGGTGTCCATGCATTGGTATGGCATGCAGGGCTTGGTATTGTGGTCAGTCAGATGTGTAGGTGCAGTGTGTGGGAAGGAGTGGAGTGATGGGAGTGAAGGTGAGGGTGTGAGATGGCATGCAGGTATGGGAGGTGATAAGTAGTAAATGTTGACTTACCAGTGTCCAGTCCTCTGGCTACTCCAACGAGTCCCTCAGGATGCAGTATTGCCAAGACTTGCTCCTCCCATGCTGTGAGCTGTGGGGGAGGAGGTGGGGGTCCACCGCCAGTCCTCTGTATGGCGAGCTGGTGCCTTGCTGCTATGGAACGGACCTTCCCCCATAGGTTGTACCACCTCTTCCTGATGTCGTCCCTTGTTCTTCGGTGCTGTCCCACGGCGTTCACCCTGTCCACCATTATCGGCCATAGCTCCATCTTCCTTGCTAGTGGATATTTGCTGTACCTTTGTTCCAAACATCTTTGGCTCTACCCTGACAATTTCCTCCACCATGACCCTTAACTCCTCATCAGTGAAACGGGGGTGCCTTTGTGGGGATATGGGTGTTGAGTGGTGTGTGTTGGTGAGAGTGTGTTGAGTAATGTGGTGGGGTGTGATGGGTGCATGAGGGATGTATGGGTGTAAGTGGTGTGTGTGTCTAGTTGTCTCTGTGCTGTTCGTGTCAACCTCCTGGCAGTAATTGTTGTTTGTAAAGGGTTGTGGGTACTGTGGGTGTGTGTTCTAAAGTGCTGTGGGTGTGTGGGTGTGGTATGTGTATGGGTGTCAGGTGTGTGTTTTTGGTATTGGCCAATGTAGTGTTGTTTTGTGTGGGTGTCCGTTCTGAGCACGGTGGTATGTACTGCCAATGGTTTACCGCCGTTGAATGTCCGCCATGGTGATTCGTGGGTCAAATTGTGGTGGGCGTTGTTTTATTGGCGTAACGGGTTCGGTGTTGGGACCGCCACTTTATCACTGACCTTTGGGCTGGCAGATTTGTGTATGTGGCAGTATTCTGTCAGATTGATGTGTGTGTGTCATAATATGGCGAAAGGATATTCTCCACCGCAGCGGTATGTTGGCGGCCGTCACCGCAGCGGTCAGTGGGAGTTACCGCCAATGTCATAATGAGGGCCATAATCTTTAGGGTGGAATATTAGCTCCTCCCCCTATAAGAATAGGGTTAACTGAAGTCCACAAAGAGATAAACTTGATTGTTCTTGTGGATGATTCTGAGTGTGTTTGAAACACTGAATTGGGACATGCAGTGTAATTTTGCATTGATATGATTTGCAACAAATTCTTGTTATAAGAAATTCACATCATCTTTGTGATATAGATGAGCATAATCAGCTATTTAGTTTAATTTCATATGGTAACAATTGTAAATAAATTCATTTTATTTAAAAGTAAAAAGTATGTACATCAATTTTCTTACATGTGTTCTTGTTCTTCAAACAAATGTGCTCCTAATTATTGAATAAGAGAATAAATGTGTATTAATCCTTTCATAATATTCTATGAATATTTCAATGCTACTTCAAATGAACTTTCTTTTCAATTTTTGAGTGGCGGGTAGTAGACTTAGGTATACCGTCATTAGTATCCACTGCATTAATAAGGTGTACACACTTTCTATTTAGTTGTGTTCTGTCGGTCTTAGATAAACAGGATTTTCAAGTAGTGCAGTGTGTATACAATTTACTATTAATGATTATCATGTAATGTTTTTTCTTGAGAAAATGGATATGAACTTTATATATTCTCTGATTTAACAGCCCTGAAGAAGCACTCTGCACGAAACACATGTTGGTTATGGCTGTTTCATGTTACTCAAATGTCGGACCTGCATACCTTAACCACTGCCTCTCATTCTACAGTACCAACAGACATCTCCGCTCCGCCCAACTGACCCTGGCCGCCATCCCACTGATTTGCAAAACCAAGGCAGTTGGAAGATTCTTCTCCTACCTCGCTGCGAAGACCTAGAACTCCCTGCCTCTGCACCTCAGGCAGAACCTCAAGACCTGGCTCTTCAACTAATCTGCAGATCCACCCCCCATCCACTCAGCGCCTTGAGACCCTTACAGGTGAGTAGTCGCGCTTTATAAGAACCCTGATTGATTGACTGAAAATGTTGACCTTAATGGGAAAGACAACTAAGAATTGTAAACAATATCTTTATATATATATTATATATATATATATATATATATATTTTTGTTTTTGTTTTTTTTCACACACCAAATTCTCCTTCAAAAAAGAGGTCCTGGACACTCGTGGATGTATTAATGAATCCAATTTTAATACTGCAGAACACCGCCAAAAGCAAAACCCCAAGGGGGGGGGGGGCGATACCCCTTAATCCACCCCAGACGTTCAAAGCACAACAGTAGGTTCCGTCAGGTCAACCCTGGTACAGGTGTTCGGGAAGGTGGGAATGGCACAAACCTCTATCCAGGTGAATCCAGTGGGCTGGCAGGTTAGTGTTGCAGAGCAAGTATGAGAGCCTCCCCCGGCAATAAACCCCTTGGTCCCAACCATCCCTGTGCAGTCTCCACTATCAACAAGTCCATTGTTCCTGGGCTCTAGAACGCCCACCCTGGCTCCTCCCGCAGCAATCGCCTGGCATGTTCCTGCAGAGAACAAGGAGAAGATTAATAAGGGGGAATTTGTGGATGTGTTTGACTTGAGTAACACAGGTGTGGTCCCAGGGAAGGCAAGATCAGGAAAGGAAGGGGACCTCAGACCACGGAAGGTTTGGGTGGAGTGGTCTCTGAAGAAATGGGTGACAGGATTTTCAATCTATGTGGCAATCTTGACAGAGAAACATCCTTCGTTGGTCCTCAGCTGCTTGCATACATCTCGCTTATTCATAGTGCGGCTTCAGAATTTCAGTGTTCCTCTTTGCTTCAACACGATGTTAAGTTTAGGCAGATGAAGGCAGTCAGGCCAGAAATGGCATGGGATCAAAGGGAGATTAATCTATTGCACTTTGAATTCACCCTGTCCCCCTGTGAGGCAAAAGCACGGCAGCCCTTTCGGTCAGATAAAAGTTCAAGGGACTAACCTGCTGGCAATATAACAAAAAGGAATGCAGTAGGGGGCCCACCTGCAAATATTTTTTTTTAAATATCTTTTTATTTATATTTATTTAACATTACACTCAGGAGTTAAAGGAAAAACAGGCTCCGTTCATAATGTGAGTGCCTTTAAAATTACACACTTATATTTTGCACCAATGTTGCTGTCTTGCCCTTGTGATCTGCTATCTTATCCTTATGGCTTGTTTGGTGCATACTACTAGTATTCTTGGAGACAGTTTAGAATGAAAAAAAAGAAGATAGGAGCTGAAAGAGAGTCATTAAGTACGATAGTGGGAAAATACGAGGAAAGGGGCGGTTATAGGGAGCCTAGTGGCACAGCTCCAGTGGTATCAGCGGTGACCTGTTGATTTCTTTCGGTTGGTGGGTGTGTGGGGTATGTTTCGTGATTTGTGTAGGTTATGCACTGCTTACTGTTTTTGTTATTATTTACTTGTTCAGTGTTTTTGTACTCGGGGGGCGCTTATCGTCTTTGCTTTCAAGTGTTGTGACAAAGGAGTTCCAGGTTACTGCGCCCTTCACTTTGAACCCTCTGTCCTGCAGCGACTGCAGTGTGTCTGCCTCTGCTTTTGCCCAGCGCAATAGCTCCGTACGCCACAGTGGTATCCCTGGTGCATTGGGGGCCTTCCAGTGCATAGCTATTAGTCGTCTGTACAAGACTAACGCTAGATCTATGCATTTGTGTATTTGTAGGGCTGGGGGACAATGGGGTATCTAGCCATTCGGTTATTTGAGATATTATGTTGCTCCAAGCATTCAAGATCGGGGGGCATTCCCAGGTCATGTGAAAGAAGGTGGCTTCAGTAGTTCCGCATCTGGGACATTTCTGAGATGATTGAGGGAACATTCGTGCTAGTCGGTATGGTGATAGATATGTCTGATGTAAATAGTTGAACTGTGTGTATCGAAGCCTGGGGTTGCGCGATACAGTGTGTGTCATTGTTAAAGCCTGATTCCACTCGTGTTGTGAGAGAGTGTTGGCAAGTGTCTGGTCCCATCTGTTTTTAGATTGTTCTTGGCCTTGTGTGAATTTTGTGGTCAAGATTCTATACGTTCCCGAGATATTCGTTGGGTTTTGCGGGCTATTTAATAGTTCGTGTATGATTGGGGCCACGGAGGGCTCTTTGTTACCGCAGTTCCATGTAGCCCGTATTAATTGTTGCACCGCACCAAACGTGATGAAGTCGCCGCGCCCCAGGTTGTGGGCGACAACCAGTGCCTCGTAGGTTATTATTTGACCGTCGTTGAATAGGTCGCCCACTGTTTGTATGCCTTTCTCCGGCCAAGCTGACAAGTATAGTTTTGCAGCTATCCCTTCGACTTTGGGTATGTCTAGCAGTAGAATCTTGGGGGAGTATTGTGGTGTCTTGTCGCCACCCAGCACAAAACGGTGCCATACCTGCCGTGCATTGTGAAGTAGTATATTTTGCGTGCGCCGTGGTTCGTCTCTGTCCATTAGGTGACGTATTATATTAGTGTGTCCTAGTTCGCTATGTATAATTTGTGCTTCTGTGTTGGCAGGATCGCGTATCCATTTAAGCACCCACTGTAGTTGGGCGGATGCATAGTATAATTCGAGTCGCAGCACCCCCATCCCTCCCTGTGCGAGTGGGTGGTGTATTTTGGTTAGGGCCACTCTGCGGCGACCGTTGCCCCAAATTAGATCTGTCAATATGCTGGACAGGGTTTTAAAGAAGGAGGCTGGTAGTGTCAGTGGTAGCGCGGAGAAAAAATATAGCAGGCGTGGCAGAACCACCATCTTTGCTATGGCCACTCTACCCAATGGGAAGAGTGGGAGCGAGCACCAGAAGGGTAGGGAGCCCCGGAGGGCTCTGATCGCACGTCCTAGGTTGCCCTCCTTGAGATCCTTGGGGTCATGATAAATGTTTATACCCAGGTACTTAAATGTGGTGTAACACCATTTCAGCTCACACGGAGAGTGGTCTATGCGGCATGAGTCTGGGATCGCTCGCATTGGGAATAAACAGGATTTCGACCAATTCACCTTAAGACCGGATATAGGGGGTCATTACGACCCTGGCGGAAGGCGGAGAACCGGCGGTAAGACTGCCAACAGGTTGGCGGTCTTTTTTTCCGTATTATGACCGCCATGGTCATCCGCCGGTTCTCCGTTCCGCCCGCCAGGGCGGAGACGACCGCCGGGCTGGAGACCTGGGTCTCCAGCCCGGCGTCCGTCACTATACCGCCGACGGTATTTGGACCCGGCTTACTGCCGCAGTTTTCCAACGGTCTGAAGCGCCATGAAAACCATGGCGGTAAGCACTATCAGTGCCAGGGAATTCCTTCCCTGGCACTGATAGGGATCTCCCCCACCCCCCACCCGACTCCCTCCCCTACACCCCCCACCACCCCTGCCACCCCCCAAAGGTGGCACGACCCCCCTCCCCACCCCCACCCCCAACATACATACACGCACCCCTCCCCACCCCAACATTCATACACGCACCCCAACACGCACACCCCCCAACATTCACACACGCACCCCAAAACGCACACCCCCCAACATTTCAACACCCCCCACCCTACACGAATACAGACACACCCGATACTCATACCCGCACACATGCCAACATACATACCAACATACACACACACAGTCATACACGCAAACATACTCACAGACATACAAAAAGGCAGACACGCGCACACATTCAGCCACACAACACCCCCCGCATTCATACACGCACTCACACACCCCCTCAACACACTCACACCCCCATGCATGCACACAACACACAACAACCCCCCACCCCCTTCCCCTAACGGACGATCAACTTACCTGGTCCGTTGATCCTCCGGGAGGGGACGGGATCCATGGGGGCTGCTCCGCCGCCAGCACCCCGTCAACAGAACACCGCCACACCGAATCACAGAACGTGATTCGGTGGGCGGTGTTCTGTTGACGTGGCGGTGGGGGTGGAGCAACCTCCACTTCCCCGCCGACCGCCAGAATGGCTGCTGGCGGCTCTCCGTCCGGAAAAGGACGGAGGGCTGCCAGCAGTCATAATGCGCCGAGCGTAAAACCGCCACCACTGGCGGTCTTCAGCACGGCGGTCCCTCGGCGGTCTTGTGAAAAGACCGCCGAGGTTGAAATGACCACCATAGTGCCAAATTGATCTAGCAATTCGAGCATACCAGGAACGGAGGTAGCATAGTTACGTAGGAATATTAATGCATCATCCGCGTACAGGGAGACTATCCGATATTGGGGACCATCTTGGATGCCCCACTCGTGCGAGCGTGCACGCAGTCGGGCGGCCAGGGGCTCGATGGCGAGAGCGAACAACAGTGGAGATAATGGGCAACCCTGTCTAGTGCCCCTTTCTATTCTAAAATTCTCAGATATGGTTTCGCCTGTTTTGACTCTAGCTGTCGGTTCAGAGTATAAGGTCCTGATCCACCTGATGAATGTCTTACCAAAACCCATTAGCTCAAGTGTTTCTAGCAGGAAAGGCCAACCCAGTGTGTCGAACGCCTTTTCAATGTCCAGTGACACCGCCACTCGGCCGTTTTCGTTCTCTGGGGTGTTTGCCATTAAACGTATTAGGTTCCGTATATTGACAAATGTATTACGGCCAGGTAAGAATCCCGACTGGTCGTGGTGCACCAGATCTGGCAGCAGTGGGAGCAGGCGGTTTGCTAGTATTTTGCCAAGCAGCTTGCAGTCTGAGTTTAATAGTGACAGCGGCCGGTATGAGCGGACATCCATTGGGTCGCGACCTGGTTTAAGCAGCACCACTATTATCGCCTCACGTTGTGATTCAGATAGCTGACCTCGTTCTAAGGCCTCGTCCAACATTTCAAAGTATGGCGCTAGTGTTTGCGTCTGGAAGTTGACGTAATATTCTATGAGGAGACCATCGCTGCCCGGTGCCTTACTGTGTGTCAACTGTCATAGCGCCTGTTGCACTTCAGCAATGTCTATTGGTCAGTCCAGTTCCTCGGCCTGTATTAGTGTGAGTTGATTTATTTGTATTCCACTAAGGAACTTGTACAGCTGTTCTTGTGAGGGAGGGAGGTGCGCTCTATACAGTGTACTGTAATATTCTTTGAAAGCGTTGTTTATTTCAGCTTGGGTGTTTGTGATTGCCCCCGTGCTTAAGCGTAAGGCCCCAATGGGGGCACTGTGTCTCTCGCTCTTCAGGAGCCATGCCAGAAGTCTGCCCGGCCTGTCGCCCTCTGAGTGCATACGGGCCATGTGGTATCTGAAGTCATATTGCCTCAGGCGGTAATCTGCATCATTCCACAGTGTACGCATTGCTGTGAGACCCGCATTATCTGTTGTGCCCTCTGCAAATTTACATTCTGCGGCTCTCACGTTTTGCTCGTGTACACGGATTTCGTTTGTCAGTGTTTGTCGTACCCCCTTGGACATTGTCATGCATATGCCCCTCACTACCACCTTGTGTGCGTTCCATTCGTTTGCTCTGGATTTCGTGGTTCCTCTGTTAAGTGCGAAGTATGTGGTAATTTGAGTGGCTATATCCTTTCTGAAGGGGGAGTCCAGTAATAGTTGTGGTTGCAGGCGCCACGTCGGGATACGTGTACGCGGTCTGCTCCACTTAATATGTGCTATGAGGGGGCTGTGATCTGAAATCACTCTTGCGGAGTATTCTGCATTGGTAAATTTGTGTATCAGTTCTTGTGAACTAAGTATTAAGTCTATGCGGGTGTGTAGGAGGTGCACGGGTGAGTAGTAGGAGTATTCCCTGTCCAGTGGGTGGAGGTGTCTCCACACGTCTATTAGTCGGCGCTCGGACATCCAGGATTGCAGAGTTTGTGAGTGTTTCCTTACTGGGGCAGCCACTAGCGGGGGGTGTGACCTGTCCATGTCTACTTGTGGTACGCAGTTCATGTCCCCGCCCCAAATATTGGGTATATTTAAAGTGTTTGATAAGTGAGATATGGTAGTTTGCAGAAATTCGCCCTGTTTAACGTTAGGGGTGTATAGCCCTGTAATCACCAGTGGCTCACCATCTAGCAAAGCCAACCAGCTGGATTTATCTAGCTTCCTTATCTGTTATATTATGTCTCGTAGTGTAGGGGACCCCAGGAGTTATCCAGATCAAGACCCCCCTCGCGAAAGATGATGCTGCGTCTATCTGTCCCGCCCAGCTCTTTTCTACTGCTGTGGCGTCTGCTAGTGTGATGTGTGTTTCCTGCAATATAGCGATGTGTATATGATGGCATTTTAAATGTGCTCGTACCTTGTTACGTTTGGCTGCGCCAGCCATGCCTTTTACATTCCATGTTATAATGTTGTATGTTGTGTCCTTGTGTGCCATTTTACGTTCTGTTATCTTTTGCCCGATGGGCCCGCTTTAGAGACACGGTTGTCTCCGCGCATCTTACGGCGCAGATCCGGCGCAGCGCGTTAGCCCCCCACTCGATTACCATCCCGAATGTGTAAGATATTGATAGCCCCGGGGGATTGGTGTAAGCACCTATGAAGAAGGGATGAAGAGAGGAAAGCAGCATAGAGCAATAAGAAGGATATACTGGGCAAGGCCCTACTTTAAACGCTTTGGCACAACCGGTGCCTAAATCGTGTTCGATGAAATACTGTTCCATTCAGGTACCGTGCAGGTAATGGGGGGCGTGAGCTGGTAGAGGCCAAGCTCTCGTCCATGGCCCATATTAGTATAGTTTGTTTCCAGCGCCGGCTTGTGGGTTTCCGTGTAGTTCGGCGTTAATATTTCCGTGTCAGCGTGCGACCGCACCGGGCCAGCACACCACCAACGTAGTGTTGAAACGCTCTGTCCCTCGTTCGGTGTCCTCTGTCGCTTTAGGGCAGATGTTACTAGATTCCTCTACTTTGGTTGTACTGTCGAGAGATTCTCATATTTTGTCAGCCGCTCGTGGGGTGAGGCTCGGTCCCCCCGCCAGCGGGGAGATTGAGGGGCTGGTTCCGCTGTGTTGCGAGCTGCTGTCATTGTTATCTGCTTCATTATTGGTGCTCAGCTGCGAGCACGATAGTGTGCTGATCTCTTTTAAGGCTTGCGCCTGATCGTCTGCCATTTGTGTTTTGGTTGGTCGCGCCGAAGTGTTTTTCTTTTTTTTCCCTCTGCGGGGGTACGGAGTTATCCAGTCTTCCTTCGGTCTGTCCTCTTTAGTTGGGTCTACCAAACCTTTCGCGTGTGCCCATGTCCAGGCGTCCTCCGGTGTTGGGAATATGAGTGTTTTTTCATCTGAAATTATCCGGAGGCAAGCTGGGAACATGAGTGAATAAGTGATTTTATTCTCTCGCAAGACTTCCTTGATTTTGAAGAACGAAGCCCTCTTGTTTTGAACTTCCGCCGTATAGTCCGGGTAGGCAGTGATGATACAATTCTCCATGCCGGCCGTGCCAGAGGTTCTGAAGTGCTGTAAGACTAGGTCCCTGTCTCTGCAGTTTAGGAATCTTGCTATCAGTTGGGGGGGCGGAGCACACGGGCGAGGAGGTCTGCCTGGGATTCTGTGTGCTCTTTCTATGATTGGTACTTTTGTAGGGTCTTGTATTTTCATTATGTCTTTAAGTCAGTTCTCCAAGAATTCTTCAGCCTTGGGTGATTCTGCTCTTTCTGGTATACCCAGGAATCTGATATTATTGCGTCTAGAGCAACCCTCAACATCCTCGGTTTTCCGTTGCAGCTGTGTGATTTCCGTTTCCAGCTGTTGTATTTTGTTTTTCATAGCGGTTACCTCTGGCTGGACGTTTTCTAATGCTGTTTCCGTAACAGCGACCGTATCTGTTAGTTTGCGGTGATCCGCACGAAGAATAGTGATTTCCGAGATTGCAGAATCAATTTTACTCTCGAGGGAGGTCTTAGTGTCCATGACTGCTTGCAATAGTTTTTCGAATTGTAACGAGTGCGTGCGCAATGTCTCATTCACTTGTGATATTGTTGTCATTTGTAAGTCTGGTGGAGTTCCGCTGTCCAAGCTGGGCCCCAGTTTGGGCTGTTTTGGTTTGACCATTATTCCAGCTATAGTGTGCTTTTGGATCAGCCGAGGCTTCTGTGCGCTGCCAGCATCGTCCGGAGCCGCTGCGCGCTGCAGTGGGGCGGTGTTGTCTTCCTTTGAGCGGCTTTTTAGTGGTGGGCTATGTTTGAGTACGGCCGGGGCATCCGAGTTGGCTTCGGTGGTGCCCGATCGAAGACCCACTAGTTGTGGTCAGCCAGTGCTGGCAGGGCTGTTGGTTTTATGCAGGGCTCTGTTCCGGGCGACCACTCCAGCCCACAAAGTAGTCGCGTTAGTGTCCGGGCCAAATTGTTTGTGTAGGGGCCCCTCACGGTTCAGCTGCCGGGGAAGGGTTAATATTGCTTATTGTGCCCTTCTGTGCCATAGCGTTATGCTCAGTATCGGGTGCCCCTGGACGCAGGCCCCCGCAGCACCGGGGCCCACGGCAGCACGCGCCGAGCTCCGGCCCCACTCTCACCTTGGGACCAACACCAGGCGCCGCAGCCCCGAGCGAGCTGCGATCGCACAGCGGTGGGCGCCCCCTGGGTATGCAGGGCCTCCTTTGTTCCTCGTACCTCGGGCCGCTACTCTGTAGTCCGCGACGACTCGTCCCTGCTCAACCGGAGCCTCGTACACCGCCCCGCGGGCACTCTGTTGCCACCTCTGCCGACCCCCCTAACCGCCGAGACGCGGTCACGGGGAGCTCCAGGCTCCGCAGCCGCCCAACTCCGGCCGCTGCCGGCACGTTCAATGTGCGCCCAGTACCGGGCCCCAATGGTCTCCGACGGCAGCAAACCGATCCGTTACTTCCACCTAGGCTGCATCGCCCACGGGCCAGGACCACGATCCTGGCCCCGTGATGTCGTAACGGCTAGGCTGGGTGGTGCCTACCGTTGTTTCCTACGGTTCTGGCCCCACGGGATCACACGCTGCACGCTCCAGACTACTTCATGTGTTACGGAGCCTCACATCCTTACGTGGGGATTCAGTGGGGGCTCCGGTTTACGATTTTAATGTTGATTTGGCGCTGGGGTCAGGATCAGTGTAGGATCTTGGTGGGCCGAGAGCGGAGCTCCTCGCTCAAGCGTCCGCTCCGGCCGCCATCTTGGCCACGCCCCCCCACCTGCAAATATAAACACATCTGCTCCTTCATGGGCCTCAGGGGCACCATGAAAGCAAGTGCTTCAAGAAGCACGGAAAACCAAAGGAGTCACAGCCCCCCAAAAGCAGGCAGTAACAAACATGTCAGTCAACTTCCTATGCCCACACTTCTCTATGTTCTGGCTCCTCTTTTCAGTAGGTACAAGAATTCGAAAGACGCCAATGTCCTATACCACAGTTTTAAAGAGGGATTCCACATTCCTTCTAGTGCCCCCTACCTCGGTCCATTCTAGGAATCAGTTGTTGACTGAGACAACCGAAGATAGCACATTAAAAAACCATGAAGGAAGTGCAGGCAGGGAGAGTGGCGGGCCCCTTCCTTTCCCCTGTTATGAGTGCTTGGTCTGTTCACCTTTGGGTCCGGTCTTGAAGAGAGAACCAGAGAAATTTTGCCTGTCCACAATCTATCTTTCCCAGAAGGCACATCGGTCAATGATGGTTTAGCCCAAGTCCTCCGCACTGTGCGATACAACACTTTTTATGAGGCCATGGGCAAATTGCAGAAGCTAAGTAGAGGGGCCTTGATGGCCAAAGCCAACATCGAATCGGCTTTCCGCCTCCTGTCAGTGCATCCGGAAGACACTAGCCTACTGGGGTTCACATTTGAGGGGCAATATTTCTTAGATCTTTACATGCCCATGGAATGCTCCATTGCATGCTCGGTTTTTGTGTCATTTAGCAGGTTCCTAGAATGAGCAGTAATGATGTGGCGGCCACAGATGGTGTAGTGCACTATCTGGATGATTTTTTGTTTATGGGACCCTCAGGCTCCGCGGACTGAGAGAAGGCCCTGCTGGGCTTCCAACAGTTGGTCTGAGCACTGAGGGTGCTATTAACAGCCAACAAGATGGAGGACCCCTCCACCTGGATAATATTTCTGGGCATTGAAATTGACTTGGCGGTGGGCGTATGCAAGCTCCGAGCAGACAAGATCACGGCATTCAAAGCATCCATTGAGGCCTGTGCACTGGGCAGGACGGTCACATTGTGCCGATTACAAGTGTTGGTTGGGCAGTTGAATTTTGTATTGTGGGCAATTCTTATGGGGAGGGCCTTTTCAAAGAACATCGCCAGGTCTATGGCAGGCCTTCAGGCCAAGCATCACCATACCAGGCTATCCCCTGAGGTGAGGGAGGACTTGAGGACGTGGAATAGTTTTCTGGATAAACATAGGCACTCTCCTATGACAACAGCCGCCGCGGTCCAGCACTGAGTTGGCCCTGATCACTGACGCAGCGGGAAACGTGGGTTTCGGGGCAATCTGTGGCACAAGATGGTGCATACAGCATTGGCCAGAAGAATGGAGGGCCTCTGGGCTCACCCGAAACATTACCTTCCTAGACCATTTTCCTATTATTGTTGCACTGCATATCTAGGCCAACAGCAGAAATTTGTTTGGTCAGACAACATGTCAACGGTCATGGCAATAAATAATCATAGTGCTAAGTGCCCATTTGTGTTACGCTTGCTTAAGGCCCTTGTCCGCAGTTGCTTGACCCATAACGTATTCTCAGCAAAGCATGTCCCAGGAGTTTTTAACGCAGTGGCTGACGCCTTGCCTCATTCCAAGTTGACAGAGTTCAGATCACTGTCCGCAAGCGGATGAGATTATGTCAGTTTTCCCTCAGGAATGTTGGAAGTTTGGTGCCCTATTGCCTCCGACCTGATCGCCGCATCCTTGGCACCCAACACCAAACGTATGTATGAATTGCCTTAGCAAATCTACAACACCTCCTTCGATTCCCCTGTTGAGGTGGAGCATTTTCTCTCAGAGGGCATCCTAAAGTTCCTGGTAAATCAAAAGGAGGGTGGCAAGTCTCTGCACCTAACACAGAGGAAGCTGTCTGCAATTGCCTTCTTCACTGGGCTCAACAGGGTGACAGACCCGACCAAAGATACTAGGGTGAGGAGGGCTAACATGGGTTGGGAACACATGACCCCCCTTAAGGAAGATGCCAGGAGGACTATCGACGCAGTGAAGCTGGCACAAATGGTGGAGGTTTTGCAGGGGGTATGCCGTTCTCCATATGAACTTAATCTGGTCCGTTTCTCCTACTCACTAGCCTTTTTTAGGGCATTCAGGCTCTCTGAGCTAGTACCATCCTCCAAATTCGGGCAGGGATCCAGGATCGAACTGACCGACATTTTCCTGACCGAAAGTTCTCTTCGCGTGAAGGTCCGGAAATCTAAGATGGACCCGCGGGGCAAAGGCACATGAGTGTGTCTAACTTCAGCCCCGGGTGCCACCTACTGTCAGGTGTCGCTGGTCCGGGATTTCCTCCAGGTGCTGGCTGGTTGATACACATTAATGGGTCCCCGCTCACCCGCTTCCAATTCACACAGGTTTGTAAACGCGCCCTGGCTCTTATGGGCGAGGAGGCTTCAGGTTCAGTTCTCACTCCTTCCATATTGGTGCTTGTTAGAAATGGGGTTTTTGGTTGGCAGTCTGGTTACCCTCTGTCCAAGCAAGAACCCTCACTCTAGTCACAGTATGTCACACACAATCCAAAATTAGCCTGTGCCCACCCTCTGGTAGCTTGGCACGAGCAGTCAGGCTTAACTTAGAAGGCAATGTGTAAAGTATTTGTGCAATAAATCATACAATACCACCATATAGCATCACAAAAATACACCACACAGTGTTTGGAAAAATATATAAAATTTATCAGGATAATTGTAGGTCAAAACGAATAAAGTTGCAATGTGAATTTGTAGAGATATCACTGAAAAGTGATATAAAGTGTCTTAAGTCTTTAAAAAGCAGACAAAGGGGGTCATTCCAACGCTGGCGGTCGGTGATAAAGCGGCGGCCAACCCGCCAACAGTCAGGCGGTCAAAAAAATGGAATTCTGACCCTGGCGGGAACCGCCAACACAGGCCGACACTTTAACACACCGACTGCCACGGCGGGACAGACAACCAGCGCGGCGGTCACCGCCAACAGGCAGGCGGCAGACAATGTACCGCCCACCCTATCACAACTCACCAATCCGCCAACTTTTCCGGGGCGGGAGCCCCGCCGATAAAAACACGGCGGAAACAGACTACGAACGGGAAAACGCTCACCTCTACACACTCCACGAGGAAGGAGGACAGCATGGAACCCGAATTAAACATCCTACCAGCTATTGTCTACCTGCTCATCTACCAGGAGTACGAACGCCGGTGCAGACGACAACGGTGAGTACTGCACCTATGACACAGGGGAGGGGGGAGGAGGAAAGCTTACGGGCACACACATGTGCCATACACCCAACCCCCCACCCCAAATACCTACACCCCAATGCAGAGCAACAAGTCAGAGTGACACCCCCCAAACCCACCGGAATAATGCAAAGACACAATTAAAATGATCTATAAAATATATGTATAAATAGCTCCATTGAAGTCATGGGAAATATGCAATATGAAAGATACAAAATAAGGAATGAACATAGTTAAAAATATATACATAGGCAATAAGTCCTGCCCATTCTGTCAAAGTTCCATAGTCCGTGGGCCAATGTGCCCAAACACATGGGCAAAGCCCACACAGGAGACCAGATACCATTGGAGAGAACACTGCAGGGGCATCAGATGATAAAACTACAGGCACCTCAGGAGGAAGGGAAGGGAGGGCACCTCAGCCACATGAGTCCACGACGCCAGATCCATGAGGGGCCTCCATGCCCACTGTACCATCCTGGGGAGTGCAAAGCCACAGTCTCACAAGTCTCTACAGTAGGTGGCTTGCCCACTGTGCCATCCTGGGGAGTGCAAAGCGACAGTCTCTCAAGTCTCTACAGTGTGTGGCTTGCCCACTGTTCCATCCTGGGAAGTGCCAAGCCACAGTCCATCAGATGGATTACCGACTCCACTGTTAATGGAGGAGGCATGGTGCCCAGAGTGCTTCGTGAAGCCCTGCTCGACACAGAACCGGCACTGTCAATGGGCCAGCGGTGCTTGAGACGGCGTTGCCCAGCGGAGCGGTGCTTGACAGGAAGGGCCCAGCGGAGCGGTGCTTGAGACGGCGGTGGCCACCGGAGCGGTGCTTGAGACGGCGGTGCCCAGCGGAGCGGTGCTTGACAGGAAGGGCCCAGCGGAGCGGTGCTTGAGATGAAGGGCCCAGCGGAGCGGTGCTTGAGATGAAGGGCCCAGCGGAGCGGTGCTTGACAGGAAGGGCACAGCGGAGCGGTGCTTGAGATGAAGGGCCCAGCGGAGCGGTGCTTGACAGGAAGGGCCCAGCGGAGCGGTGCTTGAGATGAAGGGCCCAGCGGAGCAGTGCTTGACAGGAAGGGCCCAGCGGAGCGGTGCTTGACAGGAAGGGCCCAGCGGAGCGGTGCTTGAGATGAAGGGCCCAGCGGAGCGGTGCTTGACAGGAAGGGCCCAGCGGAGCGGTGCTTGACAGGAAGGGCCCAGCGGAGCGGTGCTTGAGATGAAGGGCCCAGCGGAGCGGTGCTTGACAGGAAGGGCACAGTGGAGCGGTGCTTGAGATGAAGGGCCCAGCGGAGCGGTGCTTGACAGGAAGGGCCCAGCGGAGCGGTGCTTGAGATGAAGGGCCCAGCGGAGCGGTGCTTGAGATGAAGGGCCCAGTGGAGCGGTGCTTGAGATGAAGGGCCCAGCGGAGGGTTGCTTGACAGGAAGGGCACAGCGGAGCGGTGCTTGAGATGAAGGGCCCAGCGGAGCGGTGCTTGAGATGAAGGGCCCAGCGGAGCAGTGCTTGACAGGAAGGGCCCAGCGGAGCGGTGCTTGACAGGAAGGGCCCAGCGGAGCGGTGCTTGAGATGAAGGGCCCAGCGGAGCGGTGCTTGACAGGAAGGGCCCAGCGGAGCGGTGCTTGACAGGAAGGGCCCAGCGGAGCGGTGCTTGAGATGAAGGGCCCAGCGGAGCGGTGCTTGACAGGAAGGGCACAGTGGAGCGGTGCTTGAGATGAAGGGCCCAGCGGAGCGGTGCTTGACAGGAAGGGCCCAGCGGAGCGGTGCTTGAGATGAAGGGCCCAGCGGAGCGGTGCTTGAGATGAAGGGCCCAGTGGAGCGGTGCTTGAGATGAAGGGCCCAGCGGAGGGTTGCTTGACAGGAAGGGCACAGCGGAGCGGTGCTTGAGATGAAGGGCCCAGCGGAGCGGTGCTTGACAGGAAGGGCCCAGCGGAGCGGTGCTTGACAGGAAGGGCCCAGCGGAGCGGGGCTTGAGATGAAGGGCCCAGCGGAGCGGTGCTTGACAGGAAGGGCCCAGCGGAGCGGTGCTTGACAGGAAGGGCACAGCGGAGCGGTTCTTGTCACGGCGGGCCCCTGTTCAGCGGTGCTTCTCACGGCGGGCCCCTGTTCAGCGGTTCTTGTCACGGCGGGGCCCTGTTCAGCGGTGATTCTCACGGCGGGCCCTGTTCAGCGGTTCTTGTCACGGCGGGGCCCTGTTCAGCGGTGCTTCTCACGGCGGGGCCCTGTTCAGCGGTGCTTCTCACGGCGGGCCCCTGTTCAGCGGTTCTTGTCACGGCGGGGCCCTGTTCAGCGGTGCTTCTCAAGGCGGGGCCCTGTTCAGCGGTTCTTGCCACGGCGGGGCCCTGTTCAGCGGTGCTTCTCACGGCGGGGCCCTGTTCAGCGGTTCTTGTCATGGCGGGGCCCTGTTTAGCGGTGCTTGTCCTGTGTTTCTAGGGAGCCAGACCTGGCCAAGACTTCCCGCTCAGTCGCCATCCGACCTTGCGGTCGCGGGGCCCTCCTGTGATGGAGTCCTGGGCCCGTGGGTGTCGTCCGTCACAACCGGAATGGGGCTGGTGGGGCCCTCCTGGGCAGCTCGCCTGCTGCCTGACTTCTCCGCCCTGCTGCCCTTGCCCTCCTTCGCGGGAGCTCTGTGGCCCTTGCCTCCCTTTGATGATGTGGCAGGTGACGGGGCAAGGCTACTGTCCTTGGTGGCAGCCGTCTCAGGCTTGTCGCGCCGGCCCTTAGTTTTTTTTGTCCTCTTCCCAGGGGGTGGGCTGGCTGTCCCCTTGCTGCTGGCCGATGTTCCTGCCCTAGGAGCTGGTGGACTCCAATAGCCCTGCACTATGGTCACAGTAGATGCAGGGCTGGTGGTGGCTGAGGTGCTTTTTTTACTCTTACCAGATGGAGGGGGTGGGTCAGTGATTGGAACGAGCTCAAGGTTGGAAAGGAAAAGCACTTTGGAAGGACAGGGACGGGTAGGTGTAGTGGGTATGGGAGTGGAGGAAGAGGATGTGGTTGTAGGAGAGTCAAGTGTGCTGTCTTTGGGTGCAGGTGCTTGTGACGGAGGCTGTCGTGAGGTGGATGGCTGTTGGGTGGGTGGCTGCCTGCGTTTGTGTGCTTTGGAAGAGGGGGTGACAGACACACTGGGAGAGGACACAGGGGACGTGTAAATGGCAGTGGGGGTGGTGACTGCACGTGTGCGGACTGTAATGGAGGGTGTGCTGGTGATGGAAGTACTGGCTGATGGTGGTGTGCATGCAGGTGTGAGTGGAGACGTCACAGGGAGGGAGGAGGGAGATGAGGAGGTGGGGGACACAGAGGTGGTAGTGACTGTTGGCATGTCTGCATCTGGATGTTGCTTGGGTGAATGCTTGTGGGATCTGTGGTGCTTATGTCTGGATGAGCTGCCCTTGGGTGTAGAGGTGTGTGCAGGCTGGTCTGATGGTGTGGATGGGATAGGCAGAGGAACCGGAGACTGGGACTGGGTGGAGGGAGTCAGAAGAGGGAGGCTGGAGACAGGGACAATGGCTGCCGTCAGTGCTGAGGCCAGAGCGTTGAACGATCGCTGATGGGCAGCCTGACCCGAATGAATGCCCTCTAGGTATGCATTGCTCCGATGCACCTCCCTTTCTACACCCTGGATGGCATTCAAAAGGGTAGACTGCCCAACAATGATGGTCCTGAGGAGGTCAATGACCTGTTCACTGAGGGCAGCAGGGGTAACTGGGGCAGGGCCTGAGGTGCCTGGGGCGAAGGAGATGCCCGCCTTCCTGGGCGAGCGGGCACGGAGCGAAGGCTGAGGGGCTGCTGGGAGGGCGGGGCTGCTGCGCTGGGTGGCGGCTGTACCTGTTGTGGCGGTGGGCACGGATGTTGCCGCCACCGCAAGGGAGATCCCTTCCGAGGACGTGTCGGTGTCGCTGACATCTCCACGGGTCCCGTTGTGGAGCTCCACTCGCCCTCCGTCTCACTGGTGTACTCGGAGTCTGTTGCATGGCCATCCGGGGCCATGTGAGATGCAGCTCCCTCGTGCGCCGATGCCACTTCTCCTCCGCCTGATGATGCTAATGCACACATGAACAGGAAGACAAAGAAAATGGGGGGGGGGAGAAATGAATACAGGTTGAGTGCATGCATTGGCAACACCATTGTCGGAGAGGACAGACACAGAAGCCCCCTGGACTAGGCCGCCCAATCGGGGTACACTACTCAGTTATTGTGACTAGGCCTACAGGTCTATGGACGACAAATGCACACATGGGTGAGGCCGGACCATGGACAGCTGTACTTGGCACCCTACAGAGGTGGGGGGCGGGGGCACAGGGCCATTCCTAACGGAGGGGCCTAGCCTACAGAATGCGCCCTGGCCTAGAGATAGCCACAGCCCTCCTCCCCCACCCAGACACCTTCACTGCGCGCAAAGATAGCAGAATGTGCTGATACTCACCCCCTTGTGTCTGCTGTGATGTCCTCACGCGCCCATCCAAATCGGGGTAGGCCACCGCCAGGATCCGGGATATCAGGGGGGTCAATTGGTGGCTGGCACCCCTCCTACGTTGGGAGGCCATCCCCAGCAGAGACTCGGCGGTCTTTCTGGTCCCGCGGCGGATGTCCTCCCACCTCTTTCGGCAGTGGGTGCCCCGTCTGTTGTGGACCCCCAGGGCCCGGACGTCCTTGGCGATGGCACGCCAAATGTCCATCTTCTGATGGGCGCTGACCTATGTGACATGTACAGGGTGGTAAAGGAAATCTCATCACTATTCTGCCTGGTCAATGTGAGTGGCCCCCCCCTCCCCAACCTTGCCACGTGGCACATGCTCTCATCTTTCGTGCGTTGCACTCCTCATTCGCTCCCCTCCCCACCATCTTACATACACCCCACTCAACACAGGCATAGCCCATTCAACGTGCACCCTGTGTACTAACCTGTTGGTCTGGAGGACCGTAGAGTAGCGCATACTGGGGGAGGACCCCATCAACAAGTTTCTCCAATTCTTCAGAAGTGAAGGCAGGGGCCCTTTCCCCAGTCGCAGCAGCCATTGTATCTCCCAGACCGAGGTCACAGCAGCACTTGCAGTATCGGTCCTCTCCTGTGGATGATCAGGTCTCAAGTGATTAATCAGATAGAAAATGGCGGTCACGCCCGCGGCGGTGCGTACCGCCGCGGTGCGTACCGCGACCGCAGGCGCCCATCCTCATTGGCTACTGAAACCCATAGGGTGCAATGTTAACCAATGCGGCTTAGCACCGCGGTCTTCGACCGCCTACCGCCACGGTGTGCCACGCCAGCGCATTGACCTCACATCCCACTGTCACACTTCACAGGTCGGGCAGCCGCCATTTCAAGGGCCCACATGGCTGAATTTCTACTGCGTCACACAGGCCTAGGCCTTGCATTGCCACTCATACAAGCCTTTCAATGCATAGCGATTCGTGTACTGTGCAAGCTGTGTGAACGAACCTGTGGGTTGCTTGACTGTGTGCTCCATGTTGTCCTTCCTAGGCACCGTCCGCTGGGACTTGCGAGGAGAAGGATGAATCCTCCTGTGTACCGACCGCTGGTGGACCTGTCGACAATGGAAGAACGACATATCATACTTACATACAGGCTTGACAGAGCAACTATACATGAACTATGTGCCCAGCTGGAGCCAGACCTGATGTCCCCCATCCGCCAACCCACAGGGATTCCCCCTCTGGTGCAGGTTCTGTCAGTACTCCATTTTTTGGCAAGTGGGTCTTTTCAGACAACAGTGGCCATATCATCTGGGATGTCTCAGCCTATGTTTTCTAAGGTTTTGTCCAGAGTGTTGTCTGCCCTGATGAAATACATGCGGAGCTACATTATTTTCCCTGAGGTGGGCGATTTGGCTACAGTGAAGGGTGATTTCTATGCCCTTGGACATATCCCCAACATCATTGGTGCCATTGATGGGACCCATGTGGCTTTGGTTCCACCCAAAGAAAGTGAGCAGGTGTACAGAAACAGAAAAAGCTATCATTCGATGAATGTCCAGGTGGTCTGTTTGGCTGACCAGTACATCTCCCATGTAAATGCCAAGTTCCCTGGGTCAGTGCATGACGCGTATGTCATGCGAAATAGCAGCATCCCTTCTGTGATGGAACAGCTACAGAGACACCGAGTGTGGCTAATTGGTGACTCTGGTTACCCCAACCTGTCGTGGCTACTGACCCCAGTGAGGAATCCCCGGACCAGGGCAGAGGAACGGTACAATGAGGCCCATGGGCGAACTAGGAGGATCATAGAAAGGACCTTCGGGATCCTGAAGGCCAGGTTTAGGTGCCTGCATATGACAGGGGGATCCGTCATGTACTCACCAAAGAAGGTGTGCCATATCATCGTGGCCTGCTGTATGCTTCACAATCTTGCTTTGCGACGCCAGGTGCCTTTTCTGCAGGAGGATGGTCCAGATGGTGGTGTTGTAGCAGCTGTGGAGCCTGTGGAGAGTGAAGAGGAGGAAGACGACGGGGACGACACGGACAACAGGGATACAGTCATACAACAATATTTTCAGTAGCACACAGGTAAGAATCACCCACGCCATTTTACATTTACTTAAGGCCTCATGCGTCTCCACTGTCTGTGTTTCCCCCCAGTTCCTGTTAACTGATTTGTGACTTTCCCTTCCCTTTTCAGAGCTGTATGACCCACTGCGTGACTTCTGCTTTGTTTGCCCATGGACTAAAGCTTATTGAAATTGGTATGTTGTCATCACAAAGTAACTGGACATTATTGCACCGTTATGTGTAATACATTTGTTAAGAATACAAGCAGACTCCTGTTATTTTAAGTGCAATAAGTGATTTATTTTAAGTGCTACATATAGGTACATGATTGTAAAATGGTGATGGGTGGGGGTGGAGTAATGTCCATGGCAAAGTCCAGTTCTCAGTCGCACAGGTGCATTGTCCATATGCCTGTGGAAGGATGGAGCAGGGGCAGTTAAAGGTTGGACAGGGTGACAATGTGGGACAGTGGGATGACATCAGGGGGTATCTTAGGCTGGCGGGGGTCTTGCAATCCTACTCTGTCTTCTTGTGAGATCTCTAGCGCCGGCGGAGGTGGTAGGCTGTTCCTGGCCTGGGCTAGTGACAGGGGCCCTTTGGGGTGCCACATGGTCCCGCAATGTGGTGACTATCTGGTTGAGGGCCACGACGATGGTCCCCATTGCGGAACCGATGTTCCTCAGTTCCTCTCTGAATCCCATGTACCGTTCCTCCTGCAGTGCCTGGATCTCCTGGAACCTGGCCAGTACCGTCGCCATCGTCTCCTGGGAGTGGTGGTAAGCTCCCATGATGGAGGAGAGGGCCTCTTGGAGAGTCGGTTCCCTGGGCCTGTCCCCCCCCTGTCGCACAGCAGCCCTCCCAGTTCCCCTGTTTACCTGGGCCTCTGTCCCCTGGACGGTGTGCCCACTACCACTGCCCCCAGGTCCTTGTTGTTGTTGGGGTGGTGGGTCAACCTGGGTGCCCTGTAGTGGTGGACACACCGCTGATTGACGAGGCATGGGCCCGCTGGGTGGGAGCTGTGCTGGTGTTCCCAGAGGGGGTTGGGTCTGGTGTAGCCTGTGGCTGTCTGTGGGGAACCGACTGTCCAGAGGTCCCCGATGGGCCGGACTGGTCATCTGGGTCCAGGGAGACAGAGCTGCTGTCATCGCTGGGGGCCTCTTCTGGGGGTGGGATGGACATCTATGTACCCTCCGTGGCGGTGTGGTGGCGTTCGGGTCCTGCAGGGGTATAAAGGTATGGTTATTGCTTCTGTGTGTGGCATTTCGTGTGATGGGTGGGTGTCCGTGTACCCAAGTGCAGGCATTCCCTTGTGGGGGCTTTTGTGAGGGTGGCTTGTGGGGGTGATGTGTGTGTGCAGTGGGCATGCTTTGGTGATGGGTGTCCATGCTTTGTGGTCGCATGCAGGGCTTGGTGTTGGGATGGGTGGGTTGTGATGGTGAGCCATTTGCAAGGAGTTGGTGTGTTGGGGTTGGGGGTGAGGGTGGGGGTATGATTTGGTGGGGTGGGGGTGGGAAGCAGTAGTGAAGATTTGACTTACCAGAGTCCATTCCTCCACCTACTCCTGCGAGGCCCTCAGGATGTGCAAGACTTCCTCCTCCCATGATGTAAATTCTGGGGGAGTAGATGGGGGTCCGCCGCCAGTCTTCTGCACCGCAATGTTGTGCCTTGATACCATGGAACGCACCTTCCCCCGTAGGTCGTTCCAGCGCTTCCTTATGTCATCCCGATTGCGTGGATGCTGTCCCACCGCGTTGACCCTGTCCACTATCCTTTGCCATAGCTCCATCTTCCTGGCAATTGTGGTGTGCTGCACCTGCGCCCGAAGAGCTGGGGCTCTACACGGACTATTTCCTCCACCATGACCCTGAGTTCTGCGTCAGTGAACCTGGGGTGTCTTTGGGGTGCCATGGGGTGGTGTGGATGAGGTGTGGGGTGGCGTTTGTGGTGATGAGTGTGGTGCGTGTGGTGGTGTGTGGTGTTTGGTGCGTGGATTCTGTGTGGGTGATGGTGTTGTGTGCCTCTGTGTTGTGGGATTGTCTATTCTGTGCTCTCTCTCTAGCCTTCGTCAATAATTTCGTGTCGTAGGGGTTTGTGGTTGATGTGGGTGTGTGTTTTATATTGTGTTGGGTGTGTGGGAGTGGTGTTAGTATGTGTATCAGGTGTGTGTGTTTCAAACTGACCAATGTGGCTGAGTTTTCTATGTGTGTGTGTATTTTGACCGCAGCGGTGTGTACCCCCAATGGAATACCGCGTTTGAAAGACCGCCGCGTGGATTTGTGGGTCGGAATGGTATGGGCGTATTTCTGTTGGCGTGACGGTGGAGGTTTGGTCATCGTCATTTTTTCGCTGACCTTTGGTGTGGCGGGCTTTTGTGGATATCGGGTTTTTGGCGGTTTGCAAGTTGCGGGTCAGAATGACTGTGGCGGTTTACTGCGGCCGCGGCGGTGTTATGGAGGTCTTCTGACCGGCGGTAAGCGCCTTTTACCGCCGAGGTCAGAGTGACCCCCAAAGTCTCTTTCAAGCACAAAGTACCTGGTTTAGAGTGGCAAATCTCCTCAGAGGGCCACAGAAGAAGAGATACATGGAAAAATGGTGTGTGCGTTGATTTCTCCCCAGCACACACAGACTTGCGTCGTTATTTTCCACGCGGGGAAGTCATGCGTAGTTTTCCGGCGCGCGGACAGTCTCTTTCTGTGGATCGCAGGGATTACCAGATGTCCTGGGTCTGTGCGTGGATTCTCCTGCTTGTTTTCCGGCTGAGCGTCATTCTGCGGGGCTGCGCGTCGAAGTTTCGCTCTCACGGCAGGGCGTCGCGTCGATTTCTCCTCTGGAGGTCGGGCGGCGTTGTCCTTGCGAGGCCGAGCGTCGAAGTTCCGGTCGTCCCGAAGGCGTCGCGTCGATCAGCGTCGGTGTGCGCCATTTTTCTCGCCGCGGGACAAGCTGTGCGTCGAAAATTTCAGCGCACGGAGCGTCCAAGTGAAAAAGAGAAGTCTTTTTGGTCCTGAGACTTCAGGGAACAGGAGGCAAGCTCTATCCAAGCCCTTGGAGAGCACTTTCACAGCCAAACAAGAGTTCAGCAAGGCAGCAGGCCAACAGCAAGGCAGCAGTCCTTTGTAGAAAGCAGACAGGTGAGTCCTTTGAGCAGCCAGGCAGTTCTTCTTGACAGGATGTAGTTTCTGGTTCAGGTTTCTTCTCCAGCAAGTGTCTGATGAGGTAGGGCAGAGACCCTGTTTTATACCCAAATGTGCCTTTGAAGTGGGGGAGACTTCAAAGAGTGGCTAAGAAGTGCACCAGGTCCCCTTTCAGTTCAATCCTGTCTGCCAGGGTCCCAGTAGGGGGTGTGGCAGTCCTTTGTGTGAGAGCAGGCCCTCCACCCTCCCAGCCCAGGAAGACCCATTCAAAATGCAGATGTATGCAAGTGAGGCTGAGTACCCTGTGTTTGGGGTGTGTCTGAGTGAATGCACAAGGAGCTGTCAACCAAGCCCAGCCAGATGTGGATTGTAAGGCACAGAAAGATTTAAGTGCAAAGAAATGCTCACTTTCTAAAAGTGGCATTTCTAGAATAGTAATATTAAATCCGACTTCACCAGTCAGCAGGATTTTGTATTACCATTCTGGCCATACTAAATATGACCTTCCTGCTCCTTTCAGATCAGCAGCTGCCACTTCAACAATGTATGAGGGCAGCCCCAATGTTAGCCTATGAAGGGAGCAGGCCTCACAGTAGTGTAAAAACGAATTTAGGAGTTTTACACTACCAGGACATATAACTACACAGGTACATGTCCTGCCTTTTACCTACACAGCACACTGCTCCAGGTGTTACCTAGGGCACACATTAGGGGTGACTTATATGTAGAAAAAGGGGAGTTATAGGCTTGGCAAGTACTTTTAAATGCCAAGTCGAAGTGGCAGTGAAACTGCACACACAGGCCTTGCAATGGCAAGCCGGAGACACGGTTAAGGGGGCTTCTTAAGTGGGTGGCACAACCAGTGCTGCAGGCCCACTAGTAGCATTTAATCTACAGGCCCTAGGCACATGTAGTGCACATTACTAGGGACATATAAGTAAATTAAATAGTCCAATCAGGTATGATCCAAAGTTACCATGTTTAAAAAGGGAGAGAGAATATGCACTTTAGCACTGGTTAGCAATGGTAAAGTGCGCAGAGTCTAAAAGCCAGCAAAACAGGGTCCAAAAAGTGGAGGGAGGCAGGCAAAAAGTTAGGGGTGACCACCCTAAGGCATGTCAGATCTAACATGTGTCCCCCCCAGCTGAAAGTGGGGAGAGCTACCCGACCTCCTGGGAGCTCTCATCGCTAAGGCGGAAGTATCTGGAGAGACCATCAGCATTGGTCTGGTCAACCCCTGGGCGATGCACTACCGTAAAGTCCATCCCCTGTAGGGAAATGGACCATCTCAAGAGTTTTGGATTCTCACCCCTCATCTGCATGAGCCATCTGAGGGGCCTGTGGTCTGTCTGAACCCGGAAGTGAGTCCCAAACAGGTAGGGTCTGAGCTTTTTCAGTGCCCAGACCACAGCAAATGCTTCTCTCTCAATAGCACTCCACCTTTGTTCCCGTGGTAATAGTCTTCTGCTAATAAAGACTACTGGTTGGTCTGAGCCCTCCTCATTCAGCTGTGCTAGAACAGCCCATATGCCATGCTCTGAAGCGTCTGTCTGCACAAAAAATTCCTGGGAGTAGTCAGGGGCCTTGAGCACGGGGCTGTGCACATGGCTTCTTTCAGAGAATCAAAGGCTTTCTGACAGGCCTCTGTCCAATTCACCAACCTAGGTTGTTTCTTGGAAGTGAGTTCTGTCAAGGGGGACACAATGGTACCATAACCCTTGACGAACCTGCGGTAGTATCCAGTGAGGCGCAGTCTGTGTTCTAGGTGGTTGCCAGGCCTTGATAGTTTCAATCTTGGCCTGGAGCGGCTGCACCCTTCCACCACCTACTAGGTGTCCCAAGTACACCACAGAACCCTACCCAATCTGGCACTTACTAGCCTTAATAGTCAGGCCTGCCTGTTGCAGAGCCTGAAGCACCTCCTTGAGGTGGAGCAGGTGTTCCTCCCAGCTGGAACTGTAGACAGCTATGTCATCCAGGTAAGCTGCACAGAAGGCATCTTTACCAGCTAGGACCCCATTAACCAACCGTTGGAAGGTAGCAGGGCATTTTTCAGCCCAAATGGCATCACCCGGAATTGGTAATGGCCATCAGGGGTGGAAAAAGCGGATCTTTCTTTAGCCCCCTCAGTCAGGCCAATCTGCCAGTACCCAGAAGTAAGATTGAATGTACTCAGGAACTTGGCAGCGCCTAGCCTGTCAACGAGCTCATCAGCTCGGGGGATGGGGTGAGCATCAGTCCGGGTGACTGAGTTGAGACCCCGGTAGTCCACACAGAACTGGAGTTCTGGCTTCGCACCTGGGGCAGTAGCCTTGGGAACAAATACCACCGGGCTGGCCCAGGGACTACTGGATTTCTCAATAACCCCCAAAGTCAACATCTTGGAGACCTCCTCCTTGATGCTGGCCTTCACCTT
Organism: Pleurodeles waltl; assembly: GCF_031143425.1. NCBI lineage: Eukaryota > Metazoa > Chordata > Amphibia > Caudata > Salamandridae > Pleurodeles > Pleurodeles waltl. The sequence continues at coordinate 135,920,188 of NC_090441.1, forward strand.
ATCTGACAACCTGTAAATTTTGTTCTTTACAGGGGAACTGTCACCTGTGTCAATGTCATGCACACAGAGGTGGGTTAGTCCAGGAGTAAGGGAGAACAGGGGGGAGAACTGCTCTAACAGTTCATAGCAGTCCCCTCTCTGGGTTGGAGTCAGGGAGTCAGAGAGAATGACACCACCTACTGACCCATCCCCTTCTTTGACAGCGAGGAGGTCGAGGAGAGGTTCACTCTCCTCTTCCATGCCCTCATCTGTGACTAGGAGCATACTGACCTCAGACCTCTCAAAGTGAGGTTTGAGCCGGTTGTGATGGAGGACCCTTAGGGGGTGCCTAGGGGTCTTGAGGTCCACTAGGTAAGTGGCCTCCCCTTTACGCTCCTTGATCTCAAAGGGGCAGTCCAGCGGTCCTGGAGAGCCCTGGGCTCTACTGGCTCCATCACCCAAACTTTGTCTCCAGGTGAGAACTCAACTAGAGTGGCCTTCTGGTCGTACCACTCCTTCATCACCTCTTGACTGGCCTCGAGGTTACTCTGGGCCTGCTTCCAGAAGCGTTGGGTTTGTTTGCAGAGGGCCAGCATATAGCTGACCACATCCTGGGGAGGGGCCTGGGGAGCTTTCTCCCAGCCCTCCTTAACGATGCTTAGGGGTCCCCTGACAGGGTGACAATAGAGAAGCTCAAAGGGGCTGAACCCCACTCCTTTCTGGGGCACCTCTCTATAAGCAAACAACAGGCAGGGTAAGAGGACGTCCCACTTACGCCTCATGGCCTCAGTCAGGCCACCAATCATGCCTTTCAGGGTCTGGTTGAATCTCTCAACAAGCCCATTGGTTTGAGGATGATAAGGGGTGGTAAACCGGTAGGTCACCCCACACTCATCCCACAGGGCCTTCATGTATGCAGACATGAAGTTTGTGCCCCTGTCAGACACGACCTCCTTAGGGAATCCCATAAGGGTAAATATTCCCAACAGGGCTCTAGTCACCACCTTTGCAGTAACTGTTCTCAGAGGGATCGCCTCTGGATAGCGGGTGGCATGGTCCACCAAAACCAGGATAAACCCGTTGCCCAAGGCAGTTTTGGGGTCCAAGGGACCAACAATGTCGATGCCCACCCTTTCAAAGGGGGTGCCAACGACTGGGAGTGGGAGCAGGGGAGCTTTAAGCCGTTTCCCTGCCTTCCCACTAGCCTGGCAGGTGGGGCAAGCTCTGCAGAAGTTATCTGAGGCTTTCCTCATTCTGGGCCAATTAAAGTGGGTGTCAAGCCTGTTAAAGGTCTTGTCTTGGCCCATGTGTCCTGCCAGGGGAATGTTGTGAGCCAGGCCTAATAGGAATTTCCGGTAACAATGGGGGACCACCAGCACACGGTGTGCCCTAGGACCTGGAATCCTACGCTCACTGTAAAGGAGATCATTCTCCCAGTAAATATGGTGAGCACCAGAGGTGTCACCTGCTGCGTGGTCTGTGGCCTGCTTCCTCAGACCCTCAAGTGTGGGGCATTCTTTCTGCGCCTTGCAGAATGCTTCCCTGGTTGGCCCCCCTTCTACTTGCCAGCCAGCAAGTTCAGGTAGGTTACCCAGGGCAGCCATGTCCTCCCCGGTTGGCTCAGGGGCCTCCTCCTCCTCAGGGGCCTTGTCTACCATCGTGGGAACATTGGAGGTGGGTTTCCCGTGCCCCTGGCCCTCCCATTTGGCATCTGTGTGGGCCCTCTTTCCAGGCTCCAGACACCCTTGACTCCCTTCCCGGTCAGCCATGGACCGTGTGGTCATGCAGACCCACTCAGGTAACCCTAACATCTCCAGGTGAGATCTGAGCTCTACTTCTTTCCAAGCAGTATGCTCAAGATCATTGCCTAACAGACAATCTACAGGCATGGCAGGACTCAAAGCTACTTTCAGTGTACCAGAGACCCCCCCCCCCCACTCAAAGGGAACCAGAGCCACCGGTAGGTGACTCTCACGATTGTCAGCGACCATGACCTGGTGGAATGTATTAGGGACTATCTGCTCTGTTGACACCAGCTGTCTCTGGATAGTAGTCATACTGGCTCCTGTGTCACGCAGAGCCTCCACCTTCTGCCCATTAATGGTGACCCACTGCCTGTACTTGGAAGTATTTCGGGGCATGTGGGCTTTGGGCACCATTTCTCTTTCTCCCAGGGACACAAGGGAAATCTCTACCTGTTCCCCAAAGCTATCTGGGTCCATCTCCCCCCCAAGCGCTACACTAGTCAACCCAGGTGTCTGTCCGGTAGTGGACGGTGCCCTCTTGGAGCACTGGGGGTCGCCTTTATAGTGACCATACTGGTAACACTCCATGCATTTGGGGTTGGATTTCCCTGACCTGTCATACGTCCCTGGCTTTTTCCCAAATCTGGAAAAGGAATGGTTGCCACCCCCTCCCTGGGAATTCTTTTGGGGGCCTTTTGAGAGTTCCTTATCTGTAAGTTTATCTCCCCCCTCTTTCTTCTGTTGGGAACCCTGACCACCTTTGTGGGTGTCCCCCCCAGGTACCTTTTTGGACACTCTGGTGCTAACCCAGAGGTCCACCTCCTCAGCAAACTTCCTGGGATCAGTCAGCTTACTATCTACCAAGTGCTGGCGCAACTCTGTATAGGTAACATTGAGCATATGCTCTCTCAGAATCAAGTCATGTAGCCCTTTATAATTATCTACTTTGTTGCCCCGCACCCATCCATTCAGTGCCTTACTGGAAAAGTCAAAGAAATCTACCCATGTTTGTGTGATTTGTTTGGTGCTGCCCCTGAACCTCTGACAGTATCCCTCAGGGGTCAGCCAAACTTGGCAAGTAAAGTGGCTTTCTGAAGGGGGTATGTGTTTTGATCCGGTTGATCCAATGTGAGAAGTGTGTCCCTCCCCAATGGCGGCACACAACCCCACATAGCTACCCCCCATTGCCCTTCAGGAACCTCATGAGCCATTAGTGCAACTTCATAAGCAGCTAACCATTTATCTATGTCATCTCCCACCACAAAACTGGGCACCATATTTTTGGGTATACAAACCTTCTTTTCTCCAGCAGGTCCTGTCTGTATGCTGCCACCATTATTGCTGGATTCAGACTGTCTCGCCTTGATCTCCAGCTCCTTGAGACTCAGTTCATGAGCCAACAATAGTTTCTTTTCAGCCAAAGCTCTTTCAGCTTCCACCTGTTTGGCTGCTCTTTCAGCTTCAGCCTGTTTGGCTGCTCTTTCAGCTTCAATCTGTTTGGCTGCTCTTTCAGCCTCAGCTTGCTTGGCTTCTCTCTCTGCCCTTCTTTCCTCCTGTTGAGCCTCAATTTTCAGTTTTGCCATTTGCAATTGGAACTCCCTTTCCTCTCTTCTTTCCTCTGCGGTCAGGCTTTGCACAGAGAACTGCTCCCTGGTCTGGAAGGGGGCACAATTGCAGTGGTAACACCATCCACAGATAGCAACAAATCCTCTGAGGGGCCATTTTCTGGCTCCTCTTCCTCATCATCCTCTTCTAAATGGGCTTCTGCCCAGGCCCTCAGCGCCACTTGAAAGTCCTCCTTTTTGGAGGCCCCTTGGGTGGGTACCCTCATTGCCCTGCAGAACCTTCTTAGTTGTTTGACCGTATATGTATCCAACAGGACTAGGTCAAAGTCTGCTATCTGAGACCCAGTCAGAGACATGTTGAGTGAGGATTTAGTTTTTGAAAATTGTCAGGAAAAAAACGAATTTGCAAAAAGAGATAAAAATCAAGTTGACCTTCAACTGTGGGTAGGTAGTGAAATACTTAGCTACTGTATGTCACTGCACAAATACAAGTCCTATCCTCACCGCTGATCACCAATGTTAGAAATGGGGTTTTTGGTTGGCAGTCAGGTTACCCTCTGTCCAAGCAAGAACCCTCACTCTAGTCAGGGTAAGTCACACAGAATCCAAAATTAGCCTGTGCCCACCCTCTGGTAGCTTGGCACGAGCAGTCAGGCTTAACTTAGAAGGCAATGTGTAAAGTATTTGTGCAATAAATCATACAATACCACCATATAGCACCACAAAAATACAAAACACAGTGTTTAGAAAAATATATAATATTTATCAGGATAATTGTAGGTCAAAACAAATAAAGTTGCAATGTGAATTTGTAGAGATATCACTGAAAAGTGATATAAAGGCCCTCATTCCAACATTGACGGGCGGCGGAGGCCGCCCGTCAATGTTGCGCGTCAGGAATACCGCTCTGCGGTCCAGAGACCGCGGAGGGTATTCCAAGTTTTCCCCTGGGCTGGCGGGCGGCCGCCGAAAGGCCGCCCGCCAGCCCAGGGGAAAACGACCTTCCCACCATGAAGCCGGCTCGTAATCGAGCCGGCGGAGTGGGAAGGTGCGACGGGTGCTGTTGCACCCGTCGCGTATTTCACTGTCTGCAAGGCAGACAGTGAAATACATTTTGGGGCCCTCTTACGGGGGCCCCTGCAGTGCCCATGCCGTTGGCATGGGCACTGCAGGGGCCCCCAGGGGCCCCGCGACTCCCCCTCCCGCCATCCGGTTCCCGGCGGGAGAACCGCCAGCAACTGGATGGCGGGAGGGGGAGTCGGAATCCCCAAGCCGGCGCAGCAAGCTGCGCTGGCTTGGAGGATTCCTTGGGGGCAGCGGGAAACCGGCGGGAGACCGCCGGTTTCCCTTCTCTGACCGCGGCTAAGCCGCCGCGGTCAGAATGCCCCGCGGGGCACCGCCGGCCTGTCGGCGGTGCCACCGCGTCGCGCGGCCCTGGCGGAAGTAATCCGCCAGGGTCGTAATGACCACCAAAGTGTCTTAAGTCTTTAAAAAGCAGACAAAGGGGGTCATTCCGACCCCGGCGGACGGCGGAAGCCGCCCGCCTGGCGGGAACCGCCAGAAGACCGTACCGCGGTCATTCTGACTTTCCCGCTGGACCGGTGGGTGACCGCCAGAAGGCCGCCCGCCGGCCCAGCGGGAAAGCCCCTTCAACAATGAAGCCGGCTCCGAATGGAGCCGGCGGAGTTGAAGGGGTGCGACGGGTGCAGTGGCACCCGTCACGATTTTCAGTGTCTGCTAGGCAGACACTGAAAATCATTATGGGGCCCTGTTAGGGGGCCCCCTGCAGTGCCCATGCCAATGGCATGGGCACTGCAGGGGCCCCCAGGGGCCCCACGACACCGGTTCCCGCCATCCTGTTCCTGGCGGTTTTTACCGCCAGGACCAGGATGGCGGGAAGGGGGTCGGAATCCCCATGGTGGTGCTGCGAGCAGCGCCGCCATGGAGGATTCTTTGGGGCAGGGGTAAACCGGCGGGAAACCGCCGGTTGCCCTTTTCTGACCGCGGCTTTACCGCCGTGGTCAGAATTGCCCAAGAAGCACCGCCATCCTGTTGGCGGTGCTTCCTCCGTCCCCGGCCCTGGCGGTCCATGACCGCCAGGGTCGGAATGAGGCCCAAAGTCTCTTTCAAGCACAAAGTACCTGGTTTGGAGTGGAAAATCTCCTCAGAGGGCCACAGAAGAAGAGATACGTGGAAAAATGGTGTGTGCGTCAATTTCTCCCCAGCACACACGGACTTGCGTCGTTATTTTCCACGTGGACAGTCTCTTTCTGTGGATCGCGGGGATTACCAGATGTCCCGGGTCTGTGCGTGGATTCTCCTGCTTGTTTTCCTGCTGCGCGTCATTCTGCGGAGCTGCGCGTCGAAGTTTCGCTCTCACGGCAGGCGTCGCGTCGATTTCTCCTCTGGAGGTCGGGCGGCGTTGTCCTTGCGAGGCCGTGTGTCGAAGTTCCGGTCGTCCCGAAGGTGTCGCGTCGATCAGCGTCGGTGTGCGCCATTTTTCTCGCCGCGGAACAAGCTGTGCGTCGAAAATTTCGGCGCACGGAGCGTCCACGTGAAAAAGAGAAGTCTTTTTGGTCCTGAGATTTCAGGGAACAGGAGGCAAGCTCTATCCAAGCCCTCGGAGAGCACTTTCACAGCCAGACAAGAGTTCAGCAAGGCAGCAGGCCAACAGCAAGGCAGCAGTCCTTTGTAGAAAGCAGACAGGTGAGTCCTTTGAGCAGCCAGGCAGTTCTTCTTGGCAGGATGTAGTTTATGGTTCAGGTTTCTTCTCCAGCAAGTGTCTGATGAGGTAGGGCAGAGGCCCTGTTTTATACCCAAATGTGCCTTTGAAGTGGAGGAGACTTCAAAGAGTGGCTAAGAAGTGCACCAGGTCCCCTTTCAGTTCAATCCTGTCTGCCAGGGTCCCAGTAGGGGGTGTGGCAGTCCTTTGTGTGAGAGCAGGCCCTCCACCCTCCCAGCCCAGGAAGACCCATTCAAAATGCAGATGTATGCAAGTGAGGCTGAGTACCCTGTGTTTGGGGTGTGTCTGAGTGAATGCACAGGGAGCTGTCAACCAATCCCAGCCAGACGTGGATTGTAAGGCACAGAAAGATTTAAGTGCAAAGAAATACTCACTTTCTAAAAGTGGCATTTCTAGAATAGTAATATTAAATCCGACTTCACCAGTCAGCAGGATTTTGTATTACCATTCTGGCCATACTAAATATGACCTGCCTGCTCCTTTCAGATCAGCAGCTGCCACTTCAACAATGTATGAGGGCAGCCCCAATGTTAGCCTATGAAGGGAGAAGGCCTCACAGTAGTGTAAAAACGAATGTAGGAGTTTTACACTACCAGGACATATAACTACACAGGTACATGTCCTGCCTTTTACCTACACAGCACCCTGCTCTAGGGGTGACCTAGGGCACACATTAGGGGTGACTTATATGTAGAAAAGGGGGAGTTATAGGCTTGGCAAGTACTTTTAAATGCCAAGTCGAAGTGGCAGTGAAACTGCACACACAGGCCTTGCAATGGCAAGCCTGAGACACGGTTAAGGGGGCTACTTAAGTGGGTGGCACAACCAGTGCTGCAGGCCCACTAGTTGCATTTAATATACAGGCCCTAGGCACATGTAGTGCACATTACTAGGGACTTATAAGTAAATTAAATAGTCCAATCAGGTATGATCCAAAGTTACCATGTTTAAAAAGGGAGAGAGCATATGCACTTTAGCACTGGTTAGCAATGGTAAAGTGCGCAGAGTCTAAAAGCCAGCAAAACAGGGTCCAAAACGTGGAGGGAGGCAGGCAAAAGGTTAGGGGTGACCACCCTAAGGCATGTCAGGTCTAACAGTGCTGCCACTACAGCAGCCACATTGGGCCTATCGCGGGAAGCCAACAAGATGGTTGGCAGGTGGAAATCACAATTTTACGTGCGCTATGTGCACCCCCATTTGGTTTAGCTTCCTCTATGACCTAGATTCCTTTTTCCCTCTGTTCCAGTCGTCGGGTGCAGTCCGATTCACATTTGTTGGTGTGGACATTCCTTCATTCGAAGAGCGGCACAGTATTTCAATGACTCTGGCCTGATGAAGGTGGGATTCCAGCATCATTGGGTGGGTATTGGAGGCCTCAAGCTAAGAGATTTATTTCACCATCTTGATAAGGCCTTGAACGAAGGGGGGCTTTCCCCCTAGTGATGTTAAGGTGATGTCCTCTGCTTGGACACCTGTATGGTGGTGCGTGTTGGAGCCTGCCGGCACAATGCACACTGCAGCCTTAGTGGCAAGAAACTGTCTCCATGAGTGCTGTAACCAATCTGCTGCCTACTGTCTTTGTAAACATCTTTGGAAATACTCTAAGACATATCCTTCGTAGTTTGTTTGTCAAATTCTGCTGTCCCTTGCGGGGGGATGGTCTTTGGGACAACGGATAACAAGTGGCATGCGCCAATATGATATGCTACATGATATTATGATGTTTAATGTGTTATACTGGAATTAAAGGGGTTCGTGTGGGTGATCCCCATACTTCAAGTTGTTACAAATCTTCTTTCATGGGGGTTGAGTAGCACGTTGTGTGCACACTATTCCTCGGTGCCCCCCCAGGTCCTGGGGGAGGGGTGCCCTTAGTTGCGCCAGGGGCTGGAGCCTTTCCCCCCTCCCCCCTTCGCACAGGTCCGGAGGCTGTAGCAGATGCAACAAAGGGGCTACGTCGGACCAGAAGCGCATCATTGGGTGGTGCCTTGGGGACCCAACTCAAGACAATATTAATAGGGGCGTGACCCAGACCTTGCCCTTATTGCCCTCTGATCTCTAGAGGTGTCAGTCGTCATGCCCCTCCAGAAACGAATCCCACCCACCTGTCCCCGTAGGCTGGAAATGGCAGGGAATACTCGGAATATGGATTCTTGGCTGGACTGAACCCCTAAGCGGCCTAAGCGGGAAATGATTGGGTGGGCAATGGGCTAGCAAGAGAGGTAGTCTGGCCTGCCTGTGGCCCTGGACTATCTTCCCTGCCCGAGATGCCTGGTTCGAACTTTGGTGGCTATGTCTGTTTTCACGTACCCTGGAGGGGCGGATGCGCTATGCCGTGCCCTGGGATTTGATGGGAACACCCTTCTGGATTGGAGGTATGCCAAAATGTTGTTGTGCCAGTGGCGTTAAGGTGATGTCCACTGCTTAAATGCCTAGGGTGGTGGTGCATGCTGGGGCCTGACGGCACAATGCGCACTGCAGCCTTAGTGGCAAGAGACTGTCTCTATGAGTGCTGTAACCAATCTGCTGCCTCCTGTCTTTGCAAACATCTTTGGAAATGCTCGTAGACATATCGTTCGTAATTTGTCAAACTCTGCTGTCCCTTGCGCGGGAGGGTCTTTGGGCCGATTGATGAAGTGGCATACGCCAGTATGATATGATTTATGTTGTTATGATGTTTAATGTGTTATACTGGAATTAAAGGGCCACGCGTGGGTGATCCCCATACTTCAAGTAGTTACGAATTTTGTTTCATGGGGGGGTGTCGCAGCATTTTAGTAACTTTTGATGCAGTTGAGCTAGAAACACATTTTCTTGTTAAATTCGGAAAATTTTGCAGTAGATGATGGATTGTGTGGCAAATACAGCATACCAATAATTTACCCGGAAAACACAGCAGCCACAAAATCGCATATTGTAGGTAAGTAATCAAAGCATTTTCTGCAGTGTATTCAGCTGAAAACTCACGAACCAGAAGACTGTAAAATGGTCGCCTCAGTATGTAAACATAATTATCTGCATTTCAATAAATAATGTTCTTGGCCGGTCGTCCCATCCAATCAGTCATTTCCGTACAGCAGACGGAGATGGCCTATTCAGTTTCAGGAAAAACACATTTCTGGTGTATTTCAGTGTATCATTTTGTGCTCGAGCAGGGAGCACAGTAAACCGAGCCAGAGTAGAAGTTGAAAGTCTCTGCGTGATACCCGGCAGCCTGGCATCTCAGCAGTGCCATCTGAGCTATGCACTGATTCCAGAACCCGCAGCGCACCAGCAGGGCCCATACTCACTATCTGCTGATTAGGGGAAGGCGAAGTAAAATACCAGATGTGATAATTAAAAGCATTTCCATCAGATCGCTCCATGAGAAATGCTTTAATGCGATATCTTGATTTTCGTCTAATTAACGTTCTGACATCGAGAAATCACATCATGGCATTAACAAAGGGACATTTGAGCCACGCATGGGCACTGTCTCCAAGATCAATGAGAATTCTCTTGCACCAAAGACCGAAACCCTTAGAATTTAGGATTTTTTTCATGAAGGTAAAATGAAAAAAACTATAACGATTTCCTCCCTCAGGAGAATACAACACAAAATTATGTAGTACCTATTACACCTGACTCCAGGCCATATGGCTGACTTTCATCCAGTCCTGGTTTTTCAGCCAAAACGAATATTCTTGCTGGGACTGGTAGTTTGACTTTTGCATTATAAGGATAGACAAAAAAGTCCCACCTAGCTCTCCGCTGTGTTTAGTTGACGAAAGTCGTCCATCAGCTATGGGGCCAGATCCATAAATCCATTACAACAGACCAAAGCGGGTCACTGAAACAAATTACTCCTACATTCCCTGTCCTCTCAACACCAAGGTGCCCGCAGCAGACTCGAACTGGCATGTGAGCAAATGGACAATAACCACACTATCATCACCAAACACCCAGATTTATCAAGACTGTGCTACTACAAAGTCCCACAACGTGACGCACACAGTGCTTAATTTGTAAATAAAAACGTGCCTGTGCCCAACGCTTTCCTCTGAAACACGCGGCTGCTGCAATTATATGTGTGAGCACTGAATACTGAGGCAGCGTAATCCTAAAGCCATCTCTGGCCTCTTTAATCTATTTACAGCCACTCCCTGCCCCTACAGCTCACTCTTGCAGCTTTCTGTTTTCTCCCTTTGTGAAGCTTTTCTATTTTTCTCTTCCTCTGGCTTTCCCATACAAGAGTTTTGCTAGCAGTAAGTGCTTGAGGCAGCAAAATAAGTGGCGGCCCCCAAAAATAAGTGCTGGTGTCCTGCACCGAAAACCACCGGCTCAAATTAAGCACTGAACGCACAGCAGTGCAAGTCTTGAAAGGGCATTTCCTTTCTATTTCAAATATTTGTATCTCTACAAAAATGCTCTGATCAGCACAAATAGAACTTTTCATTGCTTCGAGCCACTTTGTGTCAAAAGAATATTTAATTTTTTGAGGCAAAGTCCTATCTACTAAAATTGTCAGACTGGGTTTTGTGTCAAAATATAGCTTTTTTTGAGGCAGGGGCAAAGTTGCAAAAATGTATTTATTTCTCACAACCAGTGTTTCCCAAATAGTGGGTCTTGACCCACTGGTGGGTCCACATACGATTTTTGGTGGGTCATTCTAGGCATTAAATAAATATGCCTTTGAATTCTATATTTATCATGCCACATTTGCTGCACTTCAAAGACAGTGGTCAAATCAAATGTGAGGCTATGCCTTCTGCCGCTCATTTTTTAACAGGGAGATGGGAGTTTATAAAATCCTCTCACTCTTCAGTCAGAGAAAAATAAAGTGAATTATGTGACGGTCCTGCTGGAGCACATGAAGTGTGAAAGGAAAGCTGGAGGATGCCATTTAGTCCCAACACACAACAAAATGTAAGTACCTGTAAATGAACTGTACACACTCAGCAGTTAAGAAAGGAAAAATGAAGCATATTTATTTTGTACTTGTGACGTATAATGGAAACAAAGAAGTAGGATCACCACTAATCAAGACACTTTACTTGGTGATGCACAAATAATAAATATTCACTGAATCCCAATTTCCATACATTATCATTTGTGTGCTTTATAGTCCTATCTGTAAAACTGAATATCTGTGCACATCTCCTGACCATTTTCAATGGAAACTGTGCTGTCTGCAAACCACAATATGCTTCACACAATGCTTTATTACATAAAAAATCACCCACCGCATGCCCATTAAAGCTAGGTGGGTTAGAAAGTTTGTCATACTAAAAGGGAGCATGGACGTAATTTAGGCGTCACCAAGGGTCGCAACTGCAACCTCTGGCTGCCCCTAGGGACTCCTGTCAGTCCCTTTGGGATCCATGGCCTCAAAAGAACCAGAGATGCAGCACAATAATGGAAGCAGAAGGTAAATAGGTCTTGCAGCCCTATTGAACTTCAGAGCAGGAATGGATTTGCCTCTAGAACTTGTAAGTACCCTGTAGCAAACACACTCCTCTACAACCTCCTCTGCCGTTGCTACAAATGGGCATTGCAGTTTGTGGATTGTCTCCTGCTCAGAAGGTGTGAGGCAACAGAGGGGAACAGAGGGTTGTGGCGAGGGGAGGGGATTCTGCTCTGAAATGTATTTTAGCTCGTTCTTCTTAAATTGGGGGGCAGAATTATGTAAAGTGGTGCTGCACCAAGTGTAGTGCCACTTTCCCTGGGCCCCTTAGTGCCCCACTACCGCCACCATATGTGTACCATGCTAACGCGTCCCTTTATGATAATTTATTACACATCAGGACTCGTTTTAGGCCAATGAATCTTTTTACCCAGTTGAGAGACACCTTAGGACGAGATAGCTAATCAATATGTCAATCAATATGTCAATAATATTATCAATATTTATCACGACAATACATTTCACTTTAGTCAAAGTCATTAATCAATTCAAGACACTACCATGACCTTTCAGCCTTGAATAACCACACCGGTTTAGTAGAATTTTATGAGTTTTATTCCCTATTACTTACAGATCTAATAGCAGGTGTGTTAATCTCAAAACCAAGAAACATAATAGCATAGTCACGATATGGCAACTTTGATAAGATTTCATTAAAGCGAGAATCACATACATCAGAACAAAACACGGCGTGAACATAGATCAATTTAGCAGAGTGTCAATAACGCGTCAGTTCAACAAAGCATAGTTTCGGTCGTTTGTCTATTTGCATCAGTTTAATGAACACCTGTCCTAACCACTGATTGGCATTCGCATGTTGGGCTTCATGCAAAACAATTTAGAACACCAATTTGGAAAACATCTAACTAAGGTCTCTGTCAAAAGTAAGCAGTTGGTACCTAGAAAGCAAAAGCAAACAGACAAATCACAATTGCATTGTCATAATTACCCTCCAAAGTTTAGGGCAGCGCACAGGTTCAGTCTTCGTCTTCAGGACATCAGTCAAATCGGCATTAGTCAGAACTCAGCTCCGGGGCAAAAAGGGCACTTCCCTCATAAGGAGGTAAAGTGTAAAATGGACAATTCTAAGGGCGAGGATGGTTTTAAGTAAACCAACAAGTCACCAAACAAAGTGACAGAGTTTCTGGATAAAATCAATAGCATTCCCTACCTAATTCTAAATGGCTTCTTGTGTCATGGGTTTTTATCCCTTTTTCGTTATACATTCCCCCAAAATTTTATTGGACATTTGTTATACCCCACTATCTTTAACCTATCAGAAAACAGATTAGGTCACCTAATTCTTTCACCCCATATTGATTTACAAGTCTCTGATTGGTTGTCCTGTTTGGTATCTTCAGAGGTGGCACATCCGGTATGATTTCATCTTTCTGTAATTCTTTGCACATCTTTTGGTCAGTAGCTCCATTGTCTTCACCGGTTTGAATGACCTTGTACATTACATTAATCTACACAGTTTAATTTTATTTTAACATTATTCTGCAAGGAAGGAAAAGTTGTGGGAACGGATCTAACATGGTTACATTCGTCTTCTAGTTTGAAGAAAAATATGAAAGGTCGTGTCCCTTTGTGAGTCAGCACACTGCAAGATAGAAAAATACATTTAAGATGAGAGCCAAGCAGCTAAACTTCGGCTCATGCTAACTTAAGGCCTATAAGGATTTCAGCACAGATTCAACAACGTAATCATTAATATAAACTTATTTAATCATAATATAAACATTTTAGTCATCATTATTAGTCTACGTATACATTGACGGCCGCTCTCCGTGGTCACGTTTCAGATGCACATTTAAGCAAAATTACTATTACAGTTTCTAGGTGGCATTATCACACATTAATTCATAAACATTTCATGTTAATATGGATTATATTAAGCTCTCTCAGTCCCTCCTTTGATGACGTTCGTCATCACATAAACCTTTCCCTTTTGACCTTTCACTTAATTGTTCACTTTACGCATAATGCGCATTTCAACATCTTGTCCCTTGCGTGAACTTTCCCAAATTTCATTAAACATTTTCTCCCTTTCATTTTCTTCCTTCCTTTTATTTCTCTTTGTCCAATTTCTTTTGATTTTGTCATTTATTTTGCATACTCCTAATAGACAGGCCAGAACAATTAATAGACCCCCTAATATTTTTGCAAGAACCCCATTCCAAATATTGCTAAACCAGCTCCCTACTCTGGCAATTCCTTTTCCTAATTTCTCCCACACTCCAGGTTCCTTCAAATCCTTCAAATCTGCACTATCTTTAGTTAGGTTAGTAAGCATACCTCTAATCTTTTTATTATTGTCAGGTATATATGAGCAACAATGACGCTCGTTGAGCATCTTACAGACTCTGCCGCTTTTTGCTAAAAGAATGTCTAAAGCAAGCCGATTTTGAAGAGTCATAGCTCTTTCCGCAGCAAGTTCAGTATTTCATGGGGTGACAATCCTGTCTTCTTATCAGGGGTGTTCCTCATCGACATCAGCACTAAGGGCAATGCATCTGGCCATTTCATATTGGTAGCTTCACACATTTTTGCCATTCTCGACTTCAGGGTACCATTCATCTGTTCCACTAATCCTGATGCTTCAGGGCGGTAGCTACAATGCAGCTTCTGTTCGATGTCTAACCCAGCACCCAAGAGCTTAATCACCTCATTGTCGAAGTATCTGCCCCTATCTGATTCTATAGAGACCGGAAACCCGAACCTGGGTATTAGTTCCCTAAGCAGCAGCTTTGCAACTGTGAGACTGTCGTTTCTACGTGTGGGGTAAGCTTCAATCCAGTGGCTGAAAATACACACAATCACCAATACGTACTTCAATCCTCCACAAACAGGCATCTCAATGAAATCCATTTGCATCTTGCTAAATGGATCGCCAGCTCTCCCTATGTGGCCCAGAGTTACCACAGTTCCTTTGCCGGCATTCATCTGTTGACAGATGATGCACCTGTGATAAGTAACCTCTGCGGCATGTCTGAATTTTGGGTTAAACCAGTCATTCTTGAATTACCTGATCATTGCATCTCTCCCAAGATGTGCCTGTCCATGGTAAAGCCTCGCAAATTGTGACAGAAGACTGTTTGACAAAACCAGTTTCCCTTCCTCTGAGACCCACAAGTCATCAGCTCTTTGTACGCATTGCATTCTCTGCCAGGAGCGTTTCTCCTCTTTGCTAGCATGACCCTGTAGTGTTTTTAGCTCATCTAGTGTATCAACCACCCTTAATGCAAAATTCAAGCAGGTGTCATTTTCAGTTTGCGGTAACAATTCCCACTGATCTTTGAACGATATACAGTTCAATGCACAAAACCTTGCGACTTGATCTGCATAGCCGTTTCCCATGGACACAAAGTCTTGTGACTTAACATGAGCATTGCATTTCACCACGGCAATTTCAAGAGGTAACTGATTCGCATGTAACAAATCCTTAATTTGTTCACCATTTTTCACAGGAGAACCAAAGAGATCATGAAACCTCTCTGTGAACACAATTGGCCAAAATAATGTACAATTCCAAATCCGTATCTGCTGTCAGTATAGATAGTGATTCTCAAATTTTCAGCTGTGTGGCATGCCTTAGTAAGGGCAATTAATTCTGCCACTTGTGCGGAACACACTCTCTCGAGCCAGGAAGCTTCAATGATACCAGCTATGGTACATACAGCGTAACCGGCTCTCAGCATTCCGACTGAGTCTCTCAAACAGGATCCATCAACAAACATAATGCAGTCATTTTCTTTTAACTGCGTATCTTGAATATCAGGTCGGGGCTTGGTACATAGTTCTGTTACCTCAAGACAATCATGCTCCACTTCCTCTTCATTATTAATCTCAGTACTTTCAACAAGAAGTAGAGTTGCCGGGTTTAATACAGTACATCGCTTAAGTGAGACATTAGGTGACCCCAAAATGATAGTCTCATATCGGGTAAGTCGGGCATTTGTCATGTGCTGGGTTTTAGTTCGAGTCAGCAAAATTTCAACTGAATGTGGAACCATTACTGTCAAGGGATGTCCCATCACTATGCCTTCACAATGCGTGAGGCTTTGACCAACTGCTGCAACTGCGCGCAAACAACCCGGTAAGGCTGCTGCGACGGGGTTCAAGGTAGCTGAAAAATATGCTACAGGGCGAATTGCACCTCCATGAACGTGTGTTAAGACAGACAAAGAACAAGCATCATGGTCATGGCAAAACAGTAGAAAAGGTTTTGTGTAATCAGGCATACCCAAAGCTGGTGCCCTGCACATGCACTCTCTCAATTCCATGAATGACTCAATCTCTTCCTTGGATAAAGCTATGGTATACGGCTCATCCTTAATCTCTTTACCAGTCAGTTTTATCAATGGTTTTGAGATAATCGAAAAGTTGGGTATCCACTGGCGACAGTAGCCCACCATTCCCAAAAACATCCTGACATCTCTCTTTGTTGTTGGAGGGTTAATTTGCAAAATAGCTGTCACCCTTTCCTTTGATATTCTCCTGGACCCTCTCTCAATCAAGTGTCCTAAGTACTTTACTTCTTTCTGACAGTACTGCAGTTTCTTTGGCGACACCTTATGTCCGTTCTTTCCCAAATGATTCAGTAAGGCAATTGTGTCATATTTACAGTCATATTTTGTCCTGGACGCAATCAACAAATCATCAATGTACTGTACTAGAGTCGAATTGAAAGGCAGTATTAAGGATTCGAAATCCTTTTTTTAATATCTGATTGAAAATGGACGGTGACTCAGAAAACCCTTGAGGAATTCTGCAACAACTGTACACCTTGTCCAGGAATTTGAAACTGAATAAAAACTGTCTGTCCTCATGAAGAGGCACCAAAAAGAAGGCTTGTGACAAGTCTACAACGGTGAACCATTCAGCATCACACGGAACCTGAAACATGATCACTGCTGGGTTTGGCACTATGGGGCAACACTTCAGCACAATCTCATTTATTTTTCTCAAGTCCTGCACAATTTGAACCTTTCCACAAGGCTTCTTCAGACCCATTATCGGTGAGTTACATGGGCTGCTCAATACCTCTTTCAGGACTCCCTGTTTTACAAAGTCTGCAATTATTTGCGAAACCTGAATAAGGAGATCTTGTGCCATGTGGTACTGCGGCACCTGGGGAAACACTGCATTTGGCTTTACTTGTACTTTAACTGGTTCCACTCCTTTTATCAGTCCCCCTTCCTTTCCTGTCAAATCCCACACCTTTTCCGTCACCGTTCCCTGTAACTCGGCTGGTAAATCCGTCACAGTAAGCATCGGGAATAAAGTTATCAAAGGGTAATCTTCATTTGCGGTTTCTGCTTCTAACTCTGAGAACTGACCATCATCCCCTTCATCATCACTGTTTGTCTGCACTTCAATTCCATCATTGGAACAAGTAATCAAGCATTTCGTCTTACATAGGAAGTCTCTTCCCAGTAGGGACACAGGACTTGAATCGCAGACTACAAACTTGTGCAGTCCCTGGAAGTTGCCAATCTCAACTTGCACTGGATCTGTAATCAGATTTATCAAGTACTGGTTTGCTGCCCCTACCACTATTATGGTACGTCCTGAAAGTGGCAATTTTGGGACTTCTGGACTTCTGACTGTAGAGCGTGTAGCTCCGGTATCAATGAAGAATGAAACCTTGTGACCCATTACCTTTCCCTCTACATAGGGCCCCCTCTGATCTACTTCTAGGGATGCTGCAAGCCTGCACTCTTCACTGTCTGAACTGTCTTCCGACCATTCCTCATTCATTCCATCTTCACCACGCAACGGGAATTGCTGTACTGTATTATTTTGGCTCATCACTTGACCTGTGACCTGCTGAGGAAGCATCACCTGCTGCTGTCCCATTGGAGCCATTGGTAGTTGCATTTGCTGTCTAGGTACTATGGGAACCTGCTGTTGTACTTGCTGCATTTGCACTGAAAGAACACGCGGCATTTGCATTTGCTGCATGGGCTGTAACCCTTGCATCTGAACCATGTTATTCTGGAAGTTCGGATTTTGATTTCTCAATTTTGGACCTCTCACATTTTATAATGTACAGACATTAGTGCTTTGTTGAACGAAACCATCCTGCACCACATTTGGGCATTCCCGCTTCCAATGCCCCACGCCCCGCACGCGTGACATGGAGACATCTTTTTCATCCCTTGTTCGTCATTTTGAACCACAACAGTATTCAAGTCTGGACCGCGATTCACAAAACCTCGACCTCGGCCTCTTGGTTGTGCCTGAAACACACCATTCCCTTGCGGTTGCTGCTGTATCATCTGCTGAATTCCATTCCCCTGCATTCCTGTCTGTGCAGCCCTTATCTGCATCACCATCACTTTCTCCTTTAACTTTCTCTGCTTCAGCTCGATCTCATCACTACAGTATTTCGCATACTGCAACACCTCATCAATCGGCTTAGCTTGCCAACAGATCAAATGATTTTTAATCATCTGGCTAACCACTGGTCTCAGCCCTTCAACAAATCTGAACACGAGATGGTTCATGTCTTTCGGCTCAATAGTCTCAGTACCACTGTAATATTTGAATGTCTTCAATAATCTCTCATAGTAAGCATGTATCGATTCCTTGACCTCCTGTGAGGTCCGGTCGATTTTCTGCCAATCAGTCACTTTCGGCAACACTTTCTGCTTCAAAAACTCAATTACTTTGTGATAATACTTCATCACCTCCTCAGAGGGTGCTCCAGTCACCTTATCCCTTGCCGGCTCCTGTGTCGGCCAGTCTACCCCTCTCTTGCACTCAAGCCATAAGTCGGGCGGAACAATGATCTCAAACAAGGTATTCAAGTCTTCCCAGAGATACTTTGCAAGCTTCACAAACCTATCTGTTTGCTGATACCACTCTATTGGCTTCTCTCTCAACCTGGGATAATCATTTGTAAAAGATAGGATGTCTCCCCTGGACCACGGTACATGAATTAGAAGCCCACCAGCTGTTTCTCTCATTGGTAACATCTTTACTGATTCCGTATCTGGTGAAACTTTAGCTTTACTCGATCCCGGACTGTCACCTTTCTCCTTATCTCTTTTCTTTGCCCATCTGCCTTCCCACTTTTTTAAAGCTCCCCAGATCTGAGCACTTTGCAGTATTTCCTTCAGATGCGCTTTCATTCCGGCAGACCTCATATGCTCGAAGTCCTTTGAGTCAAAGTCTAACCTGTAACTTCTTTTTAAATGTTCAGTATTCTCAATATCAATATTGTATTTGTCCGCCAGGTTTGCTAATTTCTGATGTACTTTGCCTACTTCGTTAGTGATTTTAGGGCACAGATATCTCAATTCTGCTTCTGTATATGACTCTAATCTGTTCATTCCCATTGTTCCGTCCACTAATTCGGCGGCTTCCACGTCCAGTCTCACGAAGTTCAAGTACTCATCTTTCCCCAACCTTTCCGGCTCTACTGCAGTTACTGTAGTCTTTTGTGAAGTATAGGTCTTCTCTAACCACTCATTTAACTGTTGTACCGTAAAACCTTGCAATGAAATGTTCCCTGCATGCATCATTGGCGACTGTGAACGATTCGTACTTATTGTTTGTGGGGTTAGCACACCTAGCCCTGCCTGTCTCATTGCCTCCAATGGCGTTTCAACTGGGCTAAGGTCTAACAAAGACCTCAGTTTTTCAATTGCTCGCTCTCCTGGGGCCATTAACTGGGGAGTTCCTATGGACCCTCCTCTTATTACATCTTGGGTCATTACTCCGTGATCACACATACCAGGCTTACCTTGTGCATACAATGGTACTGGCGGGCCAACAGTAATTGGCAGTGATGTGGCAGCTGGTGTCTGACCTGGTCCCAAACCTCGTGGAGCAGTGACTCCAAAGGTCGGATCCAGTGAAGCCGGGGCAGGTATTAATGGAGGTCCTGCTGCTGGGTTATATCCCGGTATCAGTTGTGGCTGAGGCTGGGGCAGCAATTGTGGAGTTGGGTCAATCTGCACTAACCTCGATTTTGTAAATATCGGGTCTGGTGGCACTATCAGATTTGTAGTAGTCTCTAGTACTGGGACGTCTGGATAGATTCTCTGTATCTGCGGTGGAGGTTGTAACTATCTGCATGTCTGGCGCAGTGGGTACACTGACACCATTCTGTATCGAACCCGTATCACCAGTCTGTGCTGTATCAGTAACTCCCTTCTCCTGCGTCTGGTTCCCAGGACCAGCACTAGTGCTCGGGACATTGTCGCTTAGCGCGTAAGGTGGCGGGCAATCATGCAATAACTGATTTAAAAATTCTTTGTTATCTGAATCATCTTATTCTTCCCAAGATCTCCTAGTTTCTTTAGGCTTACTAGAGTCTTTGTCTGTTTTGCAGGTGGCTTTCTTCCCCTGTGCCTCATCTCCCTGTGTTATTGCTGGGAACAATTTTAATCCATCAACTATTCCCCGTCTCCACATTTTGCTCTCATTATCCCACCTTGCTTCCGCTAGAGTCTTTTCTGCCCTTTTCAGTCTTCTTTGGAACTTCTCTTGTCTCTGTTTAAGAGCCATTAAATCCCAAATTGCTAAAGCCTCATACTGAGCTGGCCTCGGAGGTGGCTTCTGTACACTTAACATCCACCTTAAATTCTCTAGAACTCTTGTATTGAACGTTCCATGCTCGGGGAATGCCAAACAACCCTCTTTTTCTGTCAATTTGCACCACTGTTTCATCCATAAACAAGGCGCGACACCTTTTTCCTCCATGACTATGTAAGCTGGAGTACCCTCAGGCGGTGTAGATTCCCCTTCACTCGCCATAATGTATGTGTCTCCTTTTAGAGCACTCTTAAAAGCTTTGACAAAGTTCATCTTTGCGTCTTTCTTTTGTTTGTATTTAATCAAGAAGTGACTTTAATTCCCAGGACACTCTTCACCCACCTTTCTCAACCTATTGCCTCTCACAGACGGGAGCCAATCCGTGTGCGAACCTTCTCGACAACTGACCTATCTCAGCACGGCACCACTGACATCACACTCACACACTGCAGCTGACAAAGTCTTGCGGTTTATCCGCCCCTCACTGGATTCACACCAAACTAATTGCAAAAATTACTGCAAGCACCTTAACAACAACAACAACACAAATTTGCCGGTTTACTACAGGAAGGGAACACATTCGCTTCAGAACTTTACAGAGATTTCACTTGAAGCCTCGGCCGCTACTCTCTCCTTCTCAGTTCCCGCACCCGCAAGCAGAATTCGACCCGCAAATCCTACTCTCGACTTGTCAATGGTTTGTCCTAGTGCACTTTAGAACTCACCAAATCTCCATCGAAGGTTACATACATACAATTTGACTCAAACTCGACTTGTCAACCACGCCCGATTGACCTAATTAAACCGCACAAATTACAACATAAACCCAAGTGTCTCCTACATTTGTCAATATACTCCGGAGTCTTAGACCACGGCGGGTCCGTACATGAACAATCAACCACGTGGATAATTTTGAGCACAAAGCGTCACACTCATATGAAGTACGCCTACTTCCCAACTCTCATACTGCGGAGTACGCCCACTCCTACTAAAACAACATTACCTGGCCTAAATACACTCAGAATTATCTCAGAAAAACAGTCTGTTAGAAATGGGGTCTTTGGTTGACAGTCAGGTTACCCCCTGTTCAAGCAAGGACCCTCACTCTAGTCAGGGTAAAAGAGAATCACCCTCAGCTAACCCCTGCTTACCCCCTTGGTAGCTTGGCAGAGCAGTAGGCTTAACTTCAGAGTGCTAGGTGTAAAGTATTTGTACCAACACACACAGTAACTTAATGAAAACACTACAAAATGACACAACACCAGTTTAGAAAATTAGGAAATATTTATCTAAACAAAACAAGACCAAAACGACAAAAATCCAACATACCCAAGTCAAGTTATGAATTTGTAAAGATTAAACTCAAAAATAGCGCTTAGAAACAAAAATGCTTCGATAAGTTGTTAACACGGCGTCGTGACGGAGTCGTCCCAACAAACCGACACCAGCGGCGCCGGTCACGGAGTCGCGTAGACCCCCAAGTACAGTACCTTTGGTGAAGAGTGCAAACAAGCCGATGCGCGAAGTCGGGGATTGCGGCATCTGTGCGAAACGTTGAATCCGCGCACTTCGAGCGGTGTCGGTCACGACGTGGTGCGGCGACTTCCACGGAGTCGCGGACTTCAGCGGGGCTGCAGCGGCGTCGGGCCTGCGAAGAGTGTTGCATTCCAGCGAAGATCACGGCGTTGGGTGCAGGCGCCGTCCCCGGATTCAGCAGCGGCGTCGGTCCGGAGTCGTCCGAAGTCGATTTCCTTGGATTTCCACCAGCTTTCCTTTCAAGGGCCCAGGGACTGGATAGGGCACCACTTGTCAGAGCAGGAGTCTCTCCAGAGACTCCAGGTGCTGGCAGAGAGAAGTCTTTGCTGTCCCTGAGACTTCAAACAACAGGATGCAAGCTCTAAATCAAGCCCTTGGAGATTTCTTCACAAGATGGAAGGCACACAAAGTCCAGTCTTTGCCCTCTTACTCTGGCAGAAGCAGCAACTGCAGGATAGCTCCACAAAGCACAGTCACAGGCAGGGCAGCACTTATTCCTCAGCTATTCAGCTCTTCTCCAGGTAGAGGTTCCTCTTGGTTCCAGAAGTGTTTCTAAAGTCTGTGGTTTTGGGTGCCCTTCTTAAACCCAATTTCTCCTTTGAAGTAGGCCTACTTCAAAGTATAGTCTCTTTGGAATGTGAAATCCTGCCTTTCCCAGGCCAGGCCCCAGACACTTACCAGGGGGTTGAAGACTGCATTGTGTGAGGGCAGGCACAGCCCTTTCAGGTGTGAAGGACCACTCCTCCCCTCCCTCCTAGCACACATGTCTCATCAGGGTATGCAGGCTACACCCCAGCTCCCTATGTGTCACTGTCTAGTGTGAGGTGCAACCAGCCCAACTGTCAAACTGATCCAGACAGGGAATCCACAAACAGGCAGAGTCACAGAAATGGTATAAGCAAGAACATGCTCACTTTCTAAAAGTGGCATTTTCAAACATACAATCTTAAAATCAACTTTACTAAAAGATGTATTTTTAAATTGTGAGCTCAGAGACCCCAAACTCCACATGTCCATCCGCTCCCAAAGGGAATCTACACTTTAATCAGATTTAAAGGTAGCCCCCATGTTGACCTATGAGAGAGATAGGCCTTGCAACAGTGAAAAACGAATTTAGCAATATTTCACTGTCAGGACATGTAAACCACATTACTATATGTCCTACCTTAACCATACACTGCACCCTGCCCTTGGGGCTACCTAGGGCCTACCTTAGGGGTGTCTTACATGTAAGAAAAGGGAAGGTTTAGGCCTGGCAAGTGGGTACACTTGCCAAGTCGAATTTACAGTTAAAACTGCACACACAGACACTGCAGTGGCAGGTCTGAGACATGATTACAGAGCTACTTATGTGGTTGGCACAACCAGTGCTGCAGGCCCACTAGTAGCATTTGATTTACAGGCCCTGGGCACCTCTAGTGCACTGTACTAGGGACTTACTAATAAATCAAATATGCCAATCATGGTTAAACCAATCACATACACATTTTGTAAAGGAGCACTTGCAGTTTAGCACTGGTTAGCAGTGGTAAAGTGCCCAGAGTAACAAAAACAGTAAAATCAGAGTCCAGCACACATCAACAACCTGGGGAACAAAGGCAAAAAGTTAAGGGAGACCATGCCAAGGATGAAAAGTCTAACACAGTCTAAACAATAATTCTCCGTCCTAGGGTCCCAAAGGGCCAAACCGTCGCTTTGCTACCAGAACTGCTAACGCGTCCCTTTATGATAATTTATTACACATCAGAACTCGTTTTAGGCCAATAAATCTTTTGACCCAGTTGAGAGACACCTTAGGACGAGATAGCTAATCAATATGTCAATCAATATGTCAATAATATTATCAATATTTATCACGACAATACATTTCACTTTAGGCAAAGTCATTAATCAATTCAAGACACCACCATGACCTTTCAGCCTTGAATAACCACACCGGTTTAGTAGAATTTTATGAGTTTTATTCCCTATTACTTACAGATCTAATAGCATGTGTGTTAATCTCAAAACCAAGAAACATAATAGCATAGTCACGATATGGCAACTTTGATAAGATTTCATTAAAGCGAGAATCACATACATCAGAACAAAACACGGCGTGAACATAGATCAATTTAGCAGAGTGTTAATAACGCGTCAGTTCAACAAAGCATAGTTTCGGTCGTTTGTCTATTTGCATCAGTTTAATGAACACCTGTCCTAACCACTGATTAGCATTCGTATGTTGGGCTTCATGCAAAACAATTTAGAACACCAATTTGGAAAACATCTAACTAAGGTCTCTGTCAAAAGTAAGCAGTTGGTACCTAGAAAGCAAAAGCAAACAGACAAATCACTATTGCATTGTCATAATTACTCTCCAAAGTTTAGGGCAGCGCACAGGTTCAGTCTTCATCTGCAGGACATCAGTCAAATCACCATAAGTCAGAACTCAGCTCCGGGGCAAAAAGGGCACTTCCCTCATAAGGAGGTAAAATGTAAAATGGACAATTCTAAGGGTGAGGATGGTTTTAAGTAAACCAACAAGTCACCAAACAGAATGACAGAGTTTCTGGATAAAATCAATAGCATTCCCTTCTAAATGGCTTCTTGTCTCATGGGTTTTTATCCCTTTTTCGTTGTACATTCCCCCAAAATGTTATTGGACATTTGTTATACCCCACTATCTTTAACCTATCAGAAAACACATTAGGTCACCTAACTCTTTCACCCCATATTGATTTACAAGTCTCTGATTGGTTGTCCTGTTTGGTGTCTTCAGAGGTGGCACGTCCAGTATGATTTCATCTTTCTGTAATTCTTTGCACATCTTTTGGTCAGTAGCTCCATTGTCTTCACCGGTTTGAATGACCTTGTACATTACATTAATCTACACTGTTTCATTTTATTTTAACATTATTCTGCAAGGAAGGAAAAGTTGTGGGAACGGATCTAACATGGTTACATTCGTCTTCTAGTTTGAAGAAAAATATGAAAGGTCGTGTCCCTTTGTGAGTCAGCACACTGCAAGATAGAAAAATACATTTAATAAGAGAACCAAGCAGCTATACTTCGGCTCATGCTAACTTAAGGCCTATAAGGATTTCAGCACAGATTCAACAACGTAATCATTAATATAAACTTATTTAATCATAATATAAACATTTTAGTCATCATTATTAGTCTACGTATACATTGGCGGCCACTCTCCGTGGGCACATTTCAGGTGCACATTTAAGCAAAATTACTATTACAGTTTCTAAGCGGCATTATCACACATTAATTCATAAACATTTCATGTTAATATGGATTATATAAGCTACGCTCTCTCACCATATTCAAAATATAGCTCATCATGTCACAGGGTAGGAGGCAATAGCATCAGTCTATGTGACGCTATTGATGTACTCTGCAGGAGTAGTGCCAAAATGTTGGGGCTACTCCTGCAGAGTACATAGGGATCCATTCTAAATAATGGAAGCCCCCTTTTAACGCCTGCTCTGAGCAGGCGTTAAAAGTGCTGAAAAAAATGGCGCAAGGAAATCTCATAGATTTCCTTGCGTAATGTTTTCAGCCCCCCTAACGGGGGGACGCCCCCTTGCATACATTATACCTGGCGCAGGCAGAAGGGTTTACAAAGTGGTGCAATGCATTGCACCACTTTATAAATATGGCGCATGGGAAATGCCACCTTAACGCCACATTTGTGTCGAAATCAATGCCGCAAATGTGGCGCAAGGTGATGCTAGGGGCTCATAAATATGTCCCTAAGTCTCTAGGAAATGCTCTACAGCAGGAAAAAAGCAACAGGAGCACTAGAAGCAAAGTAGGGAAATATAGTAAATATGATTTCCTTTTTTAACCTATTTTAACCTATATATAAGTTTGCCGCTAAAATAAAAATAGCAAAGTAGCATTTCTGGCCCCATTAAATATTTACTTTGAAAAGCTTTGCACACAGAATCAACACAGGTTCAGCTTCCAGTTCTGCGACACCATCATCACGTTGGCAGGTGCGTTTATGACAAAAGTGTAACAACTAAGAAGGCTCCCAGAGGGAATGTGAGGGTTCGTACAATCCAGCCTAATGAGTGATCCCACCCAGATTCAAGACTCCAGAGTGCCTCTGCACAGCCCAGTCAGAGATGATCCACAAGAGAATCACTGACAGTTTGAAATCAGTGGTAGTCCAGTCCCAGTTCCAGTGCCTACCCAGTCTACCTGCAGCTGCTGCTCAGTGAGAGTGACCACCGTTTTGGACTAGAACAGAGAGGTAAATAAAGTGGGGTATCAGAGGAGACAGCCTCTGACCTAGCACCCTTGTGTGGCATAGAAGCACTGCGGTTTAAAGCTTATGCCCCGAATATGGCTACAGACATGGTGCAAGACCGAGTGAGTGACTGCACTGGTATCTTTCCTGATCTTTTAAAGCTCTACAACTAATTTTACCCACACCAGACACTAGGGGTCAGATGTAGGTAGTTAAAAATTAGCGACTCGCAAATTGCAATTATTTGCGACTCGCAATTTCCGACTCGCTAACTGCAATGCAGGTAGAAAGTGCAAGGACAATTTGAGACTCGCACACGGAGTCGCACCGCAGATAGCGAGTCCGCTGTTTGCGAGGTCGCTTTTTGCGACCGCGCAAAAAACAGACTCGCAATTTGCGAGTGGGTGTCACAAATAGCGACTGTGCTGAAAATTGAATGCAGGTACTGCAGAACATTCTGGAAAACACTTCAGAACACTCTGGAAAATACTTCCTGGCACATGATGATGACATCACAGCCAGGAAGTTTACAAATACATCTGGGAGGAGGGAGGACCACACCCATTTCAACTTCAGCAAAGCAAACAAACAGAGCTCCTGCAACCATGGCTGAAAATCCAAGGAAGAGGAAACTTAAGTTTGCTGAAAAGGAGTTGGAGGTGCTGACTGATGAGTGCTGTCAGCACCATGACGAGCTGTTTGACAGGTCAGCCCTCACCGTGCCAGAGACAGAGAAGAGAAGACTCTGGCAGGAGATCCAGGACAAAGTCAAATCCCTGGGGGTCAGCCACCGGAGTGTGGAAGAATTGAAGAAAAGGTGGTATGACCTTCGCTCCCGGACCAAGGAGAGGGTGGCAGAGCGGCTCCGGGAGATGAGAGGCACAGGAGGGGGACCATCGACGGTACCACCACCCACACCCCTGGAGGAAAGGGTAGAAGGGACCCTAGAGCCTGAGGCTGTAAGCGGGATGGGAGATCTGGAGACCTCTGAGCCAGGACCATCAACTGGTGAGTACCATGTGACATGCATGTACCCTCATCAATTCCTTACCCCCACCCACCTTGTACACAGGAGCATGCACAAGCAAGATAGCTCCATTTCAGAGTTGCAAACACCAGACTGATGTATTATGTGCAATGTAGTCAAGTAGGCAGTTCATAGGCAATAGTTTATTAGGAAGTTGATAACAGATAGTAGACACTGACAGTGTGTTCCCTATCTCCCACAGGTCTCCCACAAGACACCCCCACCAGCCCAAGCAGCCAGGGCCACTGGTCAGCCAGCACACACAGGAGAGAACAGGACCAGCCACCACTGCTACCTGCCCCACCGACACCATGTCCCCTCAGGAAACACCTGTTGCAGTAGTGGTGTGTGATCCTGCACGAGGTACGAGCCAGAGTGCCATGGCAGACAACACAGGGCCTCCACCGCTTCGCAGGCGACATGGAACATCAACAGCAGTGCGGCAGGCAGAGTCACGGCATGCCTCCACATCACCAACCGAGGCCGCACTCCTACGGGGTTAGCGCCTGCAAAACCAAGAATTAAGGAGGATTAGTGGGGCATTGCGGCGCTTTGAACGCAATCATGCCAACAGTATGCAGCAGGTATAATCGGAGTTGCAGGTGATCAGTACCAACACGGGTGACCTTGCACTCTCTATGCGCCAACTAGTGGCAGGACTGCTAACGCAGACTGACAGTGCACAGCGCAGGGACCGCCTGCTGCTGCAACGCCTGGACAGGATGTCCTCCTCTATAGTAAGGCTGGCTGTGAACACAACAGGGCTGTCTAGGCGCACAGTCAGCCTCCAGGTGGACATGGGCCACTTTGCTGGTGACGTGGCACGGGGACTGGGCTGTCTCAGCCATGCAATAGACCTCCTGGAGGCACGGCAGGTGGCCAGGGGCACAGGCGACACGCCACAGGACAGTGAGGAGGGCTCCACTGTCAGCAGTGTCTCTGCCGATGACACCAGGGTGCTTCGCAGTGGAAGCACAATGCAGAGCACTGCTGACCCCCCTAGTACCAGCCAGGCTGGCCGAGCCCGCCGTAGGGTGTGAGCGCCACACTGTCCTTGGGGTTGGGGCACATGACGTCAATGTGTCCCATGCCAGGTGGACTATTGAAGCCCCTGAACTGTTCCTATTGTACATAGTTTTGTTATTTGCACTTATTAAATCACTTGTTCTTTCCACTTAACACATGGTCTCTTTGTTTGTTACATTGGTGAGTATGGTAAAAGTTGGCACGTACCTTCCAAAGTATTGGTTTGCAATGTGTTCCCGTCTCAGTCTGCCTTGATTTGCGATGCTCCTATCCCCATGATGGCGATGTGGTTGCTCTTGCTCTTCATCCTCCGAATCAGGGTCTTCAGGGGTGAGAGGTAGCCCACGTCTTGTGGCAATGTTGTGCAGTATAGCGCATGCAACAACTATTTTAAAAGCTGTTATTGGGGTATACTGGAGGGCAACTCCACTTCGGTGGAGGCATCTGAACCTTGCTTTCAGCAGTCCAAAGGTACGTTCAATTATGTTCCTGGTCCTCTTATGTGCACTGTTGTATCGCCTCTCTGTCTCATTGCTGGGTGTTAAGTACGGAGTTAGTATCCATGGACGTAGTGCATATGCACTGTCACCTGTTTGGCACAAAAAAGTACAATGTTAGCTGGGCATGGATGGTTTGCACATTGACCTGTGTGCATGTCTTTAAGGTGTATTCAGCTCTACCTAGGAGGTATCCGTCTCCAAACTCCTCACGTTCCAGGCGTTGGTGTATCCCACTGTGCCTAAAAATGTAGGATTCATGAGTACTGCCTGGAAATTTGGCAACCATGTCAGTGATGACATAATGGGCGTCACATACCACCTGTATGTTGAGTGAGTGGGTACACTTCCTATTGCGGAACAGATATTCCAGGTTTGCAGGAGGGCATATTTGTATATGTGTCCCATCTACACACCCTATGACATGGGGGAAGTTGGCAATCCTGTAAAATTCCAACTTGGTGCTGTTGATTTCTGCCTCATTCCTGGGTAGGTATATGTATCGGGACATGTGTGTGAGTAAGGCGTCTAGGAATGCCCTAAAGAACCATGATAGTGCACTTTGGGATACCCCACCTGCCACAGGAATGACCCCCTGATAGCTACCCGAGGCCAAGAGGTGCAGTGAGCATAGCACTTGCACATGCGTAGGGATGGCGCAGCCGCGCACAGTCTGGCGCTCTAGCTGTGGTTTGACTAATTCTATTAAATCTCGTATAGCTGCGCTGCTAAGCATATATTTATCATATATTTCCTCCTCAGTTTGCTGGAAGAGTGTCTGCCTTGTTCTGTATATCTTCTCCTGTCTCTGGCTCCTCCTCCTCCTCTGCTGGGCGGCGTGGGCTCTCCTCCTCACTGCTATCAGGTATATCTCCGCCATCTTGAGTAACCCAGATGCCTTCTGGGTCCCCTTTTATACTTTGGTAATGGTTACCACCTGCTCTGAGTTAGTGGTAAATTGGAAGTGCAAAATGGGCTTTTTGCGACTAGTCGCAATTGGCGAGTTGCTATTGCATATGGTTTGCGACTCGCAAATTGCGACTTGCTATTTACGGGTCGCAAAATGGGGTCGCAAATGTTGCGAGTCGGTAACGGCTCACGTCGCATTTTGCGAGTCGGAAATGGGATTATTGCATCCCATTTCTGATTTTGCGGGGTCGCAAATTGCGAATCGGGCCATTTGCGACTCGCTTACGCTTGCTACATCTGGCCCCAGGATTGGTGTTTTTACTATTGTGTTTCATTGAATTCCATCATTCTGAGCCAGTGGGAGACACAGGTGTGAGACAAATAAAAATATAAGACGTGCCTTAGAGAGCAAACGTGCTTTACAAGCAAGGATGCGTTACTGTAGAGGGTTTGTTAGAGGCTGGAGGTATATCATAGAAAAATGTGCTTTACAGTAGGGGTGAATTACAGGGGAGAGGTACACTGCAGGAGACATGCTTTACAGGAAAATGGGCATGGGCTCTTTCGAATACATGAGCTTATCAGGTAGACGTGCATTATGAGAAGTCGATTTTCTTGGCAGAGGTGCTTTGTTGGAGATAGCTACTTTGTAGACAAGAGGTATTTTGATAACAGATGCTTTACAGGATATCAGTATTGTGAACAACATATGTTTTTACCAGACAGGTGTGATGTCCATTACAGAAGAGGGGTGCTCGATAGGAAAGTGTTCTTTTCTGGAAAATATTGCTGTAAAAAAGAAAGGCGTGCTTTGCACAAGAGCAGTTGTTTACAGGGAAAGTTTTTTCACGGGATCTGTACTTTACAGATGGTGCACTCTACAGCTGTGTGGGACATCAGAGGTGATGAAGCTTTACCTGGAAAGGGTGCATTAGACAAGAGAGGTGCTTTACAGAAGAGCGGTGCTTCAAGGAGAGTGAGGAGCTTTATAGGTGAGGGGTACTTAAGAGAAGAGGAATTCTTTACAGGAAAGGGGTGGTTAAAATGACTGAGGTGGTCTATATGCTCTATGGGAGAGAGGTTATTTACAGAACGAGGGTGATTGGAGGGGACTTGCTTTCTCCAAGTGCCGTAGTGTTTACCATGTGCTCGAGGACAAGGGCATCTTCGGGACAAGGCCTCTCTTCTGTACCGTGACTGCACACTACTATACAGAATTCCACAACAGAATGTATAAGGGGACTGTGGAAGCCTTCTGGTGGTTGTGGGGATGCTGGCCTCTGAGGTGTCGGATGGTGAGATATTTGGTTTTCTGAATGTGACTGGTGGAGGAGATTCCTACTTTAGCTCCTGATACTGCTTTTGTATTTTCTTTTCTGTATTTTAATTCATTTCTGTTTTGTGAGTTTGACTGCACACTAGGCACCACAAGCACTGTTAGCTGGGAGTCTGCTTTAAAAGACTGGGACGAGACAGCCCCTTTGGATTGTATGATTGTGATTATTTCCTACTTCCGTGATCATTTGTTTCTTGTTCTTATCTTCTCTGGGTATTTACTGTTTGGCGATCATCTAATGAATCTTAGGTGTGCTTGATTAAAAACCAATAAGGAATGTTTACAGAAGAAAGGTTCCTTATTCTACCTGTTTTGTGTGGGAGAGGCTGGCACTGATGTTTCCTAGAGTATATAAGTTTAATCTAAAAAAACACTTTCACACATGCTGCCCAGGCTGTCATAGGTGCTTCCTGCGTTGTGTTTTTTCATTTTGTGAATTAAAAACATGCCTAGGTGCTGCTTATACAACACCTTCTTGTATCCGGAAATTTCGCAATGCTGGTCTGTGGTCGGTGTGATGGAAATCTGAAATGTTGCTCCCGAATCTGTTCTGCATGGTGAACGTTTGGACTACCACAGCCAGTGCTGTACCTGCACTGTGTCTAAGAGGAAACCTTACATTACTGGTTCACGTGGGTGACCTGTATTTTGTCTGGAGTAATCCTGCACACTTGCCTATGGTGCGCCTATTTTGTGTATATATGAAACTTGAAGTTTGTATAGCTTCTGCATGTGACATACTTATTCTCCATGTGGGGGCCTCCTGTGTTATTGCCTTCAACTTTTCATTATGTTGCAACTGAGCAAATATTTTTATGGGCCTCCTTCAACAGTGATATCTCTTCTCAAGTTTAGCATCATACATAATGTTAAAGAGAGACTGAACCATCAGGGCTGAGTTTCCATCGACTCGCTGTCAACAACGGACTCACCAATGTGGCAGGGGAGCGACACGTGATGAAAATGAGAGAAATGGGGAATGATGAGGCAAAGGAAGAAAGAGGAGGACTCTTTTTCCATCTGATATTAGTAAACCATCAAAAAGCCCAAACAGTTCTTTGTTTTCAGAAGACAGCAGTGGTTTCCCATTGCATCTTTGGTTTATTCAAAGAGATAAAAGTTCATATGGAAAGTGATTGTAAATGTTCACTTTTGGTAATATTATAGCAATCAGGACAAAAGCCACAATTAAAATGTCCACCATAGGAAATAGTACAAAAGAAAATGGCTGAAAATGTGCAACTGACACAAGACTCTCTATGATAATGCTAGGATAAAATGAAGCAGTAGTCAACATTAAGCAGTGTTTCATTTTGTACACATTTTCACTGAAGCTGCCGGCCTGTATGAAAAGATAAGAACATGTAGAATGAACAGGGATTTGATATCTTGGGTATATGTCGTTTCTGAAAAGCTGACACATGGCTATATGAAAGGATAACCATAAATAAAATGAACAGGCATTAGCTACCTCGGGTGAATATTGGATCTGAAAAAGTTTTGCAGGACTATATTAAATGATAAGAACATGGAAAAGAAATAGGAATTTGATATTTCATGAATATGTTGTTTTTGAAGAACTGACACAGGAGTATATAAAAGGATAACTACATGTAAAATGAATGGACATACAGTTGATATCTCAGATGTATATTGTATCTGATGAACTGTTGCAAGACTATATGAAAGGATAACTACATGTACAAGTGAACAGGAATTTGATATCTCAGGCGTATATTGGGGCATATTTATACTTTTTGGTGCAAAACTGCACTAATGCAGTTTTGCATCAAAAAGTTTTGCACCGGATTGCACATTCTTGAGCGCCAGCCGGGCACCTTATTTTTGGAATGGTGCAATCTGGCGCAAAAGATAGGCAAGAACAAAAAAAAAATGACGTTAGCCGGGTGAGGGTGGCGGTATGGGAGAAGGGGTTTTGCACCAAAAAATGACGTAAGGCAGGTTAGAGTAAAAAAAAAGGACTCTACCAGCCTAGCGTCATTTCTGACGCAAAATCATCCATATCACATGACTCCTGTTTTAGAAAAGACAGGAGTCATGCCCACCACCCTGATGGCCAGCACAGGGGACAAGGGTCCCCTGGGCATGGCCATTGCACCCAGTTCCATGTAGGGGGGGCCATTTCAGGGGGGCCCCCAATGGCACTTAAAAAAAAAAATACTTACAAATACTTACCTATACTTACCTGGGGTTGTGTCCCCCCTCCTCCGCTGTCCCTCTGGTGTGGGTGGGGGTGTCCCTGCAGCATGGGAGGGCACCTGTGGGCTTATTCCATGGTGATCCACCATGAAAATAGGCCCACAGGTCCCCTAACTCCTGCCCTGACCCAGGTGTTAAATAATGGTGCAAAGCAAGCTTTGATCCCTCCTCCCCCCGTGCGTGATTTTAGCATAGATTTTAGATAACGTCTAAAGAACTGTTGCAAGGCTATATGAAAGGATAACTACATGTGAAATGAACAGGCATTCAATAGCGAAGGTGCATTTTGTGTCTGAAGAACTGTCGCAGGACTATATGAAAGGATAACTACATATAAAATGAATGAATAGGCATTTGATATCTCAGGTGCACATTGGGTCTGAAAAACTATATATATGAAAGGACTTTATGAAAGGATAACTACATGTAAAATGAATGAACCAGAATTTGATATTTCAGATGTATAATTCAGGCATGTGAAAATGGAATGAAAAGCAGTA
The DNA here is from genome assembly GCF_031143425.1 of Pleurodeles waltl. Classification (NCBI taxonomy): domain Eukaryota; kingdom Metazoa; phylum Chordata; class Amphibia; order Caudata; family Salamandridae; genus Pleurodeles; species Pleurodeles waltl. Next base: position 135,953,510 of record NC_090441.1, read on the forward strand.
AATTTCAAGACAATGACACAGATTGATATAAAAACTGTATAGGTAAAATAATATTTTTAGCAACTTGGCCTACTCCAAAAAATCGAATTGTTTTATTGCTGTTCATGGAAAGCTGCCTAACTGTGTAGCAACAGTAAAACGTCCCAGGGCATAGCTCTCCAAAGTGCAGCAGGTGCAGTGTCTGGTTATTAGTAGAGGTAAGTAAACACCTACCACTAGCAATAATGCCCCCAAGCCAATGTTAAGTCCAGTCAAGATCTCAAAACATCACCCCCTGGCTCAAACCCTGGTAGCTTAGCAACGAGAAAGCAGACTTAAAGTAGGAGACAGGTATGTAAAGCATTTAAATACACCAATACAGTACATAGGTATGACACAGCACACAATTAAAATCCCACACCAATTTATAAAAATGGCAAATATTGTTATCTTTAAAATGACACTAACCTGACAAAAATCCAATATAGGGAACCCGAGTTATGAACTTTTAAAGATTCAATTAAAAAAAATTTCTTTCTAGTGCTTAGAAATCAACCAGGGACACCTGGTCATGCTTGACCAGGACAAAGTAAAAGTTTGAGGCTGATGGCGATGAAGCTCTTCTCCGATACACTGAACAGGAGGCCTTGATCTAAATTTTACTTTTGCACTTAGAAACTTTTCTGGAGCTTTTCTCTCTCAACATCATGTGGTCCTCCTCAGCCAGCCGATTTAGATGTGACCTCATCAGTCTGCCCCATAAAGCACTGCACTTTACAAACCAAGATGGATGATTTTCCTCCAGAGGAGCAAGACCTGGTTAAACCAACCTACTAGTCTGGCTCATTTCCATTAACACTCTCCCTCTAGGCATCTGCAAAATCCTTTCCTGGCCCTGCTATCTACTGTGGGGTACATGGTGAGAGGGCAGACCTGGCTGCCATTCCTTTTTCTTCTGCTTCCTTTGAAGCCTAGTTTGATTTACCCAGCCCCTTCCTTGCCTAGCCTCTGCAGACCTCCCTCCATCAGATAACCTCTAATCAGTGCAGGCCACTTATCACCTCATCAAAGCAACCTGGTTGATCCAATCAGGGGAGGCCTCTAGCAGGCTGGATTGTGACTTGCCGAAAACAAAAGTCTCATAACTTCTTTTCTGCATTAGTTATGATAAATGCATCAGTCGCAAGTTGTTGGATTTTTCATTATCAATATTTTGAGTCATTTCATGATGTATTTAGCTCCTTCCTAGCAATACTTATGCTTATGTACAATATTTCTATGTTAGCCTACTGAACTGAGGCCAGATTTACAAGGCCTTAGCGCCCCATAGCGCCACGCTAGTGTCATTTTGTTTATGTTAATGTGTTGTTAAGGAGGCCATTCTCCTTTGTCATATTTACAAAGTGGTGGAATGTATGCATTGCACCACTTTGTAACCCCTTGCACAACATTATGCCTGCGCCTGGCACAATGTATGCGAGGGGGCGTTCCCACTCAGGGAGGCCCATAAAAATGGCACAATGAAATTTAAAACATTTCACACTCCCATTTTTAGCTTCATTTTTAACACCTGCCTAAGGCACGTGTTAAAATGACACACCCAGTACTTTCAATGGGCCTCCCTTTACTGTGAAGGATGAGCGCTACATTTTGCTGCCCTAATCCTGCAAAGTACCTGTTGGACCCGGCCCTTTTTGCAGGGTCATCCCCAAACGTTTTGCTCCTTCCTCCTATTATTTCAGACCTGTTTTTGAGGGCTTTAGGACTCCGGGCACTTTATCCACTGTTAACCAGTGCTAACATGCAAGTGCTCTCTGTCTAAATGATATTGGTGATTGGCACTTTTGATTTACTGGTAAGTCCCTAGTATAGTGCACCATGTGTGCCTAGGGCCTGTAAATCAAATGGTTCTATTGGGCCTGCAGCACGGATTGTGCCACCAACGTGAGAAGCCCTGTAAATATGTCTCAGACCTGCCACTGCAGTGTCTGTGTTCAATTTTGCACTGCCAATTCGACCTTATAAGTGTACCCACTTACCAGGCCCAAACCTTACCTTTTACTACTTGTAAGTCACCCTTAGGTAGGCTCCAGATAGGCCCATGGGAAGGGTGCAGTGTATTTAAAAGGCAGGACATGTGCTGGTGTGTTTTACATGTCCTGATAGTAAAATACTGGCAAATTCGGTGTTCACTATTGCAAGGCCTATCTCTCCCATAAGTTAACATGTGGATTGCCTTTAAATATCTTTTAAGACTAATTTCCCATAGGGAGCAGATAGAGATAGGGAGCTTGGGGTCTCTGAACTCACAATGTTAACATCCAGCTTTTAGTCAAAATTTGTTTAGATTGTAAGTTTGAAAATGTCAATTTTAGAAAGTGGGCAAGTTTTTGCTTAACCATTCTGTGCTTCTGCTTGGCTGCTGAATGCATGTCTGGTTCAGACTGACAGTTGGGCTGCTTGTGAATTTACTCTACAGCGACACAAAGGGAGCTGAGGCATGTCCTGCATATCCCAATGAGTCTTCCTGGGCTAGAGTGGGAGGGAGGATCTGACACCTGCACTTGAAAGGGCTGTGCCTGCCCTCACACAATACAGTCTCCAACTTCCTAGAGTGTTTCTGGGGCAGGGCAAGGAAGAGGCAGGGTCTTGTGCACTACAAAGACTTCCCTTTGAAGTTTGCCTACTTCAAAGGCAGAAATGAGTATAAGTATTGGACTGCTGACCCCACCATTTTAGATCATTTCTAGATCAAGAAGAACCTCTGCCAAGGGAAGTGCTAAATGCTTGAGAAGGACTTGCCACTCTGCCTATTGCTTTGCTGTGCTGGCCTGCTGCTGCTGTTGCTGCTTCTGCCTGAAGAAGAAAAGGACTGGACTTGGCTTTCTGAAAACCTTCTTGTGAAGTTTCTCCAAGGGCTTGGACTGAGCTTGCCCGCTGTTCTGAAGTCTCAGGGACATCAAAGACTTCATCTGCCATTGCCTGGGCTCTTCTGGTGAGAGTCCTGACTTGCTAAGTGGTGACAAATCCAGTCCCTATACCCTTAGAAGTGGAAACTGGTATCCTGCGAGGGAAAATCCATGCACCGTTGTGCGCGTGTCAGAACAATCGATGCAGAGCCTGTACTGTGGCTGAAAATTTCACTCAGCAGGAGAATTGACGCTGCACCTGTCCTCAACGCAGACCCTTCACATAGTGCGTCGGAATTTTCCACGCATTGACCCTGGGCATAAAAATCTTCAGCATCACCGCATGGACCTAAGGCTGCTTGTCCAGAAATCGATGCATCCCTTTCCTGCGAGGAAAGAATTGACACATTGCTTACCTGGCAGAGAGAGAATCAGCGCACAACCTCACTTGCGAGTAAAGAATCGACTCATCAATATTTTTTCTGATGCACACTCGCCCCTGTGGCTTTATTTTTGATGCATAGCAGGTACTTGGTGCTAAAACAACGCACCCATTGATTTATATGGATTAATACTCTTTTTACTTTAAGAATTCATATCTTTGCTTGTTGGATTTTGGCCATTTTGGTCTTGTTTAATTTAGATAAATATTGGCTATTTTTCTAACTGATGTGGAATCCGTTTGTGGTGTTTTCACTCTGTTACTGTGTGTGTTTGTACAAATACTTTACACATTGCCTCTGAGATAAACCTGACTCCTTGTGCCAAGCTCCCAAGGTGGGGAGCGGGGGTTATCTGAGATGTGAATCTCCCTTACCCAGACTAGAGGGAGGGTCCCTACTTGGACAGGGTACAAAATGACTGCCAAATAAAGACCCTATATCTAACAGTACCACAATAGCGTCAAAAATACTTTGATGCTATAGTCCTAATGTGTGCCATGGTGGCCTGTATTGGGAATATAGTGCACACATGCTGTTGTTAATGGGGTGCAGGGGGCGCAAGAAAAGTGGTGCTACTTTCTTGTAAATATGGCCCTCAGTATCTACCATGAGGAAAAATGAAAGGTGCAGTTTTTACGTCACCAAGGCATATAAAAAACGTTTATAGTGTACCTGCTTATAGTTACATGGCACACCACCCCTGGAGCACCTATCACTTTGGAAGTACTTTTAATTCTAAGTCAAATTTGCACGCATTTTACTTTTTAAAGACAGTCTGCAAGGCAGGGCTGCCTTTAAAAATGACAGCAGGCAACTCAGCAGTGCACCCTCCAGTGCAGGAAATCTATTGGCTCTCTAAACACCCCTGTCCTATTATATACTAGGGACGTATAGGGAGTTTGAATCCCCCTTTCCCTATTATATATTAGGGACTTACTTTTACCATGTACCATTTAATCAGACCACTGACCCTAGGCCTGGCTGGTTAGCAGAGCCCAGGGCACAGTCAAGGACAGTTACCACTAGTATCAATCAGAAAACATGCTAAAAGGATGACCTTCTCACACTGGTGCCAAAAGGTGTGATTGATCCATTATTCCTCAAATGTGGCTAAACCATGGTATAGGGGTTCATTATCCTCCTCCACATTAGGACCGATGGCATCTGTGCTATATTAGTGCTATGTCCACTTCCAGAACAAAAGAAATTACATATCTTAACACTAGGGTAGGCACACATTAAAGCTCGCATTACAGGAGTTAAATCTGAACATCAGTGAAGACTTCCTTTTCGAGCTGTCACATGCTCCACTGTGCTTTTTTTGTGAAGAGTCACAAGGACAAGCTGCTAGCAAAGACAGTGGAGCACATTCTATGGTGTAGGTTATAAGATCCCAATAAAAATGCGCCTGTGGATTCTGAATTGAAGTTTGCTCTCTTTTATTTCTCCTACTGTGCAGAACGCTGTTATTGGCAGCAGTGTTTCAACTTCACAGACCGAAGTCTTATTTTTTCTCATTAATCTAAGCATGTAAAGTTTACTTTTAGTCCAGTAACTTCTCAATGCAATGGCTATACTACGCTAATCTAACTGATTTCCAGACATCTTCAAATTAAAGGAAGGGAAATACTGTACAGCGGTCCCTCCGCCAAAAGAAACATCCAAATCTCACGAAGGGGCATATTTATACTTATTTTGCACCAAATTTGCATCATTTTTTTACGCAAATTCGGTGCAAAACTAACTCCATATTTATACTTTGGCGCTAGACCCATCTAGCACCAAAGTTATGATGTTAAAGCCATTTTTGGACACGGAAACCTACCTTGCATCCTGTGCAAAAAATGACTTTATGGCCTTAGCACCATATTTATCCCCCTGTGCTAAAATCATGCACAGGGGAGGAGGGGTCAACTCTATAATGTTATTTAACACCTGGGTCAGGGCAAGTGTTAGGGGACCTGTGGGCCTATTTCCATGGCGGAACACTATGGAATAAGCCCAAAGGTGCCCTCCCCAGGCCCCAGGGACACCCCCACCCACACCAGAGGGATAGAGGGGGATGGGGGACCCCATCCCATGTAAGTGTAGGTAAGTACAGGTGAGTATTTGTTTTTGTAAGTGCCATTGGGGGGCCTGAAGTGGGCCCCCCTACATGGCACTGGGTGCAATGGCCAAGCCCAGGGGATCCTGGTTTCCTGTGCTGGCCATTGGGGTGGTGGGCATGACTCCTGTATTTTTTAAGACAGGGGTCATGTGGTATGAATGGTTTTGAATCAGAAAATGATGCTAGGCTGGTTAGAGCCTTTTTGTTTTTTACTCTAAACTACCTAACAGCATTTTTTGGCACAAAACCCCCTTTTTTCATCACCCCCACCTGGCTAACATCATTTTTTTTTATGCTAGCCCACCCTTTGCGCCGGCTTGCACCATTCCATAAATATGGTGCCTGGCTGTCACTCAAGAATGGTGCAGTCTGGTACAAAACTTTTTGATGCAAAGCTGCGTTAGTGCAGTTTTGCACCAAAAAGTATAAATATGCCCCTCAATGCTGTATTTTTAATTTGAAGATGAAGTATAAGTTGCTATGCTCAAGCAACTTTGAACTCCAATGAGGGAACCAATAGGCTTCCTTATGCACTTCACTATCCAAGGGCAGTGGCTCAAGCAGTCAAAGCGCACTTCAGGAGGTGGGGGTGGGGGGATTTAGACGTTTTGCTATGAAAAAAAGGTTCAGATTTACAAGGCCCTAGCACCTCTTAGCGCCACACTACCATCATTTCTTTTTCTCGCTTATGTGGCATTAAGGAGGCCATTCTCCTTTGCCATATTTACAAAGTGGTGCAATGCTAGCATTGGCCACTTTGCAACCTCTTGCGCCATATTATACCTGGCACCATGCAAGGGGGCGTTCCCACACACGAAGGCCGCAAAAAATGGCGCAGTGAAATATACAAGATTTCACTGCAACATTTGTTTCGTAACTTTTAATGGCTGCTCGGGGTAGGCGCTAGAGTGACGGCCCTTAGTAGTTCCTTTGGGCCCCCCTTGTGCTTTGCTGCACTTGCGCCATAATTTATGGCATTAATCCAGCAAAGCGCCACAATAGCGACATAAATTATGGCGCTATTGTTGAAACGAATGCCATGGTCCACAGTATTGTAAATACAGCGCACACATGGTGTCATTAGTGGGGTCCAGGGAGGGCACAAGAAAAGTGTTGCATCAAAACTGATGTGTGAATTTCTTGTAAATCTAGCCCACTCTTGCTAAAAAAACAGACCAAGAATAACAGAGAGCTCAAGTCTGACTTATGACTCATCACTGACAACAGGCTGAATCACACACCTGGTGATCAGCCCTGGAATATGCACTCAAATATGACTTTGAACAAACCTTTGCTTAGCTTTGGTCCCATGTAGGATAATCAGGTTTCCTTATTGACTGTGCTTTATGCAACAGACACAAATTTAAAAATCGCCAACTAATACCCTAAGGCCCATATTTATACTTTTTGACGCAAAACTGCGCCAACGCAGTTTTGCGTCAAAAGAATTAGCGCCGGCTAACGCCATTCTGAAGCGCCATGCGGGCGCCGTATTTATTGAATGACGTTAGCCGGCGTTAGCCGCCGGCGCCGTCTGGTGTGCGTTAAAAAAAACGACGTACACCAGGCAGCGCCGGCGTAGGGGGATATGGAGCTTGGGCGTCAAGAAATGGGGCAAGTCAGGTTGAGGCAATTTTTTCGCCTCAACCCGATTTGCGCCATTTTTTTTCACTCCCAACCACCATAGAAATGACTCCTGTCTTAGCAAAGACAGGAGTCATGCCCCCTTGCCCAATGGCCATGCCCAGGGGACTGCTGTCCCCTGGGCATGGTCATTGGGCATAGTGGCATGTCGGGGGGCACAAATCAGGCCCCCCCATGCCACAAAAAAACAAAAAAAAAACACTTACCTGAACTTACCTTAATGTCCCTGGGATGGGTCCCTCCAGCCTTGGGTGTCCTCCTGGGGTGGGCATGGGTGACAGGGGGTGTCCCTGGGGGTATGGGGGGGCACCTGTGGGCTCCTTCAGAGCCCACAGGTCCCTTAACGCCTGCCTTTTGCAGGCGCTAAAAAACGGCGCAAAAGCGGCCGTACGTCATTTTTTCTGACCCGCCCACTCCCGGGCGTGATTTTTGCCCGGGAGTATAAATCCCACGCACATGCCTCGGAGTCGATTTTTTAGACTGGAACGCCTACCTTGCATATAATTAACGCAAAGTAGGTGTCCACGCTAAAAAATTACGCTAACTCCATGGACTTTGGCGCTAGACGCGTCTAACGCCAAAGTATAAATATGGAGTTAGTTTTGCGTCGAAATTGCGTAACAAAAAACGACGCAATTTCGGCGCAAACGGAGTATAAATATGCCCCTAAATATTGTAGGAGCAGCCAACATTATCACCATGCTGCCCAGTCGTAATGCTCTTGTGTCTCCTCTGTAGAAGGTGGTTGTAGCAGAACTGAGTATTTCCCCACCTCAGGCATACTGCCCCCAGACCGGTCCTCATGCAACATCTTGGCGTGTTGAGTGTCTGATCATGCTCCTGAACAACTTACTCTGGAGCTTTTTATTTGTTTGCAGTTTTCTATAGTGTAAACTTGATCCAAGTGCATCGGAGTGCTTCACATGAGCACCAGTTACATTACACAAGATCACATTCATTTTTAAGGCACAGGATGATTAAGTGGTTTGGTCAGAATCACATGATTTTGAGCCAATGCCGAGACTTGAACGTGGTTCCCCAGTTTCAAAGTCAGCATCTGGCTGTAGCACCACATCCTGGCTATGTATCATGCCCTGTGAAGAAATGGAAAGTGAAAAGTACTTGGGCCTAGACTTACTAACCCTCTGCATTACCCTTGCATCGCACAACGCAATGCTGGTTGATGCAAAAACGTATTTGGAATTTACAAAGCCACACAAGGCCTGATTTGAGTTGCCTTGCATGGCTTTGTAAAGTAACATAATGCAACAGAATTACTTGTGCTGCGTTACATACAATTCTACTTGTGAGACGTTCTGTGGCTGGGTGTCCCCATGCATGTACCCATACATTTTGGCACATTCCCAGATTTACTCAAGCTAGTAAACCTGGGAGTACATCAAAATGCTATGCCTTCCCCAGTGAGGCATAATGAGGTGTATTATCTTTGTTTCTCCTCGTTATTTCCTCTTTCCATGTGTGGTGCATTTTGCAGCACATGTGGAAAGAGGAAAAGGCCTTTAAGGATTGTTATTCTGCAGGAAGTTGTCCTTTCCTGCACAAAACCAATCATACTTATAATGCAGGCACCCTTGCACTGAAGTACTAGGGTGCCTGCATTGGAGCTAGGCTGTACTCAAAGCACCAGCGTAAGAAGACAGCAGAAATGCTCCATATATTTTATATATTTTGTAAATATGGATAATTTCTGCTCTCTCTCACTTTCACACAATGCAGCACAGCTATAGAGAGAGGAGAGTAAAAGTGCAAATCAATCTAAAATGTTATTTTGGCAACAATGAATTTTCCAACATCTCTCATCAGGTTGATTGGCTGCAGGGAAGGCTTTGATCAGGGAACTGAGACAGGGTGATAGACTAAGAGCTGTAGTAAAGTATGCAGCACACATAGAAAGAGGAAGTAATGAGGAGAAATAATGTTATTTCTCCTCGATACGCCTGCTTCATTAGTGAATGAAGACAATGTCTAGGAAGCCAGGGCCCTCTAGAGGTAGCTGTGGATTAGCAGCCAAATCTTATCTAGGAGGAGTGTAAAGGACTTGCAATACCACAGCAGTCCACAGCAACTTATCAAACTTGAAACAAAACACACAGTGTTGCAAAAATAAAGGTACTTTATCATAGTAACACTGAACTAGATTCCTTATAGGCAGTCCCCCAACTGGGTAAGTACACTATATATATATATAAATACACACATACACAGTAATTATTAGGAACTAGCATATAGAAATAACAAGGATTGGCAAAAAATAAGTGAAAATAGGGGTCTCTGGGGGGGAGCAAACCATATACTAAAATAGTGGAATGCAAAGTGAAGCCCTCAACCCAAGGATATGGAGTAGTTAGAGGGGAGCTGGGAGAATTCAGTATTCCAAGAGGTGAGTACCTATGTGACCCTGTGCAACCAGGAGAGCAGAGGTAAGAACCTGGTTTTCCCAAGGACTAACAAGAGGACTTAGAAAGAGGAAGATTGTAAGACCTGGACGAGTTTGGTGGAACCCAACTATGGATTCCAGGAGAAGAGGAGCTGAAAAAGAAGGGGACAGAGTCCAGCTCACCCAGGAGTATCCAGGTGGGGCAGGAGCCACTACCCACCCTTCTGTAGATGAAGATCTAGGTGAACGGGGGAAGATGAAGATCAGCTGTGGAGTCCAGAAACTGCAGAAGAGTCCTTGGAGTCATGCAGATGATGTCCCACTACGATCGCCGTGTTGCAGTTGGTTAGTGATCAGGAGGACCACCAACACGCCTTGGCAAATGCAAGTTGGAGCAAAAGAGGATTTGCGGGGCAGAAGAGGACCAGAAAGATCAAGGGGACTTGACCCTTGGAGGGGAGTCCAGGCTTACCCTGAGGAGTCAGGAGAGCCAGCAGAAGCAGTTGCAGCCCCCATAAGCAACCCACTGGCAGCAGGAATAGTAAGTCGCAGTGAGGCCCAGTCACCACGCCTGGAGAGGAGTCCACTTCGCAGCAGAGGAGAGAATGTCCTTGCAAGGATGAAGTGCTGAAGGCTGGGCTACTTGAAGCCTGAAGATCCCCTGGAGTAGAAGACAACAGGCCTTGGTTTCTGCAAGAGTCGCAGTGCACAGGGGTACTGTCCTGCAAGGAGAGGCAAGGGGTCACGATCTCCCAAAATGGACAGATGGCAGAGTGGACCAATGGCACCACTCTGGACCACCACCTGTGTTGCAGAATCCATGCAGTTCCAGAGAAGAGCAGATCCACGCAGCCGGACATCGTTGCCGTAGGTGCCTGCAGATGCAGAGGAGTGACTCCTTCACTCCAATGGAGAGTCTATCTTGTGCAACTGAAGTCTTGCAACCCCAGAGGATGCACAGCTGTGGAAATGTTGCAGTTGCTGGAAGGAGCCAGGATAACAATGTTACAAGGTGAGGTTCTCTCAGGAGTTGCAGTCTTGTCGGTTCCTGAAGTGTCCATTTTACGGTTCCAGTTGCCAGGAGCAGAAGAGGTCATTGCAGAGGAGTCCTGGTGGAGTCTTGCATGCCGAATTAGGGGACCGAACCTAAATAGCCCTAACAGTGGGCTTGGTCACTTTGCACGGTGACCACCTCTCAGAGCAGGTTACTGACATCACCTGCCTGACCTGGCCACTCAGATGCTCCCAGGGACCTCTGCACATCTTGTTTTCAAGATGGCAGAATCAAGTAGCCACCTGGAGGAGCTCTGGGCACCACCCCTGGGGTGGTGATGGACAGAGGAGTGGTTACTCCCCTTTCGCTTGTCCAGTTTCACACCAGAGCAGGGACCGTGGGTCCCTGGACTGGTGCAAACTAGTTTATGCAAGGAGGGCACCAAATGTGCCCTTCAAACCAAACCGGTGGCTTGAGGAGGCTACCCCTCCACTGCCTCATAACATCCATTTTCCAAGGGAGAGGGTTCTGCCTCCCCCTCCCACAGGAAATCCATTGTTCTGCCTTCCCCTGCATGAGCAGGTCAAGCAGCAGGAGGGCAGATACCTGTCCGCAAACTCTGAAAGACTGGTAGGAGCAATACTGGGGGTCATCTACAGAGATTGCATGGAATCAGGCTACCAATACTGCCATTAGTTTTGGGGTATGATTCTGACATGTTTTATACCAAACATGCCTAGGTTCAGAGTTACTATTATGTAGCTGGACCCAAGGTGTAGCTGTTGCCAGTACAAGGGAAAAATGGCTTCCCTGCACTTATGAACTCCAGTGTATTGGAAGTGGAGTTTGTATGGGTACCTCGGCTTATGCAGGGGTGCCTCACACACAGGGACCTGCACTCTGACCTCTGAGCTAGGAGGGCCTACCATAGGGGTGACTTACAGTGACCTGGTGCAGTGAAAGGGTGCATGCACCTTTTCACAGAGGCTGCAATGGCAGGCCTACAGACACAATTTGCATGGGCTCCTATGCGTGGTATAATACATGCTGCATTGCATGGGGGACCCCTGGTGTACAAATGCCCTGGGTACCCAAGTACCATATACTAGGGACTTACAGGGATACACCAGTATGCCAATTGTGGGGTGTAAAGGGTACCAAAGCAACCAAATTTAGAGGAGAGAGCACAATCACTAGGGTCTTGGTTAGCAGGATCCAGTGAAAACATTCTAAGCACACTGAAAGGCAAAAAGTTGGTGTAACCATGCGAAAAAGAGTGACTTCCCTACAATAGTCACACAGTGTAAGAGATACTACGGCACATCCTAAGAGAGAACAAAAGAAAATTCAGATCAGGCACCTTCGACTGCTGTTAGTGGTTGATGAGGGGAGGTGACACCGCATTCATTTATAATGATAACTAATTTCAGCAATCTTCTGCTCGTTGCCTTTTCCATGCCTGACTTTTTGGTTGCAAACTGACAAGATTGTCCCTAAAAGGAGTTGACAGCTATTGAGCAATGTGCATTCCCATCAGTCAGGCAGGCACAAGCGCTCATGGACTCGGCTGCCGCTTCATTACGCGGCCTCACATTCGCGCCAGAATAGTGATTGCCCTTTTCTCTGCGCATCTGCAATTCTTCGGCATTGGTACCTTCCTGATTGCATCTCCCAGCATTATTTGAAACAGAGACGAGCGGCTCGTTTTGAGCGATACCCTATGAACCATTAATGGATGCTCTGAAAGCGCTGTGCCTGTGGGCCTGCACAAGTGCTTGTTCTGCTCAGGACCTTCAGCGAATCTCATGTCACGTCATGCATCATTTATCATGTCCTCTGTGCTCTAATGACTCGTAGATTCGGACTCAGTGGTTATCATATTAGGTATCCCCTTTCACCACATGCCAAGAGCTCACATTGAGACAGAACTCCATACACACAACTCCGCTGAATAGGCAATTAACTACAATCAACACTGCCAACACAGGCAATTAACTGCACCCCACCCGACACAACGCGAATAGGCAATTAACTAAACCCAGCACAGCTTGCATAGACAATTAACTACACCAATCGCAGCCAGCACAGGCAATTAACAACACCCAACATTGCCCGGTTAGGCAATCAACTACACCCAACAAAACTTGACTAGGAAATTACCTAATCCCAACACATCTTGCATAAGCAATTCCTCCAGGCAATTAACTATACCCAAAGCTGCATGAATAGGCAATTGACTCACCCAGCACAGCTTGACAAAGCAATTAACTACACCCAGCATAGCATACACAGGCAATAAACTATTTTTTCATGCATGTTACAGCACGTGCTGACATCAGCTATTGACAACACATCTACAATTGCTGTGAAGCTGCCATCCGCACCAACCAAGGAAATATGTAAGCAATTTGGTCTCACTCACCCACAAACAAATCCCTCATAACTCATGAAAAATGACAAAGCCACAAAACTAAATCACACTGTGACAGAATAAGGAAATGCTTGTACATTTATACCCAGTGCTACCCAAAGGCTATGCATCTCAAACTAATGGGAGAATGAGTGTTATCATGGATGTCAATTCACCAAAATGTCAGGGGGAGCGGAAGGAACAATACACGCCATTTCATCTTTCCGTTCTCTCGCAAATACACATGCTTACACAAACACATTCACTCATACACACACTCTCTTTTACATAAGCTCGCTCTCACCTGCAACATGCACATAACATACATCTAAAAGTGTTTTTACTTACCTCAGCTACCAAGGAGGGTCATATTCCAGCTACTATCCATTTTTATTAGGCAAATAGTGAATAATACATAATTCACTATTAGTGTAGTAAAAAAAAAAAACTAATTGATAACAAGGAAGCGGAGCCCCCTGCAAGGAGCTGCCCCTGTGTTCCTGGCACTGATTTTGCCACCTCTGAGGCCAGGGGTCGCAGAGGCAGCGCAGGGGGTCGCAAGGGGCAGGTTGGAGGTCGCAGCTGCGACCCCTAAATGACGTCCATGAGTGTCATACCTGTGTTTGTTGACCAATTAGTAAAAACAGTAAGGGCAGGTAAATATGAAAAAAAAAAAAAAAAAATGCACAGTTTAAAAAAACTTCAAACAAAGTCTAACTTACAACCGTCACTTTTCCATGGAAATGCTCAGGCCCACCTTACAGGAAAGAGCAGAGTGCCAGCTGGCGCCTGTGCAAGTGGGCAGCGCTGTGTGTAAACCAGTGCCAGGCGCAGTGCTGTACAGCATGGGGTGTGTGTAAGTAAAGTTCAGGCCAATTAAGCTCCAAGCACGCAATTCACCACTCAGATAAGGGTGGAGTTCAAAACGTGCTTCAGAATTCTGCATCCCAGGGAAAAGTGCATAATTATCAAGCAGACAATCTCAACAAAGCAAAGATACTAAAGAGCAGGGGCAAGAATAGCTTGCATGAAAGGATGCCTCAGAACTGCTTAGAACTGTTGATTGCAAGAGATGCTGAGCATGACTGGCCTGGAGGAATCCTAAAAAAAAAGAGTCCAAATTCAGACATATCCCCAACATCATAGGTGCCATTAATGGGACACATGTGGCTTTGGTACCCCCCCACAGGAGTGAACAGGTGTACACAAACTGGAAGAGTTATCATTCCATGAATGTACAGATGGTATGTTTGGCAGACCAGTACATCTCCCATGTGAATGCCATGTTCCCTGGCTCAGTGCATGACGCCTACATCCTGCGGAGTAGCAGCATCCCTTATGTGATGGGGTAACTCCAGAGGCACCGTGTGTGACTATTAGGAGAGCACCTGGAAGCTAGTCAGTGGGAATGGTTGTCTGGGTCTGGGGATATCCCTCCAGGTTAGTGTTTGTCTAACAGTTGTCCCTCGCCATTTGAAAGTGAAGACGAGGAAGCAGAGGAAGAAGACATGGACAACAGGGACTCAGTGATCCAGCAATATTTCCAGTGAAACACAGGTAAGAATACAAACCTGCCTACTACATGTACTTTAACACTACTGCCGCTCTACTGTCAGTCGTTTTCTCCCAGTGTATGGGCACTGAGTTGTCACTTTCCCTTATGATTTCACAGATCCGGGTCCCACAGTGTGACATCTGCTTTGATTCCTCATGGACTAGAGCTGTGTGACATAGGTATGTTGACATTAGAAATGAAAGAGCTTTTTGCCACAGGTATTGCTAATACAGTATTCCGAAATCACAGACTGACTCCAGATTGTTTTTTTCTTTAAGGGTGTTTATTTTAGTGCTCCAAATTGGCAGGGGTAGCAAAATGGTGAGGGGTGATGGCAGAGGAATGTCCATGGCAGAGTCCAGTCTATTAGTCTCACAGGTGCATTGCCCAAATGGGCATAGGAAGTGGAGCTGGGGCAGTTTAAGGATGGACAGGGTGACAAAGTGGGACAGTAGGACGACAATCAGGGTGGTCTCATTTCTTGGCGGGGGTCTTGGCATTGTTCTCTGTCTTGTTCCTGGATCTCAGGGACCGTTTGCGAGGTGGTTCTCCCTCTGCAGGGGGTGGGGTGCTGGTGTGGTGGTCCTGTGGCGGTGCCTCCTGTCCACTAGCGCCGGCGGAGGTGGTGGGCAGTTCATCGTCCAGGCTAGTGTCAGGGGCCCCTTGTAGTGCCACAGTGTCCCTCCTGGTGTTCACGAGTTCCTTCAGCACCCCTACGATGGGGCCCAGGGTGGAACTGATGGCTCTGTGTTCCTCCCTGAAGCCCATATACTGTTCCTCCTGCAGGCGCTGGGTCTCCTGAAACTTGGCCAGTACCATTGCCATCGTCCCCTGGGAATGGTGGTAGGCTCCCATGATGGAGGAGAGGGCCTCGTGGAGAGTGGGTTCCCTGGGCCTGTCCGCCCCCGTCGCACAGCAGCCCTCCCAGTTCCCCTGTGTTCCTGGGCCTCCGTCCCCTGGACCGTGTGCCCACTACCACTGCCTCCAGGTCCCTGTTGTTGTTGGGGGGGTGGGTTAGCCTGGGTTCCCTGTAGTTGTGGACACACTGCTGATTGACGTGTCCTGGGGACGGAGGTATGGGCCCGCTGGGTGGGTGCTGTGCTGGTGTTTCCAGAGGGGGGAAGCTCCGTGGTGGCCTGTGACTGGGTGTGGGGAACCGACTGTCCAGAGGTCCCCAATGGGCCGGGCTGGTCATCTAGATCGAGTTGGACAGACCTGCTGTCATCACTGTGGGCCTCTTCTGTTAGTGGTGTGGACATGTGTGGACCCTCCTGTCCGGTGAAGTTGGGTAGGGGTCCTGCAGGGGTATAAAAGGACGTTTATTACATCTGTGTGTGGCACGGTGTGCAATGGGTGGGTGACCGTGTACCCCAGGGCTTGCATTCCTGTGTGGGACCTTGTGTGATGATGGTTTAGGGGGGTGTATGGGTATGTGCAGTGGGCATGCTTTAGTGATGGGTGTCCATGCTTTGTTGTTGCATGCAGGGCTTGGGGTTAGGATGTGTGGTTTGTGATGTTGGGACATTTGTGAGGAGTAGGAGTGATGGGGGTGAGGGTGAGGGTAGGGGTATGTGCTGGCATGCAGGTAGGGTGGGAGATGTAATAGTTAAGATTTGACTTACCAGAGTCCATTCCTCCACCTACTCCTGCGAGGCCCTCAGGATGCAGAATCGCCAAGACCTGCTCCTCCCATGTTGTTAGCTGTGGGGGAGGAGGTGGGGGTCCGCCGCCAGTCCGCGGAACCGCCAGGTGGTGTCTTGAGACCACGGAACGCACCTTCCCCCGTAGGTCGTTCCACCTCTTCCTGATGTCCTCCCGATTTCTTGGGTGCTGTCCCACTGCGTTGACCCTGTCCACTATTCTTTGCCATAGCTCCATCTTCCTTGCAATTGAGGTGTACTGCACCTGTGATCCGAATAGCTGTGGCTCTACCCAGACGATTTCCTCCACCATGACCCTGAGCTCCTCCTCCGAGAACCTGGGGTGTCGTTGCCGTGCCATGGGGTGGTGTAAGTGATGTGTGGGGTGGTGTGTGGGGTGATAAGTGTGCTGATATGTAGTGGTGTGTAGTGTGCGGTGCGTGGAAATTATGTGGGTGATGGTGTTGTGTGCCTGTGGATGCTTGTATTGTTGATGGTGGTGTCTCTCTCTGGCCTTCGTTCGTGATTTGTTGTCGTAAGGGTTTGTGGGTGATGTGGGTGTGTGTTTTATATAGTATTGGGTGTGTGGGAGTGGTGTGTGTATGTGTATCAGGTGTGTGTATTTCGAATTGTTCAATGTGGTTGTGTTCTGTATATGTGTGTGTCTTTTGAGCGCGGCGGTGTGTACCGCCAATGGAATACCACGGTTGAAAGACCGCCGCGTAGATTCGTGTGTCATGATAGTGTGGGCGTATTTCTGTTGGCGTGACGGTGGAGGTTTTGTTATTGCCAGTTTATCACTGACCTTTGGTGTGGCGGACTTGTGTGGGTGTCTGAATTTTGGCGGATTCCATGCTGTGGGTCATAATAGCTGTGGAGGTTTTCCGCGGCCGTGGCGGTGTGTTGGCGGTCTTCTGCACGGCGGTAAGCAGCTTTTACCGCCAATGTTATAATGGCCGCCTATATGTGTTGATGTACTGAGACATCCACCCTCTAACTATGGAATTGCTCCCTGCCATAGAGTGACGCAAGTCAGCAATTTGTGCTGCCTTACATAACTCCAGAATACTCAAGGCACGCAGAGCCACATAAGCTGCCCTTGATTATCTTAACAAATGTCACTTAAGCTTGTCTTTTTTGATTACAAAATCAAGCTTTGTCTTGACCTTGCCCACTCTTGCATGATGTAACACCAACACTAAAAGTATATTTATCTGGGCCATAGGGATTCGTTTCCATTGAGACAGCAGTATGAGTGGGGATCATTGGTATGAGTGAAATATGTGGTTTTAAATTGTGACTAAATAGATTTGGGTACACCTACACTGGCTTTAATCTGGTTAGTCTGACATATTGTATTTGCAAAAGTCATTGTAATGATGGTATATTGAACATTTCTCTATCACAAGATTAGGTGTATGTATGGACTAGCACTTATCATTTCATAACAAAGTCAGATTTTGTAATACATGATCTACTTACAAAACTTGCTCTATTATTAGGTACGGTTTTCTCCCTAGCTCACATGTCAGCAGACATGGCCAAGACAGTAGCATTGAGAAGGGGCTCCTTATAGCTGCATCAGAAAGATATATGGAAAATGGGCAATCCAATTGACAAGGAAAAAGGCAGCTGACATTTGTGGTCAATCAAGCAGGCACGCAACCGCATAATACACCTGGAGATAGTCTACGGGTCGTAACAGCAGCTGGACAACTCAAGGCTTCCACTCATTTTAGAGAGTGTCCCTTCTCCCCTCTGCATCCGGGTCCCCTGGTGTAGGTACTCCATCTACTGGGTATCCTGGGGTGGGGGCTCTCTTCAACCTTCCTAGTCAGACGGTTTCCTCAGGGTCCACTGGGGTGCATCCTGAATCCCACGAACTCTAACCACAACTCTCTGTGTTAGCCTATGGGACGACTGCGTGGGTAACTACCTTGCACCTGGTAGCTGGGGACACTTACCATACTTACCGCTGGTGTTTCTATCAACCCTTAGCTAACTACCACTCTTACCTTGGTTGGGTTAATTATTTCGCATTCCAGTTTCTTAGTATATGGTTTGGCTCTCAGCTACCACTAGATACCTTTTGCTATCTGGACACCTATTCAGTATCACTAGGGGGTGCTTTGACTCAGTAGAGGGTGAAACAACACAAATGTACACCATAAACTGAGCCAGCCTACCACATGCTTCACTTGCACTCACCCATATCCCCATATCCATATGAGCATTACAGAAGGTAGTTTGTTCTCTTACATAGCAGGCTACACCTAGAACAAAATAATTACCTAGCACATTAGTGCAGCTACATCAACTATGGATATGTGCAAGAAAATGTACACCTGCTCGTCAACTGATCCTACCTGCAGAGCATGCACCTACTCTGCAGCTAGATACCCTCTCCGGTGACAGGTTGACCCTCTACAAAATCCCATTACATGAATTTACATCACATTACACTTTTGGCTGCCTATCACCAACACAAGCACACTTGCATTATTTTGCAAATGGGCCTGCATTGGCAGTGGCATAATTTTACTTTTTATTCTGGGATTTGTAATCCTGTTCTATAATGCAATAAATTACACTCTAAATCCCAGAATTCAAAAGAAAAACCTGGACTAGGGTAGCAGATCACACATGGACCTGGGAAACTTGGCAGGGCTGCACTGGGCAGCATAAATTGCTTCTGCCCAAGGAAAGGACAGTTATGTTAGGGATGAGGGTTCCCTGACCTTTCCCTTTCATGCAGCGCAGTGCAGCAAAGTGTCTTGCTGTGTTGTGCTGCATGATAGTTTGGAAAATATGGTCACTTGTGTTCCTTCACCCTATTTCTCTTACTGGTCCTCTATTTGAGCACTGCCCTGACCTTTCCACTCCAGCTACCAACTCTGCTGGAAAGAATGATGCCTCCTGCTCCTCCAATTGTTCAAACTCCGCCTGGGCATCAGGTCCTCCTTCAGTGCTCATGGCTGCCTTTAGGTTCCTGACCAGTTTTCCTTTTGTCTCACATTTCTAGTCATGCTACATCTTCTTATGATGTCGGGGATATGTCCCAGGGCATAGAAATCACCTTTCACTGTAGGCAAATCCTCCACCTGAGGGAAAACGATGTAGCTCTGCATGTGTTTCAGCAGGGCAGACAACATGTTGGGAAACGTAGGCTGGGACATCCCTGATGCGATGGCCACTGTAGTTTGAAATTACACACTTGCAAGGAAATGGAGCACTGACAGCACCTGCACTTGAGGGGGTATTCCTGTGGGATGGCGGACAGCTGACATCAGGTCTGGCTCCAACTGGGTACACAATTTCTGGATTGTGGCACGGTCAAGCCTGTATGTGATTATCACATGCCTTTCCTCCATTGTCGACGGGTCCACCAACGGTCGGTACACCGGAGGATGCCGCCATCTCCTCACATGTCCCAGCGGACGGTGCCTATGAAGGACAACAGCGAGCACAGAGTCAAACAACTCAGAGATACGTACCCACAGCTTACACAGAACACCATTCATAATCTAAAAAGTGGCCTGTATGTGTGTTGAGTCTAGGCCTAGGTATGTGTGACGCAGTTGAAAATGAAGCCATGTGGGCCCCTGAAATGGTGGCTGCCTGACCTGTAAAGTGGTACAATGGGATGTGAGGTAACTGCGCTGGCGTTGTACACCGTTGCGGTAGGCGTTCGAAGACCGCGGCGCAATGCTTCATTGGTTAACATTGGACCCGATGGTTCCCATGAGCCAATGACGATGTACGCCGGCGGTGACGGTACGCACCGCCACGGACGTGACCGCCATTTTCTATCTGTTCAATCACTCGATACCTGATCTTTGACAGGAGAGGACCTACACTGCAAGTGCTGCTGTGACCTCGGTCTGGAAGAGACAATGGCTCGAGTGTCTGGGGAAAGGGCACCTGCCTTCACATTGGAGGAGTTGGAGAAACTCGTGGATGGGGTCCTCCCCAGTACATGCTACTCTACGGTCCTCCAGACAAACAGGTAAGTACACTGGGAGCATGCTGTATGGGCTATGCCTGTGTGGAGAGGGATGGATGTAAGAAGGAAGGGGGGAGAGTGCGGCGTGCATGAAACGACGGTGAGTGCATGTGCCACATGCCAAGGGTAGGGATGGGGGCCAATGACTGTGACGGTGCAGTTGGAAATAACTTTCTCTTCCCCCTGTACAAATCATGTAGGTCAGCGCCCACAAGAAAAAATATATTTGGCATGCCATCACCAAGGACGTCCGGGCCCTGGGGGTCCACCACAGACGGAGCACCCACTGACGGAAAAGATGGGAGGACCTTCGCCGCTGGGGCAAGAAGACGGCGGAGGTTCAGCTGGGGATGGCCTCCCAACGTGGGAGGGGTGCCCGTCGCACCATGACCCCCCTGATGTTTAGGATCCTGGCGGTGGCATACCCGGAGTTGGATGGTTGCTTGAGGGCATCACAGCAGACACAAGGGGGTGAGTACACTCTCATTCTGCTGATTTTGCATGCAGTGGAGGGGTCTGGGTGGGGGAGGGTTTCCCTAGGCCAGGGCGAGTTCCATAGGCAAGGTCCCTCCGTAAGGCAGGCCATGTGGCACCCCACCGCACCTCTGTAGAGTGCCAAGTACACCTAGTCATGCCCCTGTATCATCCATGTGTGCAGATGTCATCCATAGACTAGTAGGCCATGCCCCAGGAATTGAGCAGTGGAGCCCAAGAGCGCAGCGTAGTGCAGGGGGCTTGTGTGTCTGTCGTGTCCACCAATGGTAGCGGTAATGCATGCATTCAACATGTCTTTCTTCTGACGTTCCCCCCCTTTTTGTGGTCTCCCTGTTCTTGTGTGCATTAGCATCATCAGGCGGAGGAGCAGTGGCACCGGAGCACGAGGGGGCTGCATCCCACATGGCCATGGCGGGCCACACTACGGAATCGGACTTCACCAGTGGGACGGAGGGCGAGGGGAGCTCCACGGCGGGGACAGGAGCTGAGACCAGTGACACGGACTCGTCCTCTGATGGGAGCTTGTGGTGGCGGCAACATCTGTGCCCCCCCATCTACAGGTACAGCCGCCACCCCCCCTTCCAGCACCGCCCTCCCAGCAGCCCCTCAGCTTTTGCCCCGTGCCCTCTTACCCGGGAGGGTGGGAATCACCTTCGCCCCAGGCACCTCAGGCCCTGCCCCAGTCACCCCTGCTGCCCTCAGTGACGAGGCCATTGACCTCCTCAGGTCCCTCACTGTTGGACAGTCTACCATTTTTAATGCCATCCAGGGTGTAGAAAGGCAGTTGCAACAAACAAATGCATTCCTGGAGGTCATTCATTCTGGTCAGGCAGCCCTTCAGCAAGCTTTTCAGACTCTGGCCTCAGCACTGATGGCAGCCATTGTCCCTGTCTCTAGCCTCCCCCCTCCAACTTCCTCCACCCAGACCCAATCCCCTGTACCCCAGCCTATCACAAGCACACCTACAGACCAGCATGCACACACGTCAACACACAAGGGAAGCTCAGGCAAACATAAGCACCACACATCCCACAGGCACTCACGCAAGCATCAAACACATGCAGACACACCAACATCCACTGCCTCCATTGTGTCCCCATCCTCCTCATCTCCCTCCTCCCTCCCAGTCTCGTCTACACTGACACCTGCATGCACTACCTCTACAGCCACTACTACCATCACCAGCACACCCACCACCACACCCCGCTCACGTGCAGTCACTACCCCCACTACCATTCACACGTCTGTGATGCCCCCTCCCAAGATACACAAACGCAGGCACACACCCACCCAACAGCCATCCACCTCACGACAGCCTCCAGCCCATGCACCTTCACCCAAAGTCAGCAAACGAACACCTCCTACAACCACAACCTCTTCCTCCACTCCCAAACCCCCTCCAGCTACCCGTCCCAATGTCTCCCAAAAACTTTTCCTTTCCAACCTTGACCTCGTTCCCACACCTCCCCACCCGTCTGTCTCCTAGGTCCAGAACTAGCACATCAGCCACAACATCTCCGGGACCAGTGGTGCCTGTAGTCACTGGAATCTGGAGTGCACCGGCCACCAGGGCAGCCAGTGTGGCACGGAGCAACAGCACAGACAGTCCCCCACCTGTGAAGCATCAGAAGTTGCCCAGTGCCCGGTGGGAGAGGGGGAAGACTCCAGCCACCAAAGCGGCTCCCAGGGGGCAGGTGGGAGTGTGGAGTCAGCTGCGACACCTTCCAAGGTGGGGAAGGGGCACAAGAAACTCAGCAAGTCTGGGAAGAGCAGCACGGCGGAGAAGACCGCCATCATCCCCGCTGCCCAGGAGGCCACCGCCAGCACTAGCCCAACTGCCGCGGAGGCCACCGCCAGCACCAGCCCAGCTGCCCAGGAGGCCACCGCCAGCACCAGCCCAGCTGCCCAGGAGGCCACTGCCACCAGCCCTGCTGCCCAGGAGGCCACCACCAGCACAAGCCCCGCTGGGACAGAGAGGACCGCCAGCACAAGCCCTGCTGGGCCATGAAGGACCACCAGCACAAGCCCCGCTGGGACAGAGAGGACCGCCAGCACAAGACCCGCTGGGCCATGAAGGACCGCCAGCAAAAGCCCCGCTAGGACAGACAGGACCGCCAGCACAAGCCCGCTGGGCCATGAAGGACCACCAGCAGCTGAGTCACTGCAAAGGAGACCGCCGCTCCAAGCACCGCTGAACAGGGCACTGCCGCCTCAAGCACCGCTGAACAGGGCACCGCCGCCTCAAGCACTGCTGAACAGGGCACCGCCAATATCAAGCACCGCTGAACAGGGCACGCCGTCTCAAGCACCGCTGAACAGGGCACCGCCGCCTCATGCACCGCTGAACAGGGCACCGCCGCCTCAAGCACAGCTGAACAGGGCACCGCTGTATCAAGCACAGCTGAACAGGGCACCGCCGTCTCAAGCACCGCTGAACAGGGCACCGCCGCCTCAAGCACCGCTGAACAGGGCACCGCCGCATCAAGCACCGCTGAACAGGGCACCGCCGTCTCAAGCACCGCTGAACAGGGCACCGCCGTCTCAAGCACCGCTGAACAGGGCACCGCCGCCTCAAGCACTGCTGAACAGGGCACCGCCAATATCAAGCACCGCTGAACAGGGCACGCCGTCTCAAGCACCGCTGAACAGGGCACCGCCGCCTCATGCACCGCTGAACAGGGCACCGCCGCCTCAAGCACAGCTGAACAGGGCACCGCTGTATCAAGCACAGCTGAACAGGGCACCGCCGTCTCAAGCACCGCTGAACAGGGCACCGCCGCCTCAAGCACCGCTGAACAGGGCACCGCCGCATCAAGCACCGCTGAACAGGGCACCGCCGTCTCAAGCACCGCTGAACAGGGCACCGCCGTCTCAAGCACCGCTGAACAGGGCACCGCCGTCTCAAGCACTGCTGAACAGGGCACCGCCGCTTCAAGCACCGCTGAACAGGGCACCGCCGTATCAAGCACTGCTGAACAGGGCACCGCTGTCTCAAGCACCGCTGAACAGGGCACCGCTGTCTCAAGCACCGCTGAACAGGGCACCGCCGCCTCAAGCACCGCTGAACAGGGCACCGCCGCATCAAGCACCGCTGAACAGGGCACCGCCGTCTCAAGCACCGCTGAACAGGGCACCGCCGTCTCAAGCACCGCTGAACAGGGCACCGCCGTCTCAAGCACTGCTGAACAGGGCACCGCCGCTTCAAGCACCGCTGAACAGGGCACCGCCGTATCAAGCACTGCTGAACAGGGCACCGCTGTCTCAAGCACCGCTGAACAGGGCACCGCTGTCTCAAGCACCGCTGAACAGGGCACCGCCGTCCCAAGCAACGTTGGCCCATGAGCGCCAAGGGCACTGACGCTACTGAGTCCGTGACGGGCAGAATGCAGCACTCTGGGCACCATGCCCCCTCCAAAACCAGTGGAGACTGTCATCCACTACCTCTGTCCTTAGCAGGATGAGGTGCTCTGGGCACCATGCCCCCTCCAGAACCAGTGGAGACTGTCATCCACTACCTCTGTCCTTAGCAGGATGAAGCACTCTGGGCACCAAGCCCCCTCCAGAATCAGTGGAGACTGTCATCCACTACCTCTGTCCTTAGCAGGATGAAGCACTCTGGGCACCATGCCCCCTCCAGAATCAGTGGAGACTGTCACCCACTACCTCTGTCCTTAGCAGGATGAAGCACTCTGGGCACCATTCCCCCTCCAGAACCAGTGGAGACTGTCATCCACTACCTCTGTCCATAGCAGGATGAAGCACTCTGGGCACCATGCCCCCTACAGAATCAGTGGAGACTGTTATCCACTTGAGAGACTGTGGCTTTGCACTCCCCAGGATATGGCAGTGGGCAACCCACCAACTGTAGAGACTTGAGAGACTGTGGCTTTGCACTCCCCAGGATGGAACAGTGGGCAACCCACCCACTGTAGAGACTTGAGAGACTGTGGCTTTGCACTCCCCAGGATATGGCAGTAGGCAACCCACCCACTGTAGAGACTTGAGAGACTGTGGCTTTGCACTCCCCAGGATGGAACAGTGGGCAACCCACCCACTGTAGAGACTTGAGAGACTGTGGCTGTGCACTCCCCAGGATGGAACATTGGGCAACCCACCCACTGTAGAGACTTGTGAGACTGTGGCTTTGCACTCCCCAGGATATGGCAGTGGGCAACCGACCCACTGTAGAGACTTGAGAGACTGTGGCTTTGCACTCCCCAGGATTGAACAGTGGGCATGTGGCCCTCTCGTGGATTTGGTGTCGTGCACTCAACCGGCTGAGGTGCCCACCCTTTCCCTCCCCCTGAGGGGCCTGTTTTCTTGCTCTCTGATGCCCCTGCAGTGTTCTCTCCATCATGGTCGGGGATCTTGTGTGGGCCTCGCCCATACCGTGTGGGCCCAGTGTTCCACGGACTTAATTGGAGCACTACCTGGACTACTATGCTTGGTATATATTTTGTACATGGTGTATATATATATTTGTGCACACTTTGTTTTAATATATGACAATGGTTACACTCATTTCCTTTTGTCTTTGCATTCTTCCGGGGGGGGGTTGGGGGTTGTAACTGTGATGTATCATGCTGTATTAGTGTGTGTGTTGTAGTGGGTGAGGGTGGGGGTGGGGGTGTTGCGTGTTGCGTGTGTGTGTCCCTGTTTTTTCCCTACCCACTCCCCTGTGTCATAGGTGCAGTACTCACCGTGGTCTTCGCCGCCGGCGTTCATGCTCCTGGTAGAGGAGCAGGAAGACTATCGCAGGGAGAATTTGGAGGTCGGGGTCCATGGTGTCCTCTTTCCTCGTGGGGTGTGTAGACGTGAGCGTTTTCCCTTCGAAAACCTGTTTCCGCCATGTTTTTATCCACGGTGAATCCGCTCCGGAAAAGGTGGCGGATTGGCCTGTTGTGATACTGTGGGCGGTACTTTGTCCTCCGTCTGTCTGTTGGCGGTGACAGTCGCGCTGTTTGTTTGTACCGCCATGGCGGTCGGAGTGTTAAAGTGGCTATCTTTGTTGGCGGTTGTTGGCGGTTTCCGCCACGGGTCGTAATTGCAAAATTTTTACCACCGGCCTGTTGGCGGTCTTACTGCCGCTTTAACACCGACCGCCAGAGTTGTAATGACCACCATAATAGTCTCCTATTTATACTCTGTTTGCGCCGGATTTGCGTCAATTTATTTGAAGCAAATCCATTGCTAACTTATCTCCATATTTATATTTTGATCCCAGGCCTGTCTAGCATCAAAAGTATAGACTTGCGTTATTTTAAGGATGCGTGAAACCACCTTGCATCAATGAGGTGCAAGGTAGGCATTCCCGTCCCAAAAATTACTCAAACACCTTAGTGCCATATTTATTAAACAGGGCAAAAACGACGCACGGGTGGGAGGCATACCCGAAAAATGATGCTAAGCCCGATTTGTGTCAAATTTTAACACCTGGATCAAGGCAGGCATTAAAATGAGGCAAACACACCACTACTTAAGGAAAACACACACAAGCAACATCATAGCTCAACAGGACAACATGAAGGTGCTACTGATTCAGCAAGCCAGATGACGCAGAGCACAGGAGCAACAGCAACAGCCACCACCACCCCAACGTGGCCCCCAAAGGTAACGCAGAAGGCAGGAGAGGGTCTTCAGAAACACAACAACCCTCCAGGGCCTCAGGGAACAGGACATCATCCGGCAGTATAGACTCAACTGGCAAACCATCCAGCAGCTGCTGTGCCAAACTGAGCTACATATAACAGCCAGCCTGCAGACACCACAAAATATACCACCAGTGACCAAGCTGCTAGCTGTCCTGCATATGTTGGCAAGTGTCGCCTTCCAAACAACAGGTGCCCTGGTTGCTGGGGTATCACAGCCCTCATTCTCTGCCTTCCTTCCCAAGGTCCTAGATCCCATCATCTCCCTCACACCCCACCACATCAGCTTCCCCAAAACCCAGCAGAAGCAGCAGGAGATCAAACAGGGGTTTTTATCAAATACGTGGCTTCCCGCATGTGCTTGGTGCAATTGACTGCACCCATGTCCGGATCGTACCACCTGCATCAACAGAGCATCTATTCCGGAAAAGAAACCACACGCACTCCCTAAATGTGCAGGCCATAGTTGACCACCAGGGATTGTTTACCAACATCTTGACTATGTATCCTGGGACTGTACATGATTCCTTAATTTTCCACCACAACATGCTCAATCAGCACTTCCAGGACGGACAATATGGCAATGGCCTTCTTGTCGGCAAGTCCCTAAACCTAGCAATATACACACAGCACAGCAACCCTGTGGGACACACAATACATTCACCACTACATTGATACGTGGGCAGGAAGACACTGAGGTGTGACATAGGTAGTTATGTTGTACACCCTGACACAATGGGATACACATCTATGAACAAATAACGGCTGCCACAAACATTAGTTGCTACTCTAGAGCTACTAGGGACCAATGTCAAAGCACACAGTGACAATGACATGGCCTGCACTGGAAGTACAACTTGGAATATGAACCATTTAGTATTACATTAGGCCACATAATCAATCCGACATCCTCCCAAGCAATATATGGCTTGGAAGGGGTGTGCAATGCGTGTTGCTGCACGTCGAACACACTGAGACACATAGCATGATGATGCAGACTCACATGTAGGTGACACGGAAATACTGAGGCAGTCCCAACATTGTGCTGTTGCCAGGTAGCAATAAGGAAGTGGACTGTGCTATGAACACATATTGATGTGCCACTAATGCAAACTGCACACTGCTACACACACTGAAAGAGCCAATTGTCCATCAAAATGACATATGTACAGGGAGATGGCCCTTTATGCACAAATACATCCACCTCCACAAGACAGTTAGCCAGGTTACCTGGAGCAAGTTTGGTAGTGTAGGTGCATGGTTGCACATGAGCCACTGGCAGAGGGAACTACAAAGGTTTGCCTAGAACCAAAGTCACACATGGGACAATTGTGCATTGTCAATACTGAACACCTCAGTGCTGCAAACTAATGGAGATGTGTTAGGCATTGTCACCAAGCCAAATCAAAGGGCTTCACTGTTGCATTTCATCTGCAATGACATATGTCTAATTGGATGGGTTGTCCAGGCCATGTAGTGCAACCATGTTATGACCACATCGGAATCTATTGTGTGTGTGTAAGTATCATGTCCCCTCCATTGAAAGCACACTAAAACATGTTGCTCACTGCACAACACATGGTACATACATACTGACCAGCAGTTTGGAAACAAAATCATAGATCCCAGGTCAATGAGCCAAACACAAGTTGTCAAGTCAAGCAACCCACTGCAGAAAGAACCCCACTGAACCCCAGGATCTCACACAATACCACAAACACATATGAGTCACAGACGATAACTACTGCCATGCTACATGACATTCCTGTTACAAGCACTAACAAAATACTCACTACTATTTTCTTTTTCAGCTGATCAGGGTTATTGGATTCAGCCATGGATCAAGTCCCCATGCCCCCAAGCACAGCAGCAGAACGTGCCTATAATGAGGCACATCGGAGGACACAAGCCATTGTAGAGAGGACCTTTGGCATCCTGAAGTCTAGATTCAGGTGCCTGGACATGACAGGGGGCAGCCTCCTATATGCCTTACACATTGCTTGAAAAATCATAGTTACATGTGCTGTCCTGCACAACATTTGTGTGAGGAGGAACATCCCCCTATATGAGCCTGAGCAAGAACTGCCTGTGGAGGAGTAGGAGGAGGAAGGTGCCAGGGAAAAAGGAGGGGAACATCAAAACAAAGCTGTAGGAATGCGCCGCAGACAGCAGACTGTTCAAAACTTTTTTAACCAATAGTCACTCTAAACACCTTGTTAGGATATGTAATTAAACATCTTACTTTATCACACAAACCTGCTCTGGTTACTTATTTCTCCATCACATGTTCTTTAGGAATGTGAGTATTAGCTCAGGGAGCGTGTAACAAAGACAAATCTGACTACTTCTAATTCAGCATCACATGTGATGCATATTATTGTACAGCAAACATCACACATGTATAGAAAAACTCATCTTTTGAATTTCACATATGAAGGACAAAATCATAGGACCACAGCATATGACAGACATCCATGTTGCGAACATGGCCTACTGTAGCACATGACATAGAACTATGACATCTCCAATCATAAGGTAAATAAGCGCACAGACATGAGGCAGTGGATGTGAAATATCAGTGGAAACAGGAATGTATGAACAGACCCCTGACAGTAAGTGTGACATTTGCTATCTCTGCAAGGAGCTTGGGTGACAAGAGGTGCATCCTTTCTGGAAATGGATTGCATGAGTGTCCCAGGCATGACAAGCAATGTTCACAACACATGCCCTGCGCAGTCCATCCCCCGAAATAAGTCCTTCTGTTGCCATATGTTACGTCTCTGCCCTCCCATCTCTAGGGGGTGCTGTAAATGGACTAGCTGGGAACCATAATTAGCACTCACCCAGAGTCCCTTTCTGACTCCTGTTTACTTCCCTTTTCCATATGGCATGCTGTAGAAGAACTACATTAGCCTGCATAGACCTCAGGTCCCATAATGCACTGCCTGGTAGTCGGTAAGACATGTAATCTTCTGTCCATTGTTTCCTTTTGGAAAACTCCTGTTGTCCCTTTGTACTGGATTCTCTCCTCCAGGACTTATGAGAGACTGAAGCTGCACAACCTGTAAGCTCTCTTGTGCAGCCCAGCAATGTGACTCCGCCCTGGCCTTGCTGCTGACTGGAACTGTTTAGAAGCTGCCATTCCCTGAAACTCCTCATTATGCAGTGGAGTACGATTCCTTTGTGTTCCAGACCCCTTGTTGGATTGTGTTACAGTCCTGATTCAGCCTGAACCTGCTCTCTGCTTACCAAGTCCTGTTGCTGCTTGTTCCAGTCAGAGCCTGCTGTCAAAGCCCAGCTCACCTGAGTCCTTGTTCAGTTCTGATGGAGGTTGAAGACAATCCGACCCCACCCTGAAACTGCTTGTTCCAGCACACTAGTTTTTAAAACAGTGCACTAAGAACAGAAGCTCAAGGGAAGGGGGGAAGTGGATAAAATAAAATAAAGAGACAACACCGTTCTTGCGTTTCCACTGTTGAAGTGCTGCACAAATCTGCGGCCCTCTCTGACTTTTGTAGAAACTGGTGCCTAATGAAACATAAACAAAGAACAGATAAGTACAACCTATTCCTAACTGGGTTCCTGACTATCCCTTTATTTATTAGAAATTTTCTTCTAAAAGTACCTCTTGGATCCTGGTCTCTAGTTTCCAGGTTTGGAATGTGTTACTGCTCTGGGATGTGCTTTCTATTACTCTAAAGCTTCTAAAACATTAAACAAATACCGTTATCAGAATTACCAATATCAAACATTCATCTTAATATAACTAAAGCCTAAATTCGCAATAGCAGACTCACTTTTCCCATATTTCCAGAATCTTTTATAAAACAAATACTGTACTTTTACGTCAAAATACAGCATGTAATTTGTGCAAGTCCTTGATTTACTGTTTGCCTTGCTGTTAATGGTTTCCACGGTTCGATTCTTAAAAGTTCCATAAAAGAAAGTAAAAAAATTTTTTGCTTCACAAAGTTCCGCAAAGTATTCTTGTAACAAAGAGTTTGAATCACAATGTTCGTGGAAGGTATCTTGTTTCAAATTGTCTATACACGAATCCAGAAATTGTTGTCAAAGTTCTTTCAGGTAATAAAAGTTTTGCACTTACTTGTTGCTGGCAAGAGATACTGATCAGTCTAACCTTGTCTTCTTTCTCTTTTGCAGGTTGCTTGTAGGAGAGAGGCTAAGGCAAGGAGGAACCGGAAACCGGAAGAAGGAAGAGCCAGCAGCTGCGCCCATTGAAGCCAATGAAAGTCTGTAGAGAGCAGGAGTGCCAGCGCCGAGGGATCTGTCCTCAGGTAAGCGGGAGGTAGACGAGCACAAGCACTGGGTGAGGCTCGGGGACCTGGGTGTGGTCCTCACATGCTGCACATGTTCTTGAAAGGTGTGCAGAGCTGGGTGTGGTTTGAAGAGCTGGGTGTGGTCCTCACATGCTGCACATGTTCTTGAAAGGTGTGCAGAGTTTCAGTTATTATGCAAATGAGTTAAATTAACACATGGCCTAGAGTGGAGTGTTTTAAAGAAGCCTTGGTAAAAGCAAGGCCCAATGTGTAAACAAAACAGCACATTAAACAACATACACAGAAGCCTGGGGGGGGGGGAGAAGGTGAGATAACAAGAAAGGCTTTCAATAGTAAGTTTAAAAGGGAGCTATTACAGAACCCACTAGTGCAGTGAGAGGGGACATGCTCTTTGCTGTGCACAAACCCTAACAGTTGCCCCCCTCAAAGGCCCTCCTACAGGACGGGGTTTTCCTGGATTTTTTAAATAAAACCGTCTAATCAGCTGTGGGGCATGTACATATGATGCTGGTTCCCATGAATTCTCAGATTCATCATATCCTTTCCATTTTACTAAATAAAACAGACGTCCACTAATTCTTTTTGAGTCTTTTATGCTTTTCACTTCATATTCTAGATTTCCCTTAATTGGTATGGGTGGAGGTGGTGGTTCAGGTCGGGTTTTTGGATTGTACGGCTTAAGCAAGGACACATGGAATGTAGTATGTACTGGATATTCTTTTGGTAAATCTAATTTTACTGTTACCGGGTTTACTATGGCAGTTATACTAAAGGGTCCAATGAAACGTGGTTGCAGCTTTCGGGATCCCTCTATGTTTAGGTTCTTTGTGGAGAGCCATACCTTGTCACCGATTTTATACATTGGGGCCTCAGATCTGTGTTTGTCTGCTTGTCTTTTCATGCTTTCCTTGTACTTTAATAAATGTTTCCTGGCTTTGTCTTGTATGTCACCTAACCTCGTTAGTCTATCCGTTACTGTAGGTAACAGAGAATCTTCTAACAAAATGGGTATAGCTCTTGGATGATACCCCTGCAAGAAATAGAATGGTGAGCAAAGTAGAGCTGAATGCTCAGTATTATTATAAACAAACTCCGCTACAGGGAGAGCTTCCAACCATTCACTAGAATAATCAGCCAATAAACAACGTAGCGTTTGAAGTAAGGTTTGGTTCAGTCGTTCAGTCTGTCCATCTGTCTCTGGGTGGAAAGCAGTGGATAATGCCACATCTATTTTCAGTTTTTTACATAATTTTTTCCAAAATTTAGAGTTGAACTGGCTCCCTCGGTCTGACACCACTTTGCTTGGCAAACCATGTAAACGCACAATTTGCCTTATAAAAATATCGGCAAATTCTGCCGCCGTGGGTAATTTCCGTAATGGTACAAAATGTGCCATTTTAGATAAAAAATCCACTATAACCAACACTGTTGTGAAAGATTTTACAGGTGGTAAACCTACAATAAAGTCTACGCTCACAGTGTGCCAAGGTTGTTTGGGTGTTGGCATTGGTATTAACAAGCCATCAGGGGCCTTATGAGAAGATTTATGTCTTGCACAAATTGGACAGGTAGTGACAAATTGCTTAATGTCCTTTCTTATAGTGTCCCACCAAAAGTGTTTTTGCACATTTTCCAGGGTTTTTACCCAACCAGGATGACCTGCCAACGGTGAGGCGTGATGCCAAATTATCACCTGTGTTTGTAATTCAGAGGTGGGCACTAACAGCATGTTGTCGTGATACAATAAACCTCGTTGTATTGTGTTATGGGAATCCTTTAACCAATCCTGAGGTGCTATTTGCATGTGTGCATTATATAGATCTGTGATGAAATCCTTCTGTTGTACTGGTGCCAAAAACTTTTGGGGAGGAATAATGGGTTCTCCTATTTTATCTTGTTTCATGTCTGAAGTATGTCCATATCTAGATAACACATCAGATTGAATTTGTTGTGCACCTGGTCTATAGGTTATTACAAAGTCAAATGTGCTAAAAAATTTAACCAGCGCATCTGACGTGGTGTTAGTGCTTTAAGTGATCCAAAAAACTGTAGGTTCCTATGGTCAGAAAAGATTGTAACTGGGTACTTGGCTCCCATTAAATGGTGCCTCCATTCTGAAAAGGCTACTTTGATAGCTAGTAGTTCCCTTTCAGCCACAGTGTAATTTTGTTCAGCTGGTAATAACTTTTTGGAATAGAAGGCTATAGGATGTAACTGGCCATCTACTGCATCTCGTTGAGAGAGAACTCCTCCTAAAGCTACTTGTGAAGCATCCGCTTCAACAAAAAAAGGCAAGTCAGGATCAGGATGTTTCAGAATTGGGGCTGAAGTGAACTTTTGTTTTAGGAGTTGAAAGGCGTGTGCCGCCTCATCAGTCCAAAGAAATCGTTGCCCTTTCCGCAACAAGGTAGTTATTGGGGCCGCAATGTCTGCAAAATGTGCAATAAACCTCCTATAAAAATTGGCGAAACCCAGAAATTTCTGAATATCTTTTACAGAGGATGGTTCTGGCCAATCAGCAATAGCACTGATTTTCTTTACATCCATAGTTATTCCTTGAGGTGACAGGCAGTATCCTAAAAAGTCCACCTTGCTGACAGTAAAAGTACACTTTTCTAACTTAGCAAAAAGATGATTTTCTTTTAACTTTGATAATACTGCACGAACATGTTGGGTATGTTCTTCTGAGTTCTTAGAGTAAATGAGGATGTCGTCTATGTATACTATGACACAAACGTCCAGGAATTCGTGTAGGACCTCATTTATAAAGAACTGAAAGGCCGCAGGGGCATTACATAACCCAAAGGGCATTACTGCGTACTCAAATAAACCAAACTTTGTCTTGAAAGCTGTCTTCCACTCATCCCCCTCTTTTACTCGGACCAGGTGGTAAGCTCCCCGCAGATCTAGTTTAGTGTATACAGTAGAATGTCTTAATTGATCCAACAACACAGGTATTAGAGGAAGAGGATATTTATTCTTTATTGTAGCCTTATTTAGTCCTCTATAATTGATACACGCGCGCAGGGATTTATCCGGCTTCGGGATAAAAAAGAGTGGAGATGACACCGGAGATGTGGAATGACGGATGAACCCAGACTGTAGTAGGTCATCTAGGTAGGTTCTTAAGTATTTGGTTTCTTCGTCAGTCAAAGCATATACTCTGTTATTAGGTAAAGGGGCCCCTGGGATAAGATCTATACGACAGTCATAAGACCTATGTGGGGGCAGCACACTAGCCTTTACTGGATCAAAGACGTCTTTAAAGTCAGAATATTCAGGAGGGAGACTTGGTTCATCTTGTGTAACACTAGCACAGTGTAATACTGTGCTCTGTTCTGTACCTGCTTCTTGATAGCAATTGGTTCTACAGAAAGAGGAATCCAAAGTAACAGTTCTATTCACCCAATCAATTTTTGGGTTATGAGTTGTTAACCAGGGTACCCCGAGAATCAAACCAAAATTAGGAGTATCTATCAGATCAAAGCTAATCACCTCTGTGTGCCCGTTCTGACAGACCATAACAAGTGGACTTGTTTGTTTTGTGATTAATCCAGAGGTCAATTCTGACCCATCCACTGCACATACTGCTTCTGGACAAGGCTTTAGGCACATAGGAAGTCCTAAGTTTTCAGCTAACTTATTATCCACAAAATTTCCTGTCGCGCCTGAGTCCAGTAGGACAGGGAGAGAATGCCTCACTTGGGTAGTAACAATTAAAACGACCTGAATTATGAAATGTCTAGGTATGTGCGGTACCATGAAGGCTGCAGCATTAGAGGTTTGATTAAGATGTTTTCTCGAACAAGTAACCTCTCCCCTTGTCGAGCTTAATCGTTTCCCGATTCAGTTGAGGAGGTGGAAGAAAACAGCACCCTTTCGTGGATTTTTAGGCTTTACTGGACATTCTCTGGCAAAGTGACCTCCCCTTCCACAATATAAACATAATTGAAGTTTTCTCCTTCTTTCTTTTTCCTCTGATGTGAGTGGACCTCTGAGTGTCCCTATTTGCATAGGCTCAGGTTCAGGGAGTTTATTATCTGGGTCTTTCTTCTTGTGTCTAATAAAAGTTAACCGTGATTCCAGTTTGTATTTATCTCCCTTTCTTTCTCCTAGTCTATGTTCTAATTTCACAACTAAATCTACAAAGTCCGAATAGTCTTCTGGCAAATCAACGATATGAGCCAGCGCGTCTTTTAACTCGTCTCTCAAACCTTTATAGAAAAGGGAGACACGCTTTTCTTCTGGCCACTGTGTCTCGGTGAGTAAACAATTAAAACTAGTGAGATAGGTCAATAAATCCTTGTTACCTTGTTTAAGATTTAAAAGCTCATTATCACTTGCCTGCATGAAAGTGTGTTTTGCAAAAAGGCTGGTCATGGTACGTTTAAATTGATTCCAATTATGGAGGATGGGATCATCTCTCTCCACAAAAGGAATTGACCAATTGGCTGCTGTGCCACCCAAATAAGACAAGACGAATGCCACTTTCGTAGCATCAGTAGGGAACTGTTGTGGCTTACAAACGAAGTGTAATATAATTGATTGATAAAAACATGGAATTTGTTACTATCTCCATGAAAACGTTCAGGTGCTGCTAAGGGCACAGCATTAGGAACATTAACAGTGACCTCAACTGGGGGAGGCAAAGTTGTATGTTTTGATGGCGCCCCTGTCTCTGAGGAGGTTTTAAACAAAGGCGTAAAAGCTGTGTTCCACTGAGATACCCTAAATTTATACCTGCTTAAATCCTGTTTTAAAGAGGTATTCTCCATCTTTAATCTCTCTATTTCCTCTTGCATATGTTGCAAGATGCCAGACACTGATTCATTATGAGCCAAGTCCTCATTTAGGGCCTGCGCCATATCCGTGACGTCAATGCCCTCTATTTCTTCCCCGATATTCATCGTCCACCAGAACGGAATTTTTTTTAAATTTTTTTTTTAAGGCTTGTGCTTCTGTCAAAGCCCAGCTCACCTGAGTCCTTGTTCAGTTCTGATGGAGGTTGAAGACAATCCGACCCCACCCTGAAACTGCTTGTTCCAGCACACTAGTTTTTAAAACAGTGCACTAAGAACAGAAGCTCAAGGGAAGGGGGGAAGTGGATCAAATAAAATAAAGAGACAACACCGTTCTTGCGTTTCCACTGTTGAAGTGCTGCACAAATCTGCGGCCCTCTCTGACTTTTGTAGAAACTGGTGCCTAATGAAACATAAACAAAGAACAGATAAGTACAACCTATTCCTAACTGGGTTCCTGACTATCCCTTTATTTATTAGAAATTTTCTCTAAAAGTACCTCTTGGATCCTGGTCTCTAGTTTCCAGGTTTGGAATGTGTTACTGCTCTGGGATGTGCTTTCTATTACTCTAAAGCTTCTAAAACATTAAACAAATACCGTTATCAGAATTACCAATATCAAACATTCATCTTAATATAACTAAAGCCTAAATTCCCAATAGCAGACTCACTTTTCCCATATTTCCAGAATCTTTTATAAAACAAATACTGTACTTTTACGTCAAAATACAGCATGTAATTTGTGCAAGTCCTTGATTTACTGTTTGCCTTGCTGTTAATGGTTTCCACGGTTCGATTCTTAAAAGTTCCATAAAAAAAAAAAGAAAAAAATGTTTGCTTCACACAGTTCCGCAAAGTATTCTTGTAACAAAGAGTTTGAATCACAATGTTCGTGGAAGGTATCTTGTTTCAAATTGTCTATACACGAATCCAGAAATTGTTGTCAAAGTTCTTTCAGGTAATAAAAGTTTTGCACTTACTTGTTGCTGGCAAGAGATACTGATCAGTCTAACCTTGTCTTCTTTCTCTTTTGCAGGTTGCTTGTAGGAGAGAGGCTAAGGCAAGGAGGAACCGGAAACCGGAAGAAGGAAGAGCCAGCAGCTGCGCCCATTGAAGCCAATGAAAGTCTGTAGAGAGCAGGAGTGCCAGCGCCGAGGGATCTGTCCTCAGGTAAGCGGGAGGTAGACGAGCACAAGCACTGGGTGAGGCTCGGGGGCTGCCTTTTATAGACAGGGCTGGGTGTGGTCCTCACATGCTGCACATGTTCTTGAAAGGTGTGCAGAGCTGGGTGTGGTTTGAA
Organism: Pleurodeles waltl; assembly: GCF_031143425.1. Classification (NCBI taxonomy): domain Eukaryota; kingdom Metazoa; phylum Chordata; class Amphibia; order Caudata; family Salamandridae; genus Pleurodeles; species Pleurodeles waltl. The sequence continues at coordinate 135,990,132 of NC_090441.1, forward strand.
GAGCTGGGTGTGGTCCTCACATGCTGCACATGTTCTTGAAAGGTGTGCAGAGTTTCAGTCATTATGCAAATGAGTTAAATTAACACATGGCCTAGAGAGGAGTGTTTTAAAGAAGCCTTGGTAAAAGCAAGGCCCAATGTGTAAACAAAACAGCACATTAAACAACATACACAGAAGCCTGGGGGGGGGGGAAGAAGGTGAGATAACAAGAAAGGCTTTCAATAGTAAGTTTAAAAGGGAGCTATTACAGAACCCACTAGTGCAGTGAGAGGGGACATGCTCTTTGCTGTGCACAAACCCTAACACCTGCTCCCTGGTTCTCAGCCTTGTTCATGTTTATTTCTGCCAGAGCCTGCTTTCAGTTACCCCGACCTGTTCCAGCCTTTGCGTCAACCAGAGCCTGTTCCCTGTGCCTGGCTTTGCCTCCTAGTTGGTCCCCTTGCTTTCTGTTTCCTTTTGGGTTATCATGTCTGGTAAGTGTCCTATCAGTCCTCACCTGTCTAGAAGTATTTTACTTTGTATTTGGTCTGGCACCTAGTTTCCAGGAGGCTAATCCAGCCCCCATCCTTTATCTACTGTTGCATGTAGTCATTAGTGCCTAACAGTGACAGTGTGCTATGGCTGTATTCCAGGAATTGTTACTGTGTCTCCAGCCCGACCAACAAGGGCTCCCCTCGTGTATGTAAGTACAATCCTTGTTTGTGCCCTAAGGGTCCAGACACAGATTCACTTCTGCTGCCACCTTTCTAAGTGGCTTGCGTGGTGACTAGCTGTAAAATGAATCTGCACAGAGACACTGTTGCTGTGGGAAGTTCTGAGCCCTCCCCTGTGTACAATCTTAGTGATAAGCTCTGCGTGTTTGTCTATTACTGACCTGTTCCATATTTGTCCACACTAAGGTTGCTCTGCATTTACTTTTCTGTTTTTTCTGCCTTACCATAGCTGCCCTATCCACTTGTATGCCTTTAGCTGCTTTTCTGCTTTGGTACACTTCTTCCTTTCAAAATACTCTGTGAACTCAAGGGTTGCCCCTAACAGACTCCTGACTAGACCCACACGAAACCGTAACACCATGAAGCCCAATCCTAACACAGGGTACACATGCCCCCACACTTGAACTGAACACTTCTGTGGAATGCACATCTGAAAATATGTGAACTCATGCAGCCAGAGCAGCAGGTCCACCACAGCAGCATGAGTAACATAGGTAATTTTCATGAGTCAAACTGACGTGTATATAACATTTTTATGGGTGGAATTAAGGCACAGTGTCTCAAACACTGTAGGTACCAAACATGTACACATGGCCGATATATGGGTAGTTCACACACAAGTCACCATGAAGTCATAGCCAACAATTAATGACATATGAGGGGTAACATATCCGACCTAGCACTCATCAGCCATTCTCAATCATCCCTGAATTTTGTTTGTCATGTAAAATGTAATGTCCCTCAAGTCAAACAACTACACACATCAAATGAGTCAACACATATTACAAACACATTTCATGACTGTTGTACATCACTGATTGCCATCTGATCTAGATACCCATTTGTAACACAGTCATACATGAGCATTAAGTCAAATGTATTGCATGGCGTTCCTTCAGAAGCACACATATTGTTAATACAGATCATTCACACACAAAACACACAGGCCATGATTCATACTTTTGATGCGCTGCATTGCCGTCATTTATTGATTCAAAAGTGGAGCAAACTTACTAAATACAATTTTATTTTGTAAGTTTGCTCCACTTTTGTGTCAGAAAATGAAGGAAATGCACCACAAAGAAAGTATAAATCTGGGCCACAGTTGCGTGGTCTACCACATGTGGCCAGCAACTATACAACGCATTGCAGGCCATATCATCCTATCTTCATCTTGATACAGGGTGCATGCTTGTGAAATAATTGAAAATCACGCAAACACAGTTTGAGTCAAAAAATTTGACGCAAGTGCGTTGAAAAACAACGCAAACGCTAACTAAACATACATGGGTCCTTAGTGCTAATTCCACCAGCACACCACGTGCATGCGGATATCCATTAAAATAGACGTTTTCCAGTATTGCGTGGTATTTTTCCGCACATGTAGGTTATGCGTCGAAAACATTCATGCAAACATCGTATGCGTAAAAAAAATACACGCAAGATGGAAAATGGGCCACAAAGGGGACAGGAAGTGATGTAATAGGAAATCCTGTTTACAGACATGGTACAGTGGGTGTACTTTCACTTTCCCTTTACAGTCTGTGCTTTTTCTTGACTATGTCGCTGTGTCTTGGTGTTGCTCGTGTCTGGATTGCATTTCTTGTGTCTTGTGGTGTCTCCCTTATGTCTTTTGTGTATTCTATTTGTATATTGTACCTGTTTAAGTGCTCTTGTGTAGTTTAGTATTTTTTGGATTGCATTTGTACTGTCGGGTGTCTGTTTGGGTTAGTTGGGGTTCGTAGTTTGGGTTGTAAGTTTCCTTTTTTCACATTTATTTTCCTTCCTTTTTCCTTTTTATGTTTTAAATTGTTGTGCAAAGACATGTCGGGAAGGGCAAAGCTGAACCCCATGGGGGAGGAGGAGCTTGGGGCCTTTGTGGCACTGGTGTGCCACTTTCTGCCGTTGATGCTGGAGATGGATGGGCGTGTGAACAGGGGTATCACACAGAGGCAAGACGGCTGCAGTGGGGGAAGGTGCCCTACCACCTCAAACATGTATTCAACACAACAAAGAATGAGCACCAGCTGAAGCATTGCTGGGTTAACCCGGTGGCCAGAGAACAGGACCTGCTGGCCTTGCTGTTGAGTATCACATCGACAAATGTGTACAGTAGAATGCTCTTGAGTGACAGTAGCAGATGTCTTGACATGCTGCATGCAATGTTTGTGGCCATGTTGAATGCAAGTAGAACAAACTGTTACTGTCCCAGTACTGAGATGTATTCCACATGTCTATACATGTTAACAATGCAGTCCTGAGCTTTGTTGAGTCATGTCCGACTATTACTCAGGGCCACATGTACCAAGCTATTTTTAATTCTCACAAACGGGCTAGTTTATAGATTGTGTGGGTTTATGTCAGGAAAAAATGTTTATTCAGATGCACCCCCCCAATTTTGCCATTCTGCTATCACATTGCCCAATCTCCAAACAGGGTTTGCTAGTGGCATTTAGGAAGGGGCGTTCCTTTACCATTAGCAAATCGCAGTCTGCTGATTGATTCTTTGGTGACCGCAAATGCTGGCACTAAACAATTGCAGTTACCAGCCATTTCAAGTTGGTGTTAACCCATTTGCAAAAGGGGAGGGGTCCCCATGGGAACCCTTCCCCTTTGTGAATGCATGCCCAATAATTGTTTCTTAGCAGGAAGTTGTCCCACTGACCACTGATTGCTTCAAATAAATTATTTGGGTCACAATATTGTTTTTTTTATTATGCTTTCTGTTTACCCCTGATGAAATAAAGTGGCATTTAAATGAAAACATTCACCCTATTTGAAAGCAGTCAGAGACATTGTGGTCTGCTGAGCGCTGCAGGCCAGCATCCCTGTAAGTGCTGCCATTCCCAAGGGATTTGCTAAATGAGACCTAGCTCATCAAAATTCATGAGGTAGGTCATTTGCTAACCTATTTGTAATTTGCAAACAGTGTCATTGACAGTGTTGTACCTCAGATCATCCTACTTGCAAATTGTGAGTAGCTAAGTCTCGCAACGTGTGACTCACAAAACCTGATTGTGGTACATGTGGCCCTTAGTAACACATTTCAGGTGCAATGACAACACCTGTGCCCATGCATTTTGTGAATGATGATCAGGTGAGACATTGTCAGCATACCACTTTTCACTGTATGGGACAGCAAAGTGGGCAATCCATGTTTAGCACTACATTGCCATCATTACACACACACATGATCCCTGCCATCATGTTGGCAAAGGGGGCATATACGGCTTAGGGGACACTGCCAATGGGGCATTTGTTACCTACATACAACTGTGCCACATCTGTTATGGACCACTGAATGCATGATAATTGCTGGCTGAAAATTGAGCCACATGTCCATCACCCAGTAACTCGGTGGCCATTGATGCACAAGCCACAATACCTGAGTCACCTGTATTGCAGTGCACCAGGGAAGTGCCATTGAAATTGTCACGCAATTACAAATCATGACATGAGTACCATCTGAAATGGATTAGCCACAAATGGTAGTAGTTAGGTATAGCACCACATGATTGTTAGTCCCAGGGCATGTGTGCAGATGTGTGTCTATCACTCACTGGAGTGTGAGTGTCAATGTGAGTTTGCAGTGGTATGTCTGTTGAAGTGTCTACATGCAGGATCAGCAGCTCACTCATTTAAAATGTTACACAGTGTGATATATTGTCCACACATTTGTACAGTGATCTGACATTGAGCATATATTTCCTTTCCCTGTCTTACAGATGGACCGGCCCCCTATACCATTGGGGGGAAGTGGTTCGATTTCAGGACTCAGACGTATCCAGTAAGTGTGATAATGTCTGTCCATTGTAGTGATTGCAGTTGTTGTGTGAGTGACTCTTGTGTGTTGCACTCATTGCAAGATATGATGAGCTGGCACGTGATATGATATATTACTTGACTGGATGTTGACATGGTGTTCCATGCAAGGGTTCGACATTCACAGGCAGTGAGACATATCTTGGGAGTCTTGTGCTACGCAATAGAGAGCAATATGTGAGCACGGTGATTAGTAGCCACATGTAGGCCCACATGTGACTTGAAAGTGCTCCATTGTTAGAATATTGTCACCGATGCATACACTCATTTTCACAAGACAGTGATGCATCAGTTTTCCCCACAAAATTGCACATCCCTGTATTGTAATGTACATGTAGGACTGTATGGGTAAGTGTCCCCCAGCATCTAGCCCCATACGTTGTACTCCATTTACGTCACACTTATGTGGTATGTAATAGGTGTGCATGCAGGTCAAGTCCAGACTTGTGCAGTCATCAATGTGGGTGATTTTGGAATTGTGTTGGCAGATCATGTGTTGATGGTTGTCCACAACTGGACACATGAATGTAGATGTGATTGACCTATGGATAGCTCATTCCTAGGTGGCAGCCCTCCTCACGTGTGTTCCACTCACTAAATCCATGTACAAGTGGACATGGCTTTGTGGTTGTCCTTGACAGTTGTGATGATGTATTGCATGCCTATCCCCCCTGAGGCACAGGGGTAGGGGAAGAACATATATGTAGGTAGATGTGATGGTCCTAGTGTAGATAACAGTCATCTGATTCAAGCATGAATGTGTCCCAAACAACACTGACCCCTTATGATTAGCAACTGCATACATCCTGGCAATTACATCTATAAATCACTGGTCTTGGGTGCCTTGAAGTTGACTCAGATGATAAAGATTAGTCAGCCTGGCCCATGTGAAGTACTTGCTGCATTTGCAGTGTGACACATTGCGCTACATCAATGCACAGATCACTTTATTTGGCACACCTCTTGTTGTGCTTTGCTGTGCTGTTAAATACTTGATGGGTAGACAGCGTTGCCATTTCTTTCCTCAGGGACATTATATCATCTGTACTGTGATTTTGACTGCATGTGCAAATTGAGGCAGAGTTTTAGATTATCATCTGTACATGCATCACACAATGATGACCCGGATGGTTGCCTGTCTCATTTTTACAGCTGCCAACATGAATGTAGCAGAGATCGGGATTTCCAGAAGCAGAGCAGTGAGGTACAGACACATATTGGATTTGGAGTCTGGGTTCCGGAGGATGACAAGACGCTATCAGAGAGAGAGAGCCACAGGAGAATAGCGAGCATTCAGCCAAGGGGGACCAGCATTGGCCACAACGGTTGGAGCCACCACCACAACTGCACCCAGTAACACAGCGGCTACCATCACATGAGCCCCACCTGCTGCACCGTCAACCTCGGGACCACCACACCTGCAGCACATTCCACGTCAGCACCACTGAACACCACACCTGCAGGAGCAACATCCTCTGCAACACAGACCACCACATCTGCTGCATTAGACATGGCAGCCATTTCCGAGCTCCAGAGGGACATGAGAAAAGTTTTGAGAACGCTTGACAATCTACAGAGAGACGTGGACAAAATGCCCGGAGGCTCAAATCTATAAAAAAGACACTGAGGAGGGCAAACCTCTGTCTCCTCTCACCCCTAATTCAGTCCCCTCCCTCCTCATTCCTCATACAGTTTGTTAGTGGGTTTAGGGGGTTTAGTGATAGGTTAGAGTAGGGTAGTAGTTTAGATAGGATAAGTAGGTTGGGGGTGGGGGGTTTCATATAATTACATGTTAGTTTGTGGGTTAATGTTAGGGACAGTTGTGAGTAATGTATAGTTAGGATAGATTAGGTTAGTATAGGTGTGTTACATAGTTTTAAGTTCTGTTTTCTACATAGATATTAAATATTTAGGTACTCCCTTACTGCATGTGTCATATGCCTGGGGCACAGGGTCTTTGCATGAGTGTACAATGTCAATTGTCTGTTGGCCTGTGTATTCCGTCCTGCATCCACATCCCTCTCTTGACATGTTAATTCCAACTTCCAACTAAGCTGTCACATTGGCAGCTACAACAAATCTAAATCTCAATACATCTGCCATCCATTGTACCCACCACTCAACGTGACTATGGTTCCCATGTATTGGACAGGTAGGTGTGGTTTTAAAGCTGTCATTGTTTGGGTCCTGTGTCGGAATGTTGGGCACTGTGGGACGTCTGCCTGCAGCCTGATGTTCATGTGAACAATGCTAAAATGAGTAGTGCCAATTTCAGATGTGGTCAAGTATACACATTTCACACCTATGTGTTTTACTTGTACTCCCAGCTGACTTTATTGGCCAAACACTCTTACACAGCCATTACTTCTGTATGTTGTGTGTGAGGCATGTATTTTTTAAAGCAAAGGGCACATACACAATTACTTTCTTGTAGGGGATGTGGCCAGCATTGAGTTTCATCTTGTAGATACATTGGCCCAGAATTATACTATTTTTGCACTGCATTTGCCTCATTTTTTTAAACAAAAGCAGCGCAAACTTACAAAATACAATGATATTTTGTAAGTTTGTGCGGCTTTTGCTTAAAAAATGACACAAATGCAGCACTGAAGAATTAGAAATCAGGGCCATTGTGCGTAAATATCTGCCCACATTATTTCTGCACTCTGGTATTGACACACTGTGATCATAGACATGTTACATGCATCTCAAATCTCCAGAAAAGTTGATGTGTCATATTACACAGAGACAAAGTGGGTGTGTAGATGCTATTTATTTTAAAGTGCTGTAGTGCAATATTTACATAGTCCAGGTTTGTGACCCCATTAGTGTAAAGCATTCCATTGTGGCGCAACACAAGTGCAAGGTTGAGGGACATGTCATTGGACATGTTGAGATGAAGTGTCTTTCAGTGCAGAGGAACATGAATTGCCAATTGAGTAGTGAGAGAAAATTGCAGTCCATAGTGGAAAGGTTAACAGTGTGTTGTGAAGAGTGCATGTCGCCAACTGTAGCAACACTGGCATGTTGTCAAGCACAGGACAAAGGAAAATCAGTGCCCATGTGGCATGGGCTGGTGCTACCGGGTACTCCTACGGGTGAAGATGATCTGTTCCACATCTTCATCCTCTGATGTGTGTGTCATCTCCTCTGCCCTTGATGGTGGTGCTGGTGGGTTTGAGGGGGCAACACACACTTCAGTGGTTGGAGAAGTGGACACCAAATTTCCGGCAGCTGCCATCTGTGGAACTACATATGGCATAACTGCAGCAAGGAGGAGCTGCTGATTATTGAGTATGGCAGCAACATCCCTGTGGTAGGCAGGCATGTCTGCCCTGAGGGAGGCCAGTTCCCAGTGCATGGAGGCCAGCTTGTTGTCATGCATGCAGCTGCAAGATTGGGAGGGCAGGTGTTGTGGCAACTCCCTCACAGCAGTGGTGAGGTCCCTCACACACTGTTTGACTCCTTGCAGTAGGGATTGTGTGACTTGTATGGCTGCTGACTGTTGTGCGGACATCATCATGCACATGCGCATCCCCACAAGGCTGGCTGCCATAGTTTGCAACCCCACCCGCACCTCCTTGGCAAGCTCTCACTGTACTCCCACTACTGTCCTCTCAAAGTGGTCCCTGTGTCATTAGAGTCCTCAGCTGTGTTTGAGCTGGTAGGTCGAACTATTCAGGTGGTGGATGGGTCCTCTGGGATGGCTGCTACAAGTGCGCTCCTCCTTGCGACTGGAGTGGTGTCTGGAGGGTTCCCAGGACATCTTGAAGAGTTTCCTGGCTGATGGTTGTCAGCTGGTCATCCAGGCCATCAGGGTAGTCCAGGACAGACAGACCAACAGGAGAACCATCGTCCTCTGCAATTAGATATTGTACAATTAGTGTGTCTGTGTTGTGCCAGTTGTAATGTGACGTCACTGACTTCCTATTGGTGGTACATTGTTATCTTGGTTCCCATACATTGTTCCTGTCATGAATGTTTGCAGTCTCTCAGCCCTATGCCCCATCTGCTTGTCACATGTAGTGTGGGCAGTTTGGGGAATTGGCTGCGTCACATCTTCTAGGTGTGGGTTCTGTACAAATTGTGGCTTGCCACCTTCTTGTCCTCATCAACCCTTCCTCTGCTTCCATTAGCATGGTGAGGCCTTGCAATGATTGTTGGTGTGCTGATGCCACATGCATCACACATAACAATATGGCCCTGTCGCAGTCTATCATTTTTCACATACACCTATGTGAAGATGAACCCTAGCACCATACCATGTATTGCATTTCCATGAAACAATACAGTTGTCACTATTGGTAGTTTCTCATGTTGATGTTTGCGTATGTGTGCTACATTGCATTACACTGATGGGCCTGACAGAGTTACATTTCCTCTTATGACTGTGAGGGTGTGTTTGCCTACATACACACATATATCCTCCCCCCAATGCTGTTGTCTTAGCATTATCACACCTGAGATGTTGCATGGTGGCATTGCAGCTATTGTGGCACAGGCATAGGGGTAAACCCTGGAATGGGCAGCATAGATATGAGATTACTGCTGTGTACATCATAATGTATGTGACAGTGCCTGATGGTTATTGAGTCTATGGACATGAGCTGTTCACAGGAGTTGCACTTGGATAGGGATTGATCACGTAGTCATACTGAACCCTCATTTTGAATGTGTTTGTGCCATGGGCACCTCACTGCTGTTTCCTAAATGACCAGCACACAAAGCAGAGGTAGTAGTGGCAAGTGTTATCAATGGTAAATGCCACTTGAGCCAATGGCCTGAGTCTGAGCATTGTCCTCTTGTTTACATTCTGACAATACCAGCTGTCCTGTGACAGCAGACCAGTTTTATGTTCTACCCTACCCTCCTGGTCTGCTTCAGCATTTCCAGCAGCCTTGACATGGCGGTTTATCCCCATGCAAAGGTTGTTGGTGTTGTGTTGTGCTGTGCACCTGGATGCCCCTCCACAGCCCATGCACCTGGCATGGGCATTGCAGGGAGTCCCGTTCCGTGCATCTTTGCCCTTTCCACTGCCTGATTGTCAGGGCTGACATGCAGTGTGTAGTAGGTATGTCCCTCCCCATTCTTGCAATTGACATTTAAGCATTTTGGTCCCCCATGCAACGTACCCTGCATATGTGTTGTTTCTTGGTAGTCTGCGCTGTCCTGTCCTGCGATACCAGTGATGATTTCCTCCGGGATGACGGCTGCAACCGTCTCCTCCATCTTGTCCAGGTCCTCTTGCGGTGCTGGACTCCCACCTCCGGTCTGCAGTGCTGCCTTCCTGCTCCTTGCCATTTTCTCCTTTGTCCTGCACTTGCAGTCATGTCAGCCTATTTTGCACTCCGTGACAGTTCTCCTGACCTCTGCCACACTGTTAATCTTGTCCACAATCTGTTGCCAAATTGCCTCTCTCCTCTCAATCGGCAATTTATAGGTGATGAAGAGCTGATGCTGGTGCTCCATCACCTCTCTGACCAGAATTTCATGCTCCTCTGCGCTGAAGTGACACTTCCTCTTCTCTCCCCTGGGTCTTGTCTGTGTCCTCCTGGCTGGTTTCTGGTTGTGTGGGGTATCCCTGGGCTTTCTCTTGGCTTCTGGGATCCATTTTGGGGCTCCTTAGTACAGTTTGCTGCGTTTGCGACCCTTTTTGACGCTATTGCAGTGAAAAATGGCATATATCCGTTTTGCAACATTTTTCCATGTCGCAAACTGGATTAGAGTAATTTTTCCTGCGTTAACATCATTTTGCCTTAGGACAAAGCGCAATGGTTAGCGTCAGGAAAAATGACTTCAACCTGTTCTTAGCACCACCCAGCGTCAAAGTATGAATTGGATGCCTGGGTGGCGTTAAGAAATTACGCTAGCCAGCCCTAAAATGTTTGACGCAATACTGCGTTAGCGCAGTTTTGCATCAAAAAGTATAAATCTTGCCTGTGTTGACACTAGGCAGGCAAAAGTATACCTCCAGTAGAAAAGGGCAGGAATGTGCTGTGTCAAGGAAGCACTGTGCATACCTGCCTTTTCCATTTCACACAGTGCAGCAAGGTGTCTTCCCGGGCAGCACTCCATGAAAGCTTGACATAAATGACACATAGGTGAATTACTGCCCATGAGGCTGACATTGATATGCCACTATATGGGAAATCTAGTGCATATGGCCTACTGGCCAAATGTAGTGCATATGTCCTACTGGCCAAATGTCCTGCTGGTCAAACATAGGCTAATAACTTTGTATCCAAGTTGTGATGCCTACTGGAGCTGCATAGGTTATTCAGCAATAACAGTGCCCCTCTGTGCTCCATAGATAATTACATTACTGAGATATGCAGGCTGCTAGCTATCAACGGTACAACTGCTAGGCCACAGCACAGGTTCTCTGTCATGTGGACACCTAGGGGCATATTTATACTTGTTTTGCATTGAATTTGCATCATTTTTTAATGTAAATTCAGTGCAAAACTAACTCTATATTTATACTTTGGCACTAGACCCATCTAGCACCAATGTTGTGGAGTTAAAGTCATTTTTTGGACGTGGAAACCTACCTTGCGTCAATGATATGCACAGTAGGCTTTTCTGTGCAAAAAATGACTCTATGACCTTTTCGCCAAATTTATCCCTCGTGCTAAAATCACGCATGGGAGTGGAGGGGTCAAATAATGGTGCAAAGCTTGCTTTGTACCATTATTTAACGCCTGGGTCAGGACAGGCGTTAGGGAGCCTGTGGGCCTATTTCTATGGTGGAACACCATGGAATAAGCCCACAGGTGCCCTCCCCAGGGACACCTCTACCCACACCAGAGGGAAAGTGGAGGATGGGGAACCCCATCCCAGGTAAGTATAGGAAAGTACAGGTTAGTTAGTTTTTTTTTTTTAAGTTCCATTGGGGGCCCTGAAATGGGCCACCCTACTTGCCACTGGGTGCAATGGCCATGCTCAGGGGTCCCTGGTCCCCTGTGCTGGCCATTGGGGTGGTGGACATGACTCCTGTCTTTTGTAAGACAGGAGTCATTTGGTATGGATGGTTTTGCATCAGAAAATGACGATGGGGGGGTTAGAGTAAATTTTTTTCTTTTCCTCTAACCTGCCGAACATCATTTTTTGGTTCAAACCCCCTTCTCCCATACTGCCACCCCTACCTGGCTAACGTATTTTTGTTTTTACGCTAGCCTACCTTGCCGCCGGCTTGCACCATTCTATAAATATGGTGCTCGGCTGGTGCTCAAGAATGGTGCAAGCCGGTGCAAAACGTTTTGACGCAAAACTGTGTTATTGCAGTTTTGCACCAAAAAGTATAAATATGCCCCCTACTTTTTAGACTGAAACAAACCTTGGATCAATAATTAGCTGCCCTAGATCCACGCACCCTCAAGGGCATCAATATAGTAAGGCCACTCTGTAGGAAAGTAGCCTCATTCTAGCATGGTTACCCCCACTTTTGACCTGTTTGCATGAGTGTGTCAGTGTGCTTTTACTGTGTTACTGGTATCCTGCTAGCTAGGACCCCAGTGCTCATAGATAAAAACCTATATGTCAGTGTGTTATGCCTGTCTCACTGGGATCCTGCTAGCGCTCATAGTTTGTGGCCTAATGTATATGCCTGTGTAGTGCCTAACTGCGTCACTGACTCTCTGCTAATCAGAACCTCAGTGCTTATGCTCTCTCTGTTTTAACTGTAGGCCAGTGACTTCATTCACCAATTTCAATTGGCATACTGGACCCCCCTTAGAAGCCCTAGAATATGGTACCTAGGTACCCAGGGCATTGGGGTTCCAGGAGATCCATGTGGGCTGCAGCATTTCTTTTGCCACACATAAGGAGCTCAGACAAACCCTTATACAAAACTGCCATTGCAGCCTGCGTGCAATAGTGCACACACTATTTCACAGCCATTTTCACTGCACTTAAGTAACTTATAAGTTACATATATATGTCTAACCTTCACTTGCTGAAGGTTAGGGGAAAAGTTACTAAGTGTGAGGGTACCCTTGCACTAGCAAAGGTGCCCCCACATAGTTCAGGGCCATTTCTCTAGACTTTGTGAGTGCGGGGACGCCATTACACGCGTGCACTACATATAGGTCAATACCTATATGTAGTTTCACAATGGTAACTCCGAATATGGCCACGTAACATGTCTAAGATCAATTCCATGTATCCTGGGGGCTCCACCATGGACCCCCAGTACTGCCAAACCAGCTCTCTGATGCTTGCACTGCAGCTACTGCTGATGCCACCTCACAGACAGGGTTCTGCCCTTCTGGGTTCTAGGCAGCCCAGTCCCAGGAAGGCAGAACAAAGCATTTCCTCTGAGAGTAGGGTGTTACACCCTCTCCATTTGGAAAAAGGTGTTACAGGCTGGGGAGGGGTAGCCTCCCTCAGCCTCTGGAAATGCTTTGAAGGGCACAGGTGGTGCCCTCCTTGCATAAACCAGTCTACACCAGTTCAGGGACCCTTTTCCCCCTACTCTGGCGGGAAACTGGAAAAAGGAAAGGGGAGTGAAGACTCCCCTGTCCAGCACTACCCCAGGGGTGGTGCCCAGAGCTCCTCCAGTGCGTCCCAGACTTCAGCCATCTTGCTTTGCAAGGTGTGGGGGCACTCTGAAGGCCTCTGAGCAGGTGACATCAGAGACCCCTCTTGATAGGTGCTTACCTGACTAGGTGGCCAATCCTCCTCGGAGGGCTATTTAAGGTCTCTCCTGTGGGTTCTCTTCAGATTCTGCTTGCAAGTTTCCTTCAGGAATCCTCTGCAACAACTTCAGCATCCTCTGACCTCGGATCAACCGCAGCCTGCTCCAAGAAACGCTGTAACTGCAACAAAGTGTGTACAAGAGACACTTTTCTTCAGCAACCTCAGCTCCAAGTCAGCAACTGCAACAGTTTCCACAGTGTGCATGTTCTGGGGACTCCCTGTCTTCATCCTGCACCAGAAGGACCAAAGAAACCTTCTGTGGAGTGACAAAGTCACTCCCCTGTTCCAAGCAGGTACCTTTCAAGGCGACGACTGGTACCCTGGGACTCCTCTCACGGTGATGAGCATGCTCCTAAGGACACAGAGGGTGGACATCATTGACATAAACTGTCCTGAGGTCCTGCTGACGCAATTTAGAGGAGGTAAGAACTTGCCTTCCTCGAGAACACGGTACCCCTGTGTTTTGTGTCTTCTTTGCCTCCTGAGGCCTCTGTGCACTCTTTGCAAAAATTCCTTTGTGCACAGCCTGGCCCAGGTCCCCAGCACTCCTTCCTGTGGTGCTCAACTCACTGAGTTGTTCTCCGGTGGCGTGGGACCTTCCTTTGTTGTGCTGCATCAACTGCATTTTGCACCTCCTTTGAACCCTGGCTGGTATCCTGAGGGCTCTATAAAGTGCTGAGGTCCCCCTCTTCCTCTTCACACAGAGGTGATGCTCTCAGGTCCCTCCTGGGTCCATTCAGCACCATTTTGATGAAAAATGCACTTTTGCCATAGCCAAGCCTTGTTGGCACCTTCCAACATGAAATCTCATCTGCAACTATCTTCACGCCGTGGGAAATCTTTTGCCTCATGCAGGAACCCTCTGGCATCTTCCTAGGGTGCATTTATGCAGTCTTCAACTAACCAGAGACTCTTCTTTTGCACCCTCTTCTTGGTTGGCAGGGGCTCCTGTCCTTCCTGGAACTTCTTTCGACTTCTGGACGTGGTTCCCTTCCTTTGCAGGTCTTCAGGTCCAATAATCCAGCAGTTGTTCTTTGCAGACTTGGCTGCTGCAAAAACCCCAAAACAAGGTGTAGTGTGTCCTAAGGAAACTTGCAGTACTTTACTCCTGCTTTTCTGGACTCTGGGGTGGGGTAATTTACTTACCTTTACTGTATTCTTACTCTCCCAGCGATTCTGCACACACTACACTTGTCTAGGGGGGAATTTATGATTCACATTCCACTTTTTTAGTATATGCTTTGTGTTGCCCCTAGACCTATTTTATCCCATTGCATTGTATAGGATTTCCTACTGTTTTCATTGTTCTATGACTATTTACTTGTCTAATTTTGGTGTCTAGTGTATATATTGTGTATAATACTTACCTCCAGAAGGAGTATTCTCTTTAAGATATTTTTGGTACTGTGTCACCCAAATAAATACCTTTATTTTTGGTAACACTGAGTACTGTCGTTACTTGTGTATAAGTACTGTGTAACTATAAGTGGTATTTCATGAGCTTTGATGTCTCCAAGTTCAGCCTAAGCTGCTCTGCTATAGCTACCTCTAGCCTATCAGCCTAAGCTGCTAGAACACTACTACATTCACTAACAAGGGATAACTGGACATGGTGTAAGGTGTAAGTACCCAAGGTGCACACTACAAACCAGGCCAGCCTCCTACATTGGTGGTGCAGCGGTGGGATAAGTACTTGCAATTGTTTTACCACTTTGTTACCTGTGCTTTTCACAAGAAAAGCTTGCTCCAATATTTATGGCAGATATAATATATACCTAGAAACAATTTTCTAACTTTCTTCAAAGTTCTGTTTAACTTTGCAAAAGTTTTTCAAGTTCTAAAAAGATTTCTTCTTTTCTCTAAAAAGTTAGCTCTGTTATTCTGCTAACTTTTTACTCACTTTCCCAAAAACTTTTTCTTTCAATATCCCTTCTGTAGATGCTACCCCTAGAGTTGTGAAAGCAACATATGAGAATCTAAACTTTAAATGTTTGAGGGGTCTCTGTATTTTTTGGAAAATGGGCTATTGATAAGGGCAGGTAAGTACCTACACTTAGCAATAGGCCACTAACCTCCACTTAGGTCCAGTTAGGTCTCAGTAAATTAAACCCAGCTCAACCCTTGGTAGCTTGGCAACTAGTGACAAAGCTTAACTTAGGAGACAGAGTGTAAAGCATTCAAATATCACAAGACAGTAATTATATAAAACACAGGAAACAGTTTAAAAATCCAAAATCAATTCATAACAATAGATTACATTTTTTAATCTTTAAAATGACACAAAAACGAATAAAATCAGATAAGGGGAACCGGAGATATGAATTTTTAAAGAATTATTGTTTTCTAGCGCCTAGAAACAAAAAAGTGCCAATCTGGTCGCACCATGACTGGGGCAAAGTCAAAGTTTAAGGCTGACCGCGATGGATCCCAGCTCGGCTACAGCCCGCAGGAGGCCTTGGTCAAAAGTTTACCTTAGGACTTAGTCGTTTTTCTGAGGATTTTCTTCAGCAGGACGAACCTGCCAGTCCAGTCCAACCTCCTGGAACTCTTCCTCGAATACGTGTTGAGGGAGCCCTCGGTGGAGATTTTTACCTTCGGACTTAGATGTTTTTTTTAGGTGAAAATCCTTCGACCGGAGCAAACTTGGATCTTGATCCAACGTCCTTGGAAACCTCCTCGGATACGCTGGCTGGGAGGTCCTGGTCAACTTCCTACGTTCGGACTTAGGGGGTGATTCTGACCGTGGCGGACGGCGGTCGCCGCCCGCCAAGCGGTTCCCGCCGAAAGACCACGGCGGTCATTCTGGCTTTCCCACTGGGCTGGTGGGCGACCGCCGAAAGTCCGCCCACCAGCCCAACGGGAAACACCCTTCCCACGAGGAAGCCGGCTCAGAATGGAGCCGGCGGAGTGGGAAGGTGCGACGGGTGCAGTTGCACCCGTCGCGAATTTCAGTGTCTGCAAAGCAGACACTGAAATTCTTTGTGGGGCCCTCTTACGGGGGCCCCTGCAGTGTCCATGCCATTGGCATGGGCACTGCAGGGGCCCCCAGGGGCCCCACGACACCCCATACCGCCATCCTGTTCCTGGCGGGTGAACCGCCAGGAACAGGATGGCAGTATGGGCTGTCAGCATCCCCATGGCGACGCAGCAAGCTGCGCCGCCATGGCGGATTCCCATGGGCAGCGGAAAGTCGGCGGTACACCGCCGGCTTTCCGCTTCTGCCCGCGGCTGTACCGCCGCAGTCAGAATGCCCGGCGGAGCACCGCCAGCCTGTTGGCGGTGCTACCGCCAACCTCCGCCATGGCGGTAATTACCGCCAGGGTCAGAATGACCCCCTTAGTCTCTTTTTTGGGGATTTTCTTCACCGGGACGAACCTGCAAGTCAGGCCGGGTCGCGGTTGAGGCAAGCCGGCTACAGTTGCCGTGGCGGGTCGGTCCCTCTATGGAGCTTTTTTCCAAAAGTTCTCCAAAGTTCTCCAAACTTCTGGATCTTCTTCCATATGTTCCTTTAAGGTTATTTTGGGGTCCACAGCTCACCCCAAGGATCCAGAAGCTCTGAGACGCTCCTTGGGGGTGTGGACTACAACTCATAGAATGCACCTGGCGCAAACTCCTTTTTGGGCCACTGGACAGTGGTCAGCTGGTTGGTTTCTTCAGGAGTTGGTGCAGGGGACTCTGGTTAGTAAGTTTTCACCTGTAGCAAACAGGGAGTCCCTCCTTGAACCAGTTGAAGCCAGGCAAAGTCCTTCTTGTGGTGAAGCCCAAGTGTGCAGCTGGTTCAGTCCTTCAGAGTGCAGGGTCCAGGTGCAGGCCAGGGGTCCAGCAGGGCAGTCCTTCTTCTCCTGTAGTTCTTCCTTGTTGGAATCTGATGGGGATCTGAGGTGTGGGTGCAGGTCTGCCAGTTTTATCCCTGCTCCTGGGTGAAAAACAGGTGCAGGGTCCTTCCCCCTGTGATGACCACTTCCTGGGAAGTGTGGCAGAAATTAATCCCAGGGAGCAACATTCCTCAAAAATCCATCATGGCTGAAAGTGATTTTTGGAGGTTACATCTGGCTGTGCATCCACTGTTGTGGCTAAAAATCCTAAACACACCCCTCTCCTGCCCTCTTCTAATCTAATCAAGGGGGCACCTAATTGTCTGGGTTTGCAGGATGTGAGGGTGTTGCTGGGTTTCTCCAAATGTCCTTCTGTGCCTTTGAAGACCAGTTTGGTAGCCCTTCCTGTTTCACCATCTGCTGAGGGGAGATCTCCTCCCACAGGCACATCTCTTTGTGTGGATCCAGGCCACTTCACACCTCATCAAGTCAGCCTGGCTAGGCTGCCAGAGGCGGGCCAATCAGAGCACAGCAGCAAAAACACTGCAGGGCTGAAGTTGGCAACTTTTCAGGTAAAGTTTAAAACTCTTTACCTGAACAAGTTATATTAAATCCCACAACTGGAAGTTGTGGGATTTATTATAACAATTAATTTGATACCAAACTTGTGGTATCTGTTACTTAAGGGGACTTTTAAAATTAAAATAAATCTCCCCATTCTAGCCTACGGGGGCCATTCACTACAATGAGGGAAAAACGAATTTCCCCTGGCTGTTTTACCTCACCAGGGCTTATAAAACTATTTTTATACGGTCCCTGCTTATAGTTACATGGCATCCAGCCATAGGGGAACATAGGGCACAACTTAGGGCCGACTTATATGTAAAAATAAGGTAGTTTAAGACTTTAGAACTACTTTTAATTCCAAAGTCGAATTTGCATGTAACTTTAATTTAAAAGCAGCCAGCAAGACAGGCCTGCCTTTAAAACGACACTGGGCACTTCAGCAGTGCACCTATGGGGGCACTACCTATGCTGGGGTCCCTAAACCTCCATGCCCTACCATATTCTAGGGACTTATAGGTAGGTTAACTTTGCCAATTATAATTAGCCTAATTTGCATATCCACTTTACTCAGAGCACTGTCCCTGGGACTGGTAAGCAGTACCCCGGGCACAGCCAAGAGTCAGTAACCACCAGTACCTGTCCAAAATGTTTGGGGGTGACCAGGGCAAAAAGGTATTGAAAGAAGTTTAGGGATTGGAAAGAACCCCAATAAGGAGTTCCTCTTCAATCTTCTCCTCCAAGATAATTAGTGACTCAGCACTGGTCCAGATCAGATGGGGAAAAGGTCGAGGAAAACTCCAACCAGGAAGGCTCAGAGGAGCCTGATGACAATCCTGGGGAGGGTCCTTCCACAGACCTATCTGTCAACAAGCCCCCTAGTATAACTGGTAGTGGGAAGGGTTCACACACAAGTAGGGCTCCCTTCACCCATAAAGGCCAGGTCGGTCACTAGAGTGGCCCCTGTTAGAGATAGGTCTGCCTCTGCACACTCTCATGTTACCTCTGTTTCAGAGCCTTCACATACTTCTAACCCTGAGGACCAGTCCCTAGATAGGGAACTCAGAAAGCTAAGCTGAGATTAGAGGAGGCCAGACTGAAGGTAATGTAACAGCAGTTTGCCTTAGACAAGGAATGTGTGGCTATGGAGAACAAGAGGCATGGTTTGGGGTTAGTTCCCCATGGTGGCAGCAGCAGTTTTAGAAATACAAATGTTAGGGAACCTTCATTTGATTCTAGAAATTTGCACAAAGATGTCCCTCCTTACAAGGATTGTTGTGACATCAACAAGTGGTTTGCTGCACATCAACAAGTGGTTTGCTGCACTTGAGAGGTCCTGTAAAGTTCAGAGGGTCCCTCGTGTACAATGGGCTGCTAACCTTTGGTTATCCTTCTCTGGCAAAGGTTAAGACAGACTTCTTATTGTCAGAGAGGATGATGCAGATAATTATCAGGTTCTTAAAAATGCACTCTCAGATGGTCTGGGCTTAACCACTGAACTGTACAGACTTACGTTCAGAGAGACCAGAAAGGAGTCATCACACGACAGACATTGTAGAATGTTCTGTGAAGGCCCTAGAAGGTTGGTTACATGGCAGTAAGGTGACTGATTATGAAAGCCTATATAACTTAATTCTGAGAGACCATATCTTGAATAATTGTGTGTCTGACTTGTTACATCAGTATCTTGTGGACTCAAATCTGACCTCGTCCCAAGAATTGGGAAAGAAGGCAGACAAATGGGTCAGAACAAGGGTGAGCAGAAAAGCTCATACAGGGGGTGACAAGGATGGCAAGAAAAAAGATGGTGAAAAATCTTAGGACAAGCATGGGGATAAAAGTAAACATAAAGATCCTTCTTCAGGTCCAAAACACTCCTCTGGCGGTGGGGGTAAAACTTTTTCACATTCTTCAAACTCTTCACACAATCATAAAAAGCCTTGGTGCATTTTGCGTAGAAATAAAGGCCATTGGCCAGGGGATAAATCCTACACAGGTAAAACCCCTGAGCCTACCACCACTAAGACATCAGACTCTAGTGTCCCTAGCAGTAGTGGTAATAGTGGTGGGACTACTGGCAATAGTCAAACTAAAGGTGTAGTTGGGTTCACTTTTGGGGCCATAATAGAAACTGGGGTAGACAGTCCCAAGACAATTTCTGTCACACCTGGTGGCATTGGCCTTGCCACCTTGGCTGCTTGTCCCCTTAACATGGATAAGTAGAGGCAGTACATCTTAATAAGTGGTGATGAGGCCAAGGCCTACAGGGACACAGGTGCCAGTATAACTTTGGTGACTGAAAACCTGGTGTCACCTGCACAACACATCCTTGGACAGACGTACCAATTTACTGATGTCATTAACTCCACTTAGCTGTAGTTCAACTTAGGTGGGGTGGAGTTACTGGCCATAAGCAGGTGGTGGTATCACCTAGTTTACCTAGAGATTGTCTCTTAGGGAATGACCTAGAGGCCTCAAGTTAGGCTGAGGTAGAGTTTAGTACCCATGCATCCATGCTGGGTATCCCTGAGGAATTGCTTCCTCTCATTTCTGGTTAAATGGAAAAGCAAAGGAGAGAAAAAGGCCTGAAATCGCAGGATCCCTCTCCACCAACAGGTAAAAAGAGTATCAAAGTATCCCTTCCCCACCCTGCCACTAAGGATACCATTCCTGTGGGGGGAGAAATGTCTCCTGGGGTGGAACCTGTACCAAAGGAGACCTCAACTACCACAGCTGGACTCCCAGAGGTAAAAGTACCTCTGTGGAATTACTAATCCAGATGTGAAAAATTGCACCATTTTAGTAAATATGGAGCATCACTTCAGCCCTCCCAGATAAACTTTAGTGCAGCAGCCCTGCACTACCTTTAAACACTTAGGAAAGCAGCCCTGTCCTAATGTGGAGCTTATAGGACAGCAGCCCTGCCCTGCTCCAACTCAAGAGAAACAGCAACCCTGTTCTCTCTTACAACCATATGGAAAAAGTTTTTGCCCAGCTATGGCTTTATTGAGACAGCATCCCTGGCTAGCATTTCCTGCATTGGACCTAGGCCCAGTGGACCAACCCCACTGCTAACTTTAAAACATACTCATAGGAACTCTGAGAATTTACACTCACACTGTTGGTTAGGTAAAAATCTCCAAACAGGGTGGTTTACATCCCCCACAGAGAAGTAACCATATAGTGGATGATAAAGGGAGTAACCATTCTACTGCAGATCTACTCTCCATTTATCACCACTTAGACAATAAAGTCTCAACTGGCCAAGGTTAGCCTTATTGTCCTTTGTTGGGAGTGGGGGGTTGTGTGATAAAGTAGCCTCTTTCTAGCATGGTTACCCCCACTTTTGGCCTGTTTGTGAGTGTGTGTCAGTGTGTTTTTACTGTGTCACTGGCATCCTGCTAGCGAGGACTCTAGTGCTCATAGATAAAAACCTATATGTCAGTGTGTTATGCCTGTCTCACTAGGATCCTGCTAACCAGGACCCCAGTTCTCATAGTTTGTGGCCTAAAGCGCATGCCTGTGTAGTGCCTAACTGTGTCATTGATGCTCTGCTAATAAGAACCTCAGTGCTTCTGCTCTCTCTGTTTTTAAATTTGTCACTGTAGGCCACTGACTTCATTTACCAATTTCAATTGGCATACTGGACCCCCCTTAGAAGTCCCTAGTACATGGTACCTAGGTACCCAGGGCATTGGGGTTCTAGGAGATCCATATGGGCTGCAGCATTTTTTTTGCCACCCATAAGGAGCTCAGACAAACCCTTACACAGGACTGCCATTGCAGCCTGCATGAAATAGTGCACACACTTTTTCGCAGCCATTTTCACTGCACTTAAGTAACTTATAAGTCACCTATATGTCTAACCTTCAGTTGCTGAAGGTTAGGTGCAAAGTTACTAAGTGTGAGGGCACTCTTGTACTAGCAAAGGTGCCCCCACATAGTTCAGGGCCATTTCTCTGGACTTTGTGAGTGCGGGTACTCCATTGCACGCGTGCACTGCATATAGGTCAATACCTATATGTAGCTTCACAATGGTAACTCTGAATATGGCCATGTAACATGTCTAAGATCATGGAATTCGCCCCCCATTCCAAATATGGTATTGGGGAGCCAATTCCATGCATCCTGAGGGCTCCACCATGGACCCCCAGTACTGCCAAACCAGCTCTCTGAGGCTTGCACTGCAGCTGCTGCCACCTAACAGACAGGGTTCTGCCCTCCTGGGGTCTGGGCAGCCCAGTCCCAGGAAGGCAGAACAAAGCATTTCCTCTGAGAGCAGGGTGTTACACCCTCTCCATTTGGAAATAGGTGTTACAGGCTGGGGAGGGGTAGCCTCCCCCGCCTCTAGAAATGCTTTGAGGGGCACAGGTGGTGCCATCCTTGCATAAACCAGTCTACACCAGTTCAGGGACCCCTTTTCCCCTGCTCTGGCGGGAAACTGGACAAAGGA
This sequence comes from Pleurodeles waltl, assembly GCF_031143425.1. NCBI lineage: Eukaryota > Metazoa > Chordata > Amphibia > Caudata > Salamandridae > Pleurodeles > Pleurodeles waltl. Next base: position 136,012,196 of record NC_090441.1, read on the forward strand.
AAGGGGAGTGACTTCTCCCCTGTCCATCACCACCCCGGGGTGGTGCCCAAAGCTCCTCCAGTGTGTCCCAGACTTCAGCCATCTTGCTTTGCAAGGTATGGGAGCATTCTGGAGGCCTCTGAGTGGCCAGTGAAAGTGGGTGACGTCAGAGACCCCTCCTGATAGGTCCATACCTGATAGGGTAGCCAATCTCCTTCTCAGGGCTATTTAGAGTCTCTCCTGTGGGTTCTCTTCAGATTCTGCTTGCAAGTTTCCTTCAGGAATCCTCTGCAACAACTTCATCATCCTCTGACCTCGGATCAACCGCAGCCTGCTCCAAGAAACACCGTAACTGCAACAAAGTGCCTATAAGAGACACTTTTCTTCAGCAACCTCAGCTCAAAGTCAGCAACTGCAACAGTTTCCATGGTGTGCATGCTTTGGGGACTCCTTGTCTTCATCCTGCACCAGAAAGACTGAAGAAGTTTCCCATGGAGTGACGGAGTCACTCCCCTGCTCCAAGCAGTCACCTTCCAAGGGAAAAAGTGGTACCCTGGGACTCCTCTCACAGCGACGAGCGTGCTCCTAAGGACACAGAGGGTGGACATCATCGACATGGACTGTCCTGAGGTCCTGCTGGCGCAATTTGGAGGAGGTAAGACCTTGCCTTCCTTGAGAAAGCGGTACCCCTGTGTTTTGTGTCTTCTTTGCCTCCTGAGGTCTCTGTGCACTCTTTGCAAAATTCCTTTGTGCCCAGCCAGGCCCAGGTCCCCAGCACTCCACCCTGTGACACTCAACTCGCTGAGTTGTTCTCCGGTGGTGTGGGACCATCTTTTGTTGTGCTGCCTCAACCACGTTTTGCACCTCCTTTGAACCCAGATCCTGCGGCTTCTGGGGGTGCTGGCTGGCATCCTGAGGGCTCTCTATAGTGCTAAGATTCCCTCTTCCTCCTCAGTTGAGGCCCGCAGGTCCCTCCTGGGTCCATCTAGTGCCATTTTAATGAAAAACACACTTTTGCCGTAGCCAAGGCTTGTTGGCACCTTCCAAAACAAAATATCATCTGCAACAATCTTCACGCCGTGGGACATCTTTTGCATTATGCAGAAATCCTCTGGCATCTTCCTAGGGTGCATTTCTGCAGTCTTCAACTAACCAGAAACACTTCTTTTGCACCCTCTTCTGGTTTGGCAAGGGCTCCTGTCCTTCTGGAACTTCTTTTGACTTCTGGACTTGGTCCCCTTCCTTTGCATGTCTTCAGGTCCAATAATCCAGCAGTTGTTCTTTGCAGACTTGGTTGGCTGCTGCAAAATCCCCAAAACAAGGTGTAGTGTGGCCTAAGGAAACTTGCAGTACTTTACTCCTGCTTTTCTGGGCTCTGGGGTGGGGTCATTTACTTACCTTTACTGTACTCTCCCAGCGATTCTGCACACACTACACTTGTCTAGGGGGGAATTCGTGATTCACATTCCACTTTTTTAGTATATGGTTTGTGTTGCCCCTAGACCTAATTTATCCCATTGCATTCTATAGGAGTTCCTACTGTTTGCATTGTTCTTTGACTATTTACTAGTCTAATTTTGGTGTCTAGTGTATATATTGTGTATAATACTTACCTTCAGAAGGAGTATTGTCTTTAAGATATTTTTGGTACAGTGTCATTGTTAGAAATGGGGTTTTTGGTTGGCAGTCAGGTTACCCTCTGTCCAAGCAAGAACCCTCACTCTAGTCAGGGTAAGTCACACACAATCCAAGATTATCCTGTGCCCACCCTCTGGTAGCTTGGCACAAGTAGTCAGGCTTAACTTAGAAGGCAATGTGTAAAGTATTTGTGCAATAAATCATACAATAACACCATATAGCACCACAAAAATACACCACACAGTGTTTAGAAAAAATATATAATATTTATCAGGATAATTGTAGGTCAAAAACGAATAAAGATGCAATGTGAAATTGTAGAGATATCACTGGAAAGTGATATAAAGTGTCTTAAGTCTTTAAAAAGCAAACAAAGGGGGTTATTCTAACTTTGGAGGAGTGTTAATCCGTCCCAAAAGTGACAGTAAAGTGACGGATATACCACCAGCCGTATTACGAGTTCCATAGGATATAATGGACTCGTAATACGGCTGGTGGTAAATCCGTCACTTTTCCGTCACTTTTGGGACGGATTAACACCTCCTCCAAAGTTAGAATAACCCCCAAAGTCTCTTTCAAGCACAAAGTACCTGGTTTGGAGTGGAAAATCTCCGCAAAGGGCCGCAGAAAAAGAGATACGTGGAAAAATGGTGTGTGCGTCAATTTCTCCCCAGCACACACGGACTTGCGTCGTTATTTTTCACACAGGGAAGTCGTGCGTCGTTTTCCGGCACGCGGACAGTCTCTTTCTGTGGATCGCGGGGATTACCAGATGTCCCGGGTCTATGCGTGGATTCTCCTGCTGGTTTTCCGGCTGTGTGTCGTTCCGTGGGGCTGTGCGTCGAAGTTTCGCTCTCACGCCAGGCGTCCCGTCGATTTCCACTCTGGAGGGATAACTGGACCTGGTGTAAGGTGTATGTATCCAAGGTACCCACTACAAACCAGGCCAGCCTCCTGCACACTGTCACTCCATTCTACATAGGTCTGACATAAACACCTCTGATGGATTCCCTGACACCCCTGAGACAGGATTACAACAGCTATACCTCATGTAAGTGGCAATACTAAGTGAATGTTTGGATGACATACAAATGTCTCACACCCCTGCTGCAACATATGGCTAGATGTCAATTGTTCGCAAGATACACCTACATTTGGGATGTTTGCAAGATACGCCTAATTGTTACTGGTACATTTCCAGCATCTATCTGTTGTGCAATGACTGCAATGTGATGGCTAACCTGGTAATACTGTAATGAATGTCCATGAAAGTGTAGTTAGGTATGACACACATTGACTGTTACAGGTGTAACATCTCCATATTTCAAGTGGGGTACTGCAGAAATACTTACCAATATCTATATTGACACTTCACTTACAGTTAACACCACTCCTTGTTTATTTGACAATATGTTGAAACATGCTGCTGTTGTGTTTGCCCGATAAATATGAGTGAATTGTTTACAGGTGATGAATATCTCCGCATACTCATTATACTGTTGCTACTATAATGGAACACACACACATTTATCACAGATCTACAACCATGTTGTCATGACTTTCTTTCTGAATTAGTATCTCTGAAGATATCAGTTTCTCCTAGGGGAACTAGGACAATGTCCTCCTGCAAAAGAAAAATTAAAGAAATGCATCAGAAATAGAGCAACTGTTCAAAGTTCAAAATCTAAAACAAGCACTGTGACATGCCAGTGTAATGGCACTATTATACACCCTTAGACATATATGTACACATTTTCAGACCTTGGAACACAGCTAATCACCTTACACAGCAGATTTGCCTGAAGGTGAAAGGCCTGTAATGTCAACCATCATATGCCAAAAGCATGCCCCATGCATTTGCTGTTGTGAGAACTGCTGCCCTACTTCATCACAGTCCCCCTTGCAACTTGACGCAAGAGTGCCAGCATTTGCACTAGGCAACCAAAAGTGTGCCAGCCTTAACAAAGGACAGGAATGCACTATAATATGTTAATTATGGGTCATTCTTGCCCTTTCACTTTCACACAGTGCAGCACAGCAAAGTGATGGTAAATGTATACATTCTTATGGGGCCTCCGATCTACAGACCCAGCATAAATAGCACATCAACCTGCAAAAAGAACCGGTGATAGATGGAATGCTGAACAATGTCAAGCATTCACTCCTACTCATAGATCTGGCCCTAAACACTTTTTTATTTTTGCTTGCTACGCCATTCCAGTTTGGACCCAGCCAAATGCAAAGCAATTCTGACCCTGCTCCCCATGGGAACAGTCTAGCCCAAAATGCCAGGCCAGGTCCTCCCTGAACCCGAAACAAGCATCCTGGGAAAGTGTTCAGGGTATCACCCCTCATCAGCTAAGCTAGCCTGAATCTGGTGACATAGCGAACACAGTATCAATGTCTGGGCATACCCTTCCAAGTTAGAGTGACAAATAAAAGAAAAACAGATGATGGACAGAATTGTGAACAATGTCAGACATTCACCCCAAGTCACAAATCTGAGCCTTAATTTAACCTTTTTATTTTACTCACCACACCATTCCAGTTTGGACCCAGTCATATGCAAATCAGTCTTGCCCGCTCCCCATTGAAACAGCCCAGCTCAAACTGCAAGGCCAGGTCCTCCCTGGTCCGGAAACAAGCATCCTGCAACTAGTTTCAGGATATCTCTCCTCATCAGCCAGGCTAGCCTCAATCTGGTAGCAAAGGAAGCAGGGGACCACATCTGGGCATACCCTTCCTACTTAGGGTATCATGGGTTAATTTAGTCCTTTTTATACACACATTTATTTTAGCCCTGAGCCTGAGGCCTGTACCCTTTTAGCTAGTTCATTTCATTTATTCATTTTTATTATTTTAGCAAAAGCTTCATTTTAGCGGTGATGTCTTATTAGTGTTATCAGTTGCCTTTCCAGGCAGAATTTGTTAATAGTTCTTTAGCACTTCATTTCATCTTGTGCTCAGCTCAAGGCTGTACAAGGCTGTACATGATCATTTACTGAGTATTGCCGGTCCAAAGAGTATAATGTCTACCTTACACAGAAAAGATGCATTATCATGTCATGGTAGTTCTCAGAATAATAACATGTTTTATTATAAAACAACACGCTGCTAGAAACTAAGTTAAAGGGGAACATTCCAGACAGCCATCGCAACTTTGCTGAACTTGGCCAAGCCACCCCATCCCCTTGGGAGGACTGCCAGCAGACCAACAAGCAAACCCCCTACATTGCTCAGGGATGGGGGATAGGGCTTTCTTGCAGAGACTAGTACGGGCAGATTAGGGATAACACTGCTATCGCTCTCATGTAGATTTTTGGTAGTGGAAGTAGGGGTTTTAGATTCACTGGTGTTATGGCATGCTGGTACTTTTTATCTGGTTCACTTTTCTGGTCACCGTAATAATAGTTTTGTGTTTCATTGTCCTAATAGTCACAATTCATGCCTTTTTTACATGGAAAGCAGTTGCTTCAATAAAATGTACTAAACCAAATCCTGCTTTTGCCTGTCTTTTGCATGCATGAGACTTGTGTATCTAAGAGAAAGGGGTAAGATCTGTTCCATCACAACTTCGCTGAGAAGTCATACAGTGTCATGTGTCAGACTGCCACAAATCACCTTTATTTCTGGGTTTTGGTGAGGTGCTGCTAGCTAGCTGAAAAGGTTAGGCTGACATCTCCCAGATGGTGCAAGATAAGGCTCAGGCCCCCACATGCGGTGGTGCTTCCCCCTTAAACAAGCAGTCTTGTCCCATGACAAAATTCCTACAACAAGGGCGACACATGCAAAAAGAAATAGATAATGGATGGAATGCTGAACAAGGTCAAACATTCACTGGGCCTATATCCATATTTTTTATTGCTTGCCACACCATTCTAGTTTGGACCCAGCCATATACAAATCAGCCTTGACCCTGCTCCCCATGGAAATAGTCCAGTCCAAACAGCCAGGCTAGGTCCCCCCTTAACAGGAAACAAGCATCCTGGGACCTGTATCGTCGTATCACTCATCATCAGCCAGGCTAGCCTTAATCCGGTGGCAGAGAGAGCATGGAACCAATGTCTGGGCATACCCTTCCCACATAGGGCGACAAATGCAAAAAGAGCAGGTGATGGACAAAATGCTAAACATCCACCAGGCCTATATCCATCAATGTTAAACATTCACCACCGGTCACAGATCTGGGCCTAAATCAGCCTCATGAAATGACGTCCACCCATTGGGATTTAACCCCTTCCCCGCCACGGACATAATGGTTACATCCATGGCAGCGCCCGTGTGGCGCCATGGACGTAACCATTACGTCCAGGGACTGGCAGTCGGGGGAAGCGCTAGCGCTTCCCCCGAGGGCCGCCCCCCAACACCCCCAGGCCAGGGCTGAAAGGGGAATCCCTTCCCCTTTCACGCCCACCCCTCCCCACCCCCCCCATGACGTCAGCACGCGATCGCGCGCTGATTTCATGGAAAGGGGGAATGACGCGCTGGAAGCCATTTGCTTCCAGCGCGTCAAGGGAGAAGGTGAGTATTTCACCTTCCTGCGGGGTGGGGGTGCTCTCAGAGAGGCATCGAGGGAAAGGAAAGGGTTTTCCTTTCCCTCGATGTCTCTTTGAGCATTCCTGCTGCCCGATCGCGATGCGATCGGGCAGCAGGAATGCCCACTAGACACCAGGGATTTCTGTATGTGTGTGAGTGAATATTAGTGTAGGGGAGCGACCCCTTGGGCAAGGGTCGCTCCCCTTTGGGGGCACATGCTTTTTACGTCGTTTCTGCCCCCCCTGGGGGCAGATTGGCCCTATTTTTAGGCCGATCGGCCCCCAAGGGGGGCAGAAAGCCACTAGACACCAGGGATTTTATTGTTGCTGTGTATTTTTTGTGTTGGGGGGCGGCCCCTTGGGCAAGGGTCGCTCCCCTTTGGGGGCACATGTATTTTACGTCGTTTCTGCCCCCCTGGGGGCAGATTGGCCCTATTTTTAGGCCGATCTGCCCCCAAGGGGGGCAGAAAGCCACTAGACACCAGGGATTTTATTGTTGATTTGTATTTTTTGTGTTGGGGGGCGGCCTCTTGGGCAAGGGTCGCTCCCCTTTGGGGGCAAATGTATTTTACGTCGTTTCTGCCCCCCCTGGGGGCAGATTGGCCCTATTTTTAGGCCGATCTGCCCCCAAGGGGGGCAGAAAGCCACTAGACACCAGGGATTTTATTGTTGATGTGTATTTTTTGTGTTGGGGCGGCCCCTTGGGCAAGGGTCGCCCCCAGGGGCCCTCATGTATTTTTGGGCAGTTCTGCCCCCCTTGGGGGCAGAGAGGCCTATTTTTTTTAGGCCTTTCTGCCCCCAAGGGGGGCAGAATCCCAATAGCGCCAGAAATAGTATGTATGTATGTGTGCTTTGTGTTGGGGGGTGGCCCCTTGGGCAAGGGTCGCTCCCCCCAGGGGCGCAATGTATTTATTGTCGTTTCTGCCCCCCTTGGGGGCAGATTGGCCCTATTTTTAGGCCGATCTGCCCCAAAGGGGGGCAGAAAGCCACTAGACACCAGGGATTTTATTGTTGATTTTTATTTTTTGTGTTGGGGGTGGCCCCTTGGGCAAGGGTCGCCCCCAGGGGCCCACATGTATTTTTGGGCAGTTCTGCCCCCCTAGGGGGCAGATATGCCTATTTTTTAGGCCTTTCTGTCCCCAAGGGGGGCAGAATCCCCATAGCGCCAGGGATACTATGTATGTGTGTGTGTGCTTTGTGTGGGGGTGTGGCACCTTGGGCAAGGGTCGCCCCCCCCCAAAGGGTGCAATGTAATCTGGGTGATTTCTGCCCCCTCTCCTTGGGGGTAGATTGGCCTATTTTTTTTTTAGGCCCATCTTCCCCCAAGCAGAGAAGACTAGACACGGGAAAATGAAAAAATGGTTAGTGGCGGAGTGTTTGTCAACTGGCGAAGTATTTACTTTTATGATAATAACAGTTTTTCTCCTTTTTGTTTTAGTTCAAAGCTTTTGCTGACTTTGCTGTGGCTTGTTGCAGTTTTGGCAGTAGTTGTCCTGCGGTTTGCGTAGTTGCATGTTTTAGGTAAGTAAATAAATTTACTTCAAGTGAGTATTGTTGCAATGCATGAATGACATGTTTGTAGGTGGTGTACTGAATGCAGGATTGTGTGTGAAATTGTCCTTAGAGTTATGCACAATGATTATTGTGTTGTCTTATGTCTAATTTGCTTTTTTTTTTCTCTTTTTAGTGGGATATCGTTGGTGATTGCTGTGGCTGTGCAGAGTAGTTGCTGGTGAGTCAAGCTTTTTCAGGCAAGTGAGCAGTATAGTTTTTGAGTTTATAATTCTTAGTGATAAACCTATACTTTGTTACTTATCTTACACAGTGCTGGTTGTTGGTGGTGTATTTGTCCAGTTAATTTTAGTAGGAAGGATCATGGCCAGCCGTAGGATGACCGCTCAGCAGGTTGTTAGTGTGCTTTTTGAGTCATCTTCTGACCATGAATATGAGACTGACTCTGCATCTGAGGCAGAGGAGGAAGTGCAGGATTCTGGAAGTGAATTTTCTGTCAGAGATGAATCATCTGATGATGAAGCCACTCTCAGTGCTGATGAAGGGCCTGTTTTAGAGGAGGACAGTGATGTGCCAATGGTGCAGGAGCCAGCGGCTGAAAGGCTTCCCATTGGAAGACCTGACGCATGGGTTGCACCAAACATGGAGCAGCCACAGTTGCCTGCGTTTACTGGTTTTCCAGGGTGTCGAGTTAATACGGAAAACTTTTTGCCCGTCAACTTTTTTGAGTTGTTTATGGACGATATATTTTTGGAAGAGATTGTTGAGCAGACTAATTTGTATGCAGAGCAGTTTTTGAGGGACAACGCTGCCAGACTTAGGCCACACTCTAGAGCTAGCCGGTGGATTCCCACAAATCTGGAAGAGTTGAAAAAGTTCTTGGGTTTAACTTTTTTGATGGGGCTGATAAGGAAGCCGTCGCTGTCTTCATATTGGTCTACTAGTCCCTTGATGGCAACTGCTATATTTCCTGCCATCATGAGTCGTAACCGGTATGAGCTTCTTCTTCGGATGTTGCATTTTGTAGATAATGCTTTAGCCTTGCCACGAGATCATCCTGATTCTGACCGTCTTTTTAAGATTAGACCTGTCCTTGATCATTTGGTAGATCGGTTTTCAGAGATCTATGTTCCAGGGAAAGAAATATCTGTAGATGAGTCTTTGGTCCTGTTCAAGGGTCGTTTGGTTTTTAGGCAGTACATTCCTAGCAAGAGGGCACGGTATGGAATTAAATTGTATATGCTGTCAGAAAGTAGTACAGGATATGTTTATAATTTCCGGGTCTACACTGGTAGGGATTCCAATATTGACCCCCCTGGTTGTCCTCCCACTTTTGGAGTTAGTGAGAAAATTGTGTGGGAACTTGGTAGACGACTGTTTAACAAAGGTCACCATTTATATGTAGATAACTTCTACACTGGAGTTCGGTTGTTCAAGGAGTTGTTCAGAGTGGACACTGTTGCTTGTGGCACAATCCGCTCTAATCGGAAAGGCTATCCAAAAGAGCTTGTCTGTAAAAAACTTGAGAAGGGACAGTGCAGTGCCTTGCGGAATGATGAGCTGCTAGCTCTGAAATTTGTAGACAAGAGGGATGTATACATGCTAAGCACCATCCATGATGAGAGTACTTCACCTGTGGCTGTTTGGGGTCAGGTTGCCGAAGTGCGCAAACCTGTGTGCATCTTAGACTATAATAAGCACATGGGTGGTGTTGATAGAGTAGATCAGAGGTTAGAACCTTACACTGCTGCTCGTAAGTCTTATGTGTGGTATAAGAAATTAGCGCTTCACTTGTTCCACTTGGCAACTTTTAATGCTTTTGTTGTGTTTAAGGATAGTTCTCCAGAGTCAAGGATGACATTTGTGAAATTTCAGGAGTCTATCATAGCTAGCCTTGTTGTGCTGGAACAGGCAAGAGTTCCTAGAGAAGCAGTGGTGGAGGATGTGGCTAGATTGAAAGATCGTCACTTTGCTGAGCACATTCCTCCCACGGCCAAAAAAAACTTTCCTGCTAAGAGATGTAGAGTCTGTGCTCGAAGAGGTATCAGGAAGGAGACTAGGATGTACTGCCCTGATTGTCCTTCAAAGCCTGGGCTGTGTGTGGGTGGCTGTTTCAGGAGCTACCACACACAGAAGAATTATTGGGAAATTCCGTGAGCGTAAACTGGTGTTTTATATTTTTATATGTTCGGTTTCACGGTTGGCATTAGTCATGCATTCAGTTAGAGCTTTTGTGTTTGTAGTTTTGTACTAATTTATGATTAGTGGTTTCTTTGTTGTTTAAAAACAAAAAAAAGGGGATGGCATGTGTAGAGTGGCGCTTGGCTGGCGGCGTGGGTGTGGTGGCGCTTGGCTGGCGGTGTGTGTGGGGTGGCGCTTGGCTGGCGGTGTGTGTGGGGTGGCGCTTGGCTGGCGGTGTGTGTGGGGTGGCGCTTGGCTGGCGGTGTGTGTGGGGTGGCGCTGGGCTGGCGGTGTGTGTGGGGTGGCGCTTGGCTGGTGGTGTGGGTGGGGTGGCGCTTGGCTGGCAGTGCCGGCCAAACGCCAGTCCACACACTCATCAGCTGGTGTGATTGCTGTATCAGGCATGTGGGCGTATGAAAGTGATCGGCCCTTGACTGGCGCTGTCTGTGGATGCGAGTCTTGTAATGTGCTGGGCCCGTGGCTGGCGGCGTGAATGGTCTAGTGCATGTCATGTATGAAAGGTGTGTGAATGGACTGTAAAGCGGTTGGTGCCTTGTCGTGGCTTTACAGCTCACGAGCTGTGAGTCATTGGTTCAGTTTTTTGGCCTTTCAGTTATTACCAGTGCATTTCACTTTTGTGAAATCTCTTGTTAATAAAATTTGATCTACTGAACCATCACTCACCCTCGTGCCAAATCCAACCAGTATGTGTGGTACAAATGACAAAACCTGCTCCGCTGTAATCAGGCGTCGCAGCACACTTGAGACACGCTAGGTGCCTCAGGTGGGACCCCGATGATGAAGCATGCCACCAACTTGGTTGGTGGGTGAGGGGTCTTCTTCACATAACCTAAGTGTGTTTCTTTTCACAATTTTAGTGTTTGGCACATCACGGACGTATGTGCACACATCAAAGTGATATATTCCAAAAATACCTGTGTTTGGGGGGGAGGGCCCACCTATGTTTTTGGTCCTGGGTGCGGCCGTCATGTAGGGAAACCTACAAAACCCAGAAACTTTTTAAAACTAGGCACCCCAAGGAGTCTAGGGAGGTGTGGCTTGTGTGGCTCCCCCAACATTTTCTTACCCAGACTCCTCTGTAAACCTCACAATTTGCATAAAAAAGCATATTTTCCTGATTTTTCTTAGTAGGATCACCGCTCCAGCACAAAATTCCTACTCCCCAGTTTTCCCCTCAGTCTCCCAAGTAAAATGACACCTCACTTATGTGGGTCCCCAAAGCAGAGTCCGTCTAAAGATGTATAAAAGAATATGCCCTTATAAACTTGCTGTGCTATCCCTTCTATCCCTTCAGGTTTTGGGCCTTATTATGTTGCAGGCACCTGGGCCACCCACACAAGTGAGGTATCATTTTTATCGGGAGACTTGGGGGAACGCTGGGTGGAAGGAAATTTGTGGCTCCTATCAGATTCCAGAACTTTCTGCCACAGAAATGTGAGGAACATGTGTTTTTTTAGCCAAATTTTGAGGTTTGCAAAGGATTCTGGGTAACAGAACCTGGTCCGAGCCCCGCAAGTCACCCCTCCTTGGATTCCCCTAGGTCTCTAGTTTTCAGAAATGCACTGGTTTGGTAGGTTTCCCTAGGCGCCGGGTGAGCTACAGGCCAAAATCCGCAGGTAGGCACGGTTTTCTCCCAAAATTGTGGATGTGTCCACGTTGCGCTTTGGGGTGTTTCCTGTCGCAGGCGCTAGGCCTACCCACGCAAGTGAGGTATCATTTTTATCGGGAGACTTGGGGGAACGCTGGGTGGAAGGAAATTTGTAGCTCCTCTCAGATTCCAGAACTTTCTGCCACAGAAATGTGAGGAACATGTGTTTTTTTAGCCAATTTTTGAGGTTTGCAAAGGATTCTGGGTAACAGAACCTGGTCCGAGCCCCGCAAGTCACCCCTCCTTGGATCCCCCTAGGTCTCTAGTTTTCAGAAATGCACAGGTTTGGTAGGTTTCCCTAGGTGGCGGCTGAGCTAGAGGCCAAAATCTACAGGTAGTCACTTTGCTAAAAACAGCTCTGTTTTCTGTGATATGTCCACGTTGTGTTTTGGGGCATATCCTGTCGCGGGCGCTAGGCCTACCCACACAAGTGAGGTATCATTTTTATCGGGAGACGTGGGGGAACGCTGGGTGGAAGGAAATTTGTGGCTCCTCTCAGATTCCAGAACTTTCTGCCACAGAAATGTGAGGAACATGTGTTTTTTTAGCCAAATTTTGAGGTTTGCAAAGGATTCTGGGTAACAGAACCTGGTCCGAGCCCCGCAAGTCACCCCTCCTTGGATCCCCCTAGGTCTCTAGTTTTCAGAAATGCACAGGTTTGGTAGGTTTCCCTAGGTGGCGGCTGAGCTAGAGGCCAAAATCTACAGGTAGGCACTTCGCAAAAAACACCTCTGTTTTTTTCCAAAATTTAGGATGTGTCCACGTTGCGCTTTGGGGTGTTTCCTGTCGCCGGCGCTAGGCCTACCCACACAAGTGAGGTATCATTTTTATCGGGAGACTTGGGGGAACGCTGGGTGGAAGGAAATTTGTAGCTCCTCTCAGATTCCAGAACTTTCTGCCACAGAAATGTGAGGGACATGTGTTTTTTTAGCCAAATTTTGAGGTTTGCAAAGGATTCTGGGTAACAGAACCTGGTCCGAGCCCCGCAAGTCACCCCTCCTTGGATCCCCCTAGGTCTCTAGTTTTCAGAAATGCACAGGTTTGGTAGGTTTCCCTAGGTGGCGGCTGAGCTAGAGGCCAAAATCTACAGGTAGTCACTTTGCTAAAAACAGCTCTGTTTTCTGTGATATGTCCACGTTGTGTTTTGGGGCATATCCTGTCGCGGGCGCTAGGCCTACCCACACAAGTGAGGTATCATTTTTATCGGGAGATGTGGGGGAACGCTGGGTGGAAGGAAATTTGTGGCTCCTCTCAGATTCCAGAACTTTCTGCCACAGAAATGTGAGGAACATGTGTTTTTTTAGCCAAATTTTGAGGTTTGCAAAGGATTCTGGGTAACAGAACCTGGTCCGAGCCCCGCAAGTCACCCCTCCTTGGATCCCCCTAGGTCTCTAGTTTTCAGAAATGCACAGGTTTGGTAGGTTTCCCTAGGTGGCGGCTGAGCTAGAGGCCAAAATCTACAGGTAGTCACTTTGCTAAAAACAGCTCTGTTTTCTGTGATATGTCCACGTTGTGTTTTGGGGCATATCCTGTCGCGGGCGCTAGGCCTACCCACACAAGTGAGGTATCATTTTTATCGGGAGACGTGGGGGAACGCTGGGTGGAAGGAAATTTGTAGCTCCTCTCAGATTCCAGAACTTTCTGCCACAGAAATGTGAGGAACATGTGTTATTTTAGCCAAATTTTGAGGTTTGCAAAGGATTCTGGGTAACAGAACCTGGTCCGAGCCCCGCAAGTCACCCCTCCTTGGATTCCCCTAGGTCTCTAGTTTTCAAAAATGCACAGGTTTGGTAGGTTTCCCTAGGTGCCGGCTGAGCTAGAGGCCAAAATCTACAGTTAGGCACTTCGCAAAAAACACCTCTGTTTTTTTCCAAAATTTAGGATGTGTCCACGTTGCGCTTTGGGGTGTTTCCTGTCGCCGGCGCTAGGCCTACCCACGCAAGTGAGGTATAATTTTTATCGGGAGACTTGGGGGAACGCTGGGTGGAAGGAAATTTGTAGCTCCTCTCAGATTCCAGAACTTTCTACCACAGAAATGTGAGGGACATGTGTTTTTTTAGCCAAATTTTGAGGTTTGCAAAGGATTCTGGGTAACAGAACCTGGTCCGAGCCCCGCAAGTCACCCCTCCTTGGATCCCCCTAGGTCTCTAGTTTTCAGAAATGCACAGGTTTGGTAGGTTTCCCTAGGTGCCGGCTGAGGTAGAGGCCAAAATCTACAGGTAGGCACTTCGCAAAAAACACCTCTGTTTTTTTCCAAAATTTAGGATGTGTCCACGTTGCGCTTTGGGGTGTTTCCTGTCGCCGGCGCTAGGCCTACCCACGCAAGTGAGGTATCATTTTTATCGGGAGACTTGGGGGAACGCTGGGTGGAAGGAAATTTGTAGCTCCTCTCAGATTCCAGAACTTTCTGCCACAGAAATGTGAGGGACATGTGTTTTTTTAGCCAAATTTTGAGGTTTGCAAAGGATTCTGGGTAACAGAACCTGGTCCGAGCCCCGCAAGTCACCCCTCCTTGGATCCCCCTAGGTCTCTAGTTTTCAGAAATGCACAGGTTTGGTAGGTTTCCCTAGGTGGCGGCTGAGCTAGAGGCCAAAATCTACAGGTAGTCACTTTGCTAAAAACAGCTCTGTTTTCTGTGATATGTCCACGTTGTGTTTTGGGGCATATCCTGTCGCGGGCGCTAGGCCTACCCACACAAGTGAGGTATCATTTTTATCGGGAGACGTGGGGGAACGCTGGGTGGAAAGAAATTTGTGGCTCCTCTCAGATTCCAGAACTTTCTGCCACAGAAATTTGAGGAACATGTGTTTTTTTAGCCAAATTTTGAGGTTTGCAAAGGATTCTGGGTAACAGAACCTGGTCCGAGCCCCGCAAGTCACCCCTCCTTGGATCCCCCTAGGTCTCTAGTTTTCAGAAATGCACAGGTTTGGTAGGTTTCCCTAGGTGGCGGCTGAGCTAGAGGCCAAAATCTACAGGTAGTCACTTTGCTAAAAACAGCTCTGTTTTCTGTGATATGTCCACGTTGTGTTTTGGGGCATATCCTGTCGCGGGCGCTAGGCCTACCCACACAAGTGAGGTATCATTTTTATCGGGAGACGTGGGGGAACGCTGGGTGGAAGGAAATTTGTAGCTCCTCTCAGATTCTAGAACTTTCTGCCACAGAAATGTGAGGAACATGTGTTTTTTTAGCCAAATTTTGAGGTTTGCAAAGGATTCTGGGTAACAGAACCTGGTCCGAGCCCCGCAAGTCACCCCTCCTTGGATCCCCCTAGGTCTCTAGTTTTCAGAAATGCACAGGTTTGGTAGGTTTCCCTAGGTGGCGGCTGAGCTAGAGGCCAAAATCTACAGGTAGTCACTTTGCTAAAAACAGCTCTGTTTTCTGTGATATGTCCACGTTGTGTTTTGGGGCATATCCTGTCGCGGGCGCTAGGCCTACCCACACAAGTGAGGTATCATTTTTATCGGGAGACGTGGGGAAACGCTGGGTGGAAGGAAATTTGTAGCCCCTCTCAGATTCCAGAACTTTCTGCCACAGAAATGTGAGGAAAATGTGTTTTTTTAGCCAAATTTTGAGGTTTGCAAAGGATTCTGGGTAACAGAACCTGGTCCGAGCCCCGCAAGTCACCCCTCCTTGGATTCCCCTAGGTATCTAGTTTTCAGAAATGCACAGGTTTGGTAGGTTTCCCTGGGTGCCGGCTGAGCTAGAGGCCAAAATCTACAGGTAGGCACTTCGCAAAAAACACCTCTGTTTTTTTCCAAAATTTAGGATGTGTCCACGTTGCGCTTTGGGGTGTTTCCTGTCGCCAGCGCTAGGCCTACCCACGCAAGTGAGGTATCATTTTTATCGGGAGACTTGGAGGAACACTGGGTGGAAGGAAATTTGTAGCTCCTCTCAGATTCCAGAACTTTCTGCCACAGAAATGTGAGGAACATGTGTTTTTTTAGCCAAATTTTGAGGTTTGCAAAGGATTCTGGGTAACAGAACCTCGTCCGAGCCACACAAGTCACCCCTCCTTGGATTCCCCTAGGTCTCTAGTTTTCAGAAATGCATAGGTTTGGTAGGTTTCCCTAGGTGGCGGCTGAGCTAGAGGCCAAAATCTACAGGTAGTCACTTTGCTAAAAACAGCTCTGTTTTCTGTGATATGTCCACGTTGTGTTTTGGGGCATATCCTGTCGCGGGCGCTAGGCCTACCCACACAAGTGAGGTATCATTTTTATCGGGAGACGTGGGGGAACGCTGGGTGGAAGGAAATTTGTGGCTCCTCTCAGATTCCAGAACTTTCTGCCACAGAAATGTGAGGAACATGTGTTTTTTTAGCCAAATTTTGAGGTTTGCAAAGGATTCTGGGTAACAGAACCTGGTCCGAGCCCCGCAAGTCACCCCTCCTTGGATCCCCCTAGGTCTCTAGTTTTCAGAAATGCACAGGTTTGGTAGGTTTCCCTAGGTGGCGGCTGAGCTAGAGGCCAAAATCTACAGGTAGTCACTTTGCTAAAAACAGCTCTGTTTTCTGTGATATGTCCACGTTGTGTTTTGGGGCATATCCTGTCGCGGGCGCTAGGCCTACCCACACAAGTGAGGTATCATTTTTATCGGGAGACGTGGGGGAACGCTGGGTGGAAGGAAATTTGTAGCTCCTCTCAGATTCCAGAACTTTCTGCCACAGAAATGTGAGGAACATGTGTTTTTTTAGCCAAATTTTGAGGTTTGCAAAGGATTCTGGGTAACAGAACCTGGTCCGAGCCCCGCAAGTCACCCCTCCTTGGATCCCCCTAGGTCTCTAGTTTTCAGAAATGCACAGGTTTGGTAGGTTTCCCTAGGTGGCGGCTGAGCTAGAGGCCAAAATCTACAGGTAGTCACTTTGCTAAAAACAGCTCTGTTTTCTGTGATATGTCCACGTTGTGTTTTGGGGCATATCCTGTCGCGGGCGCTAGGCCTACCCACACAAGTGAGGTATCATTTTTATCGGGAGACGTGGGGGAACGCTGGGTGGAAGGAAATTTGTAGCTCCTCTCAGATTCCAGAACTTTCTGCCACAGAAATGTGAGGAACATGTGTTTTTTTAGCCAAATTTTGAGGTTTGCAAAGGATTCCGGGTAACAGAACCTGGTCCGAGCCCCGCAAGTCACCCCTCCTTGGATTCCCCTAGGTCTCTAGTTTTCAGAAATGCACAGGTTTGGTAGGTTTCCCTAGGTGCCGGCTGAGCTAGAGGCCAAAATCTACAGGTAGGCACTTCGCAAAAAACACCTCTGTTTTTTTCCAAAATTTAGGATGTGTCCACGTTGCGCTTTGGGGTGTTTCCTGTCGCCGGCGCTAGGCCTACCCACGCAAGTGAGGTATCATTTTTATCGGGAGACTTGGGGGAACACTGGGTGGAAGGAAATTTGTAGCTCCTCTCAGATTCCAGAACTTTCTGCCACAGAAATGTGAGGAACATGTGTTTTTTTAGCCAAATTTTGAGGTTTGCAAAGGATTCTGGGTAACAGAACCTCGTCCGAGCCACACAAGTCACCCCTCCTTGGATTCCCCTAGGTCTCTAGTTTTCAGAAATGCATAGGTTTGGTAGGTTTCCCTAGGTGGCGGCTGAGCTAGAGGCCAAAATCTACAGGTAGTCACTTTGCTAAAAACAGCTCTGTTTTCTGTGATATGTCCACGTTGTGTTTTGGGGCATATCCTGTCGCGGGCGCTAGGCCTACCCACACAAGTGAGGTATCATTTTTATCGGGAGACTTGGGGGAACGCTGGGTGGAAGGAAATTTGTGGCTCCTCTCAGATTCCAGAACTTTCTGACACAGAAATGTGAGGAACATGTGTTTTTTTAGCCAAATTTTGAGGTTTGCAAAGGATTCTGGGTAACAGAACCTGGTCCGAGCCCCGCAAGTCACCCCTCCTTGGATCCCCCTAGGTCTCTAGTTTTCAGAAATGCACAGGTTTGGTAGGTTTCCCTAGGTGGCGGCTGAGCTAGAGGCCAAAATCTACAGGTAGTCACTTTGCTAAAAACAGCTCTGTTTTCTGTGATATGTCCACGTTGTGTTTTGGGGCATATCCTGTCGCGGGCGCTAGGCCTACCCACACAAGTGAGGTATCATTTTTATCGGGATACGTGGGGGAACGCTAGGTGGAAGGAAATTTGTGGCTCCTCTCAGATTCCAGAACTTTCTGCCACAGAAATGTGAGGAACATGTGTTTTTTTAGCCAAATTTTGAGGTTTGCAAAGGATTCTGGGTAACCGAACCTGGTCCGAGCCACACAAGTCACCCCTCCTTGGATTCCCCTAGGTCTCTAGTTTTCAGAAATGCACAGGTTTGGTAGGTTTCCCTAGGTGGCGGCTGAGCTAGAGGCCAAAATCTACAGGTAGTCACTATGCTAAAAACAGCTCTGTTTTCTGTGATGTGTCCAGGTTGTGTTTTGGGGCATATCCTGTCGCGGGCGCTAGGCCTACCCACACAAGTGAGGTATCATTTTTATCGGGAGACGTGGGGGAATGCTGGGTGGAAGGAAATTTGTCGCTCCTCTCAGATTCCAGAACTTTCTGCCACAGAAATGTGAGGAACATGTGTTTTTTTAGCCAAATTTTGAGGTTTGCAAAGGATTCTGGGTAACAGAACCTGGTCCGAGCCACACAAGTCACCCCTCCTTGAATTCCCCTAGGTCTCTAGTTTTCAGAAATGCACAGGTTTGGTAGGTTTCCCTAGGTGCCGGCTGAGCTAGAGGCCAAAATCTACAGGTAGTCACTTTGCTAAAAACAGCTCTGTTTTCTGTGATGTGTCCACGTTGTGTTTTGGGGCATATCCTGTCGCGGGCGCTAGGCCTACCCAAACAAGTGAGGTATCATTTTTATAGGGAGACTTGGGGGAACATAGAATAGCAAAACAAGTGTTATTGCCCCTTGTCTTTCTCTACATTTATTCCTTCCAAATATAGGGGTGTGTGTAAAAAAGACATCTATTTGAGAAATTCCATGTAATTCACGTGCTACTATGGTCACCCCGGAATTCAGAGATGTGCAAATAACCACTGCTCCTCAACACCTTATCTTGTGCCCTTTTTGGAAATGCAAAGGTTTTCTTGATAGCTATTTTTTACTCCTTATATTTCAGCAAATGAATTACTGTATACCCGGTATAGAATGAAAACGCACTGCAGGGTGCAGCTCATTTATTGGCTCTGGGTTCCTCGGGTTCTTGATGAACCTACAAACCCTATATATCCCCGCAACCAGAGGAGTCCAGCAGACGTAACGGTATATTGCTTTCGATAATCTGACATTGCAGGGAAAAGTTACAGAGTAAAAAGTAGAGAAAAATTGATGTTTTTTTCACCTCAATTTCAATATTTTTCTTTTTCAGCTGTTATTTTCTGTAGGAAACCCTTGTAGGATCTACACAAATGACCCCTTGCTGAATTCAGAATTTTGTCTACTTTTCAGAAATGTTTAGGTTTCTGGGATCCAGCATTGGTTTCATGACCATTCCGGTCACTGACTGGAAGGAGGCTGAAAGCACAAAAAATTGCACAAATGGGGTATGCCCCAGTAAAATGCCAAAATTGTGTTGAAAAATTGGGTTTTCGGATTCAAGTCTGCCTGTTCCTGAAAGCTGGGAAGCTGCTGAGTTTAGCACTGCAAACCCTTTGTTGATGCCATTTTCAGGGGAAAAACCACAAGCCTTCTTCTGCAGCCCCTTTTTCCAATTTTTTTGAAAAAAACGAAATTTTCACTGTATTTTGGCCAATTTCTTGGCCTCCTTCAGGGGAACCCACAAAGTCTGGGTACCTTTAGAATCGCTAGGATGTTGGAAAAAAAGGACGCAAATTTGGCTTGGTTAGCTTATGTGGACAAAAAGTTATGAGGGCCTAAGCGCGAACTGCCCCAAATAGGCAAAAAAAGGCCTGGCACAGGAGGGGGAAAAGGCCTGGCAGCGAAGTGGTTAAGCTGCGACACTGATCCCTCTTCATAAGCCACCTTTGCAATGTGTCACCGCAACCACGCCCATCAGTTCTTCTGATCCTTTGAGTGGTATCTTTGGCTGTCCCTTCCTCCTGTAGCCAGCATCGACAGCAAGTAGTGCATGATCAGCTAGATCAGTGCACCTACTTATCCTCTGTAAAATTTCTGCCTTTCCTCTTTCCAGAAATGGCTACAATGGCACAAGACCTATCTATAATTATCCCCCCAAAAAAACCTCAGCCCCTAACTATACCTAAGTAACTACTACCCCAAATTAGACAAACCCTCAACAATACAGAAACAAATACAAATACCAAATATAACACTTAGGCACAAACTACACAAAATATGCTTCACACGGACAAAACAGACACAGACTCCACCAGAAGCAGCCGAGAATCCACCAAACACATATAGAACTCCTCACACCACCAGCACTAACCAAAAGACACTAACAGAAAGTAAAAGTAATATTTACACTTCCTAGATGTGACAGGCAGGTTGTCGTGATTTGTGTTGATTGTTCCTATGCATTGCTACACAAATGTACATTATGTGATTCACTACTCTTTCCCAAAGAAGCAAGGACAGATTTTAGCAATGCAAAGGGCCACACAATAGCCTATATCGTTCACCGCAAGTAGCCAAGCAACACATATGTTACCTACGTAGTGGCCTATATAGCACAATGCACATAGTCACGCAGTAGCATTTATGCAGCAATGCAAAGGACAACACAATGGACTATATAGCGTGCCGCAAATAGCAACGCAATGCATATGTTACATACACAGTGGCCTATATAGCGCAATGCACATAGTCACGAAGTAGCACTTATGCAGCAACACAAAAAGCCATGCAGTGGCCCAACTACAGCAACATAAAGGGCTATGCTGGAGCCCAACTACAGCAAAAATAAGTCCCATGCACATCATGTTACTGATGTCCAATTTAGCATCACATGGAAGGATCCAATACAATGTGTTGATGTTTTCCAGCAATATAGTTTAGCAGTAATCGAAACATTGCCTCATATATGGGTATGGATACATATTTCAGATGTACATGTGTGCCTGCACAGCAATGCACACAAAGAGACAGATGTTTGATAAATACATGCAACACAACACTGGAAAGCACCTTTCTATCCTGCCGTGTGTGAAAGGGAAAGGGCCAGAATGCTCCACATTCCTTTTTACATGTAGCATTCCTGTCCTTTCCTAGGGCTGGTACAGTTTTGGCTGCCTTTGGATGCCTTCCATCATGCAGCAAGGGTGCCTGCATGGTGGGCAGGTTAATTTGGGTTTAGGAATGTACACCTTCCAGCACAAATGCAAACCTGAGGCATGTTCCACATTTAAGTGTGCTACTGAATGCTGCACACTTAGTGCAAACAAGATGGCGAGAATGCAGTATGTTACACGCGTGCACCCCTGAGGAGGAGTTGTAATCCTAAGACACATTTCATTGCAATATTTGTGAAGCTGGTGATGAGTCAGAATCTATTGGTGGATGCATGGTAAAGGCCACACTTCATTGTTAGCAGTCTTCTCTGCTGCTGAGTAACACAAGTCTGCCTTTAGTGCAGACTTGGGTTCCTCTATTTTCTTCAAGCCACTTAGGGGCACACAAGGTCCCTTGGCATGGCTTGACTATCTTCATTTCGTTTTGTGATTGCTTTGTGTCCCCTTGTGTGGATCACCTGCAACACAACAGTTAATGAATATGGCCCAAAGCCTTGCCATCCTTTGTGCACAATTATCCTTTACCGGAGTGCAGCTGAGCATTAACTCCATAAGCACTACCCCTTTGTATTTTTTAACCTTGGCCTTAACCTATTTCTGACTTATTAAATATGATGGTGATGGTTCTGAGCCAATTTTATTCTGTTCTCTTTTCTCTCTCCTGCACACACCTTTAGTCTATGTTCATCATAGACCTGACCATTATTGGCATAACAGCTTCGGTTTAAAACCACCACCTTTATAAGGGGTGGCCCGTCAGACATTGCAGCGCCGGTCTGACGAGGAGCTTGCCCAATGATGAAGCTTGACACCCTTCGGGGTGTGTGAGGCCTCTCCTGCTCCTGATCATCAATAGCCCTGTATCTCTATCATTGGAGCAGTGTAAGTTGTGTTTTTTTAATATATATTACCTAGTGACGGTTTTGACTTGCCTATATCTTTAGGACAGTTTCACAAATCTTCATGAAATTTTCCCAAAAAATTGGCCCGTGATTCTTGTTGTGCACGGGAAGTTTCAGGGTGATCTGTCAAGCGGGGGCTGAGAAAAAGGGGGCTAAAAAAACGTTGCATTTCCCATGTTAATTCCCATAGAAACTGTCAAGTCAA
Organism: Pleurodeles waltl; assembly: GCF_031143425.1. NCBI lineage: Eukaryota > Metazoa > Chordata > Amphibia > Caudata > Salamandridae > Pleurodeles > Pleurodeles waltl. Next base: position 136,034,007 of record NC_090441.1, read on the forward strand.
AATAACTTTATTCAGCTTATCAATAAACCATTAAAATATACAAAAATAAATAATCAATTAAAATTCATATGCAACAAAATTTCAGTTTTTGCAGTTTGTTCAATTGACCTCAGACACCATGACCTAACCAATAATTACATAGGACCTGTCAACACGTCTGCAGCTCAAACCACTGGACGGAATTACACCAAATTTGACAGAAAGCTAGCTGCCGGTAAGCAGATTGTGTTTTTTGTTATTTGGTGTAAATCCATTCAGCAGTTTAGGAGATATTTAAGGGACTTCTTTTTTGTGTGTCTGGTCGTGAATATTTCACGATTATTTTGCGAATAATTCACACATTTTCATCAATACGAGTGAGGAAAGAAGCATTGAAATTGGCTGACTGCAACCTGACTAGAAATTTGCAACTTCTATTTTGTTACACAGGACACTTTCCCCGGGGGTGAAAGTTAAAATTGAAAGTGGCATAAGGGGTCAGGGAGAAGGTACCCTGACTCCAGCATTCATGTAGGCGTAGAAGAGGGCACCGCTGTCCAGATGGTACTGGCAGATGATGTAAATCCCTTGCAGGAGGTCTTTGAGGTCCCTGACATCTCCACAGAACACAGGGGACAGCCAACCTGCCCTTGGACAGCATACCTTGGGTTACAGCACAGCAGCAAGCAGTTGGCTCAGGCCAGCCACAATAGAGGAAGGGTGCGCAGATCCCCTCCTCAGACAGTTATCCTCCTGTGTACAACAGATTCCTCTGTCAGTGTGCACCATGTGGCTCAGTGGCATCGCTCCCACGTCACCATAGATGCAATCCTGTCTTGCTGAAGGAAAGTACCCCTAGTTATACTAAAGTGTGCCTTTGAAGCTAAGGGTGGTTCAAAGGGCTCTACTTTGAGCCACTGATGTGTGCTCTAAATTTCCTCCCTCCTTGCATCGAGGAAGTGGAATGTATATTGTTGTTTTTAGTGGGGCCATGCTCTGGATCCTAGAAGCCAAGTGTCAGAAACCTCTCCCTCCAATCAATCTATCCCATTCCCCGAATGGCAGGGGTCAGTCATTCTGGACGGCCAAGTTTTATAGCTGTCGCTTGGGGAATGCACAGATGTGCTCTTCCCCCACATCCAGTGGAATGGAGTCAAATTTATAAGACACATGAAGCATTTTAGAATCTGGAAATTTCCATTGCATTGCATTGCATTTCTAGTGCATTACTAATAAAACCACCTCTACTATTAGAGGCGGTTTGTACAATGATACAAAACATCATGAGGCTCCTCTGCAATCCACGCTTGCAGCCAGACCTAATTGGACTCTTCTCTCTCATGTTACCTCATGGACAGAGCAGCTCTCAAGGGCAGTGGGAACATACATGGGTGTTACGCATCCCATGGGCACATGTGCCCTGGCGCACATACAAGCCTGCACAGGGAGGTTGGACACTTTTGCTACAGCCGCAACATGGGGGCAGGTGCACCTACGCTGGTCTGTGCTGGCCTGTGCTATCAGGCTCCACCACTTCTTTAGATGCCTCCCCCTAGAGAAAAACAAAATACTTGGGTGAATCACTACCGGCAAGCGACAGGTCGAACATTCTCCATTAAAAATTACAGCTTATTAAATGTAATAAAGGATCCCCAATGTTAACCTATAGGAGTGTTAGGCCTCACAATAGCGAACAAACGAATTTGGGTAGTTTTTCACTACTGAGACATGTAAAACTTAAATGTATATGTCCCTCATTTTTAGTCACAAAGCACCATGCCCTAAGGGCTACCTAGGGCCTACCTTAAGGGTGACTTATATGTATTTAAAGGGGATTTTAAGGCTTGGCAAGACGTTTTAAAATCCAAGTCAATGTGGCAGTGTAACAGAACTGCAGTCTCACTAGCAGCATTTAATTTACATGCCCTGGGCACATGAAGTGCACTTTACTAGGGACTTAAAAGTAAATTAAATATGCCAGCTGTGGATGTACCAATCAAACCATGATTAGGGGCGAGAGCACATGCACTTTAACACTGGTCAGCAGTGGTAAAGTGCTCAGAGTCCTGAGGCAGACAAAAAGAAATCAGCAAAAATGTGAGGCACACAGGCAATACGTTTTGGGAAGACCACCTTTTGGCTGTCAGGTTTAACAGCGTCCTTCATTGTTTTGTTTAATAAAAATGAATCTGCTCCCCAGCGCACGGTGGGGTGCCTGCCACACCCTAATGAGTGCTTTAGTGCTGCCATATCGCAAGCCCACTTTTTTGGCATATTCAAATACGCCTACATTTTCAGCAGTTTTTAACAGGGGTCAGATCCTTTTAATCCAAAGTGTCCCAAACAATGTTTCTTTCAGGTAAGCATGATTCCCTCTCAAGTACTTCAACTGATGCCAAGAATACCCAATACCGTACTTTCCAGTCTATAGGAGGTTCCCCAAGAGTTTGTTACAATGGCTTGGTGAGAAATTAATTTTACCAGCAGTGTTAACTTTACCAAAAAATAAGTTAAAATAAATGAAGTAGCCAGCCTAGTCCTGGATGACAATAAAAGATTAACATTAAAAAACGTGGTGACCGATGGCTGGCTCTGGCACTGGGGCTCATGGTGTTTTTTTTTTGTTTTTTTGGGGGGGGGGGGGCTAGTTTCGGTATTTTACTACCGAGCCAGTGGGCGATGGCCCATTTTTTTGCCTGCCCCAGGTGCCGTGGCACCTATGCTACGCCTCTGGAGATGAAACAATCCATGAGAAAACAAGGTGAGCGGTTTACACAAGATTGCCTGAAAAGATGAGATGGTTGATGACCAATTGGCAGATATTTTGAAATATTTCACAGTAGAACACGTTTGTGAGTCTCATCAAAGTGTGCGTAAAAAACGATTTTTTTTCTGAAATGCTATGTTTACTTTCAATTTTCCAATAGTATCATACCTGTAATTCTACCCTACGATTTGATTTGACGGAGTTTCACTGTCTACCTAATGATTGTGGCATGATGTGTAGTGTGTATTTTGTCACTTTAATATTATTTCACCTAGATGGTAGCTCTTGCGTCACCAAACATTAGCTAGATAAGCCACGGAGAAAGACCACAGTGCTACTCGGTGCTACTCAGCTTCATACATTTAAGACTAGCAAGAAAACCCACACACAGTCACAATCCACCATATCTGCCCTGTCTCTTGCTGCCCGACTGGACAACTCGAACACACTGTTGGTCTCACACAGTTACTTGGCACCAGAAATCTGACGCACGGCAGGCCGACACACCCTCACCACTCCTACCAACTCCACTGTTACCAATGTAGCAAAGAAAAAAGATAGGGCCTGATTCTAACTTTGGAGGACGGTGTTAAACCGTCCCAAAAGTGGCGGATATACCACCTACCGTATTACGAGTCCATTATATCCTATGGAACTCGTAATACGGTAGGTGGTATATCCGCCACTTTTGGGACGGTTTAACACCGTCCTCCAAAGTTAGAATCAGGCCCATAGTGTCACAACATATCTTTTTAGGTAAGTCTATTGGAAAAGGGTCATACCATACAAACAATAAGGAACCCCCACTTTTTCCTCCACACTGCACACAGTAGAGCAATACAAGCTCTGGCCGCCACTGTGGCAGAGGAGGGCCCTCAGCTCTTCAAAGGGGCCCCAACAAGTGCCTAATTTGAGCCGGCACTTATTTTCGTGGGATGGCACTTTCTGATTCAGGCATTTGCTGTGAGTAAAAGACACATATGGGAAAGAAGGAGGAAGAGGAGAACGAAAAAGCCTCACAAAGGGAGAAAGCAGAAAGCTACAAGAGTGAGCTGAAGGGGCGGGGAGTGACTGTAAATGGATTAAAGATGCCCGCGATGGATTTAGGATTAGCTGCCTCAGTATTCTGTGCTCACGCATTTAAATGCAGCAGCCGCTTGTTTCAAAAGAGAGCTTTGGGCACCATCACGTTTTTATTTACAAATTAAGGACTGACCCCAAATCAGGCTAAGGTCAATGAATGGTTCTGAGATGTGGGAGACTCAGGGTCCCCTCATCATACATGCAGTGATCCCATCATTTCTGTGTTACACCACTAACTGCACAGTCCCAGTGGCCTCTCCATTGAAGCATAATCATTTTACCATCTTGCGTTCTGCACGCATTCTATTTAACTACTCACACACTCTACCCACAGAATTTACAGTACCATAGAACTTTATTTATCTTCTCAACTCGGTAGGCACAGCAGCTACCTCCGTGTACCCCAGGGCCCAAAGAAATCTACTGAAAGGACCAAGGGGCATATTTATGATGCCCCTACCGCCACCTTGCGCCACATTTGCACCTTGTTTTTTACGCAAATGTGGCTTTAAGGTGGCATTTCCCATGCACCATATTTACAAAGTGTCGCTGTGAGAAGGTAGCCTCTTTCTAGCCTTGTTACCCCCACTTTTGGCCTGTTTGTGAGTGTATGTCAGGGTGTTTGTCACTGTTTTCACTGTCTCACTGGGATCCTGATAGCCAGGCCTCAGTGCTCATAGTGAAAACACTATGGCCCTCATTCCGACCTTGGCGGGCGGCGGAGGCCGCCCGCCAAAGTCCCGCCGTCAGATTACCGTTCCGCGGTCGAAAGACCGCGGCGGTAATTCTGACTTTCCCGCTGGGCTGGCGGGCGGTCGCCTTCAGACCGCCCGCCAGCCCAGCGGGAAAGAGGCTTCCACTATGAAGCCGGCTCGGAATCGAGCCGGCGGAGTGGAAGCTGTGCGACGGGTGCAGTTGCACCCGTCGCGTATTTCACTGTCTGCGCGGCAGACAGTGAAATACATGTAGGGGCCCTCTTACGGGGGCCCCTGCAATGCCCATGCCAGTGGCATGGGCACTGCAGGGGCCCCCAGGGGCCCCGCGACCCCCCCTACCGCCATCCGGATCCCGGCGGTCGGACCGCCGGGATCTGGATGGCGGTAGGGGGGGTCAGAATCCCCGCGGCGGTGCAGCAAGCTGCGCCGCCGTGGAGGATTCTATGGGGCGGCGGTACACTGGCGGGAGCCCGCCAGTGGTGCCGGTCCGACCGCGGCTTTACCGCCGCGGTCGGAATCCCCATTGGAGCACCGCCGGCCTGTCGGCGGTGCTCCCGCGGTCCTCCGCCCTGGCGGTCAAAGACCGCCAGGGTCAGAATGACCACCTATGTTTTCAGTATGTTTGTTATGTGTCACTGGGATCCTGCTGGTAAGGACCCCAGTGCTCATAGGTTTGTGGCCTATATGTATGTGTCACTGGGACCCTGTCACACAGGGCCCCAGTGCTCATAGGTGTGCATGTATATGTTCCCTGTGTGGTGCCTAACTGTCTCACTGAGGCTCTGCTAACCAGAACCTCAGTGATTATGCTCTCTCATTACTTCCAAATTGTCACTAACAGGCTAGTGACCAATTTTACCAATTTACATTGGCTTACTGGAACACCCTTATAATTCCCTAGTATATGGTACTGAGGTACCCAGGGTATTGGGGTTCCAGGAGATCCCTATGGGCTGCAGCATTTCTTTTGCCACCCATAGGGAGCTCTGACAATTCTTACACAGGCCTGCCACTGCAGCCTGAGTGAAATAACGTCCACGTTATTTCACAGCCATTTTACACTGCACTTAAGTAACTTATAAGTCACCTATATGTCTAACCTTTACCTGGTAAAGGTTAGGTGCAAAGTTACTTAGTGTGAGGGCACCCTGGCACTAGCCAAGGTGCCCCCACATTGTTCAGAGCCAATTCCCTGAACTTTGTGAGTGCGGGGACACCATTACACGCGTGCACTACATATAGGTCACTACCTATATGTGGCTTCACAATGGTAACTCCGAATATGGCCATGTAACATGTCTATGATCATGGAATTGCCCCCTCTATGCCATCCTGGCATAGTTGGCACAATCCCATGATCCCAGTGGTCTGTAGCACAGACCCTGGTACTGCCAAACTGCCCTTCCTGGGGTTTCACTGCTGCTGCTGCTGCTGCCAACCCCTCAGACAGGCAGCTGCCCTCCTGGGGTCCAGCCAGGCCTGGCCCAGGATGGCAGAACAAAGAACTTCCTCTGAGAGAGGGTGTGACACCCTCTCCCTTTGGAAAATGGTGTGAAGGCAGGGGAGGAGTAGCCTCCCCCAGCCTCTGGAAATGCTTTGTTGGGCACAGAGGTGCCCAATTCTGCATAAGCCAGTCTACACCGGTTCAGGGACCCCTTAGCCCCTGCTCTGGCGCGAAACTGGACAAAGGAAAGGGGAGTGACCACTCCCCTGACCTGCACCTCCCCTGGGAGGTGTCCAGAGCTCCTCCAGTGTGCTCCAGACCTCTGCCATCTTGGAAATATAGGTGCTGCTGGCACACTGGACTGCTCTGAGTGGCCAGTGCCACCAGGTGACGTCAGAGACTCCTGCTGATAGGCTCCTTCAGGTGTTAGTAGCCTATCCTCTCTCCTAGGTAGCCAAACCCTCTTTTCTGGCTATTTAGGGTCTCTGTCTCTGGGGAAACTTCAGATAACGAATGCATGAGCTCAGCCGAGTTCCTCTGCATCTCTCTCTTCACCTTCTGATAAGGAATCGACCGCTGACTGCGCTGGAAGCCTGCAAACCTGCAACATAGTAGCAAAGACGACTACTGCAACTCTGTAACGCTGATCCTGCCGCCTTCTCGACTGTTTTCCTGCTTGTGCATGCTGTGGGGGTAGCCTGCCTCCTCTCTGCACCAGAAGCTCCGAAGAAATCTCCTGTGGGTCGACGGAATCTTCCCCCTGCAACCGCAGGCACCAAAAAGCTGCATTACCGGTCCCTTGGATCTCCTCTCAGCACGACGAGCGAGGTCCCTCGAATCCAGCGACTCTGTCCAAGTGACCCCCACAGTCCAGTGACTCTTCAGCCCAAGTTTGGTGGAGGTAAGTCCTTGCCTCACCTCGCTGGGCTGCATTGCTGGGAACCGCGACTTTGCAGCTACTCCGGCCCCTGTGCACTTCCGGCGGAAATCCTTTGTGCACAGCCAAGCCTGGGTCCACGGCACTCTAACCTGCATTGCACGACTTTCTAAGTTGGTCTCCGGCGACGTGGGACTCCTTTGTGCAACTTCGGCGAGCACCGTTTCACGCATCCTCGTAGTGCCTGTTTCTGGCATTTGTCCGGGTGCTACCTGCTTTAGTGAGGGCTCTTTGTCTTGCTCGACGTCCCCTCTCTCTTCAGGTCCAATTTGTGACCTCCTGGTCTCTCCTGGGCCCCAGCAGCGTCCAAAAACGCTAAACGCACAATTTGCGTCTAGCAAGGCTTGTTGGCGTACTTCCGGCGGGAAAACACTTCTGCACGACTTTCCAAGGCAAGAGGGATCCGTCCACCAAAGGGGAAGTCTCTAGCCCTTTTCGTTCCTGCAGAAACCTCAGCTTCTTCTGTCCAGTCGAAGCTTCTTTGCACCCGCAGCTGGCATTTCCTGGGCATCTGCCCATCTCCGACTTGCTTGTGACTTTTGGACTTGGTCCCCTTGTTCCACAGGTACCCTAGATTGGAAATCCACAGTTGTTGCATTGCTGGTTTGTGTCTTTCCTGCATTATTCCTCTAACACAACTATTTTGTCCTTAGGGGAACTTTAGTGCACTTTGCACTCACTTTTCAGGGTCTTGGGGAGGGTTATTTTTCTAACTCTCACTATTTTCTAATAGTCCCAGCGACCCTCTACAAGGTCACATAGGTTTGGGGTCCATTCGTGGTTCGCATTCCACTTTTGGAGTATATGGTTTGTGTTGCCCCTATCCCTATGTTTCCCCATTGCATCCTATTGTAACTATACATTGTTTGCACTGTTTTCTAAGACTATACTGCATATTTTTGCTATTGTGTATATATATCTTGTGTATATTTCCTATCCTCTCACTGAGGGTACACTCTAAGATACTTTGGCATATTGTCATAAAAATAAAGTACCTTTATTTTTAGTATAACTGTGTATTGTGTTTTCTTATGATATTGTGCATATGACACTAAGTGGTACTGTAGTAGCTTCACACGTCTCCTAGTTCAGCCTAAGCTGCTCTGCTAAGCTACCATTATCTATCAGCCTAAGCTGCTAGACACCCTATACACTAATAAGGGATAACTGGGCCTGGTGCAAGGTGCAAGTACCCCTTGGTACTCACTACAAGCCAGTCCAGCCTCCTACATTGGTTGTGCAGTGGTGGGATAAGTGCTTGAGACTACTTACCACTCTTGTCATTGTACTTTTCATAAGAGAAAAATATACATAACAAGGTCAGTGTATATACACATAGCCAAAAAGTTTTTGCATTTCCTCTTTTCACTCTTTTCTAAGTGCTGAAAAGTACTTCTAACTTTCTAAAAAGTTCTTAAAAGTTTAAAAAGTTTTTTTTCTGTCTTTCCAAAAAGTTCTGAAAACTTTTTTCTCTTTATCTATCACTTTAACTCTCTCTAAAAAATGTCTGGCACAGGCCAAAGTGTTGATCTGTCCAAACTTGCATATGACAACCTTAGCTGGAAAGGAGCAAGGAGTCTCTGTATAGAGAGAGGTTTGAGTGTAGGGAAAAATCCTTCCTTGGAACTGTTACTTAAGATGCTTAGAGAACAGGATAAGGCCATAGGTGCCCCATCTGTTGAAAAAGTACCTAATAGTTCCCAATCTGATTCAGGGACTCCCCCAGGAAAAGATTCAGGAAAGAAACTTCCTAGCCTGCCCATTACTAGACAATCTAGCATAGATGGTAATGATGATGAGCCACACCAAATAAATAGTGTTGTCTCACATCATAGCAAAAGCATTTATTCTCACCATACTGGTAGTAATGTTTCTGTAAACCAAGCTGTTAAGTTGGCTTCTGTAAGGGACAGGTCTCCTTCTGTTCATTCCCATCATAGCTCTGTTTCTAGAAATGTCCCTCCCACCAACCCTGATGACAGAATGTTAGAGAGGGAACTCAATAAGTTGAGGGTGGAACAAACCAGACTGAAGCTTAAAAAGCAACAGCTGGATTTGGATAGACAGTCTTTTGAATTAGAGAAGGAAAGACAGAAGTTGGGTTTAGATACCCATGGTGGCAGCAGCAGTATTCCCCATAGTCATCCTGCAAAAGAGCATGATTCCAGGAATCTGCACAAGATAGTTCCCCCTTATAAGGAGGGGGATGACATTAACAAGTGGTTTGCTGCACTTGAGAGGGCCTGTGTTGTACAGGATGTCCCTCAAAGGCAGTGGGCTGCTATCCTATGGCTATCATTTAGTGGAAAAGGTAGGGATAGGCTCCTTACTGTGAAAGAAAATGATGCTAATAATTTCCAAGTTCTTAAGAATGCACTCCTGGATGGTTATGGCTTAACCACTGAACAGTACAGGATAAAGTTCAGAGAGACCAAAAAGGAGTCTTCACAAGACTGGGTTGATTTCATTGACCATTCAGTGAAGGCCTTGGAGGGGTGGTTACATGGCAGTAAAGTTACTGATTATGAAAGCCTGTATAACACAATCCTGAGAGAGCATATACTTAATAATTGTGTGTCTGATTTGTTGCACCAGTACCTGGTAGACTCTGATCTGACCTCTCCCCAAGAATTGGGAAAGAAGGCAGACAAATGGGTCAGAACAAGGGTGAACAGAAAAGTTCATACAGGGGGTGACAAAGATGGCAATAAGAAGAAAGAGGGTGAAAAATCTCAAGATAAGCATGGGGATAAGGGTAAAACCAAAGATCCCACTTCAAATCTTAAACACTCTTCAGAGGGTGGGGAAAAAACAAATTCTTCCTCTTCTTCCCAACCTGCACACATTAAAAAGCCCTGGTGCTTTGTGTGTAAAAATAGAGGCCATAGGCCAGGGGATAAGTCCTGTCCAGGTAAACCCCCTGAGCCTACCACCACTAATACATCAAGCTCTAGTGCCCCTAGCAGTAGTGGTACTAGTGGTGGGACTGCTGGCAACAGTCAAGCAAAGGGTGTAGTTGGGTTCACTTATGGGTCCATAGTGGAAACTGATGTAATCAGTCCCAAGACAGTTTCTGTCACACCTAGTGGCACTGGCCTTGCCACACTGGCTGCTTGTCCCCTTACAATGGATAAGTACAGGCAGACAGTTTCAATAAATGGTGTTGAGGCCTTGGCCTACAGGGACACAGGTGCCAGTTTCACTTTGGTGACTGAAAACCTAGTGCCTCCTGAACAACACATCATTGGACAACAGTATAAGATTATTGATGTCCATAACTCCACTAAGTTTCTTCCCTTAGCTATAATTCAGTTTAGTTGGGGTGGAGTTACTGGCTCTAAGCAGGTGGTGGTATCACCTAGCTTACCTGTAGACTGTCTCTTAGGTAATGACCTAGAGGCCTCAGGTTGGGCTGATGTAGAGTTTTATGCCCATGCAGCCATGCTGGGCATCCCTGAGGAATTGTTCCCTCTCATTTCAAGTGAAATGAAAAAGCAAAGGAGAGAAGGCCTGAAAACTCAGGACCCCTCTCCATCAACAGGTAAAAAGGGTATCACAGTATCCCCAAACCACCCTACCATTCAGGATACTATTCCTCTGGTGGGAGAAACCTCTCCTGGGGTGGCACCTGTTCCAAGGGAATCATCAGCTGGCAAAGCTGGACTCCCTGAGGTGGAAGTACCTCTCTGTGGGATAACTAACATTGGTGAGAAAAACAGCACCATTTTAGTTAACATGGAGCATCCCTCCAACCCTCCCAGAGAAACTTTAGTGCAGAAACCCTGCACTACCTCACAACACTTAGGACAGCATCCCTGCCCTAGTGTGGAGCTCATAGGACAGCATCCCTGCCCTGCTCCAACTCAAGAGAAACAGCATCCCTGTTCTCTCTTCCAGCCAGATGGACAAAGTTTTTGCCCAGCTATGGCTTTTCTGAGACAGCATCCCTGTCTGGCATTTCCATCACTACAAATAGGTTCAGTGGACAATTCCCACTGCTCTAAACTAAAACTTACTGATAGAAACTCTGAAAATACATCTTCACATTGTTGCTTAGCTAAAAAACTTCAAACAGGGTGGTTTACATCCCCACAGGGAAGTAACCATATAGTGGATGATAAAGGGAGTAACCAGTCTATTGCAGAGCTACTCTCTACTTATCACCACTTAGACAATAAAGTCTCAACTGGCCAAGGTTAGCCTTATTGTCCTTCGTATGGGGGGGGGGTTGTGTGAGAAGGTAGCCTCTTTCTAGCCTTGTTACCCCCACTTTTGGCCTGTTTGTGAGTGTATGTCAGGGTGTTTGTCACTGTTTTCACTGTCTCACTGGGATCCTGATAGCCAGGCCTCAGTGCTCATAGTGAAAACACTATGGCCCTCATTCTGACCCTGGCGGTCGGTGATAAAGCGGCGGCCAAGCCGCCAACAGGCCGGCGGTCTAAAATATGCAATTCTGACCCTGGCGAGAACCGCCAACACAGCCCGCCAACTTAACACTCCGACCGCCACAGCGGTACAAACAAACAGCGCGGCGGTTCCCGCCAACAGCCCGGCGGCAGACAATGTACCGCCCACCCTATTACGACCCACCAATCTGCCACCTTTTCCGGGGCGGGAGCACCGCCGATAAGAACACGGCGGAAACAGACTACGAACGGGAAAACGCTCACCTCTACGCACTCCACGCGAGATTCCGGCAGTATGGAGCCAGAGTTGCAGGTCATCCCCGCACTCCTATTCCTGCTCATATACCAGGAGCACGCCCGGCGGCGCGGAAGACATCAGTGAGTACTGCACCTACGACACAGGGGAGGGAAAAGATTACCGGCACACACCCACCCACCCACACCCACTACAACACACACATCAATGCATTCCCACAGATCACTGTCACAACCCACAAACCACCCCCCTCCGAAATAATGCAAAGACCAAAAGAAGAGATCATAAACGGGCAGATATATTGAAATATGTACACCAGTAATCCCAATTAATAAATAAACTATGTACAAAATATATACAGCTACTAAATGTAGTCCAACCACTGTCCGTGGATCACAGGGGTCCTGTGCAAAGGGGCAAGGCCCAGTCCCACGACAAGAACTCCACGGAGAGAACACTGCAGGGGCATCAGAAAGAAAATAGGACAGGCACCTCAGGGGGAAGGGAAGGGGGGGCACCTCAGCCACTTGAGTACACGACGCCAGATCCACGAGGGGACTCCATGACCACTGGCCCATCCTGGGGAGAGCAAAGCCACAGTCCAAACAGTCCATACAGTGGGTGGCCTGCCCACTGGGCCATCCTGGGGAGAGCAAAGCCACAGTCCAAACAGTCCATACAGTGGGTGGCCTGCCCACTGGGCTATCCTGGGGAGAGCAAAGCCACAGTCCAAACAGTCCATACAGTGGGTGGCCTGCCCACTGGGCCATCCTGGGGAGAGCAAAGCCACAGTCCATACAGTCCATACAGTGGGTGGCCTGCCCACTGGGCCATCCTGGGGAGAGCAAAGCCACAGTCCATACAGTCCATACAGTGGGTGGCCTGCCCACTGGGCCATCCTGGGGAGAGCAAAGCCACAGTCCATACAGTCCATACAGTGGGTGGCCTGCCCACTGGGCCATCCTGGGGAGAGCAAAGCCACAGTCCATACAGTCCATACAGTGGGTGGCCTGCCCACTGGGCCATCCTGGGGAGAGCAAAGCCACAGTCCATACAGTCCATAACAGACCCCACTGCCACTGGAGGAGGCAAGTTGGCCAGAGGACATCCTGCAGCCCTGCCCGAGATAGATCCTGCCCTGCCACGTCTGCCAAAGGGCCAGCGGTTCTTGCCCTGAAGGGCCCAGTTCAGCGGTTCTTGAGACGGCGGGGCCCAGTTCAGCGCTCCTTGCCTTGAAGGGCCCAGTTCAGCGCTCCTTGCCTTGTAGGGCCCAGTTCAGCGGTCCTTGCCCTGAAGGGCCCAGTTCAGCGGTTCTTGAGACGGCGCGGCCCAGTTCAGCGGTTCTTGCCCTGAAGGGCCCAGTTCAGCGGTTCTTGAGACGGCGGGGCCCAGTTCAGCGGTCCTTGCCCTGAAGGGCCCAGTTCAGCGGTTCTTGAGACGGCGGGGCCCAGTTCAGCGCTCCTTGCCTTGAAGGGCCCAGTTCAGCGGTTCTTGAGACGGCGGGGCCCAGTTCAGCGGTTCTTGCCCTGAAGGGCCCAGTTCAGCGGTTCTTGAGACGGCGGGGCCCAGTTCAGCGGTTCTTGAGACGGCGGGCCCAGTTCAGCGGTTCTTGCCTTGAAGGCCCCAGTTCAGCGGTTCTTGAGACGGCGGGGCCCAGTTCAGCGGTTCTTGCCCTGAAGGGCCCAGTTCAGCGGTTCTTGAGACGGCGGGGCCCAGTTCAGCGGTTCTTGAGACGGCGGGGCCCAGTTCAGCGGTTCTTGCCCTGAAGGGCCCAGTTCAGCGGTTCTTGAGACGGCGGGGCCCAGTTCAGCGGTTCTTGAGACGGCGGGGCCCAGTTCAGCGGTTCTTGCCCTGAAGGGCCCAGTTCATTGGTTCTTGAGACGGCGGGGCCCAGTTCAGCGGTCCTTGCCCTGAAGGGCCCAGTTCAGCGGTTCTTGAAACGGCGGGGCCCAGTTCAGCGCTCCTTGCCTTGAAGGGCCCAGTTCAGCGGTTCTTGAGACGGCGGGGCCCAGTTCAGCAGTTCTTGAGACGGCGGGGCCCAGTTCAGCGGTTCTTGAGACGGCGGGGCCCAGTTCAGCGGTTCTTGAGACGGCGGGGCCCAGTTCAGCGGTTCTTGCCCTGAAGGGCCCAGTTCAGCGGTTCTTGAGACGGCGGGACCCAGTTCAGCGGTTCTTGCCCTGAAGGGCCCAGTTCAGCGGTTCTTGAGACGGCGGGGCCCAGTTCAGCGGTTCTTGAGACGGCGGACGGTCTATGGCCAACTGCTAATTGCCTGGTGGTGCCCTCCTGGGCAGCGGGGATGGTGCTCCTTCACTGCCCACCTGGGCTGTGGGTGGTGGGGCCCTCCTGGCCAGCTGGGCTGGGTCCTCCCTGGGCAGCGGCTATGGGGGTGGTGGGCTCTCCCGGGGCAGCTGTGCCGGTTCCTCCCGGGGCAGCGGCTATGGGGGTTGTGGGCTCCTCCTGGGCAGCAGGCCTGCTGCCTGACCTCTCTGACTTGCTGCCCTTGCCCTCCTTAGTCGTGGGCCTGTGGCCCTTTCCTCCCTTTGGAGCTGTGGCTGGTGACTGTCTCTGGGTGGTGTCCGGGGGGGATGTAGAAGGCGGGCTCCTGAGGCGACCCTTCCGCCTTCTGCTCCTCTTCCCAGGGGGTGGGCTGGCTGTCCCCTTGCTGCTGGGCGAAGATCCAGACATGCGGGCTGGCGGGCTCCAATACCCCTGCACCCTTGTCAAGGGGGCTGCAGGGCTGGTGGTGGCTGAGGTGCTCTTCTTACCCCGACGAGAAGGAGGGGGGGCTCAGGGTCAGGAAAGAAGTTAGTAGTGGCGAGGAAGAGCTTCTTGGGACAATGGAGAGTGGTAGGTACAGTGGGAATGGGAGTGGAGGGAGAGGATGTGGTTGTAGGTGAGTCACGTTTGCTGTCTTTGGGTGCAGGTGCAGGAGGGATAGGCTGTCGTGAGGTGGATGGCTGTTGGGTGGGTGGGTGGCTGCGTTTGTGTGGTGTGGAAGAGGGGGTGACAGACACAGTGGGAGAGGACACAGGGGACGTGTAAATGGCAGTGGGGGTGGTGACTGCACGTGTGCGGACTGGAGTGGAAGGTGTGCTGGTGATGGAAACACTGGCTGATGGTGAGGTGAATGGAGGTGTGAGTGTAGACGTCACAGGGAGGGAGGAGGGAGACGAGGAGGTGGGGGTCACAGAGGTGGTAGTGACTGTTGGCATGTCTGCATCGGAATGTTGCGTGTGTGAATGTCTGCGTGATCTGTGGTGCTTATGTTTGGATGAGCTTCTCTTGGGTGTTGAGGTGTGTGCAGGCTGGTCTGATGGTGTGGGTGGGACAGGCAGAGGAACAGGAGACTGGGAGGAGGGAGTTAGTAGAGGCAGGCAGGAGACAGGGACAATGGCTGCCGTCAGTGCTGAGGCCAGAGCCTGGAACGATCGCTGATGGGCAGCCTGACCCGAATGAATGCCCTCCAGGTACGCATTGCTGCGATGAACCTCCCTCTCCACCCCCTGGATGGCATTCAAAAGGGTAGTCTGCCCAACAATGAGCGTTCGGAGGAGGTCAATGACCTCCTCACTGAGGGCAGCGGGGGTAACAGGGGCAGGGCCTGAGGTGCCTGGGGCGAAGGAGATGCCCGGCTTCCTGGCAGAGCGGGCACGGGGCGAACGCTGAGGGGCTGCTGGGAGGGCGGAGATGGTGCGCTGGGTGGCGGCTGTACCTGTAATGGCGGGGGGCACGGATGGTGCCACCCCCGCAAGGGAGCCCCCTTCCGAGGACGTGTCCGTGTCGCTGCAGGGTCCAGTCGTCCCCGTCGTGGAGCTCCCCTCGCCCTCCGTCTCACTGGTCCAGTCTGACTCTGTGGCATGGCCCTCCTGGGCCATGTGAGATGCAGCTCCCTCCTGCCCCGATGCCACTTCTCCTCCGCCTGATGATGCTGATGCACACAAGCACAGAAAGACAAACAAAAAGGGGGGGGGAGAGAGAAATAAAGGGATATTGAGTACATGGATCTCCGGTACAGTTAGCGGACATGACAGACACAGATGCCCCCTGCACTAAGTTGCGCACTTGGGGTACGCTACGCATTCCGTGGAACATGCCCTACACGCCTAGAGTTGACAACTGCACCCATGGATGACACGGCCCAGGGATGGCTGTACTGACAAACTACTGAGGGTGGTGGCTGGGGACACAGGGGCTTACGGGGGTGCCCAGCCTACAGATATCGCCCTGGCCTAGGGGGACCCCCAGCCCTCCTCCCCCACCCAGACACCTCCACTGCGCGACAACAGAGTAGATAATGCTTGTACTCACCCCCTTGTGTCTGCTGTGCTGCCCTCACGCGCCCATCCAATTCAGGGTAGGCCACCGCCAGGATCCGGAACATCAGGGGGCTCAGTTGACAGCAGGCACCCCGCCTACGTTGGGAGGCCATCCCCAGCAGAGACTCGGCGGTCTTCTTGGTCCCGCGGCGGATGTCCTCCCACCTCTTGCGGCAGTGGGTGCCCCGTCGATGGTGGACCCCCAGGGCCCGGACTTCCTTGGCGATGGCACGCCAAATCCCGATCTTCTCATGGGCGCGGACCTATGTGACACGTACAGGGAGGGAGAAATACCACGTTCAAGTTTCTCAGCATTTTCCTTTCCAGTGGCCCAACGCCCCCCATCCCCGCCAGGCCCCCCGCCATGCCCCCCGCCATGCCCAACATGCCCCCCATCCCCGCCATGCCCCCCGCCAGGCCCAACATGCCCCCCTTCCCCGCCAGGCCCCCCGCCATGCCCCCCGCCATGCCCAACATGCCCCCCATCCCCGCCATGCCCCCCGCCAGGCCCAACATGCCCCCCATCCCCGCCAGGCCCCCCGCCATGCCCCCCGCCATGCCCAACATGCCCCCCATCCCCGCCATGCCCCCCGCCATGCCCAACATGCCCCCCATCCCCGCCATGCCCCCCGCCAGGCCCAACATGCCCCCCATCCCCGCCAGGCCCCCCGCCAGGCCCAACATGCCCCCCATCCCCGCCAGGCCCCCCGCCATGCCCCCCGCCATGCCCAACATGCCCCCCATCCCCGCCATGCCCCCCGCCAGGCCCAACATGCCCCCCATCCCCGCCAGGCCCCCCGCCATGCCCCCAAGCCAGCCAGTGGCCCCAAATCCATATTGAATTAAACTCACTTGTTGGTCTGGAGGACCGTAGAGTAGCGCATACTGGGGGAGGACCCCATCCACAAGTTTCTCCAACTCCTCTCCAGTGAAGGCAGGGGCCCTTTCCCCAGGCGCAGCAGCCATTGTCCCTTCCAGACCGAGGTCACAGCAACACTTGCAGTATAGGTCCTCTCCTGTGAAAGTTCAAGTCGCAAGTGGATAAGTAGATAGAAAATGGCGGTCACGTCCGCGGCGGTGCGTACCGCGGCGGTGCGTCCCGCCACCGCCGGCGCCCTTCGCCATTGGCTCCTGAAACCCATAGGCTTCAATGTTAACCAATGCGGCTTTGCGCCGCGGTCTTCGCCCGCCGCCCGCCGCGGTGTGCCACGCCAGCGCATTGACCTCACATCCCATTGTCACACTTCACAGGTCAGGCAGCCGCCATTTCCAGGGCCCACATGGCTCAATTTCAACTGCGTCACACAGGCCTAGGCCTTGCATAGCCACTCAGACACGCCATTCACTGCATAGAGAATCGTATACTGTGCTAGCTGTGAGTACGTACCTGTGGGTTGCTTGACTGTGTGCTCCATGTTGTCCTTCCTAGGCACCGTCCGCTGGGTTGGGCGAGGAGACGGATGAATCCTCCCGTGTACCGACCGCTGGTGGACCTGTCGACAATGGAAGAACGCCACATTATCCTGACCTACCGTCTTAACCGTGCCACTATCCATGAACTGTGTGCCCAGCTGGAGCCCGACCTGATGTCCCCCATCCGCCAACCCACAGGGATTCCCCCTCTGGTGCAGGTAATGTCAGTACTACATTTCCTGGCAAGTGGGTCATTTCAGACAACCGTGGGAATTGCTTCTGGGATGTCTCAGCCCATGTTTTCGAAGGTGTTATCCAGAGTGTTGTCTGCCCTGATGAAATCCGTGAGGAACTACATCATTTTCCCTGAGGTGGGCGAATTGGCTACAGTGAAGGGTGATTTCTACGCCCTTGGACATATTCCCAACGTAATTGGTGCCATTGATGGGACCCATGTGGCTTTGGTTCCCCCAAGAGACAGGGAGCAGGTGTACAGGAACAGAAAAAATTACCATTCAATGAACATCCAGGTGGTGTGTTTGGCTGACCAGTACATCTCGCATGTAAATGCCAAATTCCCAGGGTCAGTGCATGACGCCTACATCCTGAGGAATAGCAGCATCCCTTACGTGATGGAACAGCTACAGAGACACCGTGTATGGCTAGTGGGGGACTCTGGGTACCCCAACCTGTCGTGGCTACTGACCCCAGTAAGGAATCCCCGGACCAGGGCAGAGGAACGGTACAATGAGGCCCATGGGCGTACTAGGAGGGTGATCGAACGCACCTTTGGCCTCCTAAAGGCCAGGTTTAGGTGCCTGCATATGACAGGTGGATCCCTAATGTACTCACCTAAGAAGGTGTGTCACATCATCGTGGCCTGCTGCATGCTTCACAACCTGGCTTTGCGCCACCAGGTGCCTTTCCTGCAGGAGGATGGTCGAGACGGTGGTGTTGTGGCAGCGGTGGAACCTGAGGAGAGTGACGAGGAGGAAGACGACGGGGCTGAAACAGACAACAGGGACAGAATCATTGAACAGTACTTCCAATAGGACACAGGTAACATTTCAAAGATAATTTAGTAAAAGTTAACTACTCTCCAGCATCTCTGCTGCCTGTCTATTTGCCCCAGTGTATGATGACTGAGTTTTGGCTTTTCCCTCCCTATTTCAGATCTGGGGTCCCCATTACGAGTCCTGTGCTTCGTTTCCCCATGGACTACAGCTTTGTGGCAGCTGTTTGTTGACTTCACCATGTACAAGGACATATTTGCACTGTCATGTCAATTACAATCTATTGAAATCACAGCCAGACTCCAGATATTTTGGTGCAAAATAGGTGTTTATTTAAGTGCTCAAAATGGGATGGGTGGTTTCAAGTGGGTGGGGGCTATGGTGAAGGAATGTCCATGGCAGAGTCCAGAGTAACAGTCACACAGGTGCATTGTCCAGAGGCCTGTGGAGAGATGGAGCATGGGCAGTTCAAGGATGGACAGGGTGACTATGTGGGACAGTGGGATGACATCAGGTGGTATCCATTGCTGGCGGGGGTCTTGACATCCTACTCTGTCTTCTTGCGAAATCTCAGGGCCCTCTTGCGGGGTGGTTCTTCTCCTGCAGGAGGTGGGAGTCTGGTGGGCTGCTGCTGTGCGGGGGCCTCCTGTCCACTAGCGCCGGCGGAGGTGGTTGGCTGTTCTTGGTCCAGGCTAGTGGCAGGGGCCCTTGGGTGTTGTTCAGTGTCCGCCCTGTTGTTGACGAGGTCCTGCAGCAGCCCTACCATGGTAACCAGGGTGGTGTTGATGGCTCTGATGTCCTCCCTGTACCCCCGATAGTGTTCCTCCTGCAGCGCCTGGATCTCCTGGAACCGGGCCAGTACCGTCGCCATCGTCTCCTGGGAGCGGTTGTATGCTCCCATGATGGTGGTGAGGACCTCGTGGAGAGTGGGTTCCCTGGGCCTCTCCTCCCCCCCCTGTCGCACAGCTGCCCTCCGAGTTCCCCTGTTTCCCTGGGCCTCTGCCCCCTGGCCGGTGTGCCCACTACCACTGCCCCCAGGTCCCTGTTGTTGTTGGGGTGGTGGGTTATCCTGGGTGCCCTGTAGTGGTAGACACACCGCAGATTGACGCGCCCTGGAGACAGAGGCATGGGCCCGCTGGGTGGGAGCTGTGCTGGTGTTCCCAGAGGGGTTTGGGTCTGTAGTGGCCTGTGCCTGTGTGAGGGGAACCGACTGTCCAGAGGTCCCCGATGGTCCGGGCTGGTCATCGGTGTCCAGGTCGACAGAGCTGCTGTCATCGCTGACGGCCTCTTGGGTGGGGGGTGTGGAGAATTCTGGCCCCTCCGCCGCGGTGTGTTGACGGTCGGGTCCTGCAGGGGTATAGAGGTATGGTTATAGTTTCAATGTGTGGCATATGGGTGTATCTGTGGGTTCTCGTGTCCCCAAGTGCTGGCATTCGTGTGTGGGGGCTTTGGTGAGGGTGGCTTGTGGGGGGGATGTGTATATGCATTGGGCATGCTTTGGTGATGGGTGTCCATGCTTAGTGGACGCATGCAGGCCTAGGTTTTGGGATGTGTGGGTTGTGATGGTGAGACATTGGCGGGGAATAGGTGTGCTGGGGGTGGGGGTGAGGATGGTGGTGGGGGTGAGGATGGTGGTGGGGGTGAGGGTGGGGGTGACGATGGGGGTGGGGGTGAGGGTGGGGTTCGAGGATGGGGGTGAGGTTTGGGGTCTGATTTGGCATGCAGGTGGGGGGGAAGCAGTATTGAAGCTTCAACTTACCAGTATCCATTCCTCCGCCGACTCCTGCGAGGCCGTCAGGATGCAGGATGTTCAAGACTTCCTCCTCCCATGATGTGAATTGTGGGGGTTGAGGTGGGGGTCCTCCGCCAGTCTTCTGCACGGCGATGTTGTGCCTGGATACCATGGAACGCACCTTCCCCCGTAGGTCGTTCCATCGCTTCCTGATGTCTTCCCGATTTCTGGGGTGCTGTCCCACTGCGTTCACCCTGTCGACAATCCTCTGCCATAGCTCCGTCCTCCGGGCAATGCTGGTGTATTGTATCTGTGTGCCGAACAGCTGGGGCTCTACCCGAACGATTTCCTCCACCATGACCCTGAGTTCTTCGTCTGTGAAGCGGGGTTGTCTTTGGGGTGCCATGGGGTGGTGTGTATGATGTGTGGGGTGGAGTATGTGTATTTAAGTGAGTTGAGTGTGGTGGTGTGTGTTGTTTTGTGTGTGGATAGTGTGTGGGTGATGGTGTTGAGTGGCTGTGGCTGTTATTTTTTGGATGCTGGTGTCTCGCTCTTGCCTTCTTGACGAATTTTTTAGCGTAGGGGTTTGTGGGTGATGTGGGTGTGTGTTTTATATTGTATTGTGTGTGTGGGAGTGGTGTGTGTATGTGTATCAGGTGTGTGGGATTCAAATCGTCCAATGTGGCTGAGTTTTGTTCGTTTGTGTGTATTCTGACCGCGGCGGTGTGTCCCGCCAATGGAATACCGCGTTTGAATGACCGCCGCGTGGATTCGTGGGTCGTAATGGGATGGGCGTATTTCTGTTGCCGTGGCGGTGGAGGTTTGGTCACCTCCACCTTTCCGCCGACCGCTGGTCTGGCGGTCTGTTGTGGCGGTCGGATTTTCGGAGGTTTGCCTTCTGCGGGTCAGAATGACCGTGGCGGGTTTCCGCGACCGCGGCGGGATTATGGAGGATTTCTGACCGGCGGTAGGCGCCTTTTACCGCCGAGGTCAGAATGACCACCTATGTTTTCAGTATGTTTGTTATGTGTCACTGGGATCCTGCTGGTAAGGACCCCAGTGCTCATAGGTTTGTGGCCTATATGTATGTGTCACTGGGACCCTGTCACACAGGGCCCCAGTGCTCATAGGTGTGCATGTATATGTTCCCTGTGTGGTGCCTAACTGTCTCACTGAGGCTCTGCTAACCAGAACCTCAGTGATTATGCTCTCTCATTACTTCCAAATTGTCACTAACAGGCTAGTGACCAATTTTACCAATTTACATTGGCTTACTGGAACACCCTTATAATTCCCTAGTATATGGTACTGAGGTACCCAGGGTATTGGGGTTCCAGGAGATCCCTATGGGCTGCAGCATTTCTTTTGCCACCCATAGGGAGCTCTGACAATTCTTACACAGGCCTGCCACTGCAGCCTGAGTGAAATAACGTCCACGTTATTTCACAGCCATTTTACACTGCACTTAAGTAACTTATAAGTCACCTATATGTCTAACCTTTACCTGGTAAAGGTTAGGTGCAAAGTTACTTAGTGTGAGGGCACCCTGGCACTAGCCAAGGTGCCCCCACATTGTTCAGAGCCAATTCCCTGAACTTTGTGAGTGCGGGGACACCATTACACGCGTGCACTACATATAGGTCACTACCTATATGTGGCTTCACAATGGTAACTCCGAATATGGCCATGTAACATGTCTATGATCATGGAATTGCCCCCTCTATGCCATCCTGGCATAGTTGGCACAATCCCATGATCCCAGTGGTCTGTAGCACAGACCCTGGTACTGCCAAACTGCCCTTCCTGGGGTTTCACTGCAGCTGCTGCTGCTGCCAACCCCTCAGACAGGCAGCTGCCCTCCTGGGGTCCAGCCAGGCCTGGCCCAGGATGGCAGAACAAAGAACTTCCTCTGAGAGAGGGTGTGACACCCTCTCCCTTTGGAAAATGGTGTGAAGGCAGGGGAGGAGTAGCCTCCCCCAGCCTCTGGAAATGCTTTGTTGGGCACAGAGGTGCCCGATTCTGCATAAGCCAGTCTACACCGGTTCAGGGACCCCTTAGCCCCTGCTCTGGCGCGAAACTGGACAAAGGAAAGGGGAGTGACCACTCCCCTGACCTGCACCTCCCCTGGGAGGTGTCCAGAGCTCCTCCAGTGTGCTCCAGACCTCTGCCATCTTGGAAACAGAGGTGCTGCTGGCACACTGGACTGCTCTGAGTGGCCAGTGCCACCAGGTGACGTCAGAGACTCCTGCTGATAGGCTCCTTCAGGTGTTAGTAGCCTATCCTCTCTCCTAGGTAGCCAAACCCTCTTTTCTGGCTATTTAGGGTCTCTGTCTCTGGGGAAACTTCAGATAACGAATGCATGAGCTCAGCCGAGTTCCTCTGCATCTCTCTCTTCACCTTCTGATAAGGAATCGACCGCTGACTGCGCTGGAAGCCTGCAAACCTGCAACATAGTAGCAAAGACGACTACTGCAACTCTGTAACGCTGATCCTGCCGCCTTCTCGACTGTTTTCCTGCTTGTGCATGCTGTGGGGGTAGCCTGCCTCCTCTCTGCACCAGAAGCTCGGAAGAAATCTCCTGTGGGTCGACGGAATCTTCCCCCTGCAACCGCAGGCACCAAAAAGCTGCATTACCGGTCCCTTGGGTCTCCTCTCAGCACGACGAGCGAGGTCCCTCGAATCCAGCGACTCTGTCCAAGTGACCCCCACAGTCCAGTGACTCTTCAGCCCAAGTTTGGTGGAGGTAAGTCCTTGCCTCACCTCGCTGGGCTGCATTGCTGGGAACCGCGACTTTGCAGCTACTCCGGCCCCTGTGCACTTCCGGTGGAAATCCTTTGTGCACAGCCAAGCCTGGGTCCACGGCACTCTAACCTGCATTGCATGACTTTCTAAGTTGGTCTCCGGCGACGTGGGACTCCTTTGTGCAACTTCGGCAAGCACCGTTTCACACATCCTCGTAGTGCCTGTTTCTGGCACTTCTCCGGGTGCTACCTGCTTTAGTGAGAGCTCTTTGTCTTGCTCGACGTCCCCTCTCTCTTCAGGTCCAATTTGCGACCTCCTGGTCCCTCCTGGGCCCCAGCAGCGTCCAAAAACGCCAAACGCACGATTTGCGTCTAGCAAGGCTTGTTGGCGTACTTCCGGCGGGAAAACACTTCTGCACGACTTTCCAAGGCAAGAGGGATCCGTCCACCAAAGGAGAAGTCTCTAGCCCTTTTCGTTCCTGCAGAAACCTCAGCTTCTTCTGTCCAGTCGAAGCTTCTTTGCACCCGCAGCTGGCATTTCCTGGGCATCTGCCCATCTCCGACTTGCTTGTGACTTTTGGACTTGGTCCCCTTGTTCCACAGGTACCCTAGATTGGAAATCCACAGTTGTTGCATTGCTGGTTTGTGTCTTTCCTGCATTATTCCTCTAACACAACTATTTTGTCCTTAGGGGAACTTTAGTGCACTTTGCACTCACTTTTCAGGGTCTTGGGGAGGGTTATTTTTCTAACTCTCACTATTTTCTAATAGTCCCAGCGACCCTCTACAAGGTCACATAGGTTTGGGGTCCATTCGTGGTTCGCATTCCACTTTTGGAGTATATGGTTTGTGTTGCCCCTATCCCTATGTTTCCCCATTGCATCCTATTGTAACTATACATTGTTTGCACTGTTTTCTAAGACTATACTGCATATTTTTGCTATTGTGTATATATATCTTGTGTATATTTCCTATCCTCTCACTGAGGGTACACTCTAAGATACTTTGGCATATTGTCATAAAAATAAAGTACCTTTATTTTTAGTATAACTGTGTATTGTGTTTTCTTATGATATTGTGCATATGACACTAAGTGGTACTGTAGTAGCTTCACACGTCTCCTAGTTCAGCCTAAGCTGCTCTGCTAAGCTACCATTATCTATCAGCCTAAGCTGCTAGACACCCTATACACTAATAAGGGATAACTGGGCCTGGTGCAAGGTGCAAGTACCCCTTGGTACTCACTACAAGCCAGTCCAGCCTCCTACAGTCGCAATGCAAGCATTGTGCCACTTTGTAAACCTTTTTGCCACATTATGCCTACGCCAGGCATAATGTATGCAAGGGGGGTGTTCCCACGTAGGGAGGCTCAAAAAAATGGCGCAGTGAAATTTACAAGATTTCATTGCGCCATTTTTTTTTAGCCATTATTTCTGCCTGCCTAAGGCAGGCGTTAAGATAACACTCCTAATGAACTCACTGGGCCTCCCTGTGCTTTGCTGCACCTGCACCATAATTTATGGCACTAATCCAGCAAAGCGCCACATAAGAACCATAAATTATGATGCTAATGTGGGCACCGCCAAGCACATCCATGGTGTCCCTAGGTGGATGCAATGGGGTGCTAGAAACGTGGCGCAGCACGAATAATCAGCCACTTTTCCACAAATATGCCCCCTAGTCCCTTGGTTCGCCTCAAGCCTTTCATCATTAAACCACAATGTTTAGGAGACGCTCATTTGGAATAATTATACATACGAATAATTCTCTTTATAATTGTCTGAAATTTGAAGCAGTCCGTTCATATTCAGATCTATTTTGGATGAATGCAGACTAATGAAAAGTATAATTGAATGTTTTTCTAAAGAAGAATTGCTCTTCGGCTGCTCATTTTTGCTTCAGACTCTGCAGGTTCATGAAATCCATTAGCGTGACTAGAGCGCTTTGACCTAAAGGCCTGCTGCCATTTCAGAGTAAAAAGAGCATTGTATATGCAGTCAGAAATATGCACAGATTTAATTCACTCTATAGAAGACATGCATGGCCATTGCTCAGATGTGCATATCACTGTAGATCTGGAAAGAGCAGACCATACATTATTTTAAATTTACTGTTTAAATTAAAGGATTAACCCTTAGAGTGGTGTGCTTCCCACACTTACAAGATTTTAATGAGCAGAAACATTTCCCATAATCCTAAATACCCCCTCGTAGGTCCTCATCTACCATCCCCATTCACAAACCACGGATGTCCAAATAGCACACTGACTCATTACTGGTCACGAAAAACATTTGTGATGCGGACCAGGTACATGACAAATTGTCTACTGACAGCGGGTTACAAAATGATCTAACTTATGTTGAATAGGCAGGTCGCAAGTTGCAATCCCTTTATATTGGCTATGAAAGTAGGGATGGAGACCTAAAAGGGACAGCTGACTGCCATCCCTGGGTTTGTATTCCGAAACGGAGAATATTTTGGCCCAAATTTAAGAGATTTAAGAAAAATGGTGCTTCATGTCATGAAGCACCACTTTTCTTGTGGTCCATTGCACCCCTCTAACACCACCCTGTGTGTGCCATATTTAACATACAGCTCACCATGGCACAGGTCAGGGACAATAGCCTCATAATTTTTGACGCTATTGTTGTGCTTTGCAGGAATAGCGTCAAATATTTTGGTGCTAATCCTGCAAAGTACACAGTGGCCCTTTACTATAAATAATGATGTGCCTCCTTTTAACGCCTGCTCTGTGCAGGTGTTAAAAATGCTGCTAAAAATGACGCAGTGGAATCTCATAGATTCCACTACTCCATCTTTTGTGGGCCGCCTAATGGGGGAACACGCCCCTTGCATCCATTATGCCTGGAGCAGTAATAATGTGGTGCAAGGGTTTACAAAGTGACACAATGCGCGCATTGCGTCACTTTGTAAATATGACACAATGTTTTTGCCACACTATCACTACATTAGCATAAAAAAATGATGCTAATGTAGTGTTGGCGCTAGGCCCTTCATAAATCTTGGCCTCTGTTTTTTAATACAGCCTAAGGTACAAGGACTGCTTTGCGAAAGAAGAATGGTTTCTACTAGGGAACACATTGGGAGGGTAGGTAGGCAGCGGTGGAATAGAAGGTTCTTGCAGGGAGTGGACTTGCTTGAAAGAATGGATAGTGAATGGAGTTTTCATCTAGTGCAGGTACTTGGTCGCGCTTGTTTTAAATGAATTCAGTCAAGTTATTGATGAAGTAACTTAGGGAGCAGTAAGACAGTAGGTCTTTGGAATTTGCTAAGGGTGCCTTTTGAACAAAACCTAATGATCAAGAGCATCAGTGATGAAGCAAATATGATTGAATATTCATAATAACTTTCATACAATGTATTACGATCCTCATTGAATATAATGGGATCATAATACGGCGGACAGGATACCCGCCACATTGTGATGAAGCAAACCCCTCCATCAAGGTCGTAAAAAGGCCCATAATGTATGCAAGGTAGGAATTCCCCAGGAAAAGCCACGCAGAACTGATGCAGTGAAATTTGAAAGAGTGTCTGGTGCGCATGGGCAAACAGCGAGAAGGAAGCCGCGAGGAGCCCGGACCAGAGAAGGGAAGCCACCGGAGCATTAAGTGCAGTGCTGTGCAGTGTCGTGCTGCAGGCAGGCAGGCAAGTGTGTGACGTGGAGGGGGGTAGAGGGGAGGTGAGTGGAATAGGCTGTGGTTGGGAGTCGGGTTGGAGGGGGGCAGATAATGGTAGGTGGGGATGAGAGTCCCGAGCCTTGAGCTCTGAGTGGAGCCTTTAGCGGAGTAGAGCAGGGTTCAGAGCTGAGTTTTGAGTCCGGAGTGGAGCCCGTGGGAGTTACTCTACTCCCATCACTCACCAGCTCTCTACCACTCTTCTGCTATCTCGCTCTCTGTTGCCCTTGCTCACCTCTGTACGCTTTTGCTCCCACATGTCCCGCACGTCTGCTACAAACTTCTGTTCCACCCCCCTCTGCCCTTCTGTCTGCGCCAGTCTCCACCTGCCCTGTTGCCCTGTTGCCCTGCGCCCCCACTGCTGTCCCCACTGCCGTACCAATCCTGCCTGCTGCTCAGTCCAGCACACACCACTATTTACAACCAGCCCGATCAGTAACTATCAGTAACGAGGCCCAGCAACAGGAGAATCAGTGCCTGTCTGGACTATCCGCTGACTGAAATGAGCGTGGCTGGTTTTCGGAAACAGCCGTGGAGTGAGCACATATGCACTACACAGAAACGGCCCAGCTAGGTCTGGGTGCGGTTTGTGAGAGTACTGAGTGCCCCCTCCCCTCCCTGCCTCCCCACCACACTGGTAACACGTGGGTCAGACAAAAGGACTACCAAGGACCTGGGATAACTTCCCAGAGAAATTTTGGCCACAATCCTTAAGTTAAACGGCGCAAGTGTACAATGACATACCAGATCAATTACTCACTAAATCATCATGAGGTCAGGTAGAGTCAGGCTTCCCAGAAAGGGCAAATCTAGGAACCAAATGAGGGCGCAATGCAAAGGGAAGTGCACCATGCTGGAAACACAAAACGGCAATTCGGAACAAATGGCATTTCTTCTTACCCCTTTCCAGGACTACTTCAAGAAGTCTGGCAGTATAGATAAGTTTGCCTTTCTAAAAAACCCAACTGCTGTTATCTACTCTGATTCTGACAACATTAAGGTCCTTCCGTCCCCGTTGGCCCCTTAAATATTGGGCTCAACACAAATGCAGCAGGATGCATCTGTTAATAAAACCTTATCACTAGCTCTTGCTTCTCCAACGGACACGGACCAAGGTTTAAAGCTCAAACTCATTTTCCAAAAGTTTGCAGATAAACATGCTGCTGCAGAGCATGATTTAGTCTTAGACCCTAAACAGACAGCTGGCCCCCAAGATATGATGATAACTTCTAGTAACACATTGACTCAAATGAAGCCACAAGGGAGCAGTGCTCGGGTTACGGCCCTGGTCCATGTTCCAACGATAATGAATCGGTATCAAAGCACTGGGCAGCAGAACACGCAACTGATTACAGCTGTGACAGATAAGCCACACAGCCTACAGCTGCCAATTACTCTTGAAAATATGACGGATGCACCCACTGACTCATTGTTTATCAGAACTCGCCAGCAGTCGACTCCTATGTTGCAGGAAAGTCCAGATACACAGGGGTTTAAAAGGAGACTGGAAGCCTTCAACAGTCTATCTATAACCGAGCTGGAAGACTCCTGGTTGCATTCAATTTCCGTAACAAATGACAAGGATCCAGTCAAAGCCCTGGACTTGAAAACCGTTGTCTTGCCAAATATTAAAGCGCAGCACTTGGATAAATCACAAC
The DNA here is from genome assembly GCF_031143425.1 of Pleurodeles waltl. Classification (NCBI taxonomy): domain Eukaryota; kingdom Metazoa; phylum Chordata; class Amphibia; order Caudata; family Salamandridae; genus Pleurodeles; species Pleurodeles waltl. The sequence continues at coordinate 136,062,166 of NC_090441.1, forward strand.
GGCTGAAGGAGGCAAACCAATGCTCTACCGCACCACAACAAAAAAAGGTATCCACTACCGGTATCCAAGTTTCAAACGGTTGGAGCGATCTACACCGAGAGGTAGACTCGCCAACTGAGGGAACTAATGAATCTATCAATATGGATATATCAGGCAGTAACACCAGCCTCCCCGACACCAACAACAGGGAAAATCCACCTATAAGAAAACATTTAGCTGGCCCCAACAGTTGTACGATGAGGATCTTACTTGGTTACATTCTTCGCTCCTAAATGCCCTCCACACCTCAATGACAGCACTCAATATGCAATCGGATAAATTAGATCTGCAAAGTGACTTAATGAACATCATGGCATCACATATCACTGACATTAACCACAAACTGGACAAGTTATCTAACTGGCCGCCTGTTTTAAAGGCTATAATGGAACTGCAGCCAGATACCTGTAATTGTGGTCCAATTATTTAATTTTTTTTGTAATTCTTTTTATTGGAATCAACAATTGCTCATCACAATACATTTACACCAAGGTTTGCAGAGGATAACATCATGTCTCACAGTTACAGATCAGTCGGCACTGTATCAACTATACATATCACAGTGTGGATTTATGCCCTTTTCCCTTCAGCGAGCTATGCTATATGCTATGGCCCACCTCTGCAACAATGATTGATAAGACCCTGTTCCTTTCCTACACCCTTCCAAGTGGCTTCGGCTTTTCATCTGTTCCTATAGGCCTCCCATTGAGACCAGATTTTGTTATACTTTTGGCGGCACCCCCGGCTCACATAAATCACCTGTTCTGCTCGCTGGCACCAGTCCAAGTTATTTTCCCATTCTTGTATCTCTGGTGCTGCGGTCTTATCCTACGCCCTCGCTATATCTCTTTTAGCTACCCCTGCCACCAGCATTAGCCACATCTTCTGACATTGCTGCCACCTCTATTTGGCTGTTATCTGCAGGATTAACCAATGGGCCTCCATCAGAATTGTCAGGCCCGTAACTTTAGATATGGTGCGGACCACTTGTTGCCAGAAGTCTTGTATACGTGGGCAGCTCCACAAGATATGAAAAAAGGAGCCCTCCATCCCACACCCCCTCTTACACAATGCTGATTCACTTCGGCCCATACGGAATAACAAGGGGCTAGAGTAGTATGATCAATGTAGGATTCTGAGTTGTATTAGACGGAATCCAGCCCGGATTCCCACTACACGCGGGCTCTGGAGGGCCTCTAGCCAGTCCTCCTCTTCTATTTCTTCTATGTCTCCCTCCCAAGCCTGTTGCAGTGACTGACCAGGGTCCGGGCATTATTCATAAGTTTTTTATAAGTCAGGTGTGAGAAACTAGGGCTGATTGCAGAGGCCCCATAACTTTTTGCCCCCATTTTCCACTTTATGCTGGTGTTTTCCTGACTCTGATGGTGCCCTGGGTACTGCTAACTAGTCCCAGGGCCTGTGCTCTGTGTAAAATGGATATGCAAATTAGGCTAATTATAATTGGCTAAGTTAACCTACCTATAAGTCCCTAGTATATGGTAGGGCATGTAGGTTTAGGGACCACAGCATAGGTGGTGCACACCTAGGTGCATTGCTGAGGTGCCCAGTGTCATTTTAAAAGCAAGCCTGCCTTGCTGGCTGCTTTTAAATTAAAGTTATATGCAAATTCGACTTTGGAATTAAAGGTACTTCCAAAGTCTTAAACTACCTTATTTTTACATATAAGTCACCCCTAAGGTGTGCCCTATGTGCCCCTAGGGCTGGGTGCCATGTAACTATAAGCAGGGATTTTATAAAAATAGATTTATAAGCCCTGGTGAGGTAAAAACAGCCAAATTCGTTTTTCCCTCATTGAAGTAAATGGCCTTCATAGGCTAGAATGGGCAGACTTTATTTTAAATTTTAAAGTCTCCTTAAATGTTACATACCAAGAATTTGGTATCAAATTGATTGTTGTAATAAATCCCACAACTTCCAGTTGTGGGATTTAATATAACTAGTACAGGTAAAAAGTTTAGACTTTACCTAAAAAGTTGCCAATTTCAGCTCTGCATTGTTTTTGCTGCTGTGCTCTGATTGGTCAGCCTGCAGCAGCTTCTGCCAGGCTACTTTAATGAGGTGTGAAGTGGCCTGGCTTCACACAAAGGAATGTGATTGGGGGAGAGAATCTCCCCTCAGCAGATGGTGAGGCAGGAAGGGGGAGGGCTGCCAAACTGGTCTTCAAAGGCAGAGAAGGACATCTGGAGCACCCAGCAACACCCCCACATCCTGCAACCCCAGACAGCTAGGTGCCCCCTTGATTAGATTAGGAGAGGGCAGGAGAGGGATGTGTTTATGATTTTTAGCCACACCAGTGGGTGGGCTCAGCCAGATCTCTCCTCCAAAAATCAGATTCATCCATTTTGGATTTTTAGAGACTGTTGCCTTCTGGGATGGATTTTTGCCACACTTCCCAGGAAGTGGTCATCACAGGGGGACGACCCTGTCCCTGATTGGAGAACCAGGGCCCCCCTGCTTTTCACCCAGGAGCAAGGATAAAACTGGCAGACCTGCACCCATGCCTCAGATCCCCTCCAGAATTCAACAAGAAAGGAACTAAAGAAGAAGAAGGACTGCCCTGCTGGACCCCTGGCCTGCACCTGGAACCTGCACTCAGAAGGACTGCACCAGCTGCACACTTGGGCTTCACCACAAGAAGGACTTTGCCTGGCTCCAACTGGTTCAAGGAGGGACTCCCTGTTGGCTACAGGTGAAAAATTGCTAAACCAGAGTCCCCTGCACCAACTCCTGAAGAAAGCGACCAGCTGACCACTGTCCAGTGGCCAAAAAGGAGTTTGCGCCAGGTGCATTCTGGGAGTTGAAGTCCGCACCCCCAAGGACCATCACAGAACTTCTGGACCCTTGGGGTGAGCTGTGGACCCCAAAAGAACCTTAAAAGAACATCTGGGTGAAGCCCCAGAAGTTTGGAAAAGATTGGAGAATTTTTGAAAAAAAGCTCCATAAAGTGACCGACCCGACGCGGAAATTTCAGCCGGCTTGCCTCAACCGCGACCCGGCCTGACTTCGTGGTTCGTCCCGGTAAAGAAAAACATCCAAAAAAGAGACTAAGTCCGAACGTAAAAAGTTGACCGGGACCTCCCAGCCATCGTATCCGAGTAGGGCTCCATGGACGTCGGATCAAGATCCAGGTTGACCCCGGTCGAAGGATTTTCATCTCGAAAAAACGACTAAGTCCGAAGGTAAAAATCACCACCGAGGAAACCGACTTCGCGTATCCGGACAAGGGCTCCAGGAGGTCGGATCCAACTGGCAGGTTCGTCCC